>NW_024412391.1:36242738-36268552 GCF_014898765.1 Herpailurus yagouaroundi | reverse complement strand
TATATATATATATATATATATATATATATATATATATAAAAAGAATAGTCAAATAGCACAATGTAACATTTAAACCACTAATCCAGAAAATAAAAAATCTCTATATAAAACTTTTAGCATTGTATGCAGTGCTGGGGGGCTCAGCTGGTTAAACATCTGACTGGATCTCAGCTTAGGTCTTGATCTCAGGATTGTAAATTTAAGCTCAGTGTTGGGCTCCACACCCAGCATGGAGCCTACTTTAAAAAGAAAACAAAACACTTGGAATTATCTTAGATCATTTTAAAAACTTTCTGAAAAATCTTAACATTCTGGTGAATGATCTGCTTTTGGTATACCTGCTAATTCTGTTTACTGTTTAGTAGTTTGAAAATCTGAGCATCAATCATGAACCACCTCAACAGTCCTGTGTAGAAAAACTATCTCCCTTCTCACTCCCTTTTCACTCAGTGAAAAACTGTGTACAATAGGGACACTATTATGATATGAGTCGGGGTGATATTGTGAAAGACTAGAAATGAGTAGATCTAGTTTTACATTAATGCCTTACTAACTGTGTCATCTTGAGTATGTCATTTTACTTCTCACAGGTTTAGTTTCCTCACAGGCAAAATGGAGATGAAAATTTTTGCCATTTACCTCAAAGAGTTGTTGTGAGGATGAAATTAGAGACAGCACCAAGAAAGGAGAAAAGGAAAGAATGTGTTTTGCAATCTATTTCCCACATGACTGTATACAGGTTTAACAGAAGATAGCTGGGTTTTAATTTTACAATTTAAAGTAACTGATTTGACATCCATCCAGTCCCAACGCTCCCTTCATTACTTTCCTTTTTAGTAAATTCTAACACCTAGAACTCTTCCCCCACCACCTATCCAAATACTGAATAACCCCTAGGAGGTCATATAGACCTTGTCTTTAAGCCAGTGTTTTCCAAACTGTTTCCTGTAGAAAAGTGGTTAACAAGGTATCATTTTTAAGAGTTTTATGGCCAAATGTGATTGGAAAATATTGTATTAAACAAAATTAAACAAGACTCTTCCAAGCCTTCATTTTGATGCTGTACATGGTCAATCTCAGGGATGAATATAACATTTTGTGTCTTCCAACTTATGTGACCCTCTTTTCTCATGCAGTATTCCTCAAATCAGTTTGACAATACTTATTTTCAGATAAGCACGAGTTGTGTACACACCCATACGCTCTCTCTGGTACTTTGAGATTCTCAGAATGAAAAGCAAAATCCCAAATGCTAAATGAATTTTCCAATGGTGACTACTACTTCTTGGCAGCAAATTAAGTAAGATATGGATTACTCAATCAGATCATTAGGTCTCCATTTAAGGTACTACAGCCACAAACTGATGAGACACCAGAGCATTAGTCATACTCAGATACCTTTAGCTGCGAGCAGTCGCTACTCTGTAAAGCCACTGAGTGTAATATCTGGGAGAAATAATAGATTCATCCTTACATTCCAATTAAAAAAAAAAAAAACCACTATGTTGAGCCCTTAAAAAACATACAGTCAGGTTAAACCTGACCCTTGGGCCACAAATATGGATCCATTGTTTGTAAAGTACATCACTAAATTTCTACATTACCATATAGAAAGTAAGGGCCATTCATTCATTCATCTTATTTGTGCTAATCACTGATACATTTTTTTAAGGTTTTAAGTAATCTCTACACCCAGTGTAAGGCTTGAACTCACAACCCTGAGATCAAGAATTATACACTCTACTGACTGAACCAGCCAGACACCCCTAATCACTGATACTTTTGTTATTTTTATATTTTATAATCTAAGCCCCATTTAACCATTAGACTGGAAAAGATGACACATAAACCAACAAAATTTAGTAATACTCTGATAGAGGTATAAATATTGAGATGATGGAGAAAGGTAAATAAAAGGGGGCCACTAGAGGAAATAGAGGGCATTCTGGACAAAGGAAAGAATAGTGTCAGAAGCATACACAAAATTAAGTGAAATAGTGTTTCTGGGCTGGAGAGGCATCAGAAGTCTCATTTATTTAATGCCAGGAACTGAGCTAGATTCTGGGTCCCTGGCTGGTGCACCCAGAGAGTGTGAGCCCGAACCCCAGGCATCGCCCAACAGACCCTCAAAGCTTGGCCAAGGCAACTTCAGGTGAGCCACCCACCCCCCCTTCCCCAGCCCCTTGTGAGCACAGCAGGTGGCACTCCACCCCAGCTGAGCTGGGAGAGGTTGGGGAGGGGATGCAGGGTCCCGGGCCCGTAGACCTTTGGTGGGAGCCTGAGAGTCACCCAGCAGCTGGCACAGTGCACAGCATACACACACAGCCTTCAGACCCAGATTTCAGACACCCAACAGCTGGCAAGGCCTGCCCCTTAACGTCCCACATGGCAGGGCTGGACAAGGGGTCCCAGACCTGGCAGGTGCTCTGTCCCGCCTTCCTGCAGCCGCCTGGGTCCCTAATCTCACCATTTCCCTCCCATATGCTGCCTTCCTCACTCCCAGGGTCTGTGGGTCTCCTCTTTTTGGAGGAAGGGGAAGATTAAGAAGAGGTTTGCCAGTTGGGTGGGGAGCACAGGACCTCCTTCAGACCTAGGCAGGAGCCTGTGAATTGTGGAGGGGTTGTCAGGACTGTCTTTGGGTTTGGAGCCTTTGACAGCAGGCTGGGGGAGGTGGGAAGGCCTGTCCACCCCTCCTGCTCCACAGACCTGACCTGGACCCCTCCTCACACCAAGATCTGACTCCCATGTGGCAAATTCCTTCAGAGTCTTACCGGGATTGGAAGAAGCCCTCTGGCACAGAGACTCCTAGAGGTCTTCAGGAGGTCTCCAGCTATCAACCCTGAGACTCTGCTCCCTACCAAGCCCCGCATGCTCCCCTTCCAGATCAAGCATGGTGTCCAGGGTCTGGGGGCGGGGTTGAGTAGGACCCTGGGTGGAGGCAGCTGCCCCTACTCCTCACTGATGGAGATGAGCCACTGTTCAAGAGAGAGGGGACAGAACCTTCTGGAGGTGGGAGCTGGAGGTCCAGGCTGGCAGCGAACATAGCTGCTCTGTCTCCCCTAGGTCCTGCTGAGCCTGCAGGTATAGCTGATAAATAAAATACTCTTTTTATCAAAGGAGTCAGTCTAGTGGTGAAGACAAAAAAAAAAAAAAAAGAGGATAGCAGCATGATAAACGCTATGCTAGATAATTTCCACAAGATACTGTGGGATTACAGAGTTGACGTGGAAATGTAAGCACAAGCCAGATCATGAAAGATGAAAGACCTACAGGCCATGCTACAGATTTCGGACCTAATCTCGAATTATGAGGAGACCTGAAGTGTTTCAGGAAGGCAAATGACATCAGACTTGTATCTTAGAAAGACACTGATGCAATGTGGAAAGCAGGGGAGACTGAAGCAAATACTTTTGCCAATACATAATTCAGTTTTCCATAAAATAGAAATTGTAGACTATGACCAGATTATAAGAAAAGTATTAAAAACATATATATTCTACATATGCAGAATGTAATAGATCGAGCGATCTGAGACACTGAGTCTAACATCAATGAAGGGAACAAATGAAAGAACACAGTTGGACTAAAAAAGATGTCACCTGCAGCCTTCTTCCCGTCCCGCCCCCCGCCCCCACTGCATGTTTGCGTCCTCAGGGCTGGGGGTAGTCTGGATGTATACAGTGGTGACTGCGAATATCAGAGGGCAACTGCTACCAGGATAAGAGATTTATAAACAGCTTAGTAATGAAGACTCTTCTTTTACCACCTATCAGGAAAAAGCAGATATTCAAGCGGTTCTGTAGCAAAGATCCTGTTAAGAACCTAAGAATGCATGTTAGGCAAAATTTCAAAGGCAAATCAACAAAATGCTGTTTCAGTGAGTCATCAAGGTCACAGCTTCTTCCAAAGACATACAATCTGATGGTGTATTTCCATCTCTGAATATAAAAAACCTTCCTTGCTATTAGGTTAACAAATGACTCCACTTCTCCAATCTAATACAGAACATACTAAACTCTCAATCTTTAAAAAAAAAAACAACTCACAATTTTAGGTTATCTGTGAAAGGTTTGTGATTTGCTAAACACAAAACTGTGTCACCTAAGGAGAGGTAAGATTTAAAGGTGGCTTGCTTTTTCTTCCCCTTTTTATTTGAATGACTTGAGGTCTACCAAGATAAAATCCTACAACATTAGTACAATTAAACCTTAGCCTCAAGGAAATGTTGCCTCAAGACATCCTGCTATCAGTGAAGCTGTCTGATTTCCAATTAAGTTGTTTCCAACAAAAACGGAAAATAAACACATCTTGCTTTTAGAACATGACATGATTTTATGTATTATTCAAAAGCATGTGTTTTAATATAATGAATTACCTATTCCATTTATACAAGACCTTGCTTTCTGAGAACCACACTTAAAATTAAAAGTCTTTATGTTATGCCAACCATTGGTCCCAGTACAACAGAGCTTATTATTATTTAATAGATCTGGTAAAATGGAGGTGGTGAACTGGCAACCCAAGGGATAAATGTGGCCCAGGAACAAGTTTTCCTTGGTCTGGACAGCCTTTGCTTAATTGAATTAGCAGTTAACATTTACTTGGAGATAAGCAATTTCCATGTTTCTAAGTCAGAATAAAGATACATTACAAAGTATAATGTAAAATTCACATGAATTTAAGATAAAACAGATTTGCTCCTGATTTCCTTGATTATTCTCTTTACATCTCTATTAGGTTACCTTCTTAGGAAAGTTTGGAAAGCATTCTCCTGAGTTGTCATACTGAATATACATATAGAAAGAACTGCATTGAAATGGTTAACTTTTAGGTTTTTGTACTTGGAGAAACAAATTTCACTTATTTAGAAAATTAGTTTTAACAAACCTAATTATTTGCCAATTATGTTGTATTATTAGAGCACTGTTATCTGAAGTAAAAGAATTTTCAGTTAACACAGCTTGTGGAAACTGAGCTTTTCTGTGATTAATACGCAGTGTGAAAGAAGAACTAAAAGTTTTTTCAAAATAAATGACACAACTGGATATATAATATGACACAAAACAGAATCTTGATTTAATTAGCCACAGTATTTTTAGGTCTCAAATTGAGAGAGATCTGTGAGGTCCTAGAAAGAGTTCTAAATAATCATTTTCATCCTACACCATAATGTGCAAGGAAAACTTCAGAGACTGAGCCCATTTCTCTCCTACAAAGCAAGAGTCCTACAAATCAATACCAAATCAAAGAAAAAAATATACACATATTAATGTTTGTTTATTTCTGAGAAAGAGAGAGAGAGAGAGAGAGAGAGAGAGAGAGAGAGAGAGACACACACACACACACACGGAGAGACAGAATCTGAAGCAGGCTCCAGGCTCTGAGCTGTCAGCACAGAGCCTGATGTGGGGCAAGATCATGACCTGAGCCGGAGTCAGATGCTTAACCAACTGAGCCACCCACACGTCCCCCAAATCAAGGAATATTTTTAAAAGAAGGCAATTCTCCAATTTCTTAGTTATATTTAAACGTCTGACAAACCTTTCATTTAACATAGTAATTCTTACAAACAGCTAAAATCCATTCTGCTATTGGTTGAAAGGGTTATATCTTAAGGTATTGTAAAGATTAACAAGTACACATCTATGGAGTACTTTGGCATACTACAATAGAAACATAAAGATGTTTTATTGTATGTTTTTGACATCTCAATATTTTGCAAACTTATCTGCACATTTCTTCCAGTAATTGCAAGCCTTTAACGTCTGTTCTTTATCCAGACTAACATTCCTTAATACTTATTTCCCTATCTTTCCCAAGTTCATCTTTTCCCCCAGAGGTTATGATGCAAGATGTCTATAACCAAATCAGAGGTTCAAAAGCTTTCTTTCTTTCTTTATAAATCAATTCAGTGCTTTATTTTTACTTAGATGTTTGATTTTAAGCATTGCTTCTATCTCTACTTCATGCCACTGTTTGTGGCTTTTTTTCTATTACTGCGTTTACTACTTACTACAGACCCTAGTGAATTACTCATGGCTGGTGTAGCACCGTCCTCAGCAGGAAAGCAAAGGTGGTGGCTGCCTTCATGAGAATGATTCCACAGAGAGAGAGCAGGGAATATCTTCCTATTTTAACTAATTCATATAAATGCTTCCTTCCATTAATATGGGTAATCAATAACTATCCTTACAAATAGTTATTTTGAAATATATAAAGTCTTAGGAATAGGAAAACACTGGATACAGTATTTCAATTGTAGAAGGAATTTTTGAAAACTATTTTTTAATTTTTTAATTTATGGATTAATGTATTTTATGTATTTATCTTGAGAGAGAGCAGGAGAGCAGGGGAGGGGTAGAAAGAGAGAGGGAGAGAGAGAATCCCAAGAAGGCTCTGTGCTGTCAGTGCAGAGCCCCATGCAAGGCTCGGTCTCACAAACTGTGAGACCACGACCTGAGCCGAAATCGAGAATCAGATGCTTCACTGACTGAGCCACCAGGCACCCCTTACACTATTTTCCATTATTTTTTTCATTTGAAGACACTTAAGTAATTTTATTTTAACACTTATCAATTCTGGATTATGTATACTCCACCTGAAGCAGAAAGGGAACAGATGAAATGCAACAGTTAGGACAATAGTAAAAGAGAAATAGTACAGAGCCTTACTGGAAGGGATGTTGCTGCTTTGTTCCCTGGCAGAGCCACAAGGGCAGGAAGAGAGAAATCAACACCTATAATGTTGTGGATAGCCTGTCTGGGGAGCCCTTCCCAGTCTTCCTAAGGCATTCATTAACACTGTATTGAGACTGAAGTCATAACTAAAAGAGGAAGATGGGTGCCCTTACTGGGAGATACTTTTGTCTCACAGTTCTAAAAAAATACAGCAAAATCACTATTACACAAGTATATATCATAAAGAGGAAAAAATATCTTCAATGTCCTCATAATTAGCTTCTGCCAGAGGCATGGATCCTTGCCAGCCAAGTGAGAGGATCTTTCCATCTGGTGCCCTTTGGGTGCTGGGGGTGGCAAAGGGACAGCCAGGCTAAAAACATGCTGTGAAACAGTGGTGTGCTGGAGCCCCATCATTCTGGCTTGTAAGGACTGAATTTTTATTAATTTTCAAGCACTTCATGTTACACTGCTTGAAACTGATCATGGTGGAAGTATTCATACTTACATCATGGACACTGAGAGCTGGTTTTCCAACATGCCATTGTGTGGAAGTCAGCAGCACTTGAAACAGACTCCTGGTTCTGCACCTTACTATATGTGACCTCAGGAAAGTTACTACACTTCTCTACGTCAATTTTTTCAACTGGTAAAACTACAAGTATTGCACCTCATGTGAGGAACTAAAAATGGTAACAGCTATAAAGTACTAAGCAATCAGAGTAACAAGCAAATATTAAGTAGTCTATCAATGCTAGTTATAATCTGTCACACATTGATGGTTCATGTGACTTTGTCCTTAAATTTCAAAGCAATTTTAATGGAGCAAGGGTCCTTAAATAAAAGGGCAATGTCAACAATTTCATAATAATACAAGTATATGGAGAACAAATGTTTTTGTTCGCTCTTCCCCTGCGAACAAAAAGTATTACGATGCCAAAGAACCCTATGCTTATGGTAAATATTATATGAATATAGGGCCCAGGCTCAATTTGTGAATAGTAATGTAACACGATGGACCTTTACAAAGCTATCAGAGAGTAGGCCTTTACAACTGACCAGGAATCTCAAACTGACAGCAAATACAGCAGCCCAAACAGATGTTTTATTTGAATACAGAGTTTTTTCTTCTTCTTTTCTAAAATATGAATGTAAATAAATGCCTTTAAGAGATCAACTTAAGCCCACCAGTCCCCATCTCTTACATCTAGGAAAGTCTGAAGGAAACCAGAAGCAAGATTCTAAGAGTCCTCTCCAAATGAAGTCACAAAGTAACTTCTCCAGCAACTGAGTTCTAAGAACAGGTAAAGAGTGGTCTACCGAGGAAACTTGTTACAGATCAGCACCCAAGGTTTTATTGGGAACTAGTACAGAAGCACCCCTATGCCTACCATGTTCTAAAATTCCAGACTCTCAAAAGGAAAAGAAGTGTCCAATATAAACACTGTTTGCACAACTCAGGCACAGCAAACTACTCTTACCATTTAAGGAAACTTTTATTTCAGTCAACTGTTTACCAGTCAAGTTCTCAGACTAAGGCCAACCTTGCAAGCAGACCTTTCTAAGTCAGTGGTATCAGGCCTGTTATCAACTGCTTTTGCACACCTACCTTTAATTTTTCTTCCCTGACAGCCAGAGGAGCCTCGTCCCAAGGTCTTTACCTGATACCCCAAAGCCTTCTTTCTCTCATACAAAAGCAACCCATTTGCCAACCACTAATTATCCCCACGGCTCCAGTTTTATTGATGCATACGAAAATAATTCAACTGTTATCTAGCCAAACAAAAGTTGACTTATTTTCCCAATGTTATTAAATATCACCCTACTAATCAGAACCTCTAGTTAGAATGAGCTAGCCTGGATCTACACTGAGATAGGATTCCAGCCAGAGGTAGAAAACAAGTCACTTAAGTTGTCCATTGGCTTTATCATGTAAATATATAATTTCCATTTGACTTGCTGAAGTACTGAAAATAGTTCAAGGACTCTTATTACTACCCTGAAGACTCTTCTCATCTCTCACTTCCAATCTTACTCAACAAAGTGCACAGTGCAAAGCCAAATGGATTTGGTATCTAAATTTCCCAGGGGCAGTCAGCCCCCAGGAAGTAGGACAAAAAGTGCACTGGCTGCCAGTTTTGCTGTATGAGGGCGCCACTGAGGAGCCACTTCTAAGCCGCTGGTGAGGATGCACCTGACCCTTAACAGCTTTCAGCATTCTCTCACCCCAGATCCCTTCTTCAACTCCCAGGAAGCACTGCACTCCTTCCTGCAAAGGTCCAGAGCCACACAAAACAGATATTCTCAGTTTCTGTCAAGTTTAAAAATACTCAAGGGTTGGGAAGCTGAGGGCCACCATGGCTGTCAGCAAGAGGGTGAGGAGGGTTCAGCAGGCTCCACCTGGAATTATATTCAAGTCCAATAGCCCATGCTAGACCCCATGAACCACCTCACGGACCTGTCTCCTGGGGGACCTAATGCTTAGATCACAAAAACCTGCATCCTGGAACTCCTGGACATTGATGGGACAATCAACTGAAAACGACCAGAGCTTGAGCACTGCTTTGGTTCCATTCTGATAGACTTACCTTGTGCATGGAAAGTTTAGCACTGTTCTGCCAATGTGTGCACTGGAGAGGACCATGATCACTCCAACAACAGTGCAGACTGCCTTCTATTGAAGGATTCAGATCCTGACTATCTGCTAGGGGTCGACAAGGCCTTGAGGGTAGAGGCCAGAGACCATCAGGTGACTTGGCTATCCTGGTCCCCTCGTGTAGCATGTTTCTGAATCCCGAGACAAGCTCTGAAGCTATGTTTTTGCTTCACAGCTGGGGGCGGGGAAGGATGTATGACATCATGTCATAATCCACTCAGATGCTAAATAGGAATTTAAGCAAATTTTATGGAGGCCTTGTTCTAATGAATCCATTTTATTCAATTAAAGTGGTTTAAACAGTACACTAGGCATTTGTTGACAGCATTCTCCCAAAGGGTGGCCTTTGAAGTACAGCCAGTAGGATTGCTGGTGCTATTTACTCGAGCAACCCAAGTATAGGTTTATCTCCTCAAGCCGGAATTGGGTTAAAATAAAGACTGTAAAGCCACAGGCCAAGCAGTGTCAGTTCTCAATCTGTGGAGCAGCTGATCTTCCTGTCTTCCAGGGAAATGAGACAACACTCATTTTGATCCAATGGTGGGAAATCTCTTTCCCAATTGGTAGGGTTTAGGGTAGGACACCAAATTAAAGAATATTGGTAGGTAAATCTCAGCCATCTCTTTCAGCACTAATGGGGAAAAAAGCAAATAGCATTTTCATAATTATCATAAATTTTATTTTTTTTTAAATTTTTTTTTCAACGTTTTTTATTTATTTTTGGGACAGAGAGAGACAGAGCATGAACGGGGGAGGGGCAGAGAGAGAGGGAGACACAGAATTGGAAACAGGCTCCAGGCTCCGAGCCATCAGCCCAGAGCCCGACGCGGGGCTCGAACTCACGGACCGCGAGATCGTGACCTGGCTGAAGTCGGACGCTCAACCGACTGCGCCACCCAGGCGCCCCTATCATAAATTTTAAATTAGTGAAATACCTATTCAGTTGATTGCAATGTCCGAAATAAAAATCACAAAATGACTGCCAAAACAGGAATAAAGACAATAGTTGCCCTTATTAGTATTTAGTACAATCTCAGCACTTCTAAATAAAAAGTGCCCATTAAAAATCTAGAGAAGCAGTTGAAAAGGTTTCTTCTAATAAAGGAAAATAAATAGCAAAACTAAAATTATTATAATCCTAAAATAAGCTTTACATAATGGCTTCAAAAGGCTTGTCAGATTCCATCATTTATTACAACAAAAATCTGCTGGCCACAAGTCCAAGGAACTGTATTATAGCAAAAATGCTAAAATAGGGCACACACCACAGGCAAATGGAACCACGCAGTTTCACCTAGCCTACAAACAGATTTTCAATCACTCACAAAGCCAAGTTGAACCTCATGTATTATAAAAGCGTGTAGAAAGTTAATTTAACCAAAGGTAGTCTGCCTTTATCATCTCAACACTATGCCTTTCAGATAAACATCAGCGAATTTCTCCTCAAAAATTTAAGGATTTCAAAGTTTTTTAAGCCTCATGATACACAAAACTATGTGCCACATGTCTAAATGGAGCAATATCGAAAGTGTTGCTCATATCCTTCACATCATGATTTTCTAACATTGAAAATAATTGTTAAAACTCCACTATTTTCTTCTTTAAATGAGTGCTGAAATATTTATTTGACAATGATTAACAATGACAACAAAGCATTAAGAAGTTCATGGGGGGGCGCCTGGGTGGCGCAGTCGGTTAAGCGTCCGACTTCAGCCAGGTCACGATCTCGCGGTCCGGGAGTTCGAGCCCCGCGTCGGGCTCTGGGCTGATGGCTCGGAGCCTGGAGCCTGTTTCCGATTCTGTGTCTCCCTCTCTCTCTGCCCCTCCCCCGTTCATGCTCTGTCTCTCTCTGTCCCAAAAATAAAAAAAAATAAAAAAAAAAATAAAAAAAAAAAAAAAGAAGTTCATGGGCAAGTATCAAGTCTAGCTCTCCAAAATGCCTATGGAGCCTAAAAAAGATGGGAGTGTAATAGCATAGGGGAACGAAAGACTGTATGATCTACCTAAGGCCCTCAAAATCAAATGGAAAATGCTAACACAGTGTGAGCTGCATAACACTGGTCTCTGGGTTGGCTAATGGCCTACATGTCTGTAACTCCCAAATGAAAGCCTAGAACCAGAATCTTAAGCTTTTTCCAAATATAGCTGCTTCCTGCCACAAAGTCTATCTAACAGATTCTTCATAGATTCTGACTAGTGCATAGTAGTTTACATATAGGCTATGGCACTCACCTGGATTTTTCCTATCACATATTTACATGTACTGAATGGGAGTTAACTATAACATATAAATAACTGGAATGTTTTTTAAAGTCTTTTTTTCTTTTTTTTTCCTTTTATAAGATTGTAAATAATTGCTTTAGTTACATAAAAATGAAATACCATTACTGAAGTAGCATTTTACCTGTTTAAGAAATCGGTCAGATGCATTGCTGTGTTTGGCCAACACACTTGGCAGAGATGGATTTGCATATTCAAACTGAGGATTGTAGGTATAGTCAGACTTGAAAAATCTCAGTTTTTCTTTCTCCAAGTTGGTGGGCTTTATAGCAGTCAGTATACAAAATTTCTTCCCAGAAAAGTCATCTCCCTTTTCAAAACTTCTAGACAGCTGAGGCTGTGGCTTTGGTTTTGGCAGAGTGGAGAAATGGCGTCGCTTTACCTTGTTTTTGGGTTTAGGCGGCAGTACTATGCTGCTCCCTGTAACAGAGATATCATGTGTAAACTTTATAGGACTCGACACTGAACTAGTGACAAAGACACCAGGCTGCCTTTCTAGGCAGTACCAAGTACCACTGCTCATCACAGGCACTGGGGCTTTCATCTTGCGAAGATCTTTACTACGAGAAGAACTAGGAGATTTGCTGGGCTTTCTACATCTTTTGGAGTAGGTGGAGGAAGGCTGTTTTTGTGAATGATGCTTTTTCTCCTCTTTGCTCTGTAGCAGAACATTGTAACTACTGGTTCCAGTTGTGAAAATGTCCTTTAGTATCCCAGTAGATAAATGTGAAATGCTTCTTTTGCTGTCAGCGATCAATGACTCTTCTGCATTTAGAACAGACTTCTTAGCAAGTTCTTGCTCAGGCCAGTGAAGCTTTTCTGTGTTAATAAACAAAATCAAAACAAAAGAAATAACAAAGATACCAGATGAAGCAAATTGCTTATTATACAAAAAGTACTCTGAAGGTTCTGTAAACCTTACAATTTTGCAACGATCTTTAGAAAAGACATTTTAAATATTTATATATTACCAAGCTTTGGTCATGCTAGACATTGTCACTTCTATATAAGCATATATATATGCTAAATTTTAAAAATTCTCAGCTTGAAGCCATTAAGATGATCAAAGTTTAATATCAATGTGAGATAATGCACATAAGTAATCTGAATATTCAACTCTACCAATGACTATAATTTCACAGTAAGGATATAATTTTCAATAGTATTTCCAATATCAAAGCAAGACCCAAGGCATTTAAAAGCCAGTACAATCTTGAAATTAGATGCTGTAAATAAAGATAGCTATCAGGAAAAGAAGGACAACACTGCCTTATTTATCTCAGAAACAATTTTTAAAATTAAATAAATGATATGTGTATGTTAAAGCATGTTTTCATAATGTCACTCAATTGTTTGATTTTCTTAATTCTAGGCTACAGGTTAAAAGAAAATTAAGTTTTTTTTCTTGCCAAATCTGAAAAAAACTGTAACTGTTATTACCTAGACATAAGAATATTAAATGGTAAATTAAGGAGAGGTCAGCTTTGCCTTTAGATTTCACAGTGCTTTAAAGAGGTACGAACCACCTGATATACTGATGCTCGTGCTCTGCTTTAAAACTGTGTTGACCTGCATTGTTTCATTCCACAAATACATGGAATACTACTAACTAGGTACTATGAGAAACATACGTTATGAGAAACATCTTTATAAATCTACTGTCTCTGCCTTCAACCAGTTTCCAATCTGGCTCTGAAGGCAAGGCAAGCCTATGAAGATTTGAATAGTAATACAAGACAGTATAAGTTTAAAAGCAAAAACAGAAAATACAGAGTTCAGAGAAGGAAGAAAGTAATGTGAAGAGAAACATGAGATTTCAGTTAGACCCTTAAGAACCTTCAGATTCAATTCTAAATTGACGAAGCGTTTGAATTTGTCTTAAATCCTACTTACCAGAACTAGATTCCAGCCCAAGTCCTATCTACAAATATGACCTCTGGCCAAGTCTGCTTATAAACCTTCCTTAAGTCTTTCAAATGACATATGATTCTCTCAATTCTCTTTTCCAAGTCTCATGGACCCTTATGCCTCTAGCCCCAACCTTTGGCTCCTACTACGGAAGCAACTTCAATGCTAGCCAACTTGAACAGCTGCCTGCCTTGCTAAGAAACAATTTATTTCAATTTTTTAAAAACGTTATCCACGTACATCTGTCATTCACTCATTCAAGGTTTGACATTCAGGGATCCTTTCTACAATGAGTAGTAATACATAATAATAACAATAATGGCAGATACCATTTGTTGACACATTTATGTGAGTTTGAGATTTCACAGAAAACTATACATGTTGTATCACTTAATCCTCAGAAATGTTAAATCATTTGTTCAATGTTATATTACAATAAAGTAATAAACAGCAAAATGATTTGAGAGCGGGTGTATGTAATTAGAGTTCAGGCTTGTTATTATGTATATAACATATAACGTTCATTCAATTATCAACAGATATTCAATATTGTCAGCTATATGCACAGCACTGTACCTTTTCTTTCTCTGTACAGAACATGTACAGAGACACGGTAATCTGAATCACTGATGTACTAAGATAGGTACCAGAACCGTGTTTTATTCATCTCTTCCTTTCCAACATCTGGCATGGATCTGGTAGACATTTTTAGTGCATGCTGTATAAATGAATAAACGAATGAATGGCACAACCCTAAATAGGTCGTCTCCAACCATTCTATATAAACAGATATTTGTAGTTCTGGGACCATTCTACTGTTCTATGAAGTCACTGCAGAAGTGGACATATAACAGGGAAACCAGTGGTTCTCAACCAGAGGCAATTTTGCTCCCCAGGGGGCATATGGCAGTGTCTGGAGACATTTTGGTTGTCACAACAAGGGAGTGGTGCTACTAGCATCTTGTGGGTAGAGGCCAAGAATGATGCTAAATATCCTTCAATGCATCGCACAGCCTCCTACAACAAAAATATCCATCCTAAAACAGTGCTGTGGTAGAGAAACCCTGCCCTAAATGTAAGTTTTTAAAGCTTAGAAGTCATAGAGTTTAGGGTAAAGATTTGGTAAAATACCAGGTCAAAAATGGGTAATAATCCAAATATGTAAGGTAACAGTCCCTCTAGTTAACATTTTCTAGGCCAATATGTGAAATTTGAATTCTGGTGTCTTAAAGACAAAAGCAAAAATATGCAGAGGCTAAATGTCTATTCTATGCACAAGATGAGAAGTAGGAGCTAGATACAGGGTCATGTTGAAGGTTGATTACACAAAGAAGCCATTCAATAAATGGAAAAAAACAGCCAAAAATAAACAGAACAAACACAACTTTCATTACAGGCTGGTAGGTCTCAGTCCCTCAGGGGTTTCAGACTTAAATGTTGCCAACCGATAGTCCAAACTGGGCAGGCTTGGCAAACATAGGCTAAGGAACACCAGAGCACAGGCTGTAGCCCAAATGCCCATGAACAATGTCAGTTTCCCTAAAAAGACATCACAAGTTTATGAGACAAGAGGTGATTAGGAAAGGAAGAATGAAATGGACACTAAAAGGAAAAGAAAAAAAGAAAAACCTGCAATAAGAATAAGGGTATCACAAACAGAAAATCAGGTGAGAAGTAGGCACAGCCAGGAAGGTAAAGGGAGGTAATCAGGTTCTTTTTTCTTTTGGTCTTCATAATAAAAGGGGAGAAAGTTACATCAAATTAAAATCAGTGAATAAAACTATTCTAAATAATTCCCAATTTTGATGGCTTATTACAGGTGTGTTGTGTTGAGTATATTTGTTTAAAAATGAATTCAGTTTAAAAATGCTTTCTTTGGAGGCACCTGGGTGGCGCAGTCGGTTAAGCGTCTGACTTCAGCCAGGTCATGATCTCGCGGTCCGTGAGTTCGAGCCCCGCGTCAGGCTCTGGGCTGATGGCTCGGAGCCTGGAGCCTGTTTCTGATTCTGTGTCTCCCTCTCTCTCTGCCCCTCCCCCGTTCATGCTCTGTCTCTCTCTGTCCCAAAAATAAATAAAAAACGTTGAAAAAAAATTAAAAAAAATAAAATAAAAATGCTTTCTTTGGTTCCTAAAACATAATAGCTACATGACTACAGAGCTGAACTCAGAGTTCTTTTGTTTTGTCATAAGGCATCAGTGATCACTAAATTCAGAATTTTGTGGGGGCGCCTGGGTGGCTCAGTCGGTTGAGCATCCAACTTCAGCTCAGGTCATGATCTCAAGGTTCCTGAGTTCAAGCCCTGCATCCGGCTCTGTGCTGACAGCTCGGAGCCTGGAGCCTGCTTTGGATTCTGTGTCCCCTCCCCCCCACCCCTGCTTGTGCTCTCTGTTTTTCAACAATGAATAAACATTAAAAACATTTTTTTTTAATAAATTCAGAATTTTGTTCCACCTCAAACAATCTATACACTTCAGGATTCTTAACAAAAGTCCTAAACCATCTGCCAAAAACACTCAATGGGAGGTGACAGAGTGTGTAGGACAGAACCCTTTCCACCAGGAGTTGTAGCATTTCGGCTCACTTGCTAATTTTCTACCTGAGAGGATTAGCCCCAGTCCATTTTAAGCTCCATCTGTTGATGAGTAAGGTTTGGGAGTGCCAATAGTGTATTTATTTAATAAAACGCCAATCGTGCCAAATGCTGATATCCCATGAAGTTCATAAAAGTGGGGCAGGTGATCAAATAACTCATGATGAATATAAATTAAGTCCTCAGAATCACACTGATCTTATTTCAGTTGTATTAAAGTGTACTACTATGAGAGACCCTAAAGTACTGTTTTTTAATTTTAAATATTATTGCTTACTTAAAAAATGACTTTTACACATGCATAAAAACATCATAAAAGGCCAGTAAGATTTCATCTTCTCCTTCTTTTCCTGAAAAATTAAACTTTATTTTTTTTCAATATATGAAATTTATTGTCAAATTGGTTTCCATACAACACCCAGTGCTCATCCCAAAAGGTGCCCTCCTCAATACCCATCACCCACCCTCCCCTCCCTCCCACCCCCCATCAACCCTCAGTTTGTTCTCAGTTTTTAAGAGTCTCTTATGCTTTGGCTCTCTTCCACTTTAACCTCTTTTTTTTTCCTTCCCCTCCCCCATGGGTTTCTGTTAAGTTTCTCAGGATCCACATAAGAGTGAAACCATATGGTATCTGTCCTTCTCTGTATGGCTTATTTCACTTAGCATCACACTCTCCAGTTCCATCCACGTTGCTACAAAGGGCCATATTTCATTCTTTCTCATTGGCACGTAGTACTCCATTGTGTATATAAACCACAATTTCTTTATCCATTCATCAGTTGATGGACATTTAGGCTCTTTCCATAATTTGGCTATTGTTGAGAGTGCTGCTTTAAACATTGGGGTACAAGTGCCCCTATGCATCAGTACTCCTGTATCCCTTGGGTAAATTCCTAGCAGTGCTATTGCTGGGTCATAGGGTAGGTCTATTTTTAATGAAAAATTAAACTTGAAAAATAGTTTTTAATGTTTACTTATTTTTGAGAGAGAGAGAGAGAGAGAGAGAGAGAGAGAGAGAGCGCGCAGGGGAGGAGCCGAGAGAGAGGGAGACAGAGAATCTGAAGCAGGCTCCAGGCTCTAAGCTGTCAGCACAGGGTCCGAGGCAGGGCTTGAACTCACAGACCGTTGAGATCATGACCTGAGCCGAAGTCAGCCACCTAACCCACTGAGCCACCCAGGCGCCCCTGAAAAATCAAACTTTTAAAAAGCATACACAGGCTTCTTTGGGGGAAGTGTACTCATTTTCCCTCAGAAAATAAGGCAATCAGTCCTACTTTCTCATATTAAAAGTCACTATGTAATGAGACATTTTAGCCATCAGCAATCTTCTTCACCAGAACTTTAGAGTAAACAAAAATAATCTGTTGCTCAAAGAAATCATTCATACCAACCTGATTACCCATATTGAGGGGGGGAAAAAGGAAATAATAATACATTAAAATTGATACTCAGTATATTCACCTACTTGTGAATATACTGAAATTACCAACACAATGAAAGCTTAATTTGTTTCTAGAACAGGTGAAAAGGATACCAGGATTCCTGGCTTCCATCCTCGGCTCTTTCAATCACCTCTCTGTAATATTAGCCTAATCATTAAGCCCATCAGTGCCTCATGTTCCTCATCTAAAGGAAAAAGAGAGGGACTCACTAAACTTTGTTTTTCATGACTGTGAAGAGGTGAGGTTTCACAGTAATTATGAGATTCCCCAGCTGAAAGGAAGATTAGATCACCAGAAACAATGGCTGGTGGAAAATACCATTCAACCAATTTTGACTCAGAAAATGGCAATTTCATACAGTTCACTAGAATTTATGAAACCTAAGAATATGGGATAATCTTACATAATAAGACAATAGACTGATTACAAACAAAAGAAAAGGCAAAACAAAACAATATAGTCCCCAAACAAGATAAACACTTTATCAAGTAGTTGTTCATCACTTAAATGATATAATATCAAGAATAGGAAAAAAATGAATAAATTATGGTAACCTGTATATCAGAACACTACATTGCAATGAAAAAGCAGCTAAGCGTGCAAGCAACAATACAGTGCATCTCACAGGCAATACTGTGCAAACAAAGCCAGATCAAAAGAGTACATACAGTATAATTCCATTTTTACATAGTTCAGAAACAGGCAAATCTAATTTATGGTGTTAGAAGTCAGAATAGTGGTTACCATTGAGGGATGGGTTATAACCTAGGAAGAGGCTATCTTCTTCTGGGCAGTGGTTACATATGCACAAATTTATTGGGTTACACACTTAAGACTTGTGCACTTTACTGAATGTAAGTTACACCTTAATCTTTTTGCAGGGAGGGGGAAAGAGATACAGGGAGAGACAGAATGCCAAGCAGGCTCTCTGCTGCCAGCGCAGAACCCGACATAGAGCTCAAACTCATGACCTGAGCAGAGATCAAGAGTTGGACGCTCAACCAACTGAGCCACCCAGGAGCCCCACACCTTAATCTTTTAAGATATGTGAAAACATCAGTATCTTTGAAGACATACTTATTGCCCAATTTGCCTTATAACAGATAATCTACTATTTTTAACATCTCTGAATTCAACAGAACCCCATATAGTTTCTCAACTGTAAGTTAAAAAAGGAGATGAAAAGGCACTGCTCATGTCATTCAGGAACTGAGAAAACTGACTTTACTTCAGGATTCCCAAAAATGTCACAATCCCAGTTAGGAGTACTTCAGTGTTACTCAACTAGTAACAATGATTCTTTATAATGTGATGCTGTTGTTCTTTGGTCAGGAATTGCGTGTTATTATTTTAGTTAGAAATATGCAGGGTATTCTATAATGCCAGAAAATGGTGGTTGTGGTAAAAGAAACCGTTTTAAAAACCATCTGAAACAACAGTGAATGTGCTAGAAAACGAAGTTCCCCATGGTTTTCCCCTTAGGATGAAGACAAAACTCCTGACCGTGGCATATGATGTCACTTACCATCAGGTCACCCTGCCTCTCTTGCCTCCATGCACAATGTCGCCCTCACTCAGTCCACTCTAGCTTCCTTTCATTCTGTCAATCCCTCACACTCACCAGCCTCTCTTCAGACACAACACCTCTTCATACACTGTCCCCTATGTTTGGAGAGTGCTTCTTCCCATCAGACTAATTCCCACTCATCCTTTAGTTCAAATACCACTTGTTCCGGAAACCTCCCCTGGAAGGTTCTTTGAAGCACCTGTCACAGTTGTAGTTTTACATTTGTTTGTATGAAGGACTCCTCCAATACTGAAATTATAAGTCCCATTATGGCAAACATCTGTGTTTGGTTTTGCTCATTCACTGACTTGCTCATGAAAGAATGGCCTGAGAGGTAGCCAGTATTTGAGAGGAAACGAAAGGATACCGGATTTGAATGCCTGAAGGTTGAGGGAAAAAAATCATACCAGGATCACATGAAAAAAATGAAACAACCAGTGATGTGGAAGACAAGTTTTTAAAAAAAAATTTTTTTTTAACGTTTATTTATTTTTGAGACACAGAGAGAGAGCATGAACAGGGGAGGGTCAGAGAAAGAGGGAGACACAGAATCTGAAACAGGCTACAGGCTCTGAGCTGGCAGCACAGAGCCTGACACAGGGCTCGAACCCACAGACTGCGAGATCATGACCTGAGCCGAAGTTGGACGCTTAACTGACTGAGCCACCCAGGCACCCCTGTGGAAAAGTTTTAATGGCAGGTGCCTAATGCTATAGGACAAACAGGAGCTATGCGCCTGTATCCATATCAGATGGCCAAACACTGGCCTTAAGAAAACTTTTGTCTCCAGTATTTTTAAACACTCACTTTTGTTAGAAAGGAGCTTCATTTCCAGATGACTCAATCACTTCTTTTATACCATACAAAATATGGGCAGTAGGAAATCATATATTAACATACTCTTATAAGGCTCCTTACAGTTTCCTGTCACTCACTGAATGGGCTAGATGTCTTCTACTTTGAAAACAATTTTATAGTCAAGTGAAATACAATCTTTCCAGGCAAAAATTATTTACAGATTTGCCTGTGATAATAGCTTAAAAACATCTTGACTCAACTATCAGATAATGCACCACTGATGTTAAATGAGATCTTCATGTTGAACTCTGTGGCTTAAATCAACATATAGTCACTGTAATAGTGTTCTGCCTTTCCTACTGGTTGAAAACATGGGCTTTGGAATGGAGCTTCTCCAGTTTGAATCTTGTCTGCTTATTAGTTGTGACCTTGACCAAGTGAACTTCTTTGTGCTGTAGTTTCCATTTCTGTAAATGGGATAATAATACATATTTCACAGTATTCGTGTGAAGATTGAAAATGGTAATATCTATGAAGTACTAAGAACAGTGCCAACCTGTAGTAAGCAGCCTGTGTTAACTATCGGTATTGTTATTAAATTCAATATTATATTCAGCTCCTACAGAAATACTCCATGGAATAATGTAAATGGGAAAATATTTAGAATCATTAAATTTGGATTTCCAAGGTAAATTTAACAGTAATTACTTCTATATTCTAAATCGACATTTTAGTGGCTTTAGTACAATAAACTATCTTTAAAAAGCTGAAAGTAGGCAAAAAAACCCTTTTCTGATTTGATTCCATTTCAAACAGCATACACAGCTTTCTTATTTTGTTCCTCCAGTCAGCAACTCTATCAGAATGTTATATTTAATTATATTAAGTCATGACTAGTAAGTCAAAAGTGAGTAAGATATCACAGAGGAAGCGATTTCAGAAATATTTAAGTAATTGCTTCCATCCTGAGATTAAAAAACACCAGAAGAAGATGGCTTCTTAGGTATCAATAAGTACTGAGAGGACAGCAAGGGAAAAAGGGGTCATGTTTTCAGCTACATTCTCTTCATAAAGTTTCTAGTTGTCTCAGTTGGGCTTTCTGGTATGTTAGTGAAAATGTTTGCATTAGGGTTCTGGAACTATTGTTTTAACTAGTCAGGTACCATATAAAAACTATTTTGAGAGGCACCTGAGTAACTCAGTTAGTTAAGCGTCAGATTTTGGCTCAGGTCATGATCTTGCAATTTGTGAGTTCGATCCCTGCGTTGAGCTCTGCACTGGTGGTGTGCAGCCTGTTTGGGATTCTCTCTCTCTCTCTCTCTCTCTCTCTCTCTCTCTCTCTCTCTCTGCCCCTTCCCCACTTGTGCACTCTCTCTCAAAATAAATAAGCTTTAAAAAAATTAAAAAAAAACTATTTTGAAAAATAACCCAGTCAATTATTTCTAAAGGGGCTGTAAATTTGATGCTCTACTTCTCAAATGGCTGTTTTAATTCTTACTGAACTACAGAAACTCACTGCAGAATAATCTATCTCAGGGTATGCAACACGTACAGTTGGATTGATTTCTGCCACTAAATCACAGAAAGGGAGTTGAGGCAAGAGGAATCAGTCTACTATTTCTTAAAGTATCTCTCCTCAAACTTCCAACTCTGCATAGTGAAAAGCAGGAGATCCACTTAGTTGGATCTAAGTGGTATTCTGACTGAATACCCACTTTCTAATACTAATATAATGGTATTCTCTCTCTACAATGATGGTTTTGCTTTGGGGAAATTATCATAATTGATATTATTTCTAAATCAGTATCTAATAACCCTCACTTTGACAAAATCAAACTGTATTTTTCTGCAAGGCAGTGATTTTCAATGGGAAAGGGGGGGTAATTTTGCCCTCCAGGGAACACTTGACAATGTCTGGTGGCATTTTTGGTTGTCACAACTGGGTGTGTGGGCGAGGGAGGGTATCTAGTACCTGCTCCCAAAAAGAAGGTATGGTATTTTTAAGTAACTTTCAAATTTTTCACTGTATTTTAAGGTGAAAAATAGTATCTGCATCAAATTACATTTAAAAAACTAATGCCAATTTAAGTTGCTTCCTGTCAACACAAATAACAGTGAGATAAAGTACAAAATCAGCTCCATATTTTATAACATGAATCATGAAATAAAACAGCATAAAATTAAGACAGCAAGTATTTTCACTGGAAAAGAATTCAGTTTTAGAATTTAAAAACTAATCTAAACTCTAAAACTTTAGAATTTAAAAATAGTCTGTTTGGTACTGCAGTGCCTGAAACTAAAAAATTCTGGCCTTGACACTAGTTTGCAGATTAAGCATTTCCCTTTACTGTTGTTCATCATGATACTGGACTACCAAAAACCCTGTCTGGCAGAAATGTTACAGAGAATTAAAGGCAGAATAATGTCCTAGGGAACTCTTCTAATACGTAAGCTAATATTTAAATGATTAACATCAATACCTATTTTTTAAATAATATAAAAGGCAAGTAAATTTTCTGACCTGGGGTCTGAACACCCATTTCTTCTGCTTAGAATCATACATGCCATAAAGTGACCTATTAATACTATTAACCCAAAACGTTCTGACTTAAAAATAAAAGCACAGGGAAAAAAAAAACAACAGAGAGAAATAAACACTGTATAAATACTCATATACTGGAATGTGTTCTTTTGCTTAGCTCTGATTTTTCTGAACATTCTAGAAAATTAGACGCCAGTACACTATAATGCCTAACTACATAGCTAATATGCTTTGAAATGGCTTATTTACAGCGCACATTTGTAGGATGAGTAATCTGTCGATTATGATTCACTTCCCTAGATTCCATGGCACGTGCTTACTGATAATAAGCGACAAAAGGAAAAGGGACGGTTTTTCTGTCTTCCCTCCACGAATTTTCCTGAGCACCTCCTGCGCGCCACGCACTTGTTCCGGGCGCCGGGGTTGAGCGCCCCGGCCGCGCGCGGAGCCCACTCAAGCCGTTTCCTCGGCCTCCGGGGCGACTGGGGCCCCGAGTCGCCTCACACCCGTCGCCAGGAGCCGGGAGGACACTGTCCACCACCGCCAGCCCAGGAGCCAGCCCTTCCGGGCACTCACCCGTCACGCGAATGGACTCCAGCATCGTCCCGCCGAGGCCGCGGGCGGCTGGCTGGCTCCAGGGGCGCCGGGGGCGAGGGCCGGCGAGAACCGGCCGGACTGCCTCTAGCCTCGGGCCGGGACCTCAGAGGGGTCGCGGCGGCAGGCTGCTCTCCGCGTCCTGGGGCAGGATAAAGCGGACAAGGACCGACGAAGACGTGCGCACCAGGCTGTGAGAAGCGCTCCCTGCAGACCGCAGGTGCTGGAAGGTACACACAGCGGCTCTACAAGGGGCAGCTGCGCTAAGAACCCACCGCCGTGACGTTGCGGCTCCCCTGTTGCTAGGAAACGCTCCGCGCCGCGGCGTACGCTGCGCTTCACAGAGCTTGCCCGCCACTTGGGGCGCTGGCGCAACGGCGGCCGAGTTCGCAGGAAGAAAGAGGAGGGAAGGAAACTACAACGTCCGGCGAGCACTGCGCAGGCCCGTGGCCCCGGAGATTTGTGGGCTAAGCCCCAGGACAGACTTGGTTCTTCGGCTGCTGGTGTACGTGCATTGTGTCTGATTATTCTTGTAGAGAAGACGTTTGTGCCCTGTTCAAGAGGGCTTAATGCTGCGGTAGCTTCACAACTAAGAGGCGGTGTAATATGACAGCCCAGCTGTGTATTGCAAAGCCAGTCTTCTCCGCCCTTTAGTTAAAAGGTTCGGAAAAGCTAAAACAACTTTAGATTGAACGGTGTTCAGTATTTCCAAGTTGAATATCCCAGAATAATGTCCTTAATACTAAAAATACAAATTTTAATTTATGACTGTGCAATTGATACGGCTGGATGTTGTCCTTCGCTTTGTTATTCCTTGGGAAATGTAGAGAGTATACCATTCAACATTTTTTGAGAGCCTGATGTGTGCAAGGTTCTGAGGCAGGCCTGGAGGACATAAGGTAAATGACATAGGTCTTACAGAGCTTACAGTCTAGGAGGAGCTCACAGGATAGTGTTGGCACTTTCAAATTTCTGAGCCACATTTTCTCTTCACCCTTTCTCAAGGTTGAGACAGGACACAAGTAGCTGACATGTGTTTTCAAACCCAGGAACAAAAGAAAAGTTATGTTAACATCATAATCTAGAAATAACAGAGAACGTGTGAGAATTTGTATCTTTTTTAGCAATTAGGAGTGAACAGTGGACATTTGAACTATCACATGTAGTAGATAACCTCACATTATATTGTCTGAAAATCCTGTGAATACTATCTTCAAAATATATCTGGAATCCAGTCATTTCTCATTATAACCCCTGCCACCATTCTGGTTCAAGCCACCACCATCTCTTGTTGGATTATAGCCATAACTATAAATGATCTCTGTTATTTCCACCCTTGCCCTCTTCAGTGGCCAGTGTGGTCCTGTTAAAAAGTCAGATGTCACCACTCTGTGCAAAACACTTCAATGGCTTCCTTTCTTTCCTATGAGGTCCTTTATGACCTAGCCTTCCGTCATCTCTTTGATCTCATGTCCCACTACACTCTGCCTTGGTCTTGTCCAGACACGCTGACCTCCTTGATATTTCTCAACTATGCCAAACACTCTTTCACCTCAAGACTTATGTAACTTGGGATTTCCCCTGCCTGGAATGCTCTTTCCCCAAGCAGCCAAAGGACTAGCTCCTTCACCTCCTTCAGGACTTAATCCAAATGTCACTTCTCGGTGAGGCCTTTCCTGCCACTCAATTTAAAATCCCACTTCCTTCTCAGATTTTCTTCCGTACTTCTCTGCTATATTTTTTCCCTTTAGTACCAAACACTAACTTATTGCATAGTTTACTGATTTATCTCCATTGTCTGTCTCCACCCCTAGAATAAAATTTCCATAAATACAGTGATTTTTGCTACCTCACTGCTATATTCCTGGCATCTAGAATAGTACCTGGTACACAATAGATACTCAATAAATATCTGTGAATCAATGAATAAGTAGATAATAGAAAGTATGTATTTTCAATGATAACTCAAAGAAAATAGAATTATATAAAACAGGCATCTGGATAAAGAATACATTTTCAGGGGTGCCTGGGTGGGTCAGTTGGTTAAGTGACTGACTCTTGATTTTGGCTCAGGTCAAGATTTCACAGGTTGTTAGACCAAGCCCCACACTGGGTTCTATGCTGACAGTGCAGAGCCTATTTGGGATTCTTTCTCTCCCTCTCTCTGTGCCTCTACCCCCCACCCCCTGCCCTCAAAAATAACTAAACATTAAAAAAAAAAAAAGAATTAATCTTCAGTTTAAAGCACTTGAAACAGTTTTGAGCAATGACTCCTTGCATTCACAAGGGCAGTTATTCTTTCAACATATGTCCCAAGGAAAAAGCCTATAAATGAACCTTAAAAACCTGAATTCCTTATGTACCTAAAACTCTGACACATGCTTTTCAAGTTTGCTATAAAATGTATCTATTAAAGTCACTGCAATTTAAGAACTAATTTCTCAGAAACATAAAGACTCCTAAAAGATGTTTCCAAGTCACATATTCAGCATCTACGTAAAGAATTTACTCTGAATGCTTTTACTAAAGCATGCTTAATCATAGTGTCCATATCCATTACATTTTGAAGAAATCAAGATATGTTATTTTATTCATTCTACAGGTATTTATTTATACATAAAGCATTGAGCTTAGTGCTTTTAGACTACATTATAAAACATGATACTTATCCTCAAGAAACTTACTGACTAGTTAGGAAAGGGTTTACACACACACACACACACACACACACACACACACACACACACACACACACAAAC
>NW_024412391.1:36192049-36242638 GCF_014898765.1 Herpailurus yagouaroundi | reverse complement strand
CACCTACATTATTTCATTCTTTACTTTTAAAATTATTTTTATGTTCACCCTACCAATATTTTCTTGTGGGTAATTTTGATTTCTAAATACTTTTAGTGATAACTGTTATTAAAGGTGCATATCAATTTAATCAAACCATTCTGAAAAGATACTCTTTGTGTACCATTAGGCATTGAAGTCCTCTTGCTAACAAATTTGTGAATACAAAGAGTTTATCTAATTTCTTACAAAACTAGTACTGTTATCAGCTTCTTTTACCATTCCTGCCTATGCAATTATTCATCCTCATCAAGCTTTGTGCATCTGCTTTGTTAATTATTGATTTGTGCTATGCCTGCTTAGTATTTCCATTGGGTACAGCATCTGCAGCTGTCCACTTGGCTGCTTTTGAGTCAGCATTGTTTTTACATATCCGACAGAACAATGAACAATTCCATCTTTCTGAGAAACTTTCTTTATATCCGTTTCTATATAAACCGTTAATATTGAGACAAAAGGATTGATGTGATTATCAGTTACTACATTTTCAAAGCACTGACTGCAAAATAAAGTTAATAATTTATTAAAACTGCCTTTAATAACTTATATTTAAGGATACACTTCCCCTCTTTATAAAGTTTGACTAAACTAAGGTTTTCCAATGTTAGCCAAGGATGTCATTGTAGTTATCCTACCATAACATTATTCTTCATTTTTATGTTTATAGTCATTTTTACAAACACTACCATATTATATTGTGGATCATTTTGATCACTATCTTTAATGATGACTTCCATTCAGGTCTTAGATATGAAAATGATGGAAAAATAGCAATTTTGATAGAAATATTATTCTTTTGTGTGTGCTAAGATTTTTGTTATGGAAAAAGCTTGTATTTTTCTTATTTAATAGTAACTTTTATTTAACTCAAATGTTAATCTGTATATCCATGTACATGCTACAGAGTAAACTATTCATAATCGATGGAGTTACTGAATAAAAAAAGTCAGCCAAAATATCTCTGTAATAAGAGAGGATCATTTTTGTTTTGGTTTTAGAAAAAAGATCAATACCTTCCTTTTTAGAGACTTAGAATACATTTGATCATTTACCTTGAATGGTGGAGCTGTGTAGTAAAGACCAAGAAAAAGGAAAAGAGAGATGGGGACAACTGGAGAAAGCTGCTAATTAATAAGTATTGCAAATGCTAGTGGAAAGACAACTCTATTTCATCTTCTACAGGAAAGGTTCGTTTTGGTGAGAGCTGATCAAGTATATATTATGCTTGAAACTGAGAAAAGGTTTAATTTCTTAAAAAGTTATCTCAGCTAAAATAAATTAGAACATTCAAATCACATGTATTCACTTAAATTTTATTTTTAATTTTTTAAAAAGAGAGAGAGAGTGAGAGAGCACAAGTGGGGGAGGGGCAAAGGGAGAGGGAGGAAAGAAGAGAGGATAGAAGGTTTGAAGCAGGCTTTGCAGTGTCAGGGCAGAGCCCAATGCAAGGCTTGAACTCAGGAACTGTGAGATCATGACCTGAGCCAAAGTTGGACGTTTCACTGATTGTGCCCCTCACTTAAATTATAGAGGAGACTTCAAAAAGGGGGGAAGAGAAGCTTGTAGAAAATACTTTTGACTTTTATTCCTGTTTAAAAATTTTTTTCTTTATGTTTATTTATTTTTGAGAGAGAGACAGCCAGAGATAAAGACAGAGCATGAGCCAGGGAGGGGCAAAGAGAGGGAGACACAGAATCTGAAGCAGGCTCCAGGCTCTGAGCTGTTAGCACAAACCCGGATGCTGGGCTTGAGTTCACGACCTGAGCCCAAGTCTGACACTTAACTGACTAAGCCACCCAGGTGCCCCTTTCCTTCCTGTTTATTGGAAACAATTTAATTTTTTTTTCAACGTTTTTATTTATTTTTGGGACAGAGAGAGACAGAGCATGAACGGGGGAGGGGCAGAGAGAGAGGGAAACACAGAATCGGAAACAGGCTCCAGGCTCCGAGCCATCAGCCCAGAGCCTGACGCGGGGCTCGAACTCACGGACCGCGAGATCGTGACCTGGCTGAAGTCGGACGTTTAACCGACTGCGCCACCCAGGCGCCCCTATTGGAAACAATTTATAACATTCTGTGTCACTGAAAATATAGCAGTTGAGGAAAGTTATTCTGCAGCAGTCTGCTTTTATAGAACAGAGCGTCTCTAATTGCAACACCCCATCCTTAACAAACATTAACAGAAGCCTCAGGGCAAGCTGTAAATAATGTTCCTTGACTCATAAAAGGAAAAAAAAATCCAACAAATAGTTTCTGTGACTCTAAAAAAAATTTGGGGGGGTGCCTGGGTGGCTCAGTCGGTTAAGCAGTCGACTTCGGCTCAGGTCATAATCTCACGGTTTGTGAGTTCAAGCCCCGCGCCAGATTCTCCGCTATCAGCTTGGAGCCTGGAGCCTGCTTCAGATTCTGTGTCTCCCTCTCTGTCCCTCCCATGCTTGCTCTCTCTCTCTCTCTCTCTCTCTCTCTCAAAAACAAATAAAACAAACATTTTTTGAGTGGCACTTGATTACTTTCAGAATGTCTGTTTTGAGAGAATGGAATGTTTTCAGTATGTCTTTTTCAGGAGAATGAAAAGCCTTAAGTGGGAGACAAATCAAAGAATGCTCTGTGAAACCTCCTCTTCCTTTTCACCTCAATGAAAATAGAAGAGCAGAAAAATCCTGAGAAACACTGATTATTTTGATAGGATGTTTTGTTGTTAGTGATTGGGGGAGGAGGGATATTTTTTAAACAGACAAAAAAAATTGCCTGTCTTAATTATATTTTGAAAAAAACAAGATGTGCATTAGTTTAATCCTTTCACAGATATTTAGGTGTCTCCTATATACAAGGCAAAAAGATGATGAAAAGAACACAGTACCCACCCTGAGAGAACTTACTCATAGTGCATACATACATATGTGAACATGGTGTACATACATCAGCCAGTCTTTGAGCACATACATCAAGGGTGCTGTGGTAAGAGTCTCGGTTCTCTAGGAACATATGTTATAGTGGGAGAAACAAACAAGAATCAAATTAACAAATGTGTGATTACAGATACAGATAGGTGCTATGAAGTACAGTAAATCAGGAAAGTATGCTAGATGGTGACTTGTAAGGGGGGTGTCAGGAAAAACCTCTTGAGGAAAAGACTTTTGAGCTGAGATCTGAAGGAGAAGAGTCAGCCATAGTAAATTTGGCAGGGGTGGGGTGAGGTGGGTGGGAGAGACAAGCATTCTAAATGGAAGGAATTGTAAATGCAAAAGCCCTGAGATGGCAATGATCTTGCCATGATCCTGGAACTACATGAAGGTCAGCATGACTGGAGTCCAGCGAGCTGGGGGAAAGCGTTAGAAGAAAAGATCCCAGAAGTAGGCAGGGGCCAGCATAAGGAATTTGGACTTTATTCTAAGTGCAATCAGAAGCCACTGGTTCATTTTAAACAGGGCAGTGACATAATATGGCTTATTTGTTTTTAAAGATTGCACTGATTGTTCTGAGGACAATGGATAAGAGGTTGAGAATGGAAGTGAGAAAACAAGATAGGAGACTTATAGTGGGCCAAATGAGGGTGCTGGTGACTTAGAGTGGAAATGAAAGCTGTAAAAAGGGAAAGAAGTAGGAGACCCAGCACATAGAGGAGTTGATCCGCAGGCTGACTTTGTGGGGAGGAGAGGAAGGAGGAATTGAATGTGACTCCTAGGTTTTTGGCTTGAGCAACTGAGTGGATAGTAGTATCATGTATGGAAATGAAGAAAATTAGGGAAAAAACAGGTTTAGTGGGGAATTCTATTTTGGTTAAATTGAATATGCCGGTTAGAAGTCCAAGTCAAGATTGCAAATAGGTGGTTGGATATTAGAGCTCAGAGCTCAGGGAAGAGCTTATGCTAAAGAAATAAATCTGGGAGCGATCAGTATAGGGGCAGCATTTTAAATCAATGGGACTGATGAAATTACCGAAGGAGTGTGTGTAGGCAGATAGGAGACCTCAAGCTAGAATTTAGAGTTCTTAGTCATCTAGTTGTGGAGCAGAGGAAGGGATCCAACAAAGGTTTTCTGTTTTTGTTTCTTTTTTCCAAATATATGTATATACACATATACACACAGAGTAATATATACATAACTATACAACAATATCTGTATATATGTGTGTATACAAGTGTTTTTTCTGACCTGTTTAAGATTAGCTGGCAGACATGATGCCCTTTTACCCCTAAATACTTCAGATTATGTATGTATATATGTAAATATGTGTGTGGGTGTATGTGTATGTGTGCATGTACAGAGAGAGGGAGAGAGAAAGAGAGGGAATGAGAATAAAGCAAATGTAGTAAAATTTTAATATATTAAGAATCTAGTTGAAAGGCATCCTGGAATTCTTCTACTTTTTTCTATGTGTAAATGTATAAAACTTTTGAAACTTTAAGTCTGAAATTGTATCAAAATAAAGTGGTGCAAATTGAGTACCACTGTAGAAAATGACCTCACTGTAGGCTGGGTGGGGAATCTTAGAAGACATGATATTCAGCTGGCCTCATATAGATATCCAAAGGTATTGTGGGAGCATTTCAGTAGCAGGATCAAGGTGAGAAACAAGGGATGTAGCAGAGTAGGGTTATGTTCAGGAAACAGCAAGTGAGTGAGAATTTTCTATTTTTTGAGCACTTTCCTTGGCTCTAAACATTAAGCAAAGTGAGTAGTAAACTCTTTTGCAGAGTTAAAAGAGTGGCATGGGAAACCGATAGAAAATTTGATAGGTATTCAAGTGGATAAGAATGAAAGAATTTTGAGAACATGAAACATCCAGTTACTTGGGATAGATTTGAAATGGAACTGGCTCAATGCTCAGCAAGCCAAGAATAATAGAAAAAAATAGAAGGTTAGAAATTGGCAAATTAGATGCAGCAAGAAGGACAAGGGCCCAAGGAAAATGGTATTGAAATGGTTCCCCTTGGGGACTGGCTGGGTAGGGAACAGATAAAACACAAAGGGGGCTAGGCGATGTTTGGGGGAGAGACCTGGAAAGGGCCAATAATATGTTCTAGAAATCTTAGACTAGTCACAATCTTCTTGTTTCCTCATGTACTATTTTAAGGGGCTGAATTAGGTGATCCCTGCCAGCTCTTATCTTTTTTTAAAACTCCCTTTTCACTAAGCCTCCTTTTAAGAATTGATTAAGCAAAACTACTGAGCAGGGGGCTTCATAGAAAAGGGCAAGGTGGAAGGTCAGGGCCAATACAAAGCATGAGCTGTAACATTTTAAATGTGACCAAAAGTTGGAAAAGGAGAATGGACTGAAGGCTGGGTTAGGAGGGCTTGCAGGGTTAGCAAGAGTGAGCAGCAGTAGAGGAGAGGTAAAGATTCAAGAGTACAATCAGGAGGCCAGCTTTGGGGTTTGAAATCTTAGAGATGGAGCACTTCCAAGTGTTGATTAACATCCATGTGTGGCCATACATGGGATAGATGAGCAGAGGAGGAGAGGACATCAGTATAGTTGGAAGGTCTGAGGAACGGTGAGGTAGGGTGTAGGAGACTGTAATCACTGAAGGTTCATCAGCAAACATTTCTTGAGGGCCTATTACATGTCAGGCATGAATGGTGCCGAGGAAGACCAGGATGGGGTCCAACTGCAAGAAGCGGGGAAGTGGGAAGTGAAGGTGGATGTCACAAATGCCCAAATGTGTCAATTTGTGAATTAATGAAAGAGTAGAAGAATCATAGTCTAAAAGTAGTATGCGAAGAGAAATTTTGAAGTGTTTGGGAGGTAAAGAAGTTCAGGACAGACATCAATGGAGTACAATGAATCTCCTCGTATCAAATTTAATTTTTGATGTTCAATAGAGAGATTTTGATGTTTAAGAAGCATTGGCTTCTGCTACTTTGTAATATTTAATAACTGCTTTTCTTTAATATGCACCATTTAAAAATTTAAATATTGGTTCTCTGAATATAACTTAAAAAGTCTAGGTATGGAAATGTAAAATTATCAATATATAAATTATAATGTGATAAATACATAAAAGACTTCTTCCTCTTTATGAAAGATTTGCTATAGTCCTTTAGATATTAATTCTTTTCATATCCTTATTCACCACTTGGAAAAGTAAAAAAGGAGATTAAAGCTGTGTAAATTTTGAGAATAATCTATTGAGTGAAGAAAATATGTCTGTAGTTCCACTGGGTTTTAAAAACAATATGTTCAGAAAGCACAATTTGTTTTCCCTCACTTTGGAATATGAAACATTTTCATTAATTAAATTAGAAAAGAAAAAAAACCTGATACTAAGAACCATTAAAATGTGATGCTAGGGGCCATTAATAGCAGGGTTCGTAACAACTAAAACAGCCCTTTCCAGTAACATGTATAACATCCTTTGATTGTTCTTATTTCTTCATTATAATAAATGCGTAAAAGAAGTGGCCCTTCAGCCAGATAACCTGAAGTAGAGAACTTGACTTTAATCCTTTTTGCCACTGCCTTGTGGTTAGACCTTGGCCTTTTCTCTCCCTGTAAAAATAAGAATATTTACATCATTGTATCATTTGTGAATGAAATCAGAATGTGTGTGAATGTGTTTTGAAATAGTAACTGTAAATATACAATATTTAGAGTGTCTTTATTGAGTAAATGCTTTCAAATTTTTGTGTTTTTAGCCCTCTATCAATTTTATCTGTGACACACATAATATTTTTGTTGAAAAGGATCTTAGAAGGAGCAAATACTCATTTACTTGTATTACCTTTAATCTACAATGCCCTGATTCTATTCTTACATAAATGTAATAAGCCGTGATCTTTACCTAACTAACTTGAGAGGTTGCAGTTTTCACAGGGAAGACACTTCTGATGATTTTTAAAATATTTACATAATTTAGGCCAAACTGTATAGTCTAACTACTAATAATCATGTGATTACAGCATGCATTTCTTTTCTTTACTTCTTTAACTTAATAGTTAAAATGAATTTTTTTATTTAAAGAAAGAAATTCCAAGAGAAAACCATGGTTACTATTTTTCAGGACTTTAGACACAGCTCAAGGGCACATTTAAATCATTATTGTGTCTTTAGTGACCAAAATAAATACATAAACTGAAATGTCAAAAGTATAAACAACTAGCATTTGAAGTCAGGCAGATCTAGTTCAAATTATTAGGTGATGGTCTGACCACTTTGTATCTCAGTTTCCCTATATCTAAAGTAGGAATAATAGTTATTTTCTACTCAATCATTTAATATCTACTGAACTCATATTCCCAGAAGGTGCTATAAACAAGACATGTCCCTGACACTCCATAGCTTACCCTCTAGTAGGAGAGGCAGATAATAAACATAAATACATAACAAAAATAATTCCACAAAAGTGGTAAATGCAATGGAGAAAATAAATCAGAGTAATAGGATGGAAAGTGACTGGGGTGAGGCAGAGAGGAAGGGTGTGGCCACCAAATCAGGGAAATCTTTGAGGAGGTAGTACTTTCCAGCTCACACTCATTTAATTAATGAGGAGCCAGGAGCCAGATATGGGTAGATCTAGAGGAGGAGTTTCTAGGACGTAGAAAGTTCTTGAAAAAGAAAGGAATTTGGTCTTTTTTTTTTTCCCCACAGAAAAGAACTATGAGGTTAGAGCCTAGTGAAAAAAAGGGAGAGTATTGTGATATTTGTGGATATTAGGAAGGGCAAGCAGAGTCCAGATTATTTAGGGCCTAGTAGATATGATAAAGAATTTGGATATTATTCTATTATTGCAAACTAGCTCTGCATAAGGAATTAACAATGCATAATTTACATTAAAAAATCCCTTTACAAATAAATTACTAAAACTAATAAGATAGTTGAGTAAATTTGCAATAATCTTTTATGTTCCTACATACCAGTAGTAGTTTAAAAATAGTTAAAAAGAGGGGCGCCTGGGTGGCGCAGTCGGTTAAGCGTCCGACTTCAGCCAGGTCACGATCTTGCGGTCCGTGAGTTCGAGCCCCGCATCAGGCTCTAGGCTGATGGCTCAGAGCCTGGAGCCTGTTTCCGATTCTGTGTCTCCCTCTCTCTCTGCCCCTCCCCCGTTCATGCTCTGTCTCTCCCTGTCCCAAAAATAAATAAACGTTGAAAAAAAAATTAAAAAAAAATAATTAAAAAGATATTATATGTGAAAGTAGCAACGACAACAATACAAAGGAATAAATCAATCAGTTTAAATTTTTGTATGGAAGCACATTATAAACATTTTTGGAGAATATTAAAGTAGGCCTAAATTAATGAAGATCTACCATGTTCACAAATAGAAAGGCTCAATAACACAAAGATGTCAATTCTCTCCAAAATATGTGATAAATTCAGTACAATTCCAATAAAAATCTCAAGAGGATCTTTTTTAAATTGTTTTTCTTTAATGTATTTTTGAGAGGCGGGGTGTGGTACAGAGAGAGAGAGGGAGGCACAGAATCTGAAGCAGGCTCCAGGCTCCAAGTTGTCAGCATAGAACTTGATGTGAGGCTCGAACTTACAAACTGCAAGATCATGACCTGAGCCGAAGTCGGATGCTTAACCGACTAAGCCACCCAGGTGCCCCTCAAGAGGACTTTTTTTTTCTCTTTGTGGAGCTTGACAATCTGATCATAAAATGTATATGTAATAACAAGGGGCCAAATTAGCCAAATCACTTAGCCAGGCCAAGTTAATTTTTAACTTATCTACCAGATATCAACACTTACAATTAAGACAGTTTGATATTGGGAGAGAAATAGCCAAACTAGTAGAAGAGAATAAAGTGCTCCAAAATAGACCTACATCTCCATAAAAAGCTGATATATTACAAGAGTGGCATTATAGGTCAGTGGGGAAAGAACGGGCAAATAATTAAGAATGGCCTAAGACTTTTGGTTATCCACATTAAAAAAAAAATCAATCTAGATAATTTAAAGGCAAAATGATGAAAACAATACTTTTTAGAAGAAAATATGGGAGAACATCTTTATAACCACAGAGTAGGGAATGATTTCTTGAGACCAAAAAGCATAAGCCCAAATGAAAATATATATCTAATTACATTAATATTAAACATTTATGTACATCCAAGATATCCTAAAGTGCAAAGATGAGCCATAAGTGAGGAAAAGATATTAACAAGCCAAAAAGAGTTATTTTTCCAGAAAATACTAAACAAACAACAAAAAGCCTATGAATCAAGGCAACAACAGATGTTCGCGAGGATGTGGAGAAAGAGGATCTCTTTTGCACTGCTGGTGGGAACGCAAACTGGTTCAGCCACTCTGGAAAACAGTATGGAGGTTCCTCAAAAAATTAAAAATAGAACTACCCTATGACCCAGCAATTGCACTACTACGTTTTTATCCAAGGGATACAGGTGTGCTGTTTTGAAGGCGCACATGCACCCCAATGTTTATAGCAGCACTATCAACAATAGCCAAAGTATGGAAAGAGCCCAAATGTCCATTGATGGATGGATGGATAAAGAAGATGTTGTATATATACACATGGAGTATTACTCAGCAGTCAAAAAGAATGAAATCTTTCCATTTGCAACTACGTGGATGGAACCAGAGGGTATTATTCTAAGCGAAATTAGTCAGAGAAAGACAAATATCATATGACTTCACTCATATGAGGACTTTAAGATACAAAACAGATGAGCACAAGGGAAGGGAAGCAAAAATAATATAAAAACAAGGAGGGAGACAAAACATAAGAGACTCAAATATAGAGAACAAACACAGGGTTGCTGGAGGGGTTGTGGGAGGGGTGATGGGCTAAATGGGTAAGGGGCATCAAGGAATCTACTCCTGAAATCATTGTTGTACCATATGCTAACTAACTTGGATGTAAATTATAAAAAATAAATAAATTATTAGATTAAAAAAATAATCTCTTTACCCAAGGTGGGGGACCTATGAATCAACAAGAAAAAATCAAATAGCTGCATGGCAAAGGACATAGAGTTGAAATTCACAGAAAAGGAAAACTGAAAAGCCAAGAAACACATGAAATAATGGTCAAGATCAGGAGTGATAAGAAAAGTGAATACAGACTAGAATGGCAAAATCTAAAAAGTATCTGACAGTTAGGGAGGCCCTGCAGTAGTAGGCATGCTCATGCACTGCCGACTGAAGTTAAAAATTGTGACAATAATTTTGAACAGTAATTTATTTTTAATATCTGGCAATAATATTGAAACATTTATCGAAATGATCCTCTAATTCCTAGGTATATTACTCTAGATAAAATTTTGCATGTGTATATAAGGAGACATAAAAAATTTATGGCATTGTGGTGCATGGGTGGTTCAGTCAGTTAAGTGTCTGACTCTTGATTTCAGCTCAGGTCATGATCTCATGGTTCATGAGATCAAGCCCTGCATTGGGCTCTGCGCTGAGATTCTCTGTCTCCCTCTCTCTCTGACCTTCCCCAGCTCTCTCTCTCTCAAAAATAAATAAAAATACAACATTAAAAAATATTTATGGCATCACAGAATCTTTGGGATGAAATATTTGAAATGAGCTAAACATCCATTAACAGGATAATGGATACACAAATTGCAAGTATATTCATACAATATAATACAGCTGTGAAAATCAATGAAGTACAGCTATTACTGACATGAATCTCATAAAAAGGATACTGAGCAGAAAAATAAACAATTGCAGAAAGATATAGTTAAAAAATTTATGTAAAACAATATATTGTTATGGATATATATGTAGATATAATAAAAGTACATACATTTCATGGGAATGAAAAACATTAAAATCAGGATAGTTTTGTCCCTGGGGAGCGGAACGTGAATGGAATTAAGAAGGGACACACAGGAGACTTCAAGTATAGGATTATATATTTCTTTAAGCTAGGTAGTGGGTACATAGTCATCTGTTTTATTCATTACTTTTTTGTAAACTGGAAATATTTTATAACACAAGTTTTAAAAGAAGAAAAGTAATTCTAGCTTATAAACTGAAGAATGAACTACCAGGGGGTAAGAATGGAAAAAAGGTGACATGTTAGGTAACAGTCGCTGTACTCTAGGAAGAGTAGACTTGAGTATCTAGCACAGCTTCTGGTAGCTGGTAGGTGTTTAACAAGTTGTAACTATTGTGGTGGTTGCTGTCATCATCAATCGTCATCAGTGTAAAGATTAAAAGACATGAAGAAAGATAAACTAATATTTGGAGTAGTTAAATTGCACTATGTGCTTTATGCATCTTTTTTAGTCTTGACTAGAATCTGGTTATAAAGAATCTAAGCCTCACAGAAGCCAAGGCTGGAAGGCACAAAGACTATGTAAATTTCTAATGCCTTCTTTTCCAATGTTGTTTAAACCACACACTCTTCTCCCTCCTCTCCAACACACACACACACACACACACACACACACACACACACACACACACACACCCCTTTCCTGTCAAGCAGTGAGAAAAATTCAAACATTTTTACTTTGGAGCATAAGTAGCATATTTGGAGTTAAATATTAATAATTTGATACACTAAACACTTGGGTGGTGCCTTATTACAGAATACTTTTGGAACTCTCAATTTTTCATCTGATCTTCCTGACAACTCTGAGGAAGGCAGCGCAGTTGATTATTCCTGTTTTACAGATGAGTAAATCAAAATCCAGAGAGGCTAAAGCAGAAGTTACTAACTTGGAAGGGCACCTGGGTGGCTAAGTCGATTAAGTGCAGGATTTTAGCTCAGGTCATGATCTCATGGTTCATGGGTTTGAGCCCCTGGTTGGGCTTTGTGATGTTCACGAAATTCTATGTCAAATACTTTATGATTAAATGGTCATTTTTCTAGGTAGAGGGTCAGTTTTACTTGTATTTTTAAAAGGCCCATTACTTCCCAAAAAGGTTTAAAAGAATATTGGGTTAAATGATTTGCCTAAGATCACATGGTCCTATAGGAGCCAAGACCCCAAGCAATTTCTTCCTACTCTACACTCAGAATTCTTTTTACTCCAACCTATAGCATCAAAATTCAGAGAGATTATTAGCGAAATACTGTTTGTAATGTCTACTGAATGCTAAGATGGAAGTGTTATTAAATATACTAAAACATCTAACTTGGAAGGAATGGTTTTGGTTTGTTCAGCCTTTAGGCAGTCACTCTGTAAATGACTCTGTAATCTACATGGTGTTGCTTTTCAGCTGAACAAGTCGAGAACTGTTGTCTTCACAAGCCCTTGAGCAGACTTGCTAAATAAGAAAGGAATCTGATACAGTAATTATATAACGTATTTTACAATTCTGAGTAATCTGTAAAGATTAATTGTTGAGACACAGTTTGATCTCCTGGTGGAAAGGGTACCATGGGCTGAGAATGGGATTTTCATTTCTCCTGGACAAGAGTTACTTGTCTCAGGGTCTCCTTTCTCTTGGCTGTAAAAGGATTAAGGTGGATGCCTTCTCAATCCTTCCAGCTCTAACACTGTATAAATTTAGATGGAATTTAAAATAGGAAGCTACTGAGTGGTTCAGACAATTGAGATTGAGCATCTGACTCTTGATTTCTGCTCAGGTCAGATCCCAGGGTCTTAAGGTCCAGCGCCTATGTCTGGCTCTCCATTGAGTATGGATCCTCAAGATTTCTGTCTCCCTCTGCCCCTCTTCGAGATCATGCCTGTTCTAATATAACAAATAGGAAGGCAGACAGGAGTTCTGTGTATGAACTTCTCACACACGGTCTGTTAATGTTATTTTCCCAATAAGAAAGGTCTTCAGGGCCCCAGGTGGGTGGGTCACTGATCATTAGCCCCAAGTGTTCGAGGACCCACTAGGGCCCTCATGAGGGCAAGCTTGCAGTCTCCATCAGGGTGACGTGAAAGCGAGCGGAAAGCAAGCTACAGAAGGCCAAAAGGGCAGTGGGATTTCAAACACAAGGCCTCTTAATCCTATATTAAAGAAGGAAGGAAGGCAAGAAAGTCCAAGTACCACGGGTTCCAAGAGATCAGCTTAAACAGGATGGCTTGTGCGAGCGTTGGGGGTGGGGCTTCGGTCCCGAGGCGGCTGGAGGACGGCCGGAGGACGGCTGGAGCGGAGCCGCACCTCCTGCCGCATCCCAGCCTCCAGGGCTGGGGTGTGACTGAGAAAAAGCCAGCCACCCATGGGAACCTCCGCGCCCGTCAAAGCCACGTGACGGAGAGCCGGGGCGGGCCGAGGCGTGTCCTCTCCGCCCCGCGCGCAGGCGCGCTGTACGGGCGCTGAAATTCAAATTTGAACGGCCGCAGGAGGCCGAATCTGACACTGGAGGCTGAGGGATAGAGGAGAGTAGTTTGGGAGAGTTCTCCCCGCCCCGGCCTTCTGGTTCTCTTCAAGTGACACACTGAATCGGGACTCACTTTTCTTTTACTGAATTTGAACCACCGTTTCCGTCGTCTCGCAATCAACACGCGAACTCCGGGGCGATGGACCCGTTTACCGAGGTGAGAAAATTTGCGGGCGCAGCCTGCCATCCCCGCTCTCAGCCCCTACCCACCCTTCCCACCTTCTGCCGACCTCTGGGCCCACCGGGCCGAGGGCGCGTGCGCGCGCGTGCGCAGCGTGTGTGTGCGGGACGCGGCTGGGAGAACGGTGGGAGAGAAGGGGCTGGAGGGCGCACGTCGCCTACTCTGCGGCTGCTGTTCGTCCGCGGTTTACTTATTGCTGTCCGGCAGTGAAGCTCAGGGAGGGACGTTTTGAGTCTGTCCTTTTAGGCGTTACCGAAGAGCCCTCTGCCAGCCCCGATTGTTGTAACGCCCTGGGAAATGGAGCCCCGTCCCTTCCGAGAGTGAGGTTGGGGCCTGGGCGGAACTGGTCCTGCTGGAAGGGAAAGCGAGGATAAGGTGTAGGGTGGAGTCGGGTGCCTGAATGACTCAGTGCTGTGTGCAGTCGCCGCCTGCAAATGGAATGTGATTTGCGGGGTTCAGGTCGCCCGCAGAGGTGTTATGCATGTAAAAGATCCTGTTAATGAAATGACGGCAAATTGTTAAATAAGCCAATACTGAAACCATTGCATCCGTTCCTATAGAGTGAATACATTCTTCAGATTTGATTGCTCAGCTAAGTAGGGAAGAAATTTAATCCCCGAGATTGACACTTGGATGGAAAGGAAAAAGTGCTGGCCGAATATATACAAACAAAATTAATAGCCGACAATGTAAAAAACCAGAGTAAAGAAATAAAACTCTGTGTGTGTTTTTGGAGCATAACATTACAGTGACAGTTTTTAACTTCTCTTTTGTCCTTTGGAAATTGAATATGGATTAATTACATCATGTGTCAATTATTTCTCTAGCTTTGGTCAATCTTGTTAAGAATGTACATGGACACACTCAGCAGTTTAGTGTAGACCACTCGTCCACACCCTTTTCTTACAGGACAGTTCCTGTTCCTTTAGGTTGTGCAAGTTTCAAACTGCTATTTTTTTGAGTTGCTGCGGAGTGGGCCTAAAGATGTCTCTACACTACATTCAAAACTTAAATGCTATGGAGAGTAGAAATACTTTTTTGGGGGGAACCTATATTTACAGTTCCATAAATCTTAAGATAAAGTTTCAACAATTACAGTTTACTTGTATTCAAACATAACAGTATTTTTGTTTCAAATTCTCAATCATCTAGGGAAAACACATTAATTTGTTAAACTTACTTAAAGATCTGACAGAAAACCCAGAACACATTTTTGTATTAGCCTGAAAAAATAAGGCTGATCATGCAGCATGTATTTTTCTCATACTTTGAAGTTAAAAAGGATAGATTATTTTGTTAGTAATCTAGAATAGTCTTCCTTAAAAAATTAGCCTTATGTGTCTTGAATATTCCTGTTAGTCTCCTAAGTAACTGACAGGAACAAAGCATTTTGAAAGTTGGCTGAAAATTGCACTTCATTTTACTTAACAATGCCATTCTTAAGCTAGTGCAAATTTCAGTTGAAAGAAACTTTTATTTGAAACAAACCTTTTGTTTTAGAGTGTGCTCAGAAATATGTATGGTTTATATTATGAAAAGTCAGATCAGTTGCAGTTGGAATAAACAGCTTTGACTGTTTTCCTTAATTGGTAACGAGGGAACTATTTGAAATGGTTTCAGGGACTAGGTGCTTAATTATAGCATTCATAACATTCTTGCACAGGGAAGTGAACTGGTGCAGTTCTTTGTCTGAAAAGGACTGAAACTAAGTTAAAATGACTTTCTCAACCAGAGTTCTTTATCAGAACCACAGAACACAGAAAATGATTTGAGAGGCTATTTTGTTAATTTTCCCAAAGGTGACTCATCACCATGCCATCCTATAAGCATAGGAGAAATGTTAATTCATTACATTCATGTCAGGGCATTAGGGCTAATTCTCTTGATAACTCTGGTTGAGAAAGCCACAACCATCCTAAAGTTTCTTTTCTAAAACAAGGCTGTTGTGCATTGCTTCTCCCTGCTGTCACCAGTGCTGTTTGGCACACTCTTCCTCTCCCTGTCTCTTCCACCTGGCAAACTGATGTAACCTCCAGCTCGGACTTGGATTTCCCTTCTTCAGGGGGCAGATCACCTTTTGCAGTGCTTTCCCTGCACTGTTCTTACCTGTTGAATATATTTCCTGCCAGAATGTGAGCTTCATGAATGCAGGCCTGTTCTTTCCTATTCAGAGGGAGGTTTCCCTAACATCAAGCACATCCAATAACATTCTGCTGAAATAATAAAGAGAGCCATTCAGTGCAAATTATTTTACAAACAAATAACTATGTACAACAGTAACTATTAGAACGTTTTAGCCATATTCTTTCCTTTCTTGTAGAAAATTTCAAATTACTCAAGTGTAATGATTCTTCATGGATTCATCACCCAGCAACACACGACCGTATTGTTTCACTGTACTCCCCTCTAATCCCTCCCACTGAATTATTTGGAAGCAAATTCTAGAGATTATATAATTTCATACACACACACACACACACACACACACATATGTGTGTGTGTGTGTGTGTATATACACATATACATATATATATATATCATTAAACACTAAGGACTTAAAAAAATCATAGTGCCATTATCATATCTAAAAAATCAACAATTCCTTAATATCATCAAATATTCTGTCAATATTCAGATTTCCTTAAGTGTCATGGTTTTGCAGTTTGTTTGAATCAGGATCTAGGCAGGGTCCACAGGGCAATGTCTTTCTATATTCTTCCTGGAAGAACCAGAAATAAAGAAGCCATCTTGGTTCATGGATGAACAAGCAGTTAAGGCAGATGTTTATTGTTTATTATTATGATCAGCTAATAACATTTAAAAAGTTATGTTGATATGAAGTTAGTGCTCCTGACAATAAGTTCTTAAAAAAGAGTCATTGGGTTTAATCAAAAGACAGTTTATAGCCAAGTGGTTAAGAGCTCAAACTCTGGAGTCTGGGTTTGAATCCTGCCTTACCACTTAGCTATGAGACTTATGGCTTGTTTTTTAACCTGTGCCTGGGTTCCTTCATCTGTGAAAACAGTAGTAAAAACAGAACCTGCCAAGCAAAATTTTGAAAATGAAATGAGATTTTGTGTGCAGACACTGAAAGTACTTACATAAATATTGGTGCTGTTGTGCTTGCCATTAGGTGAATGTAAAACCATAAACTTAATGCTCATAACATTAGCATTAGCCTCTTAGTTTGAAGATCTCATGGGGGATGGCCATTCCCTAAGACCGTCATAGGGAACCCCATGGCTGGCCGTGCTGAGTCAGAGCTTTCTGTGTAGGACCCTTAAAAGAGAAAAGCTACAGTTAAAATACTCTGTAAAACATCTTCCCTTGTGCAATAAATAAATGAACATGCTGTTACTAGTCTGAATGGAATTTCTCTTATTTTTCAGAATTAAATGAAAATCTCTGTATTGACCTCGGAAAGGATGCTGCTAGAGCATATTGAAAATAATGAGTTAGTTTATATTGAGCCTCTTGTTTAAGAAGGCAGGGAAATAAGCAATACCTCCTAAAAAGATTTTTGTCTAACGATTTGAGGTGTATGTGTGGCAGAAATTGCTTAAGGACTGTAAGCTTCAGTTATTTTAGATTCATCCACATGGAATGTCTTATTTCCTGGTTTCGTTAGTTATTGCAGTTTTTTTTAATGCCTTTATTATTTAAAGCAGGAGGTGTGATATTTGAAGGAATATACTTTATAAATAAAGAACCCTTGGATTCCTGATGCATTATTATAGGGACTTAGATTTATTGAGCTGTTGAGTTTTTGTCCCTTAGATACATTTCTTTTAAATTAATCTTTGGCCTTTATTTTATAGATTAGGGAACTTCTGCTTACCTATTTTAATAGATTTTGAAATCTTTGAATCTAATGTAGACAATAGAGTACTTGTATATGTTTGAATGGCAGAGCTGCATTCTTTTGTGACCAACCTCTTGCTCATAGTAACTGAAAACATACTGACTCACAAGTATTCTAACTGACGGGAATGGAATGTGAACATGTACATGAACGAAGAAAATTAGGCTAGTTTTTTTTATCTGGGTAGTGATATATTTTATTATGGGGGAAAAAATATATATATATATAAAATATATATATATATATATAAATATATATATATATATATATATATATATATATATATATATGAATTGGTGTAACAATACTGCTTTTGAGTTTGTTGAAGACTTTTATTTAAAGGGTAAACGGGGCGCCTGAGTGGCGCAGTCGGTTAAGCGTCTGACTTCAGCCAGGTCACGATCTCGCAGTCTGTGAGTTCGAGCCCCGCGTCAGGCTCTGGGCTGATGGCTCGGAGCCTGGAGCCTGTTTCAGATTCTGTGTCTCCCTCTCTCTCTGCCCCTCCCCCGTTCATGCTCTGTCTCTCTCTGTCCCAAAAATAAATAAAAAAACGTTGAAAAAAAAATTAAAAAAAAAATAAAAAATAAAGGGTAAATGTCTTGTGTTTTGGAAGGCATTTGGTTCATAAATTACTTTCAGTGATACAGCATTTAGGTTTAGTGTCACTCTTTGAATGAGAAATCATTCCTAAGAAAAGTGGAGAGTTGTGCCTTCCTCTAAATTTAGCTCCATGTCTTTTGCACATTCAGAGGAATTTTAATCTTTTTTAATGTTTATTTATTTTTGAGAGAGAGAGAGAGAGAGAGAGAGAGAGAGAACATGAGTGGGGTAGAGAGACAGGGAAATACAGAATCTGAAGCAGGCTCCAGGCTCTGAGCTGTCAGCACAGAGACCAACACGGGGTTCAAACTCACTAACTGAGATCATGACCTGAGCCAAAGCTCGGCACTTAAGCAACTGAGCCACCCAGGCACCTCACTCAGAGGAATTTTAAAGAATAATTATTCTATTTTTAATTAAGCAATTGAAAAGGTCAAATGGGAGTATAATTCCTTAGTCTGTGCTAACTACTGTATCTGTGTGTGCAGGGCAGTGTATAAACTCCAGCCAATAATTCTCATATCTCCTTTAGTTGTATACTTTTGAAAGAGAAAGAATTGTTTTATAGGATCTTGTGTTTGTTCAACTACACTGTTTCAAATAGAAGCATTAATTGATTCAGGGTAAGAAAAGAGTAATCCTGATTTTATGGAATGGTTAAGATATCAACTCAAGATTATTTTATTATGTATTGATATTCAATTAAATAAAATGTGGGATTTTTTTAGCTTGGCTTTTTTTTTTTTTCTATCATCTTAGGAGATGTCAGGTTTTCAAAGAACTAAATATGTCCATTATCTCTTGCTGTTTACCATTATACCAAATCTTAGTGGCTGTATTAGCTTTGTTGCTGTAACAAATTATCATACTCTTAGTGGCTTAAAATCACCTATAGTTATTATCTTCTGAAGATCATAAGGCTGATGGATTTTACAGGGTTAAGATCAAGGTGTTGGCAGGATTGTGTTCCTTCTGGAGGCTCTAGAGGAGAATCTGTTTCCTTACCTTTTCTAACTTCTAGAGGCCACCTGCATTTTTTGGCTTGTAGCCCCTTCCTCTATCTCCAGAGCCACCAATCACATCACTCCAAGCTCTGCTTCTGTTGTCACATCTTCTCTGACCTTCCTGACTTTTCTCTCAGAAGGACAATTGTGATTACATTAGGCCCACCTAAATAATGCAGGATAATCTTTTCATCTCAAGATTCTTCATCACATCCGCCAAGCCCCTTTTGTAAAGTAAAGTAATACATTCACAGGTTCAGGGAATTAGGAAATGAACATCTTTGGGGACTGTTATTCTCCCTACCAAAGTGCTTAAAACAACCACCACGTTAGTTCCTGATTCAGTGGCTCAGCAATTTGTGTTGGGCTCAGCTAGGCTGTGCTTCTGGTGGTGTCCCCAGAGGTCATACAGGAGTCTGCAGTGATCTGGCAAATTAGCTGGGACTGGATGCTCTAACATGGCCTTATTCATCGGTCCGGTGGTTGATGCCAGCTCTCAGCTGGGCCAGGTGTCTCTAGCAGGCTTGTGCAGGTGTCTCTACACCTCATGGCACCGTTCCAAGAGAGTGCAAAGAGAAACCACAAGACCTCTGGGGCCTGTGGTTGGAAGTCATGCCGTATCACTTCTGCCACATTCTGTTGGTCAAAGTAAATCATAAGGCCAGCCCAGTTTGAGGGTGTGGAAATAGATTCTACCTTTTGATGAAAAGCAGAAAAAATTTCTGGTTATTTTAAATCTCATAAACCAACTTTACACATTTTATTCATATTACACCTGTAATAGTTAAAAAAAAAATTAGTGTTTATTTTCGAGAGAGGGAGAGAGAGAGCAGGCAGGGGAGGGGCAGAGAGAGAGGGAGAGAGAGAGAGAATCGCAAGGAGGCCCTGCAATGTCAATGCGGAGCTTGACGTGGGGCTCAAACTCATGAACCATGAGATCGTGACCTGAGCTGAAATCAGGAGTTGGACACTTATCTGACCGAGCCACCCAGGCATCCATGTAATGATTTTGACATTGGGGTGCTTCTTTGGTGAATTTTAACTTATTTACTTAGGATCCCATTTTTGAAATGTATTTAACTGTTATCCTGCATGGCAATTAGTGATTTTAGAAGGTGCCTCAAGTTTTGTGAACTTTTGACTAAACTTGTGTTTTAATGCTGATATATTATATATGTAGAAACTGCTTGAACGAACCCGTGCCAGGCGAGAGAATCTTCAGAGAAAGATGGCTGAGAGGCCCACAGCAGCAGCAAGGTCTGCCATGCATGCTAAGAGAACCAGAGAGCCACTTTCTGAAGCAAGTAACCAACAGCCTCTACCTGGTAGTGAAGGTAAAAGACTTTGTGGGGAAAAGTAAAATTTGCATCTTTTAAAGGAGATCAGCCCCAAACATTTTATAGTGCATGTAGAAAAACCAAGGTCTTTGGGAGACAAATATATAATAGCCTCTGGGGAAAGATCAGCCTTCTGTTCTATTTTAGGTCTGTTATATTAGGCCTAGAACTACCAGGCCAGAGCAGAGTATCTAATAAATACTTCAAATTAATTGGTTGAACTTTATTTTCCTCAACCTAAGGTTATTTAAAACCCCCAAGGGAAGAAAAGTAAAGGAGCAGGGGAACACTTAATTACACAGTGGTGGCATGGACTTTTTAAAAAATTTTTTTTTCAACGTTTATTTTTTTATTTTTGGGACAGAGAGAGACAGAGCATGAACAGGGGAGGGGCAGAGAGAGAGGGAGACACAGAATCGGAAACAGGCTCCAGGCTCTGAGCCATCAGCCCAGAGCCCGACGCGGGGCTCGAACTCACGGACCGCGAGATCGTGACCTGGCTGAAGTCGGACGCTTAACCGACTGCGCCACCCCAGTGGTGGCATGGACTTTATCCACCCCAACGATGCCAGAATAGCTGACCACCCAGTTCAGATAGTGTCTCTGGCATGAGTAGGGCAGCGAAAGGCTTATCTGCTCACAGATGTTTGATATTTAGTGAGTATTCTCATCCTCTGTCAGTTGAACCAGCTCTCTAGAGCTAGGCTCGATGTATAGGTTGTTAATTTAAGAACCAGTGAATTAAACAAAAACAAATAAATACACACAAATAAACAAACCTAAACTCACCTAGAAATTTAACTTATTCTTTCCTAAATACTGGCATCCCCAGCCTGCATCAGTAAGCTGGCTGCTTTAGTGTTTTCCTAGAGTGTGGAATAGTCTGGAGATAATAATTTTCCTTAGTATAAATTTAAAAATACAAATAGAAAAAGAGCATTACAGAAGGCAAAATCAATATTACAAGAGATGGGGGCATGGAGCAGGCTCACAGTTACTTTGTAAGCTAACCATAGAATAGGAATTTATTTTCATATGTTTATACATTTTGAAGGAAGGAATACCATATATATGACATATATATGGTATACATATTACACACGTGATTTGTTACACATGCATGGTATATATATTACACATATGTGACCTATATGTCAGACATACATGGTATTTATTGTATATATATATTGCGTGTATGATATATATATATTGCATGTATATGGTATGGTTCACGAAAGATTGTTTTAAAAACAGAAAGCCTGTTTCTACCCTTAGCTGTGTTGCTTTAGGCAGGTAACATAATTGCTCTGCGTTTGGTTTTCCTTATCTGAAAATGAGGTAATTGGGCTGTGTGATCTTTGAAATCATTCAAAACATTTGTTTATTATATGTGTATGCACTTTTTATTTCCTAGCGTCTTAAGACTACATAAAGTATCAGGCATATGTCTGGAGAATATTATTTGAATATCTTTTCATTCAGGTGTTTTAAACTAGAAATTATATATTTGCTGAAAAAGAAATCTTTCATATCAGATTTCTAAGTCACTAAAAGTAGAATTTTACATATTTCTTGTTGCAAGGAAAATCATTTAAAGAGTCTAGAGAAACATGATGTTTTTAAAATAATTTGTCATGTACCTACTGCAAGTTTTTTAGGCTATGAGAAATGGCGGACTTCTGAATGTTTTTTTTGGGGGGGGTGTGCTTTTTAATCTAGAGAAATCTTGTACAAAACCATCACCATCAAAAAAACGCTGTTCTGACAACGCTGAAGTAGAAGTTTCTAACTTGGAAAATGAAAAGCCAGTAGAGTCAGCTTCTGCAAAAGCCTGTCCTCCAAGTCCTCTGCCTCCTCGGGCACAGCCACAGACGCCAGCTCTTGTCAGTGATCCCGAGGCTGTCCCGGCACAGCTGCCGGGCGTGAGGACAGGGCTTAACTCAAGACTGGAAGCGAGGGCAGGCTCCTCAGTGAAAACACGAATGCAAAGACTGGCGGAGCAGCGGCGCCATTGGGATAATAATGACATGACAGGTATGAATTAGAGGGATGGCATGGTCCTTCAAATCTGTTTCAAGAAGACTCAACTTGGTAGGTTGAAAATCTGATTTATTGGTTAACACACGAAAGATAAACGCTTCTGTTTTATCTATCTCCTGAGTATCCGTTGCCTACAAATGGTTTGTATATCAATAGCATATTTATAAGTTGGTTGTGTTCTCATTGAAGTGGGTGCTGATGAGGTTCTTAGACCAGCTCACAAAAGTGTGGTCTTATGACAGAATCATCTTATATTTTCAATAAAAAACAATAGAGAACAAACTTACCTTGGCATTATTAGCCTTGCTGATCTTCAGCTCTATATGCAAGAAATCTCATTTGATAGATTAACTAATTAAATAAATTTGAGTGGCTAAAGTATGCAGTACTATTTAATAGAGGGGAGAGAACACTTACACACTTACTGAGCACCTATAAAGCATGTTATGCTAAGGTGCTGGAACCCAGTGAAGTGACCCATCTCATACTCAGATGGAGAGTGTCACATCAAATTAGCCGACATGAAGCAGGATTATGTGTTCTATGATCAATTTTGTCTCCTATCTTCTTACAAAAAAAAAAGCCTTGAAATGACTTACAAAAACAACTATATTACAAAATAAGAAAAATAAGGAAATTCCAGGGTGAAGGGAAGGAAAAACAAAGAAGGGAAGGGTAAAATTATTTTATTAAATACAGGCTTTAAGATCCATCTCACTTGCCAGAGTTCTGAACTTACTAGCAGCCCATGCAAACAGGTGAAACACCATCAGTTACGTGACTGGTGTTTGTTTACAAGATGAAAGCAGAACCATGGCCGGAACTAAGACCCAAGAGAACTTTCTTTCCTGGGTCCTGAAAGATGACTCTGCAGAAGGTAGTAAATGTGTAAGGTTTTTCAAGGTAGGCAGGCGGCCTGGCTCCAAGCTCAGTTCAGTAAGCACAGTTGCAAAGAGAGCCAGCACAGTACAGGTGGACAGCTCACTGGCAACTGGGCCTTACCCAAGGAAATGTTCCTCTAGCTTTGGCTTTCGGCCTGGATCTGTGTAACGGAAACATTTGGACTGTTGGATTAGAATCTCAGGAGTGTGGTGGAGCCCTGGGGTGTGCTTTTGTCTTTTTTTTTTTTTAAGCTCTGTATGTTACTCTGATGCGTAGACAGAATTGAGACCAAGTGACTTGAAGAAATGGATGCATTACACAGATTTAGGCAGTCTTTCGTAAATATTAATTCTTTTTGTCTGAAATTTTGATAAGTATTGGACAGTAGAGCATTTAAAGTTATTCTTTTTGGCAGTGATGGTAATTTCAAGAGCAAATACTGTGTAAAGTGCTAGGCATTCTAAACATTATTTGTTCTAATATAGCATTTAATTCCTATAGAAATCTAATGACATACATCCCAGTTTTATGTTCATGGTATCGAAGAGGAAACTGGGTTTGGAGAGAGCAAGAGGCCTGCCTAGAATTAGAAGCTAAAATTCCAAGCTCAGTAGTTTGACTCTAGCACTCAACTCTTGCCTGCTATAACTTACCTGATGACTTTTAGCTTTTTTTTTTTTAATGTTTATTTATTTTGGGGTGTGGGGAGAAGGGGTGGAGCAGAGAGAGGGAGAGACACAGAATGCAAAGCAGGCTCCAGGCTCTGAGCTGTCAGCACAGAGCCTGACATGGGGCTCAAAGTCACGAAGCACGCAACCATGACCTGAACTGAAGTCAGCTGCTTAACCAACTGAGCCACCCAGATGCCCTGACCTACTTGGTATTTTGGGGCATGTAACAGAGTACAGATGTTCCATATTGTCTGTTATGCCTATTTATCTTAGTAGTGGGCAGGGCTCACCATGCTTTACAGTGCCCAAGGAGGCTAACTGGTACATGTTCCTAAACACAAGGATGTTCCATTTCTGTTTTGTAGGAGGTATTTATGGATAGTGGAGAGAGGGCTGTGACAGAATCCACGCTTAGAACAGATAAGACCCTCAACATTCTAGAGCAGAAAGCATTGCAGCAGTGATTTTGAACATTTTGAAAGCAAATGTTAACACAGGCCTACCTCAGCTTTGAAAATAAATCTCATTAAGGCATAGCCTGTCTGATTCTAAGCACTGACACTTGAGAATAAAGCACTTGCGATGAATGATTTAGTGAATGTTATCCAGGATGTGGGTAGCAGCCAATTAAATGAGGAACTATACTAAAATAGAACTTATCTGAAGCTTCTTTTCTGATCGAGAACAGTTAGTAGAGCTAGAGTTCCAGTAAGCTCATTCCTAAAACATGATAATAAAACCGTCATCTGCATAGAGGACAGGGCTTATTCTCAGGAAAGCAACAGAGGTATGCAAAGGGGTCTTGCAAGGGCGGTGGGGTTCCGGGAAGACTTTCTGGAGGAGGCAGAGGCAATCAACCTGGACTCCGAGGGACCACTGGCTTCAGACAGTGGAGGAGGTATCCTAGGCAGAAGCAACAGAATGCCTAAAAAGCAGAGTTACCATAAACAGACCGTGTGCATAAAGAGTAGGTATTTTGTGGGCAGAAAAACAAGACATCAGTTTGAAGAAAGCAGCAGGGGTCCAGAGCATGTGGAATTTAACCAGGAGGTGATGGTGGTGTACTGGAAGAGTTTAAGTGGGCAAATGTCATAGAGAGATCACTCTGGCATCAGAAGTGAGGAGGGACTGAATAGGGCAGAGACTGGAGCAGGAGGATCAGTTAGAAGGCTCGTGTTATAGTCCACGTGTGGGATGAAGGCCTGTGGAAGTGAAGGGGAGAGGCCAGATCTATAAGATTTAGGAGACAATCTCTGGAACTTGATACCTGGATGGTGGAGGAGGTGAAGGGAGAAGGAGGAAGAGGTCATGATGAGGAGGAACATGTTTGGGGCAGTCTCAACATCAGATATGTTATTTGAGGTGCTTGGGTGGTAGCCGAATGGAAGTGGTCGGTAGTTGCAAGGACACCATGGAAGATCTGGCACAAGGACAGAACTAGCAGAGCATGATGTCACCAGCAGAAACACAAGGCCTACAGAGTGTGCACTGGCATCTAGTGACAACAGCAAACGCAACTTGCGGGCTGCAGTGTAGGCAGAGGCAGGTTGAAGGGAGCTGAGTGGTGAGAGAATATTTGCATGGCAAGAGGGGCAGCTGCAGAGGGGTATATGTTACTGAGAGGGTGTTTGTGTTTAGCTTTAAGATGAGACCGACTTGAGCATAATTATGTGCAGAGACAAAAAGGGTTTGTACAGAGGAGGAATGCGTACAGGGCTTCGTCAGCTATCCATTACTAACGTGAGATCTATCTCCAAATGAAGTAACTGTGGAAAAACACTGCTGTCTAGCCCTGTGCTATCCAATTCTGGAGACAATAGCCATAGGTAGCTTTTAAGATTTAAATTAATTACAATGAAATGAAATGAGGTTTCTGAGTTGCCCTAGCTACATTTCAAGTGCTCACTAGCCACATGTGGCTGGCTAGTGGTTGATTACTCTACTAGATAGCAGGGATATGGAACGTCTCCATCATTGCAGGAAGTTCGATTGTACAGCACTGGTTTACTCCATTTTTAAAACAAAAAGTACCTGTGGCATCTGTAAGCTTAAATTGTGCAGTAGTGTAACAAAATGATTTAATTCTAAAAATATAACCTAAATGTACAGTACCTTCGGGCATTCATGATCCATTAAAAATTGAAAAAAATAGGTATAAGAAGTTTGTGGGTTTCTTTTTGTTTTAATTTGGATTAAGCATCCTCTGACTTGATAAGGTATTGTCAAATTTAAGCAGCTTGTAGTTTCATGCATACGAGAGCTTTTTATTAGTTCTGAAACCTACTAACTATTTTTTTAAAACTTTTTAAAATTTGTTTTTGAGAGAGAGAAAGCAAATGGGGGAGGGACACGGGGCAGGGGGCAGGGGGACAGAGGATCTGAAGCCGGCTCTGTGCTGACAGCAGAGAGCCTGATGCGGGGCTCAAACTCACCAACAGTGAGATCATGATCTGGGCCGAAGTTAGATGCTTAACTGACTGAGCCACCCAAGCACCCCTCTACGAACCTCTTCTTAAAATTCTGAGTGGAGCGATCCTGGGATTATACATATGCATCACTCTTGAACATGGGTCTTACTCTTTTTCTGAAAACATTTTCAGATGAGATACCCGAAAGCTCACTCATGTCACCAATGCCATCAGAGGGAAGGGCTGCCTCGCCTCCCAAACCACCCCCTGCAGATGCCTCGGCAACTCCAGTTGGTAGAAGGGGCCGTCTGGCCAACCTTGCCGCAACTATTTGCTCGTGGGAAGATGATGTAAATTACTCATCTGCAAAGCAAAACAGTGCACAAGAACAGCCTGGTACCACTTGTTTATCCAAATTTTCCTCTGCAAGTGGAGCATCTGCTAGGATCAATAGCAGCAGTGTCAAGCAGGAAGCTGCATGCTGTTCCCAAAGGGATGGTGAGGCCTCTTTGAATAAAGCTCCGTCCTCGAGTGCCGTGGGTGCATCTTTGAATGATGCTACAGTTTCCAGCTCTGTGGTAAGTCATGCAGTATCAGTCTTGGAAAACCTTTTCTTTTTGGTTATGAGTGATAATGTGTATGTGTGTGTAGGTATGTATCTTATATACATGGTGTTTGTATGTATTTTTAGAAATTGGGGGTGTAGAAAGTAAAAATCCTAAATTTGGTAGCCTATACCAAATAAATTAGTAATTGACAACTAAATTACACTAAGTTCATACAATTCCAAGGTATATAATAATAATGGAATGATGGAGCCTCTTCTTAGTCATCAGGGAGAGCAACTGATAATTATTTTCTCTGCAGAATGCTTTATGTATGTGTATAAATATAAGATATCAAATTTCTCTGAAGGGACATTTAATAAACTAGTAGCTAAAGTTGCCTTCCGAAGGCATTTGCTGAACAAGATTGTCAAGGGTGGGTATGATAATTTTACCATATGTTCTTTTGAAATGTTTGAAAGTTTTCCCTTGCACATGAATTACATCAACAGCTTTCAAAAACAATCTTAAAAAACAGAAAAGCAAAAGAGTAGTATGTTTCTGTGCATTGTTTTATTTATTTTTTTTTTTAATTTTTTTTTTCAACGTTTATTTATTTTTGGGACAGAGAGAGACAGAGCATGAACGGGGGACGGGCAGAGAGAGAGGGAGACACAGAATCGGAAACAGGCTCCAGGCTCTGAGCCATCAGCCCAGAGCCCGTCGCGGGGCTCGAACTCACGGACCGCGAGATCGTGACCTGGCTGAAGTCGGACGCTTAACCGACTGCGCCACCCAGGCGCCCTCTGTGCATTGTTTTAAATGTAGAGCCAGGTTTGGGAATTTGATAGAGTTGCATTCAACCCAAGCTCTGCCACGTAATTGAAAATGTGGCTTTAGACATTAATCTTGTAAAACCTTATTTTCCCATCTGTAAAATGGGAAAGAAAGGGTTATTGGGAAGATTAAATGAGACAATGTGTATAAAACCCACAGCAAAGTGCTTCGCATAAAGCACTTAATATGTTATAGTTAGCCATCAAATACATATGATTTTGTTAAATTAATACTGACTTAATTAAAATACCAAAAATATGCAATGTACTCTAATATGCTTAACATTTATAAAGGTGCTAGTGAGATAATATAAAAGAAATTGGTTTTTAAAATAGGGAGTGACCCTATCCCTTACATGAAATTACTCCTCAATATATTATGCAGACTAAATTATATATTATAATTTAAAGAGTACCATTTTCTCCTTTTTTAAGTTCTTTTTACATGTTTTGAGAGAAAGAGCATAAGAAGGGCAGAGGCAGAGAGAGAGGGAGAGAGAATCCCAAGCAGGCTCTGCACTGTTAGCACGGAGACTGACTTGGGGCTCGAACTCACGAACTGTGAGATCATGACCTGAGCTGAAATCAAGAGTCATTTAACTGGCTGAGCCATCCAGGCACCCCAAATAGTAAGCATTTTCTAAGTTGATTTTTTGTCAAGCCTTTCAAAATGGTTTGATCTATTAGGGGGAAAAATTGTTTTTCATAAGTTTACTTAAAGGCTACTAAGCAAATAAAATTTAACTTGTTTTAAGTCTACCTTTAGATATTATGAATATTGTTATTTACCCTAAGTGTTATCATGTTTCAGAAAGCTGCTTCTTCCCCAGTGAAATCTTCTACTGTATCCCTTGCTGATGTTAAAAATTGTGAGGTACAAAATCCTGAGCTACTTCAGAAAACTCCTGTTAGTCTCCTGAAAACAGAGGTACCGAAACCAACTGGGAAGTCAACCGTGTCCCAGACAGTTGGGCCCAAAGAAGAATTAAATAGAGAAGTATGTCGGCAGTCTCAATCTAAAGACAAATCTGCAACACCAGGTTATGTATCTTTTTAAAAATCTAGTTACTGCTGACTGTTTTCAGAATGTCTGTTCTCAGCGTTTTAGGTGTCCAGTCATGAATTGTATGTTTGTGGTTTGCCATGGCAAGTGTCTGAATGTATAAAATGGAACTTCTTCAAATCCAGCTCTAACTCATTGAATGAATATTCATTAGTGTAGACTTGTCCAGTTACTGGTCAAAGTATGTAACTTGTTACATTTTAACAACTTAAACATGGTTTTTTTCTAGAATGACCGTGTAGTTTCTTTCTTCCATACTTTTTGATGGAGACAAAGCGTATAGAACTGGAAATCACATTTTAAGGGCATAATGGAGAAACGTTCTTAAAACCAAGTGTGCAGAGCAATGCTTTCCAAACTTAAATATGAAGGCACCCCTGATAGCAAAGGAAAATGAGTTGTATACAAATGACTCCACTCCTAATTATATTTGTATGTGGTTATATTGTATGTGAGTATATACATGTGAAAGTTCGAAATTCCCTATAGTAAATTGATGTTCCTAGAAATCCGTATTTATCTTGTGGGGGCTTAAACCTTCTGGCATACCCCCACATGCTGTTGGTTGAGAAACCCAGGACTAAAAAGCGTGGTTCAAATATATAGAGATATACTTTACTTTGAACAATATTCTTTTTCATTAGAATTGCTTTTGGAAAGACTTTCAGTTCAAAATTTTAACTTCTTAAAAATACAATGTCTCGGAAACAGTAGTTCATTATAAAAGAGAAGTAGAGAGAGATAACAGTGGGAATCCATTAGTTATGGGCTAGGAAAGCAGTAGTCAGTTTCCAGAGGAGCTGAAATGAGAATTTGAAGCAATAGCAAAATCCCCACATGGAATAGAACTAGTTATCCCCAATTTTCTGAAGACTTATGGCATAGATAAGAAGCCTTTTTATTATTATTATTATTATTATTATTATTCTTGGCTATTGGGTATGCCCAGAATTTATTATCAGGCCTCAGAGATATTTAATTTACATGTTTCTTTGTCTTCTTAGTGGATTTTGTTTAAAGTGGTTTTTTTTAATGTTTATTTGTTTTGACAGAGAGAATGAGAAAGAGAGCGCATGCACACGCGCATGAGCAGGGGAGGGCAGAGAGAGAGGGAGACACAGAATCTGAAGCAGGCTTCAGGCTCTGAGCTGTCAGCACAGAGCCTGACTCAGGGCTCAAACTCACGAGCCACGAGATCATGACCCGAGCCGAAGTCAGATGCTTAAGCCACCCAGGCACACCTATTCTTAGTGGATTTTAGTTAGAGATAATGGTGTGAAGTGACATGTGGAGTCTTGGGTCAAATTGTGCCCTTTACCTGTTTTTGCAAATAAAGTTTTATTGGAACATAGCCATGCCCATTTATTTACATGTTGTTTGTGGCTGCTTTCATGCTTCAGTGCAGAGTCGAGTAGTTATGACAGTGGCCAAATGGGCCTGCAAAGCCCAAAATATTTACTATCTGGCCTTTTGTAGGAAAATGCTGATTTCTGATAGAGATAAGCCTCTTTTCATATAGTACAACCCTATCATCTTCATGATGGGGGTGGTATATATCCCATTTGTTCTACTTTTCTTTTTTAAAGTTTATTTATTTATTTTGAGAGTGGGGGGGAGAGAGAGAGAGAAAGAGAGAGAGATTAAGTGGGGAAGGGGCAGAGAGAAGTGGGACAGAGGATCCAAAGTGGGTTATGCTGACAGCAGAGGGCCTGCTGATAGCAGAGAGCCCCATGTGGGGCTTGAACTCATGAACCTTGAGCCAAAGTCAGATGCTCAACCAACTGAGCCACCCAGGCACCCCCCATTTGTTCTACTTTAAATTTTTTTTTTAACATTTATTTTTGAGAGAGAGAGAGACAGAGCACAAGCGGGGGAGGGGCCAACAGAGAGGGAGACATAGAATCCGAAGCAGGCTCCAGGGTCAGGTCTGTCAGCATAGAGACCCATGTGGGGCTCGAACTCACGGACCATGAGATCATGACCTGAGCTGAAGTCAGACGCTCAACCGACTGAGCCACCCAGGCGCCCCTCATTTGTTCTACTTTAAATGTACTTCATATTATTTCAAAGGAATACTGGTTTAAGACTTTATAGATTGAAGACATCCCTTGATAAAGTGAATGATCTCTAATTTTTCTTTTGGGAGAGAAGGATTTAATCCCTGGATTTTAGTATATTAGACTTGCTAAAAGCAAGATGAAATACATTGGGCTATAGAAATATAAGTAGTTGGGTGATCATGGCTCGGGCACTTGGTGGTCAGGGAGTGCTATTAATAAACACACTGTGAATCTCCAATCCTTTAGGAGTATTTCCAGTTCTGATTATGTAGTTGAAAGGTTTTCTAACTCCCACTGCTCTTATTCTACCTACCCCCCCCTTTTTTTTTAGAGAGAGAGTACGCTCAACCCACTGAGCCACCCAATCTACCAGAGCGCCCCATCACTCTATCTTTTAAAATTTTTTAAATTCTTCTTTCTTTTTTAAGGAACAAATCTTATAAATTTTAGGACTTTGAATTAAATAGAATAGTATGGTAAATTTCTTTTTTAAAGCTATTTTCCTACTGTTTACTTTCCCAATGAGTATTCTAAATAGAATGAAAGCATTTTAGAGCCATTACTGGATTTTAGAACTTTTTCAATAGACATGATAATTGTTATTTCTTCTAAATGGCCTCCAAAATGTGTGTGTTTTCTGTAGGAGGAGCAGGAATTAAGCCTTTCCTGGAGCGCTTTGGAGAGCGTTGTCAAGAACACAGCAAACAAAGTCCTGCTCGGAGCACACCCCAAAGAACCCCCATTATCACTCCAAATACAAGGGCCATCCAAGAAAGATTATTCAAGCAAAACACATCTTCATCTACTACTCATTTGGCACAACAGCTCAAGCAGGTCTGGCTTACTGCTTTTAACACTATTCATCATGTGGTCTCGACATAGGACCTAGAAATCCAATTATGAATTCTGATACCAGTCTTTTGACTGAGATAAATAGCATCGTGATTCTTTGTATCACTTATTTCAAGTTAGAAATACTTTGTCTTGTATTCCATGAATATTGTGAATTTTTACCCTTAAAACTGAAGACAAGCAAAGTTTAGTAATGTTTGTATATTATTCTTAAACATACTATTGCTCTCGTATCAAATAGAGCTTTTGATTGTTTTAGGAACGTGAGAAAGAACTAGCATGTCTTCGTGGCCGATTTGACAAAGGCAATTTATGGAGTGCAGAAAAAGGCGAAAGCTCGAGAAGCAAACAACTAGAAACCAAACAGGTGGTGTAAACAAGAAATATGAAAGTGAACCTGGCACCAAAGCAGTGCTGGGATCTAACTTGGTTCTGTTTGGTTGTAAAACACTTCTTTATCCCGTCCCAATTTACTGTGCCACTTTCCACTCAATAAACTCCTTCAGCATGCATTCCAACTCTGCTTTTCTCTTGTGATGTTTTCCCATTCAGTGGAACTCTTAACGTATTCACTGATGACCTACCTAAAATCAAATTTTAAAACTTCTCATCATTCAATTTATTTCACATTTCTTTTAATATTCTACTTACATGCTGGTTCTAAAGTGTTTCTCAGAATCTACTTATTTTAGTACTGATTGTATACCCTCCCCACATACCACACTTTCAGACTATCCATAATCCTTTTCAGTCACCAATTATGTCCCAAATTTCTGTTTATTCCTATATTACCTACTGTCAAATTTCATTAATCAGCCTTCAACCAAGTCCCTTCGTGTAAATTATTTTCTGCTTCATTTACATGCCTACTTGTACAAAATACTGTATTAGGATATACTTTTCAGCTAAAAATAATAGAATTATATTTAAAGTGGGTACCAGTAGAAATAGAACTATACATTTAACCAGTATACTTTGACAAAGATCTATTTAATTGATTTTGTTTTACTAGTTCTCTTGATTAACAAATCATGTTTCCCAGGGTTCTGACCTAACCCTGTTTTCTCCTCATTTGCCCTGGGGCTTCTCTTCTCTGTCCTCATGTTTAGCTTCAGCCAAGCACACAAATGCTAAGGTGCTTAGCTATGCTGTGTTCACCTCTCTCCTGAACTCCTGTCCTGGCTAGCTAGTGGATTTCTCTCTGCTTCGCAGAAGTATATTCTCCATGGAGTCTCTGTTTTCACCTAGGTCTTTGTTCTATACCTCATCAGCTAAAACAGTATGGGAGTTCTTCCTTGGCTCCTTCCTTTTATTACTGTGTCTTCCCACCTCCTCTTATTACTATATCTTCCCCTAGCATGCACACACACACACACACACACACACACACACACACACACACACACAAACACGTACACATCATTGGATGTTTTCAAATATGTCACAAGCTGCCTGTCCTCGCCGTTACCTTAATCACTTCCAGAACTTTGTATTGAGAACCCTGCTTCTAGTCTGGCTGTTTTCCTGTCCACCTTGCCCACTGCTGCCAGGGAAATAGTCTTATAAAGCAGATATTTGTGTATTCACTTCCTTAAAATCCTGGAAAGTTTTCCATAGCTATCATCAGAAAATGTCTCAAGTGCTTGGCTTGACATCCAGAATCATTCAGAATCTGGCTCCTCACTGCTCCTCCACATGTGTGCTTCAGTCCTGTCATGTAGACTATTTGCAGTTTCTCAAATGTATCCACGTTTTCAGATCTCTTGGCCTTTGCCTTGCTGTTCTGTCCACACAGAGTATCTCTGTGGTGAGCTCCTACTTCATTAGGAATAGGTCAAACTCTAGTCCCCTCTGGAAATCTTTGCTTGGCCCTTTTCCTAAGTGGCCCCTCTTTTTTTTCACCATGTCATCCTGTATTTACCTCGACTGGAATACTTATCTTCCTGTAATTGTTCTACCTTTGCTTTCCACCACTGTCCACAAGGACCTTATCCATCTTTATCTTTGTTTTTAGTGCTTGGATCACAGTAGGGGCTCAATAAATTTGTCCTTGAAGGAAGGAAGGAATGTGCTAATGCTTCCCATCCGCATATAGCAAGCTGTTATCTGTTATCTTAAAACCAAAACTACTCTCCTGACCCCTGTTTACCCCCCCTTTCTTTGCCTCCTTTTCATTCGGACTTTTGTAAAAGAGTTATCTCTTGCTGCTTACAATTTTTTTTTTTGTAAGAGGCTACTGAGATCACCCAGGTGATGGCAGGTGTTGGACTGGAGAGGTGGGATGGTGAGTGCAGTGTAACCAGGGGGCGTGAGCCTAGAGGAGCAGGGGCAGGAGGAGAGGATTACTGAGAGCTTGGAATTAGTGTTAGAGACTGGAGAGGGGCTGTCCCTCATGCCATCAGGGTCTAGGGGAGAGAACCACCTTTATTACAGAATATTGTAGGGAAGTCCTGCCTTCACAAGAGAGCCAGGTCTGCAGCACAGCATTCGATAGTTTACCCTGTGTTCGTGCATCAAAAGTTTCTTCTAATTCGAGAGACAACACGGTCTGAAATTACATCGGGAATAAGAATGTGTAGGTTTGTAAACTGGCCCTGCCAGTTACTCGCCGCGAGTGTGCAAGTTGCTGAACTCGTCTGTGTCTCGGTCTTCTCATCTGTAAAATGCAGGTAGTAGCACCTAACTTACAGGGTTATTGGGAGGACTCAGGGAGGCAATGCCAAGTACTTGGAAAGGTGACTGGCACAAATGAGGCTCTACTAAGCATTAGTTGCTGTTATTCTTATTCTTACTTGATTATTTCTACTATTGCTTTAATCATAAAGCCTTTTCTGAAACAATGAATGTTTCTCTTCCATTGCCTTTATAAATAATTAAAAAAAGACTCAGAGGGATTTCCTGTTTTTTCTTTTTCTTTCCTTCTTTTCAGATCTGTTTTTGGTTCTTTGTTTTCTTGGCCTTTTACTCCTGAGTAACCATTTAGGGGAATCCTGATGCAGGAACTGTCAGTAGATTTTATAGGTGTGGGAGGAGATAAGTGACATATGGGGAATTACTTTTCTCTGTGTGGATTTCACTTAAATCAGTTTATCTAAAACTATTCTGATGTGAATTTTCATTCCTGCCTCCTAGTCTGTTAAAAGTTGTACGTCCTGGGAATTACCAAGAATAATGAACCAGCACTGAGGGCTTCTTGTGATCTAAACATGGCTGGGACCTTTCACATACATTGTTTTGTTCTGAGGAAGCTTATATAAAAGAATGATTTGTGTTTGTTTCATTTAATAACATGTAAAAATAGACAAAAAAATCTATAGTTTTGAGAAATAAAATCTTCATTTCCTTTCTGCAGGAAATTCACTGTCAGAACACTCCCCTCAAAAAACACCAAGCTGTTTCAAATACCCCATCGCTTCCAGTAACGGAAAAGGTGACAGAAAATCAAACACCAGGAAAACCTTCCAGCACAGAACCTACAGGTCAGCATTTTCCACTTCTGCTCCACTTATATGTAGCTTTCAGTCTACTGGAGTTTTGGAAATTGCATTGGAAAGCGGAAATACTGCTTCAATGTAAAAAGATAGATTAATGTCTTTATTTCTACTCATTCTTTAATGTTCAGCCATGCAATATGCTTCTTCCATAGTTCTCTTTCCAGACTCAGGACTCATGCTCTTGATGGGAGGATAAATTACTACCACTCTGGTTTTTTTTTTGTTTTTTTTTTTTGAGAAAGATTCAGTAATATCTGTTGAATTGTAAAGTGTGCATGCTCTTTAATTTAGCTCCTCTACAAGTGTTTCTACAAGTTGACTTCTTAAAACTAGTGTGCAAAGATGTATATACAAAGAGATGAATTGTAGCACTGTTAGTAATAAGGTGTAAATGACCTCAATGTCCATCAGTAGAAAACTGTTTAAATAAATTATGCTAAATCCATGTCCTCAAATATTATGTAGCTGCTTAAAAGAATAAGATAGCTTTGTATGTAATGACATTTAATATGTCAGAGACACTTAAACATTTTAGTTTTTTTTTTTTTAAGTCTAGTGAAAAACACATTACTAAAATTCACCATCCTAACAGTTTTTAAGTAGTAGTAGTTTTAAGTATATTCACATCGTTGCAGAACAGATCTCCAGAACCTTTTCATCTTGTAGAACTGAAACTGTACCCATTAAACAGCCACTCTCCGTTTCTTCCTCTCTGCAGCCCTCGGTAGCCACCATTCTGCTTTCTGTCTCTATGAGTTTGACTGCTTTAGAAACGTCCTATAAGTGGAATCATATAGTATTTTTCTTTTTGTAACTAGCTTATTTAATTTAGCTTAATGTCCTCAAGGTTTATCCATGTTGTAACTTGTGACAGCATTTCCTTCCTTTTTAAGGCTGAATAGTACTCCGTTGTGTATATGTACATTTTGTTTATCCATTGTCTATCAATGGGTATTTTGGTCACTTCTATCTCTTGGTTATCGTGAATAGTGCTGGGTATGCAAATTTCTCCTTGAAACTCTGCTTGGAATTCTTTTGATATATACCCAGAAGTGGGATTGCTAGATCATATAGTGGATCTATTTTAAGTATTTTGAGGAATAATTATACTATTTTCTGTGGCAGTCACACCATTTTACAATCTTACCAACACTGCATAAGGATTCCAATTTTCCCGCATCCTTGCCAACACTTGTTATTTTCTGTTTTTTTGTTTTGTTTTGTTTCGTTTTGTTTTTTCATAGTAGCCATCCTTTAGGGTGTGAGGTGATAGCTCATTGTGATTTTGATTTCCATTTCTTTTATAATTAGTGGTGTTGAGCATCTTTTCATATGCTTGTTGGCTATTTGTATATCATCTTTGGAGAAATGTCTGTTCATGTTCTTTGCTCATTTTCTAATCAGGGTATTTTATTTTTGTTGTTGAGTTATAGTTATATATTCCATATATTAACCTCTTATCAGATACACAATTTACAAATATCTTCCCCCATTCTGTAGGTTGACTTTTCAACTCTGTTGAATGTATCCTTTTTTTTTTTTTTTAATTTTTTTTCAACGTTTATTTATTTATTTTTGGGACAGAGAGACACAGAGCACGAATGGGGGAGGGGCAGAGAGAGAGGGAGACACAGAATCGGAAACCGGCTCCAGGCTCTGAGCCATCGACGCGGGGCTCGAACTCACGGACCATGAGATCATGACCTGGCTGAAGTCGGACGCTTAACCGACTGCGCCACCCAGGCGCCCCTGAATGTATCCTTTGATGCACAAAAGTTTTTAAATTTGACGTAGGCCCATTTGTCTGCTTGTGCTTTTGTGGCCTGTGCTTTTGGTGTCACACCCAAGAAACTGACAAATCCATTGTCATGGATGTTTTCCTATGTTTAGGAGCTTTATGGTTTTGAGTCTTACAATTAAGTGTTTAATCCATTGTGAGATAATTTTGTATATGGTATCAGATAAGGTTCCAACTTCATTTTTTGCATGTGCATATCCAGTTTTCCCAGCCTCATTTGTTGAAGAGACTGTCCTTTCCTCACTAAATCATCTTGGCAGCATTGTCAAAAATCATTTGACATACATGTGAGGTTTTCTTTTGTGGCTCTCTTGTTCCCTTGTTCCCTTGGTCTGTGTTTGTGCCATACTGTTTTGATTACTATAGTTTTGTAATATGTTTTGAAATCTGGATACATCAGTCTTCTAATTTTGTTCTTTTTCAAAGGTATTTTGTATATTCAAGATTTATTGAATTGAAGCTCCATACGAATTTTAGGATGGACTTTTCTGTTTCTCTAAAAAATGCTACTGGGATTTTGATGAGAATGCATTGAATCTGTAGATTGCTTTCAGTACTATTGACATCTTGACACTATTAAGTCTTCCAATCCATGATCATGGGGTGTCTTTCCAGCTATTTGTGCCTTATTTAATGTTTTTAAGCAATGTTTTGCAGCTTTCAGTGGACAATTATGTCACCTCCTTGGTTAGGTTTTTTCCTAAGTATTTTATTCTTTTTGATGCTGTTGTAAATGGGATTGTTTTCTCAATTTCCCTTTCAGGTTTTTTTTTGTTAGTGTTCAGAAATGCAAGTGATTTTTGTGTGTTGATTTTATATTCTACATCTTTGCTTAATTTGCTTATTCTAACGGGATTTTTTGTGGAATGTTTATAGTGTTTTCTACATATAATATCATACTATCTATAAACAGAGGTAATTTTACTTCTCCTTTTCAAATCTTGATGCTTTTTATTTCTTTTTCGTGCATATTTTCTCTGACTAGGACTTCCAAAGCTATGCTGAATAGAAGTGGTGAGAGTGGGCATCCTTGTCTTGTTCATGATCTTAAAGGAAAAGCTTTCGGTTTTTCACTACTGAGTATCATGTTAGCCAGTGGCTTTTCATTTGTGGCCTATATTCTGTTGAGGTAGTTTCAGTTTCCTTCTATTGCTAGCTTATGAAGTGTTCTTATTGACACTTTTTTCTAAAAAGTGAAAAATAAAATGCATGCATAGAATGACGACCTTCTGATAAAACAAAAGGATATAACATTTGCATACATACAGGGGAATTGGAAGGACAAATAGCCTGGTAATATTGGTGTCCCCTTTCTCTTGTTGGGGAGGAAGAGAGACGGGAACGTTAAGAGAGGACAGTTGTCTTGGGGGATTCTCTATACATTTTTAGATCTGAAATGCATAGTTTTATGATCAGAAAAAAGAATACAAAACATATCTTAACTGAAAAATTCTAGGTTCCTACATATAGTAATATGGTTTTTCTTAAAATTTTTTTTTAGGTTTCACTGAACGTAAAATGACGAAGTCTAGCCCTTTGAAAATCACATTATTTTTAGAAGAGGATAAGTCTTTAAAAGTAACATCAGACCCAAAGGTTGAGCAGCAGACTGGTTGGTTTTTATGCTTTATTTCCTATTAATTCTGAACTCACTATAAGATATAATATATTGGTAGAAGCACATATTCAAATATATCATGTTCTATATTTCAAAATGTCTCATGATTCTGTAATATTCTCTTTTTTTAAAGAATATTTTTAAGCTTATTTGTTTTGAGAGAGACAGAGACAGAGTGAGCAGGGGAGGGGCGGAGAGAGAGAGAGAATCCCAAGCAGGCTCTGTGCTGCCAGTGCAGAGATGTGGGGCTCAAACCCATGAAACTGTGGGATCGTGCGTGACGTGAGCTGAAACCAAGAGTCAGGCACTTAACCGACTGAGCCACCCAGGCGCTCCTCTTTCTCTCTCTTTTTAAAAAATTTTTAACGTCTTTATTTATTTTTGAGAGAGAGAGAGGGAGAGAATGAGGCGGGGGGGGGGGGGGGGGCGGAGACACAGAATCCAAAGTAGGCTCCAGGCTCTGAGCTGTCAGCATAGAGCCCAACATGGGGCTTGAACTCACAAACCACGAGTTTATGACCTGAGCTGAAGTCGGACACTTAACCGGCTGAGCCACCTAGGCACCCTTCTCTCTTTTTTTCACTAGGAAATATTCTAGCTTCCACAAAGAGATAGCACTGTTAACAGTTATCTTAGGTCACAGATCCCTGTGAAAATCTGATTAAAGCTATCACTCACTTTCATAGGGAAAGGAAATGTATTGCCCTTCCACACTCTTTATATACTGTTAGGGAGGTTAGTGGTTCTTGAAGGTTATTTGGGAACCCTGCCTTAAGTGCTGTTAATATTTTCCTATTATTGACAGCCATGTGAAAAGGCATTCCCCAAAAAACAAAAAGAGTTACTCGAAAGAACATTTTTTTGTAAGTCTGAAGTTTCTGGCTATTATCTTGTTGTTCGCATTCTTAGTTAATATTCTTTCTTAAATCCAAGGTGTTTAGTCAGCTTTTGACAGTTCCAACTTTCACTGCTTTGCTGTTTATTTAGTAAGCACATGAACGTTAGGTCTGCTCTGCTATCCCTTTAATTCTTAAAGGTCTGAGTCACAGAATCACCTCCTGAACTCTTTTTCAGAAGTGGTACGTGAAACTGAGATGAGTGTGGATGATGACGATGGTATCAATAGTTCAAAAGTAATTAATGACATCTTCAGTGATGTCCTGGTGGAAGGTGAGCTGGACATGGAAAAGAGCCAAGAGGAGATGGACCACACAGAAGCAGAGAGCGCTGAAGAACAGGAAGATGCACTGAACATCTCCTCCATGTCTTTGCTTGCTCCGTTAGCACAGACCGTTGGTGTGGTAAGTCCGGAGGTAAGAAAAGATTAAATGTCAACAGGCCCGGGACACAAAGAAACAGCAATCACGAGATCCCCTTTTGTTTGAGTTGGTACATGGGGATTTGGCACTCTGTAGCCAGGGGGATGCTGGAACTCTGATGTCAGTTCTCATAAAAGAGAGCTTAAAATGCTTCAGTGGTTTCCTGTGACCCTGGATAAAATGCAAACTGTGACATGGTTTAAAAGGTCAGACATTTGGGCTCAAATCCTGGCTCTGCCATTGGCTGTTTATTGGCCGGGTTATTTAACCTCTTTGCCACAGTTCCCTCACCTGTTAAGTGAGGTTAAAAGTAGTGCCTATATCATGGGGTTAATGTGAATATTAAATCACTAGTATATTAGTACATAGCACCAGACAGACAAATAACATTTATTGGGAGCCAACTATTGTTTTTAGCTATCACCCTAAATTGAATAGCTACAGTTTGAGAAATTGATTGAATTAGAAAAAGTTTTTAAGAGAGTTATAAGTGCAGGTTTTAGCTGTCTTTGAACTTTTATTCATTTACTATTTAGGGAACTTATTTTTTAGTTTGCCTTTGTTTTTATGATGCATCATAAATCAGCTGACTTATTGGATCTTCATTTCCTAATAATAGAGCATTTATTCAATTCCTCAGAGTTATCACTTAGAATCAGTGTCATCCATAAAATCTACTAATACCTGATGTGCTTCACTGCAGAGTTTAGTTTCCTCACCTCGATTGGAATTGAAAGATTCCAGCGTAAGTGATGAAAGTCCAAAGCCAGGGAAATTCCAAAGAACCCGTGTTCCTCGAGCTGAGTCAGGTGATAGCATTGGTTCTGAAGATCGTGATCTTCTTTATAGGTAAGCATGTTTTCAAAAGGCATTCACTCACTAAGGGTCATAGTTTAAATTTATAACTTATAATGTTATTAATAATTCACCTGTATAAAACTTTGGAATGACTTTTGTCAGCCTCTCTTTTACCAAATGGCATTTTCCACATGTTCACTAAAAGAGAGTGCTCAACGTGTTGCTGGATTTCTAAGAGTATACCTTATTTCCTGAAGCATTGATGCGTACAGATCTCAAAGATTCAAAGAAACAGAACGTCCTTCAATAAAGCAAGTGATTGTTCGGAAGGAAGATGTTACTTCGAAGTTGGATGAGAAAAAGAATGCCTTTCCTGGTCAAGTGAACATCAAACAGAAAATGCAGGTATGTACTTCTGTGGAAAGGAGACTTGGAATGTTTTCTGTACTAGATCGTACACTTCTTAAGGACAAGGGCCCAGCCTTATTCATCTCCATACCCTGAGTGAGTAGAACAGTGTCTGACACACTGGAGCTCAGTAAATCACTCTTGAATTCATTGTAACTTGAGAAAGGTCCTCTTTGTTGGGCAGGTTGGAAGCTTGTTTGATATAGCTGAAACATTTAAACACGTTTGTCATAAATATCCTTAAAGTATAACTTTCATTTTGCTCTTAGAGGTTCTTTGATGCTAAGGAAGTCATGTACAACATACATGTAATTTAAATAAAATGAATCAGATAATTTCTACATCTTTACTTTGTCGAACATAGCCCCGAGTATAATTTTTATTCAGTATGAGTTGAAAGTCTTTTCATAAGAATGTTTATAGTGTAATTTTTATAGTGTTGAATGTTTTTGGTGCATAGTCCAGACACTTGAACAGTGAAACAATTTTATTTTGACTTCACTCTCTGGATATTTTGGAAATTATCCAACAGGATTCGTTACAACTGAAGTTTTAAATAAAGTGAAAATGGTGATAAAAAAAAATGTGAGTTCTTTTTCTCGTTTCATTGGTTTCCCTAGGAACTCAATAATGAAATAAATCTGCAGCAGACAGTAATCTATCAAGCCAGCCAGGCTCTTAACTGCTGTGTTGATGAAGATCACGGAAAAGGGTCACTAGAAGAAGCTGAAGCAGAAAGACTTCTCCTCATTGCTAGTACGTGTGATACACCTGAAACCATTCCAACAGAATTCCAAATCAGGAAAGACTTATTTTGTCCAGGATAGTTAGAAATCTCTATTTTAAAGAAAGGGCTTTTTCTGTTTTAGTTGATCTGTGTTTCTGTTTGTTTGTTTCTTACAACATTTGTGAATACTCTACATGTAAAATAAAATGTAGTTTGCATGAAAGGTGAAAAGAATTGGAATGCAGTTGAAGAAATGCAGTTTTGAAGTATGCGAAAAATGAATATATGAATGTCTCTCTCTCTCTCTCTCTCTCTCTCACTTGTCTCCGCACCTGGCTATCTACATGTAGCTAAAAAAGTCTGTGAACTTTGTTGTGTATGTGTAGTGGCAGATGACAGGGCATGTTAGGGTGGAGAGATTATACCATACAAGAAAACTGGCTGCAAGTTCAAGCATTAAATTATAAAGATTTGGTAAACGGATGAGCAGTCAAGGTTTTACCCAACCACCCACCACCTGCTTGTACAAAGAAGTACTGATCTTGTCTTTGATCTTACGTACATTTGCCGCATCGGTGCATTTTCTTGAATCGGTCTCATTTAGAGACAGATGCAGTTTTAATATTTGTGACATTGCATATTTTTACGTAGCTGAGAAGAGAACACTTTTGATTGATGAGTTGAATAAATTGAAGAACGAAGGGCCCCAAAGGAAGAACAAGGCTGGTCCCATATCCCCAAGTGAATTTGTCGCATCCAAGGGATCAGTTACTTTGTCAGAAATCCGCTTGCCTCTAAAAGCAGATTTTGTCTGTGGTACAGTTCAGAAACCAGGTATGGTGATTTTTATTTTCACCGCTTCTAGATCCTTTGTTAAATTATGAACTTACCTAGGCAGGAATGATGCAAATGTGAGCAAGTAGAGCATGCAAAAGAATGTGCAGCTTGTATCTTGGGCCTTTAGTTCTTTGATGGAAGATCTGTGCATTAAAAATAACCAAGGGAAGATTTCATACATGGTTGCTGATCCACGTGGTGACAGACATGGCTCTAACTGAAAGCAGGGCTGGTTAAACATAGCTTCGAGCATGAAGCATTTCCTAAGATGAGATGATCTTGACACGGCAGATCACTCAACTTTCATTATTTAATTTGTGGAAGTATGGGGACATCTAAGAGAACCCATTTTACTTATTCTTTTCTGTTTTAAACCCATCCCCCAAATCTTGAATGATTGGTTCAAGAGGTGAAGATCACCACCACAGTGAAGATGGTTCCATTGAAATTGTATCGCCTTTGTCACTATAGATTGAATAAGTATAAACATGTATTCTACGAAAAATCATAGCAACGTGGGTAAAGGAGAGTATGGCACCAGGATCTGAAAACAGGGCAGGGTAATTATAGCAAGCTTAATAAAGTTTCATTAAATTTTGGTGAAGTTATTTTAAGATTCCTTTAAATTTTCATTTGCATGGACCTTTCTCTGAGGGAAAGGAGGGCTAGACATAGGTGAGAAGCGAATTTGAGGTACAGGGAAAAGAAAGAATGGAGATCTTTAAAAGTTGAAGCATCATTGTAGGGAGGAGGTGACTTAGGTTCTGATTATTGCTGTTGTCTGATTTGGATGTGGTGTGGAAGAAATCTATTGGTAACATAGTATGTACCTTGAATATGTGGGTATTCAATGACAGATAGTGAAGGAACAGTTTATGTTTTTATTAGAATTTATCTCTAAGTAACTTTCACAGAAATGTAGTATTTTATTTTTGCAATAATACACCCTAATTTTCTTTTTGAGGAATATACTGTCAGCTAAAGAATTAGTCAATAGGTAAAATACGAAGTCAGCAGAAATTGAGGGATTATGGAGTGGCATTATTTCAGTTCACATAAATAATAGGAAGAGATCTTGCCTGATGCTTATTGATGATGATTATGACTGCTTATATGTCTTACTTAGCTTTTTGTGTCTAGAAAGTTGATTTTAGTAATTTTTACATACATTATATAAATTAGTCACAGTATTACTTTATTCCTTTGGTTTTCCAGAATGCTGATTAGCTAAATCTGATTTTGCTTGTGCTTATTGTGTAATGTGATTACCTTTTGCAGATGCAGCAAATTACTATTTCTTAATTATACTAAAAGCAGGAGCTGAAAATATGGTAGCCACACCATTAGCATGTACTTCAAATTCTCTTAATGGTGATGCTCTGACATTCCCTACTACATTTACTCTGTAAGTAAATTATGCTTTTGCTGGTTCAAACACATTTTCTTTTAATGGAGTTAGTACAGATGGAATGTATAGTCTTTGAAATACAGTATGTTCATTCTCATGTGGACAAATAACTGTTTCAATTTGTTGGTTTAAATCTTTTACATGTTTCTGATATTTCTTTCCATTGTGTAGCACATTTCGTCCATGTGAATATATGTATTTAATGTTTTGACATATACATAAAACATAAATACATGCATAATATAATTAAGGCCTATATTATATATTGTATAAATTAATACATACAGGGGCACCTGGGTGGCTCAGTCAGCTGAGCATCTGACTTGAGCTCAGGTCATGATCTCACAGTTCACGAGTTCGGGCCCCATGCTGGGCTCTGTGCAGACAGCTTGGATCTTAGAGCCTGCTTTGGATTCTGTGTCTCCCTCCCTCTGCCCCTCCTCTACTCACTCTGTCTCTCTCTCTCTCTCTCTCAAAAATAAAAAAAAAAAATAAGTAAATATAAACATATGTATAAGATCTAGACCTTAATATTTTATTTATGTGCTTTAAATCTTATAATGTACTTAATATTCCAACTTGGTGAAAAGATGTATTTAGTGTCACAAATTTATTTTGAAAATACAGAGTCAAAATCCAGCTAGAAAAAAATTGTTTATTAAAGACCTTGAATTGTAAAATACTGAAGAAACTATTTGACTTGTATTATAGTAGAAGTAGACTTTTCTTACCAATTTTTATGTTCTTTAAGGGTTTGTAACTACTGCCTGTAGTTAAAAACACTGTGAATTCCTTTACTCTCAGGATCATGTAACAATATTAGTGGCATCATTTTTAATGGCATAAGTGTGTGTTTTCCTTACAGTTTTATTTAATGATTTATCTTCCCAGGCAAGATGTGTCCAATGACTTTGAAATAAATATTGAAGTTTACAGCTTGGTAAGCAGTGAAAGCTTTGTAAAATAACCAATATTATGTTTTTCTTAGACATATTAGATCTTAAACTAATTATGCTTTGGGTTTGTGTGTAGGTACAAAAGAAAGAACTCTCAGGCCCTGATAAGAAGAAAAAGGCACACAAGTCCAAGGTGAGAAGGAAAAACCCAGGAAAAGGATCATCAGAGATAATACATATATCAGTTTTTAATTTCTCTACATTTATTTGACAACCAGCTTTCATATCCTGTTTAAATGTTTCTCAAGCCTTTTCTCCAAGCTGTTGCCTCACCAAGTTCTCAGTTCACCAGTACTTGTGCGGGCATAAGCCGTGAGAACTTGTAGGGTGGTATTTAGCCTTCCCAGTCTTTGGTCTTTAGTGCTTTTTCTAACATCACTTAGAAGAATTTTACTTTAGCTCCAATGAAAACAGGAATGACAGTATGGAGAAAGCCTTAATAGAGGACTCAAGTATAAATGTATTCACATTTAAGAATTATTTTCTATGTGGGAGTATCTCAAGGTTGGTTAGTTTTAAGCTCTGAATCATAATGTTTAGCAGTAAATATACTGTTACCTTTTCTTCTAGGCTATTACTCCAAAGCGACTTCTCACATCTATAACCACAGTAAGTAAATCTTAAAAAATTTAGCTCCCTTGAGAAATTTTCATTTTACACACACGATTGTAAATTGGTTAACCATTTCTAAACTCTTAGCACTGTGGAAATCTTTAAAATATACTACTGGGGAGAAACATCTGATTATTTAAAGAGGAAAAGATAATATTTTCTGAAATGTAGCTTTTGCAGTATTAGAGAGTTTACTGTTTAGTATCTAAATCTTTGTATCGAATAAAGGAAATAACTTGTGTTTCTTCTTTACACCGCTTTTGTTTTAGAAGAGCAGCCTTCATTCTTCAGGTGAGTGGATCTGGAACTATTTCCAACACTAGAGTCAGTAAATGAGCTAAGCAACCACACACGTGCTTTATGCACACAGGCGTCCTGATGAGCGTGCACCCTTAGTCTCCTTTGAATAATATTTTCGGTGTGGTTTCTGGTAACACATAAGACGGCTGGGCAGAATAGCATGCTGTCAGATGTCACCATGGGCCGCCAGGCATCACGTTATATAGGCTCTAGCAGGCAGTACCGTATGATAGCGAGTCACTTGGCCATAGCTGCAGCCAGTGGCATCACTCTTCACCCCAACTTCTGTTGTTCTATAGATTGGTTTTGTGCTTTCCACACTGTGGACTTGACCTCATTTAACTTTGCTGATCATGACTGGCATTGTATCGTGTCAGAAAAGCATCTTTCTAGTTCCCAGGAAGTTGTGAAAGGCATTCTCTAGAATGGCTTTAGGCCTGAGTTTTCCAAAGGGGATTAGGATGGAGCTGGTTTTAGTCCTTCCTTTGGGCTTCTGGTCTCTTCTTGGCACAAGAGGGTAACTAAGAAAAACTGCAGATATGGTCTCTGCTGCTAATTATATCATCCTAGACTAGAGCAATGAAGTCTTTTCACATCCCTTTTAGGAAAATTGCTTTTTTTGTTGTTGTTTTTGTTTTTAGGAAAATTGTTTTATGTGCACATTTTTAAGTTCTGTGTCTTAAACATACAGCCATCCCAAAGGAATGATAAGGAATGTCTATACTGCCTCACCTAAGTTAATGTAAAGTACTTAACAGTTTTTTTTCATTTTTTAAAAATGGAGGAAAATGGCAGTTTTCTCTGTGATGACTTAATTTAATTCTTTTGGGGTGAGGTGAAGAATTGTTACTTATACTTGCAAAAATCACTCTGGACTCACCTTCATTTCCTTTGTCTCCAGTCATGGCCAGTCCAGGTGGTCTCCATGCTGTGCGTACCAGCAACTTTGCCCTTGTTGGGTCTTACATACTGTCATTATCTTCAGTAGGAAACACTAAATTTGCTCTGGACAAGGTAATCCAAATGTATTTATTTATTTACTTTTAGACAAATTAGGTCAGTAGAAATGCCCCAACACTTTCAAGTATTTTAAACCTACATTCTTGATGTTGCAAGTATTTCTCTCTCATCTCTTAATAGTTAAATCTTCAAAGTAGTGTATAGTGATTTATTCTAAATGTTACTTCTGACCACACAAGTATGTATTACTTCTTGCATGTTAAGCTTACAGTTTTAACCATAATAACTTGCCCATTTGAACCAGTACTTTGAAATGAATACTATTTTATAGATTTAGTTTTGACAAGATAGGGAAAGATAGGTTAATTTCTTAGAAAAGTACTCATGAATCTAAGGGATTTCTTTCCCATACTTTCCTCCCCAAATTAAAAGCTTCATCATTCAGATCTGCGTTCTGTCGCTATTGAGTGCTTTTTCACCATAAGGTGATATGACTAAACTTTTAAAATAGCCAACAAGACCATTTTAAAGAGTGGGAGAACTAGTGGCAAACTTTGGTCTTTGGGCTGACACCTGTGGTATAATACAGAGGTATTTTTAAATATTTTAAGAGATTTTCCTAGTCAGAATATGGAAGTGAGGAAATATAAAAATTAGGAGGCCTGGTTCCTCATGTTGGCCCTGCTAGTAATTTCCTTTTTAACATGGAGCAAAGTCAACTCATTTCTCCAGGATCTTGTTTTCCCAGCGGAGAATATTAGGTTAGATTAAAACAATCCAACTTTAAAATTCTATGAAACATTTTTCTTTTAGTTGATAGACATAAAACAGACTACCTTTGAAATTTTGATTGTTGTTAATGCATATGTATTTTATCTTAACATGTTAATTTTTAAAACTTTATATAACTTTTTATTTAGTAATTCAGGTAGTTTAACAAATTGAGTGATCTTGGGTCTTTTATTTTGTGTGTTTTAGATAAATTATGATGTAAAAGAGCGAGAGCTACTGGGCTATATGTTCCAGGAAAAGGTTGCCATATTTTCTTTGCTTGAAACTAATGAGCTTAAAAAATCAATCCTTAATTTTTGGCTCAAATGTATTCATTTCACTAACCACTCTCATGTATTCTTGGTTATTTTAAATAATTAAGGACACGATGTACATTATTCTTTCTTTAGATTCTTGCAGATGGGTGTCTTTTTCTTTACTCTCATAATTCTTTAAAGCTCTCTTTGACAGTCCTCTTATTTTTTAATGCATGTTTGGTACTTGGTCTTTTCTTCTATATTCTTTTTTTATGTTACAATTCTTTAAGATTCCATAGTCACTTCAGCTTTGATTTTATGTGTACTAAAATACCAAATTAATAACTAAAACTAAAATGTATTCAGTATTGTTGACCTCCCCTATATTGAAAGAGCTACTGTTGATGTTTATAAAAGTGGTCTCAATTGGCTAATAGGATTATTGCTGTGTAGATGATGCTTTGTTCAGTGACTTTGAAATTAAAGTGTGTTTAACACTAAAATTGTACTGAGTATAATCATATGTTTTACAGTTTTTTTTTTTTAGGATTTTTAATTTCCTTGCAAATATCAATTGCAGACATTCTGTGGGTATATAGAAATTTACAAAGTGCCAATTTCTACACGTGTAAGAGATTTTGTTAATCTTTAAAATGAAAGAGATTTCAATGAGGTATGTTAAATATAGACTGGTCTTGAGAAATGTTTTGGGTGCCATTTTAATTCAAAATATCACCCACACAAATTTAAAAAAAATGCCGATATTTTCATCCTTTTAATATCTTTGAAATTATGTCTTAAATAGCCAACCACATGATTGAGCACAAAATCAAATCACTCAATTTGGTTGTGTCTAATACTCTAAAATCTCTTTCTGAATCAAATACAATCACATGCTTTTGTGAGTGGCAGGGGGAAGCAAATATTTGTTCCAATAGTTTATAGTTGATGTAGGAGAATATTTAAAATAGTAAAGTTTAGATGTTCTTTAAATTGGTGAGAAAAATGGAAGACCTTTTATACTCCTATAATAATCCTATTTAATTGACTTTGAGAAAATAGACAAGTGACCCATATCCAATCAGATACCAGTGATATAAAGTGAGTGTTTGCTTATTTTATTGGTGCCGTGACAACAGCAGTCATAAAGGTTATCTCTTAGGTCACCTTCAGAGTGGAATTCCTGTTGAGGTTAACCCAGACTGTTTGCTCTGTAGATTTAAGAGACCACTGATAGCAATTGCCTTCTTATTTGAGGTTAAGTCTGGCATCCTGGAATTTAAATTATGAATCTCCATGAGTCACAGGCTCTCAAGTCTTTTCTTTGAATACAGAATCCGAAATAGTCATAGATTTTATTACACTTTCATGGATAAAGAGAAAAGGACATCCCACAGCTCATCTTTTGACTTAAAGAAACCTCATAGGTATTTACACCCTACTGGAAATAGAGATGGCAATTTACATAGCGGTGTGGCAAACAAATGTGAAGTAAGACAACCAGTTAGCATTGTAGAATTTCAAGGTTATAGGAGGAGTGATTAGGTGTGTTCTGCTGTACCCAAAGCTATCCTAGTCCTGGTGTCTGCCCACTGGGCCAGTGTAATTATTAACAGTACCCCTTTCTCTCAGAGATCTCCCACTTTATGAAAAATTACAGCCACCCTGGTTGTAAGTTACATTTTATAGCTCTTAACAATAATCTTTGAAGTGAGAATATCTTCAAAGACCCCTTTGTTAAGTAGAAAACCGAATAGGATCATACATTTTCACAGGTTTCTACATACCACAGGGGGTAGGAATATTGACCCTTTTGTGAATATTCTCAATTCACTTATCAGGACAAGCTTCTGACCAAGAATATTGTCAACTTTTCATAACTGTAGAGAAAGGGTGAACATTTTCTTCTCATTTTTCGGAGATTCTTTTTACCAGCAGCATTCTCTGGGTTCAACGTGAGATTCTATTAATTAGCACTGAGAGCCTGAGGAACTTATAACTGACAATATGGAAAAGAAAAAAATGAGGGAATTTATAACAAAAAGGATCATGAGGTACCTGATGTTTTGATTCTACATTTTGGATGCCTTTTAAATTCAAAAAGTTAGAGGTTTATCTCATGGAATTAGTCTGTTGAAATCTGTCCTTTTTGGCTAAGAATTCTCCCATTACTTTATCTTTATTGTGTTGGAGGACTGAATTGTTGGAAACTAACCTTACACTCAAAAGAAGCTTTTTACACTCAAAAGTAGCTTCTCTCAGGATTTTCTGATTCCCTAGGACACATTTGCTAACAGGTGCACAAAATAAATCAAAACAAAGCACAGGTTCCCACAGACACAGGTCAGAGCCATGGCGGCTTGATGCTGAGATACTGAGTGTGGTCCCCAGGAAAGAACTGGTGCCACTCTTGCTGTTTAGGGGTGCATGCTGCCTCCATCACAGCCAACTGCAAAACAAATGCTGAATGCTCGTTTTGCTTTTTGCCTTTTTTCATAAAAGCAAACATCCTCTTTGGATTTCTTTCAGTTAGCAAAAAACAGGTACTAACGTAGGTCTTTTGTACAAGTGAAGTGGGCAGACTTTTGAAAAGCCAGGGGTTACCTGTGTGCTACATTTTCTCCTTTTCTTTTTTCTTTTTTCTTTTCTTTTCTTTTCTTTTCTTTTCTTTTCTTTTCTTTTCTTTTC
>NW_024412391.1:35884803-36192039 GCF_014898765.1 Herpailurus yagouaroundi | reverse complement strand
TCTTTTCTTTTCTTTTCTTTTCTTTTCTTTTCTTTTCTTTTCTTTTCCCTTCCTTCCTTCCTTCCTTCCTTCTTAATAGGAAAATTCTGGGTACTTACTTGGCCAAACAGTATTCTTTTAGCAAACATTTGTCAAATGCCTGAATAGAATTCGGCAGTGGGCTATGGGAACCAACATGGAAAAGACATGATAGTTGACCTCAAAGATCTGCTGTGCAAAGTATGGGGCTATGGGTTAGGGCACAGAAGAGAACACATGCGGGGGAATTTCAGAGCCTGGAAGACAAACTTCATACTTTGTAAAGAACAAGATCTGTGTGGCCTAGAGTAGTTCTCATATTCAGGAGTGGGGAGAAAGGATTCAGCATCATATTGTCTGTATCCATTCATCTGTTGATGGACGTTTAGGTTGTGTGCACCTCTTGGCTGTTGTGGAGAATGCTGTAGTGAACATGGGGGTGTACGCATCCCTTGAGAATCTGTTTTTATTTTTATTTATTCATTTTTTTCTAATTCTCTTGCTATTTTTTAAAAATATAATTTATTGTCAAATTGGTTTCTTATTCTTTTAGATAAATACCTGTTTCATTATGTGGTAGTTCTATTTTTAATTTTTTTTGGAGAAACCTCTGAAAAGCTTTCAATATTGATAAAGTCTGATTTATGTATTTTGGTGTTGCTATTGTTACTCATGCTTTGGTGTCATATCTGAGAATCTATTGCCAAATCCATGATCATGAAGATTTACTCCTATGTTTTCTTCTAAGAGTTTTATGGTTTTAGCTGTTATATTTAAGTCATTGAGCCATTTTAGGTAATGGTATATGATAATTTTGGTATATGATATGAGGTAGGGAACCAACTTCACTCTTGGATGTAGATACCCAGTTTCCCAGCACCATTTGTTTACAAGACTGCTCTTTCCTCATTGAAAGGTCTTGGTACCCCTGTTGAAAATCAATTGGCCATAGCTGTATGGGTTTATTTCTCGACTCTCAATTCTGTTCCTTTGGTCTATATCTTCCTTATACCCTTACCACACTGTTTTTTGATTAGTGTAGCTTTGATTTTTTTTTTAATGTTTATTTATTTTTGAGACAGAGCATGAACGGGGGAGGGTCAGAGAGAGAGGGAGACACAGAATCTGAAACAGGCTCCAGGCTCTGAGCAGTCAGCACAGAGCCCGACGCGGAGCTTGAACTCACGGACCGCCAGATCGTGACCTGAGCCGAAGTCGGACGCTTAACCGACTGAGCCACCCAGGCACCCCTTGATTACTGTAGCTTTGGATTAAATTTTGAAGTTGGGAAGTATGATTCCTCCAATTTTGTTCTTCCTTTTCAAGACTGTTTTGGTTATTAATAATTAATAATTACAATTCCATATGAATTTGAGGATCAGCTTTTCCATTTCTGAAGCTCACTATTCTTTATTGCTGAGTAATAATGTATTATATTAACTTACCAGTCGAGTATATTCTGTTGATGGAGAATGGGTAAGCACATGTATTCTCTTCTTAAATCTGTCTTTTCTTTATTGCATTAACTTGGGACTGAGGGTTCTGTTTTTATCAAACTCTACCTTGAATGAATTTATTCTCCAAAAGCATTTGTTGCTAAGGAACCAGTGGCCTTTTGGCCACCTCTTTTATATTCCAATTTTAGAAAATACTGTGCTTTCAAGGCATAATATTCTTTATTCATGATTTATACATGTTTTATCAGAAAAAAATCACAGTGAAACTTTTGCAAATAATTTACCCTCTGTCTTCGCAGGTACCCTTTTTATGTCCCTTGGAAGGTCATATTTATTTAAAAATAAAATGTCAAGTGAATTCAAGTGTTGAAGAAAGAGGTTTTCTAGTAAGTAACATCACTTACTCTATGTTTTCCTTTTTTTCATGTTGTGAAGTATAGACTTGGTTTCGCATAGGAATGAAAACCCATGTGATTAAGTGATAAATCGGTTCAGTAAAGACTTGTTGCATGTCTGCTATATGCCAGTCACTGTGCTGGAATTGGAATCTAATAGGCCACGAGAAATAATCTTCCCCTGAGAAACTTTTAGTGTAGTAGGGGGAAGTACAAGTAAACTGCCAAGTGCAATACAGCACTGTAAGAAGTGGGAGCTTGGTGTGCATGGGGGTCATTGATGGGACAGCAGGTCTGAAGTATGGGTACAGGGCCTTAAGGAAACCACTGGAAGAAGTAACTGGTAAGTTGCCGAGTAAGTTAGACAAGGAGAAAGAGGAGGAAGAAGTGCTCCAGGTAAGGGGAAGAGCATGTACGATGGCCTGGAGGGCCCTTCCCTCTCTCACCAGGACCGAAAAGGATGACACAGACAGCGGCAGGTATTTCAGCCGGCGCTTAGGGTGTGAGTGTCTATGGGCAGGAGGGACAGTGAGGAGAGCGATTGCGGACAGTGTGGTTAGGGGAGATGGGGCCAGGTGTTAAAGGGCCTCTGAAAGAATTTGGACTTTATCTCGAAGCCAGTGAGGTTCACTGGCAGGATTTTAAGCAGAGGAATAACATCAAATTTGAGGTTTAGAAAAGCCATTTGCCTGATGTGTGGGAAGGAGGTCGGAGACTGGCGACCCTGAAGAAGACTAGTGAGGAGACTCCAAGAGAGGTGATGGGGCCTGGCAGTGAGGTGCGCCAGGAGAGATGAAGCAGGAGGAAGGGCAGACCCAGTGGTTTGGCTGTGTGACGTAGGGTGTGGAAAGCAGAAGCAAGGATGTCGCCTTCATCCCTGCCTTGTACAACTTGTTGGGTGGCAGTGATGCCACTAAGATCAGGGATCTTGGGGGAGGAGCAAGTGTGCATGTTTGGGTAGAAAGTTTTTTGCCCCCCAAATTTTATTGTGGAAAATTACAGATATACAGCAATGTTGATAGAATTTTACAATGAGCACCCATATATCCACCATCTAGATTGTGCCCTTAACATGTTTTACTATCCTTGCTTTATCATGTATCTACTACCTAGCCATCCTTCCAGCTATCCCTCTGGCCACTGCTGAAAATATATTTGGGGGGGGGAAGAATTTTAAAGTATATTGTAGACATTAACATGTTCCTCCAAATATTAAGTGTACATCCCTGAGTTTTGACACATGCATACATCTCTGTAACCCAAATTTCTATTAAGATGCAGAATATTGCCCTAGAAAGTTCCTTCCTACCAGTCAGTCCCCACCCCAGGTGGGAAGGTGGGATGAATTAAGTTTCCAACAATATGAATTTTAGGTACCTCCAAAGATCGGGGTTTGAAGCTCAAGAGAGGAATTTTGGTTGAGTGATAGTGATTGAAGTGCAGGGAAGTTGAGCAAAGCAGAACCGGAGGAACACTCACATTTAGAGCACAGATCCAGAAAGAGAAGCTCGCAAAGGAGCCTAGTGGGGGAGGTGGTATGTCATGGCTGCTGAGGAAGAGAGAATCTGAAAGAGGGAATGGTCAAGTTAGCTCAGGACCTAGCAGAGACCATGGGACTCTTTTACAAGGCAGAGCACAAACCTAGATTGCAGACGGTTATGAACAGGGTGGGAGGGGAGGAATGAAAGCATCAGCAGCTCTTTGAAACCACGTTTGGCTGCAAAGGGCAAAGAGTGTGGTGCCTGCAGAGCTGTATAGGGTGAGAGAAGAGTTTGGTTGGCATTTAAATAAGATCAAAGAGACTCGAGAATCTTTACATTCGAGTGGGTGGCTTCTAATAGGGCAGAGGGGTTGAAAGTGCAATGGGGAACCTGCATTAGGATTATGGAGTATTATATGGAACGAGGTCATGAGAGTGAGAAGAAGTAAGACCCAAGTCACAGTTCACGGTTTGAGCTTATTCAGAAGTACAGCTGATCCTTGAACAACACTTGCATGGGTCCGTTTATACTTGGATTTTTTTTCAATAAATACATACAGTACTGTGAATGTATATTTTCTCTTCCTTGATGATTTTCTTAACCTTTTCTTTTCTCTAACTTGCTTTTTTGTAAGCTTACAGTGTATAATACATGTAACATGCAAAATATATGTGAACTGACTGCTTATATTATCGGTATGGCTTCTGGTCAAGAGTAGGCTATCAGTAGTCACTTCTGGCGGGGGGTAGGGTGTCAGGTTATATGTGGATTTTTGGTGGCCCTAACCTCTGGGTTGCTCAAGGGTCCACTATACTTTTTCCATTATCAGAGGAGAAAAGTACGTGTGTAGAATATATAGAAGATTGTGAGTATTGTGCACGAAGTAGAGAAAATCTGATCGCTTTGGGTTTGTGAAGCAAGAATTTGAATGATACAAAGGATATCACAAAATCAGTTTGCAATTGCTATCTGAGGGTGCAGAAAGCTCTGTGGCCAACATAACTGTAAATCAGTCTGCCTTAGCTTTTTGATGTAAATCCAGTAGGTGGCACTAGATATTCTTGGAAAAGTATTTTTATAAATTTCTGACTTGAAGGCAATGTTTACCTACTGACTTTTTCTTGTAGTGTAAATATTTTCATATTTTACTGTAGCATACCTTTAGCAACTGACAGACTCTGTTATGGCAGCTAGTTCATTTGCATATAATGTCAGACTTATTTAATTTTTGAGCTCGGCTCTCAGCTAGTTTAGTGTTAGGTCTCTTCAGGTTTACTCTGTCTTAGATCCTATAGCCCATTCTTACCACATCCATGCTTACAGATATGTGGTAAGAAATTCCTCAGAACTCCCTAAAATAAAGTCTGCCAAACGTGCCTTTTAACTACCTCTACCCTTTATAAGATAAAGGTAGTAACTTAAAGTTGCTTGGTTCAGTTTTCCTTCCTGATATGTCAGAACAGCTAGAAGCAAGGTGACTACTAACCAAAGAAACTTACTAAGTGATTCTGAAATGGTGCTAATCTGGCTCTGCCTTGACTGAGGAGCAGCAAGAGAGGAAGTTCTGGATTAGCTAGAAGTTTCCAGTTCTGCTTTGTGATTATGTACCGTCATTTGATTTCCTTGGCCTGAACGTTCCTCAACTATAAAAATGAAAATGCTGTCCTCTTTTTATTCTTCTCTGATAATAGTAGGGTATAGTAACAATGTGTTATTCTTACCCATAAAATTTTTCCATGTCTATTACCTTTATGATGTAAAAGGTGAACATAAACGTAAGAGGGAGCTGGTGAGTCATTTATACTAATTTTGTGTTTAAGATTAAAAGAACAACATTCCTGTCTTTTTCCCCTGGATGGTTTTGAGCCAGTATTGCCTAGAAAAAGCATGCCTTGGGAGGAAAGCGGATAAATTGGGGAGGAGGAAACTAAGGTGGGGTAAGAGGATATATGGTTAGAGTAAACTAATTAATTTGGGCTAATTAATTAAGCTAACAGACTTCATTCTGTCATGGAAACATTTCTTCATACAAAGTAACTTTCCTCCATAGTCAGAGCTTGTTTTCCTAACTCAAGCCAACTTTTGGTAAATTCACACAAATTAGTGAACGAGAAGAGCATATGTCCACTATCCTAGGGTTGGTGTGAGGCTTAGTTGATCCCTGTGAAGGTAGAAGAGCCATTTGCATTCTGAAGTCAAACACCAATATGCTTCTGGATTATCTATGTTAGCTAGGGTCAGCAAAGTGTGGCTCACTGCTTGTTTTTATAAAGTTTTATTGGAACATGGGCTCATTTGTTTACATATTATCTAGGACTACTTTTGCACTACCCTAGCAGAATTGAACAGTTGTGACAGAGCCCTTATAGCCCACAAAGTCTAACATCTTTACTCTCTGGTCCTTTACAGAAAAAGTTTGCCAATCTCTGATCTTTAGCATTGTTACGTTTTACCTTGCCTTGTGCTTTAAAAAATAGTAGTTCCTAAAGGAATTTTTTTTCTTTTAAATCAAAAGTAAAGACTTTTAATTAGGGCTTATTAGGACTACAATGAAAAAATAGTGAGGTCTGGGGGGTGGGGGGGTGGGCGGCAAGGGAGCTGCTTTCACTTACACTGTTTAAATAGAAGTACTTTCATAGAAAAGAGCCAGATGTTGTTAGTTGCCTGCTTCAGAGTCCTGACCTTAACCAACATGGCTGCTTCACTCCCTTTAGAATGTAGCTTGCATCTCTAAGGCTTGCGCTCGGCCAAGACATGAGCTGGCCAGCTGCCTGACTACAGGGAGATGCTATGTCAGATGTGCTTGATGGCTGTGAACGTGGGTCTCTGATGTTTATCACAGTAATCCATCAGCATGTATAATTACTAGATGACTCCTTTCTAATCCTGTTTTGTTCTTCTGAATGAATATTAAATGCCTGTCTTTTATATTAAGATGGGTCTAACTTAATAAGCTATCAATAGTTTTGTCAACATATAAGGCAGGATATTCTACTCTACAATACTTAGAGCACTTTTCTCTTATTTAAGGAGCATTTGGTTTGGGACACTAGGCTTTAAAAATGTCTAAATTAGAGGTATTAATTTGGGGTTAATGTTTAGAAGTTCTTCAACGTGCTTATTGATGATATTGAAAATCTGGGTCAATTTCTGGGTATGAGCAATTAGTGATTTTCATTACTAAGGTAGAAGATGGTAAAAATACATTGAAGTTTAGCATATAGATTTATCATTTAATTGATTCTCAAGTTTCTCAAGTTAGTGTTTCGTTGACTTTTCAGACCATATTTGAAGATGTTAGTGGTTTTGGTGCCTGGCATCGAAGATGGTGTGTTCTTTCAGGAAATTGTATCTCTTATTGGACTTATCCAGATGATGAGAAACGGAAGGTAATATTAATAGTCCTGGTTAGTGGTGAAAGCTCTGACTTTCAAGTAGTTTTTCATACAGAAGTTCCCTCTGGTCTCCACACCCACCCAGATTCCCCTTTGAGTACGTTTACTAAGCCATTAAAAATGTTCTTGTTGTGAGACCTGTTTTTGTGTGTGTTAGTATTTGTGTAAAAAGTTTTATGTCTTTTCCATTACCTGTGATTTGACCACTCTTAAAATACCTTAAGGTACATATTTGTCTTTTCTTTCAGAACGTTTCATACCATTTTGTAAATAACATTTTTAGTTAGAACTATATTAAATTCAATTTTGTTTTTATTAATAGTTGACTTACCTAAATCTGGGATAAAACAGTAATGGAAAATCACCACAGGAGTATAGTGATTTTAATTTTGTTTCTGAAATTTGGTAATAGGATTTTATGTGATAAATTGAGTCTCATTTTTAAAGAATTTAATGTTATTGCCAAAGTATTATTATTTATTATCCCCAAACTGGAAAATGGAAATAAATAATTACAAAGTAATGTGTGTTTCTAATTGTTGAAGCTGGTTTATGGGAGTTTATTATACTATGGCTTTAATTTTGCATCTGTGTGAAGTATTCCATAATAAAGAGTTTATTTTTTAAGTTGGCTAAAAGCTCCAGTTGACAGTTTTGGCTTCTACTTTTATGTCCAGCAAGAAACAATAACAGATGTGTTTCTCTAAACCTATTATAATTAAATTTTAACTTTTAAATTAATGGCTTTTTAATTTTGAGTTTGTACCAACTTAAATACTGCTTAATGCTCATTGATGTAAATGATCTTATTTTCTATTAATTTGTTTTTAAAGAATCCCATAGGAAGGATAAATCTGGCCAATTGTACAAGCCATCAAATAGAACCAGCCAACAGAGAATTTTGTGCAAGACGCAACACTTTTGAATTAATTACTGTCCGACCACAGAGAGAAGATGACCGAGAGACTCTTGTTAGCCAATGCAGGGACACTCTCTGTGTCACCAAGTATGTATTAAGCTATAAATATAAATATTTCTGTCCAGTAAGCAATTGGTTGCCCACTATGTCATTACCATTTTAAGAAATACCAGAGATGGTCCTAGTCTTTGAAGAGAGTACAGTCTTAATGAGGAAAGAAAATACACACACATCAGTAAGGGAACAGTCTAATAACCAAATTAATATAGTTAAGAAACGCATGACACTCAATCTGTATCTTAGATAATCAAGTTTTCCATTGTACTCATAGTGTAGCCACAGCAGTTAGCTAATGTACTTTGGGTTAAGATTGAAGATTTTGTATACAATTGAGAAGGCAAGTATTATTTAAAGAGGCTTTACATGTCCCTTCCTTTCCATTCCAAAATGCTCTCAACGAACTCAAGTGACTTACAAAAACAATCTCATGCTACTCTGCAAATTTCTGGTTGGAGATTAATAGAATAAACTATCGGGAATGAGGGCCAGCAAAGTAAAGTAACTTGCCATGGTAATAGTTGGTAATAAGACACTGAGGATGTAAGCCTAAGGTTTCCACAGAGCAGCGACAGAGACTAATGAGTAAACACACTTAGCACAGTCTCAAGTGCATGGAATGAGCTCAACAAATGGTCATTATTAGTAAATGTTGTGTTCTATCTGTTGACTAATAGATGATCAGCTCACTACTTATCCAATTTCTAGCACCAGTGGGGAGAAATTACAAAGATGCAGAATGAATACAGTATAAAAACCTTCTAACAACTGCTGTTCCTAAAAGAATGATCTGGTTTGTGAGTTAGGGAATTCTCCCTTCCCTCACCCTCACCTGCCTCATCAACTGGTTATTCAATTTGTGGCTAAATATGGGTGCAAAGAAGAGATTCCTGATAGGGACAGAGAGGTCAGATAGACAAAGTCTTAGAATCTTTAAATGATTTATTGTAAATACCATGTTCTACTAACACAGTACTAACACAAAAATAATAGGAGACCGTACAAAATCATATTACCTGTAGAGCCAGGTGAGGGTCCACAAGCTGGTGATTTCAGCTCTTGGGGATCCCATGTCTGAGGAATTTGGGAGGCTCCTTAAAGACCTGTGGTGCCTTAGCTCTTGATAGGAAGTGGCCCACACTCAGTGGGTATCCTGTACTACCAAATTGCCCAGGCCAGACCACCTGTACAAGATGGTTACCATCTTTCAGTGTGGAAACTCCATCATTAACCAAATGTGATCAGTGTGAATTTTGATTCAGTTAACCAGTCTATGGGGATAGTTTTCCTTTACTGCAATTGAAGAAGCACCTCACTTTGGGGCTTTTGCTTAGTATCTGTTAAAAGATGGTAAAGAGTAACTCATTTTACTGATTTGCTTAGGCTTTCTTCCACCCTTAGCAAGAGTATAGGGAGGAATGGAATGGAGGAAAAGATCCTGACCTTTTGTTTGTTTCCTGTAGGAACTGGTTGTCTGCAGATACCAAGGAAGAGAGGGATCTCTGGATGCAAAAACTCAATCAAGTTCTTGTTGATATTCGCCTCTGGCAACCTGATGCTTGCTACAAACCTATTGGGAAGCCTTAAGCTGTGGGAAGTTTCTAGGCCATTTAGAGTTTTTTTTGAGCTATATCATAAATGTACCTTAAAAGCATCAGATTTGCTGATTGCATTTTATGCTTTAATTACAAGAGGGTATGTGCCAATATTCACTACATATTATGCAGTATTTATATCTTTTGTATGTAAAATTTCAACTGATTTCTCTTCTGTCATTCATAAATGATTGGAAGAAAATTCATTATAGTCAGTTTTGCTAAATCTTAATTTAAAAAAGCCCCATTTTCCTAGAAACCTAATTATTCAGTTATTCATGACAAAATATTTTTTTAAACGTAAGGAATTGTGAGTTGTCTTGGAGCTGTGGGTCTCAAAGTAGAAAGGTCTTCCGGGGGCTGGAGACAGAAACCTCCGACTTGCTCATCTTTTCTCTAGCCTTGGTACTTCTTTCTAAAGTTAGTGATCGTTTACTGATCATGAGATATCTTGTTAGTAGAGTACTGAGAAAACTTCCAAGGGACTTTACAGAAACATTTTTAGTAATGGAGGCAAGAACTTTTTAAATAGCAAATGTACATTCGTTTAAAGCTTGAGGCTGCCTTTAAACAGGAGATGTGGACATAGGGGATATTGTGGGAGATTTGGGGGTTAAATATTTTCTATAGAAGAGTTAATCACATGGTTTACATTTACTCAGTTTCTATAGATGCTGTGTGGTGCACATTTTCATAGAGTACAGGCTTTTAAAAATAATTATTTTTGCTCTATAGCTAAGACTCCACTTGGCATATCAGTTCTTTCTGCTCCTGTAACAAGAATAAATGTAAATTGAAGAATCTTTGTATAAAGAAAGTAAACTTTACCAAGCTGCTATGGACTAATACTTTGCCTGCCAAAGTTCTTGTCTTTTTTTTTTCCCTGTCCAAGCAGGACAGTGTCTAGAAGCACATTGTGAAATCTTTTGAAAAACTATTAAGTCATGCATTACCTTTGAAAGCCCAATTCTTTATTTTATGATAAAGTATTGTAAAGCATGGTCACATCTTTTAAATATACTTTGAATTTCTTCTCTGAATTGTTAAAGTTATTGACGATCTCATTTATAAACACTAAATTCCGTCACCTCCTGTCATTTAATTTGTATTCATTCAATGTGTTTTTGTTATGTGTATTATAAAAATATATTTTATGATCTCTTACCTGAATAAATGCTTGCAGAGGACTTAAGGAATCAGTTGTTTACAAAATACTATGTAAATGTGCGGTATAGCTGTTGTGTCCCTAGTCTGTGGGACCTTTTTGGTGTGTGTGGGGAGGGGAGTTGTATTGATAGTATCACATTCATCTTTTTACCTCCAGCCCTGTGCTCCACTTATTATGTGTCCTTAGGGTCTTTGTTGAATGAGTAGGTGGATGAAGAATCCGTTTCTGGGGCATTTCAACAGAATATGGTACTTAGATGTGCATTCGAGGAGGTGCTTAGCAGAAGAGTACTTAGCAGAAACTGAGCAGATAAGTGACATCCCCAGCCAAAACAGGGAACAGTTTTGATGGGATTGATGAGAGGACCCCTTTTATTTATTTATAGACTTGTACTTATTTTTGCTTTTTGATTGATTGATTGATAACTCCAATATAGTCAACCTACAGTGTTATATTAGTTTTTGTACAATATAGTGATTCAGTAGTTCTCTACATTACTCAGTGCTCATCATGACTCTTAATCCCTTTCACCTATGTCACCCATGCCCCATGCCCCACCCACCTCCCCTCTGGTAACCAGGTTGTACTTCCCTTTGAAGAGGCATTACCTACCATGGCACAACATTGAAAAGGCAACAAAGAAGTTAAGTGAAAAGCCTGCCTTCTCCCCTTTGTCACAACCACTTTTACCAGTTCTTGTGTGTCTCCCTAGACTGATTCCAGCCATAATATACAGGCATATTTATATTCCTTTAATCATTAAAAATATTCCATACATGCTGTTTGCTGTAAATTGAAGGGGAAAAAAAAAAAGCACAACAGTGTCCCTTTTCAGTCATTCCTGCCCATTTATGTAAAGTTTAGTTTTAGAAGAAATTTAAGATGATTGTGGACTATCAAGTTAGAAATGCCAGGTAAAAAGGAAAACTACTCCTCTGTCATCTGCCTGCAGGGGACTATGGAAACCATTAGAGTGGATAAGATCATCCAGGGAGTATGATATGGAAAGAAAAGCAAGAACAAAAGGAACGTGTTCTTTAGGGACAAAGAGAAAAGGGAGTGGCTCGTGATTGCCCTCCATGAAAAAACATACAAGAGTGATGACTGGGGAGACCAAAGAAGAATCTTAAGATTCTGACCACAAGATCACAGAGCAGGGTAAAGAAAACGTGAGCTGAAATTTGGAGCAGTTAATTCAATAAAATGATTTCAATAAAAAAATCAAGTTACAACAAAATCCATAGAGGAAGAGAGTGACAGATTTGATCAGATAAAAAATTTGCTGCTTGAAAAATGTCTATAAATAAAGTTAAAACGCAAGCATCAGACAAGGAGAAAACATTTACAACATACTTAATAATCAAAAAGTTACTGTGTAAAATTTAATATAAAGAGCTCCATTGCCTAGCTATCACTGAGCACTTACTATGTACCAGGTGATATTCTTGGTGTTTTGCATGGATTATCTCATATAATCTTCACCTGACCTTAGGAAAAATAAGGCGTTGTATGAGGAAACTAAAGCTTAGATAACTTCGGTAATGAATAAACAGGAAAATTCCATTTTAAATGGGTATAACTGGCTCATTGGCCCTCAAATTGGTGAAACTATAGTCAGTGTTGCTGAGAAACAGACTCTTGGTAAGAATAGGAACTGATAAACCAGCCTTCTTGGATGGCATCTTGGCTACCTACTGTAATCTTGCTAACACAGGATCAGACTCGTGTGCATCAGAGATCTTATCCAAATAAAGCTTTGCTCATAATTTCAAGGACACAAACAGTCAAGGTCCTCATGAAGCAGGGAGAAGTCTGCATCACCCTGTGTGCCTCCCAGGTCTTTCAACCCCGCATTGGACACTCTCTTTGGCCCAGGGTAATAGGTAAGATCTCACGTGAGGTCTGTGGAACAGCCCACACAGAGACTTTAGGTGAGGAAACACTGCCATTTTATATGCCATGTATTTATATACTTAGCGTATGTGCCTTTTATCAGGAGTCTTGCCTCAAAGATCCATAAATTCTAAGTTTATTTACCATAAGCTATCCTTAACCAGCCGCATCCTTCTAAGTGCATTCCACAGATAAGAGATGTAACAAACATCATTAGTCTATTATCCTGGAGCTCCAGTTTCCAGCACATTTACAAGAATTTAGATGTGTCACCTGATTTCTTTTCCTGGAACCAAAGGCCAATTGCTTTAATTCCTTCCTCTCCACTCTCCTCAGATGAACTTGTGGGTGAGGAAAGATACACATAAAAGGGTGATCATTACAACAGTGTTTTAAAGGAAAAAAATTGAGGGAACACCTGGGTGGCTCAGTCTCTTAAGCATCTGACTCTTGATTTTTGCTGAAGTCATGATCTGAAAGTTCATGGGATTGAGCCCTGCATTGGGCTCTGCACTGATGGAAATTGATTGGGATTCCCTCTCTCCCTCTTTCTCTGCTCCTCCCCCACTTGCATCTCTCTCTCTTTCTCTCTCTCTCTCTCTCTCTCTCACACACACACACACACACACATACACACAAATAAATAACATTTAAAAAATAAGGGGAAAAAATTGAAATAACCTGAAAGTCCATCAACAGGGACAAAAACGAGAAAGAATCTACAAGCCCACCAATAGGAAATTATGGTGCATTCTTTCTACAAAACACCACACAGTATTCAAGAAAAGAAGCAAACCTAGTATGTATACATATACATATATGTGTATATATTTGGAAAAAAATTCCAGAACAACCTATGGGAAAAAGACATATGCCATGCAACATGACACTATGTAACATGTATACATGTACATACCTAGATGCAAATGTGGAAGGAACCACACCACAATTTATACGGGAAAGGGCAGGGGGCAGAGGCTGGGAACGGTGTTGGGTGGAGGAATGCTCTGACTTTTAACTCTAGAATATTTGGTATGCTTATGATGAGAGTATTTTCATATTGCTCATGCACCTGAGTACTTTAGAAATTGAAATCAGAAAGGAACATCCAGTGCCTGGAAGACTGAGTAGAGACCACAGGTTATTGGGTCAGGAAGGGAAAGGCACAGTTGGGACAATAGTTTGCTGAGGCAATGTTGAAGGACAGATAGTTTGGATGGAGAACTGAGTATGTCACTACACTGGTCGGGAAGAGCAGAGGGGCGGGAGGACCTGAGGATAGTGGTCAACAGGAGTGTAAGAGATGAGGGAGGATGAGTGTGTGGAGAGGATGAAGGGTAATCAGACCCAGATGATAGGTGGAGTCCAGACCCCCTCCCAGGAGTCAGCATCTATTTAGGGAATTTGTAAGTGTTGAAGAAATGGGGCGCCCAAACTGCACAGTCATGCAGGACTAGGTGCCGTGTGTAGGGCTTCCTCCTCGTTCACGACATATACTGGCCAGTGGGATATGTGCAGGTCAAACAACTGTCACTTGTGACAACTGCACAGGGGTTTCAAATAGGGAGCCAGAGCATGGCCAACCACAGCTGACGCAGAGACCCTGTGAAGACATTTGGGGCAGTAATCTCTAAGCTCTAAGAGAGTTCATACCATAAAGAGTCTAAACCCGAAGAGACTATATACGCCCCTCCCATTTTCAAGCTGACCTCTAAAATTTTTCATTAGAACTTTACAAAGTTGCAGAGGATGTAATTTCCATCACATTAGAAACACTACCACTTCAGATTAAAATTTTCACATTAGTTTTTAAAACCAAATCCAATAGAATCTAAATGCAAGTACAATTTTATCCCTTCCTCCATCGTCAATTTAAAAATTCATGAATAGGGTATTTTTGGAAATTTTATAGTGTTCTTTTTGCTTCTGTTCTTTCACATACTTTTATACTAATGTAATTTATATTTTTATGCTTGAGCAAAACGTGTATATAAAATGAAATGGAATTTTAAAAATGTTCCATGACCATAAGATTTTAAATGTTAAAAGGTTGTTTTGAACTGAATTATCATTACATTCATTATCAGTTAACAAATGATCAAAGCTAAAGTAGACATTTGAAAAATTTTAAACATAAAGAGCAAAACTTTGTAGGAAATATGTTCCTTAATGAAATGGATGGGCTTTCCATCAGCCGGCTTATGGATCTATGGATAAACATCAATTCTTTTTGGAATGAGATGTGGTTCAGCACTGATTCTATTTCTTTTTTCATTTTTATAGAAAACCTAATTAGATAAAAATGAAAGCTTTGTTATTGCAAAGTCACTCAATTCTCGGGACTCTGAAGTGATCTATCAAAAATTATTGTTAATGATACACTCAATTATTTTTAACTGATATAGCAGGCAGAATATATACTGTGCTACCATAGAAAATGAACAATAGCAACAAAATTCAGTGGATGGAACTGGATAGAAGTTTTTCTTTCATATGAAAATTTAGAAAGGGTGTCAGTCTGGGTAGAGAGGTGGTTCTGAACTTGCAGGACATCCAGGGACCAAAGACCTTACACCTAGTGTAGCCTAGGATGTGGCCCTTGTCCTCATAGTCAAAGCTAGCCCCCCTGCATCACTTCCAGAATCCAGCTTTCAGGAAAGGAGAGAGAGGGCAGCTCACCTCTGGTCATTTTAATATCAAGACACAGAACCGGCACGCATCACTTCTCACACCCCGTCTGCAAGAACTTAATCACATAGCCATCCATACCTTGTTGCTAGGAAAGGTAGTCTTTAGTTGAGTGAGCCCCAAACCCTGCTGGGATGCACGAGTGTCTATTACAAAAATGCCCAAAGGGGCATTCAGGGATGACCAGCAGGCCCTACCACTGCTCGAATTCCTTCACTGTTGTTGAAAACAAAGGTATGAAAGCTACCCATCTTGCAAAAGGATTTGTTATCTGCCTCGAGAGTCCAGGAAACCATTATTTGAATTGTCATTTTCTTTTAGTGTTGGGAGATTTTTACATCCCAGGAAAGTGACTGTAGAGAGAAGCATAGTGCGTTTCCTTTGCAAAGCAGGGGAAAGGCAATTGGGAACAGGGGTGAGGGTAGACGAGACAGCTTAGAGGAAGGTGCCTCCCGAAGGGAGGAGTTGTCTCCCTGAAGCAGTTCTGCCTCACTGAAGAGGAAGATGGCGGAACAGTTCCCCTGGAATTATTCAAGGGTACGGCCTCTGAGAAGTCTTCCTGCTGAAACTTTCTATTTTTCATGTGTTCTAAGCATGTTCGTAGGTGCTCATTGAAGCATTTTTACTATGGTTGCTTTAAAATTCTCATTTGGCAATTCCAACATCTGTGTGATTTCGGTATTGGCATCTATTGATTGTCTTTTTTCATTCAGGTTGAGATTTTTCCTGGTTCTTGATTTTTTTTTAAGGTTAGTTTTATTTTATTTTATTTTTAAAAAATTTTTTTAATGTTTATTCATTTTTGAAAGAGAGAGACAGAGCACAAGCAGGGGTGGGGCGGAGGGGGGGGTTGGGGAATGCAGAATCTGAAGCAGGCTCCAGGCTCTGAGCTGTCAGCACAGAGCCCGTTGCAGGGCTCGAACTCAGCCATCATGAGATCATGACCTGAGCCCAAGTTGGATGCTCAACCAACTGAGGCACCCAGGCGCTCCAAGGTTAGCTTTATTTTTTTAAATATTTTATTTGTTTTTGAGAGAGAGAACGAACGAATGTGAGTGGGGGAGGGGCAGAGGGGGACAGAGGATCCAAAGCAGGCTCTGTGCATCTGATAGCAGACAGCCCAATGTGGGGCTGGTAATCAAGAACTATGAGATCATGACCTGAGCCGAAGTCAGACCCTTAACTGAGCCACCCAGGAATCCTGATATAAGTGATTTTTAAAATTGTACTATGTATGTTTGGGGTGTCATATTATGAGACTCTGGATCACATTTAAATCTTCTGTGTTAGCAGAGCTCCTCTGACACCAGGCTGGTGGGGAGATGGGGGGATTGTTTCTGCTAGGTGGGTAGTGAAAGTGCAGTTCCCCACCCAGCCTCAGTTGGCAAGAGGGGAGGGGAGGGGCTCCTTGTCAGTGCCGGTGGGGGGTGGGGTGCTGGCCCCTGCTAGGCTTCGCTGCATCACTTTGGCTGGGATGGAGGGCACCTGTTACTCTCCCTCAAATGATCAACACTGACACCCAGAAAGGGAGGGGAAGGCCTTCTTACAACTGGATGGTGGTAAGAGGTTCTGCTTCCCCTTGGCTTCTTTAGACTCTGGCAGGGAGGGAGAGGGATGCCTCATTACCACTGGGTGGAAGTGGAAGCCTAGGCTCCCCACGTGGAGTCTCCTGACACAGTAAGGGTGCCTCCTTACAGCTAGTGGAGGGTAGAAGTCCAGGCTCCCCACTCTGCCTTTCCTGGCATGGGTGGTAGTGGGGCCATGTTTTCTTCTGTGGTATTTGGCTAGGGTAGGGTGGTTATTGTCCAAAAGTTTGCTTTCTTTCTAAGTTGCCACTTTTCTGCTCCTTTGTCTAAAGAGAGCTGGCTTTCCTTTGCTGCCATTGGCATTTCTAGGTTGCTTCTCTAGCATTCAGTCCAGAATATATCACATAAAAAGAAAGTGCAGAGAATTCACCATCATGTTGTTCCTTGGGTCTCAAGGTCTCTAGATAGGTTTCCTTTTTCTTTCCACCTTTTAGAGCCTTCTGATGTTTGTTTTATATAATGCCTTGGGCTTTGGCTGTGCATAAAGGAGGAATAGGGAGAAATACATCTACTACATCCTGGTTCCACTGATTGAGTTTTAACAGTCTGTAATTTCCAGAGTTCTCGAGCACATCTTGTGGGGCTTAATTATGTTAATTTAAATGATCCTCTCTATTATGGAATAAATTTTTTTCTTTAATCAATTCTATCAAGAAGTGTCCCAAAGCTGATGAGCTCTTTTTAATTACTTAGGCAATTTTGGTAGATTCTAGTGAGGTTGAATATCTTTCCATGTGTTTATTGGCTCTATGTATTGCTTCATTTGTGAATTTCATGTTTGTGTCTTTTGTTTATTTTTCAATTGTCCATATTAACTGATTTATAAGATTATATGTTAGGGATATTAATGCTTGGGCATATGTGGTTAGATCTACATGCAACTCCTTTATTAGCTGTGCATTCTGCAGCTACAAATTGGATATTCTAGTACCCACCACAAAATCTGTTGGGTACACTAAATAAGACAATCAATGTTAAGGCCTCAGACCAGTAAAAAGGCAAAGAGTAAATCCCTAATACGTGACAGCGATTGTTTATTGTGGAATTAGCAGCCCAAGAAGATGTGGACAGAGGCAGACATAAATCTGGTTGGACTAGCTATCTTCCCATCAAGCTTTCTACTCTTGCCCTCTGCAGTTAGAGGTTGCTGGGAATTTGAAAGTGGCTAGAAATTCTCTTGGCAAAGAATAACACTTTCTGGCATTATTGAAGTTTTGTCACAGAGAACATAACCGTAATACTACAATTTTAGAATTGCCTACGTGCAATATAATATTTTTGTGTGTGTTTTCAAGACCTCCTAGAGGAATTAAAACAACTTTTACTTCTATAAAAGGATGCATAAAATAGACTTAATTTGATTTCTTCCAAAAGTTAATTTTTTGTGTGGATGAAGTGATTTCAAAAAAATGACATGTACTTCATAAGATCCTGGAGTTTGGGTGTTGCATATGAGGTCTAACAAAACGTGAGGCTCCAGGCTGGAAAGAGGAAGACTAGGAGGGGATAGAAGATGTATCCTTATGAGCATTCTGGAGATGCTGCATATTACCTATGGTTTTGTTCAGAACATTTAGAAATGTTATGTGCCTCTGAGGACTGGTACACCAGGTCCAGTTTGCTTGACTCTGCTTCCCACAGTGCATTTGAAATAAGCATTATAGGGAGAGCATTTTCCCATCTTCTGGTTTCAGATTGTACTGGAAAACTTATAATAAAATCTTAGAATATGAAGCCCCAAACAAAGTAGTCCAAATCAAAGCAAATATTAAAGTCAATGAGAAAAAAGTACATAGAGCTTTCACTGTACCAAACAAAAACTTGTAGAAATGCAGGAATTCTTATATAAGAAGTCTGAGAATAAAAACTAAAGGAAAAATACAAGCTGATCCAATCATTCACCCACTTTCTGGTTACCCAGTTGAGGAAGGAAGAGCATAATGAAAGGGCACACGTTGGTGCAGAACACACAAAACTAGGAGGGTAAAGAAAGACTTGGGTATGAGCTTCTTTTCTATGGCTTAATTCTGTGCGTACCTCATTTCAAACTACTCTGTTGCTCTGAAACTCTGGCTTCCTGATTTGTAAAATGCAAGAAAAGCTCTAGAGGTTTTGTGATGGGAAAAATCTTTTATGATGCTTCTTGACCTGGTGCATGCAGCTGTGAGCCCCTTAATGGAAAGAATGAGGTATTGCTCATTAACTGAGAAGAGGATCAAACACAAAGGTGTGGTACACATGTTGGTGCTCAATCAATGTTTATCAAGGAAGGTGCATTAAACCAATCAAAATCTACCGCTAATTTGAATGTGGTCTTGGATAAATCACATTCTATAGGCTTCATAGAGCTTGCTTGTAAAATTAGCAGACAGCACTAGGAGATCTGTAAGGGTCTTTACACAGAATTCTACTGTAGCAAAGTTCAAAAATGTGTTTAGCAGTGGCTCACATCCTCCCCTCCTCCCATATTTTTTTTTTTTTTTTCCCTTCCTCCTTTTTTTTTCTGTGGATTAGGTAGAATTAAGAAAAAGGAACTGGATTCTACATCCAGGTCAACCAGGAGAAAAGCAAACAGAATTACTTCACATGAGAAGAAAGGAAAATTTAGAACCCAGCAAGGACAGGAAATTGGGCTGTGGGAAGCTCTTGGAAATAGGCAGAAATCATGAGAGCACTGGAGGCACCAAAGATACTTGACTGAAGCCAAATTTATCTCAGTTTTATATGACCTGCAAACCATCACTGACCATTAAGCTTACAGGCACATCTTACCATTCTGACAGTCTTGAGTTCAACCTGAGTGATTCTTCGAATATCAACACACATCAAAGACAGAGAGAGAGAGAGAGAGAGAGATTGAAAACAATTTTCACAGGCAAAAAAAGTCTCAGAAAAAGAGACTTTCCTTCCACTTAAACACAAATTGGCTTTTAAAAATTAGTGTTTTTTTATGGCCCCCCTCTTTTCCCCCCTCAAACTCCAGCACTGTCAAATTCCACAGCTCCTGCATAGGATAGTCAATCTGGAAGTGAGAAATCTTTGGGGCATATTTGTGATGTGCTGAAGCTAATTCTTATTGGAAATTGTATGCATCTGTTCCCAAGTCCGTGTTTAACTGATGTCAGTCTGGTAGCTTGAAATCCATCATGGTGGAGGTGTTTATAAATACCAGGGAGACTGGAAAACACTACAAATAAAAAATCAGGTTCCCAGTTCCCTCCCATGATATACCAACAGACCACCGGACATATCTCTACTCTTGATGGGCAGTGATTTAAGGCTGATGTGCCTTCCTTCAAAATTGATTTTGTTGTTACTGTGGGAGATGGAATACCAGGACTCACGATTAGCCAGAGGGAGATTTTTAGCTGGGAGGTTGCCATTACAGAGGCAGGTAAATGTTTTGAATGGAATAGCAAGGCTGGTGCCATGGAAGATATTCAGTAAGGAACATCTGGGCCTAATGGAAATGAAGTGGAGACATGACCTGCTGGTAAGTAATACTGACGACAGAATGGGATAAGAACTGTGCATGTGATATAGCAAAAAACATGTTGATTCCTAGAAAATTCCAGGATTATTTGGTCAGTTTGACCTGGTGGTTTCTGGCACCCCATATGTGGACATTATGGGGTCACTTTTCTGCCTAACTAAAATGTGCCAACCTTCAAAATGAAATAGTCAATTTTACCAGCAAAATGAATTTATTTGGGGATAACAGAGAAATCATAATTCAGGACATGCAAGCTGTGGCGAACCATCGGCAAGTCCAACAACACAAAGGGAAGGTGCGCTTTTTTTAGGTTTAGGAGGATGCCAGGGAGGGCTGTTCTGAACAAAAGTTCGTTTGAGAAGAACAGGAGCTCCAGGTGGTGGTGGTTGGTGCTTTGTTGGATCTCCCTTACTTTTCTTAAAGGCAGGAGACAAATTCCTATGTGCAAAGTCCGTTTGCCCTCCCTTTTCCAAGTGATTCTGTTTCTTCTTTCTGTTGGTAAGCAGGCTGCAAGGAGTGGGATGTATGTGCGTGCCCCCTGCAGGGCTTGCCGACTCTATTTTTAAGTGAGGTTTCACTTATTTTCACAAATGTACCTCATTGTTGGACCTGAGGTGACCAGGAACACCATCTTCCTTTTCTCCATGTCTCTGAAATTGCAGCCATTTCTACATGGGACTCTGTAACTGGTGTAAGCAGCAACGATAAATGATGTAGATTTTCTGGGACTTCTTCCAATGGTGACCCAAACATGATTCCTTAGATACATGTGGCTGCACTAGACTGTGTTCTGCACAGTGCACACTTTCTGCTCCAGCTGTTTATACCAATGGCAGCTGTTGTTATGATTTGAACTTCATGTCTTGTTGAGGCTTGGGATGCATCTTTGGGACTCCCCAGACTTCTGAGACTTCTTCCTCTTGAAGTTTGCCGTCTGGCATTCTTTGGTCCCACCCATTGTTGGGAGGCAGTTCCCATGGCTCTCTTGCATTTCTGTCCAACTTGCACTTCTTTCACAGGGAGAGGCACTGACTACTTTTGTTCTGGACAGCCCTTTCAAGGATGTTATATAGTGAACAGCCTTGGAAGATAAAGCATCTGCCTCTGGAGCAAAGAGCAAGTTTGTTTGGCATACACAGACAGTGTCATTCTCAAGTACAAAAAGGAGACTTACTTCTCATTATAAAAGATGTAATTTTCCTACGCTAAGGGCTCCTCTCTGTAATGCAATGCACAGTACTAGCAGGTATTATCTGGCATTCTTTGTGTTGCCCTGGGAGCCAGCACAAATGTTGATACTTTGACTAATGTTATTGCTATAATATAGTCCTTTGTCTCTGACCCAGGAGTCCTATATCTTTTGTCAGCATCCATGAAACTGTGGCAGGCCACCTGGTGAGTGACAGTAGGGCAAATCTCAGACCCTTTACCTACCTGAGTTTGTCTGATCTGCCTCTTGTTTCTAAACACCAACCTGGGGTAAATATGGAGATGCAAGGAAAAAAAAAAAAAAAGCCTAGATTGTGAGAAGCAATGTTTACTGAGGACTGAAGGACACCCATTTCTAAACGTTATCCTCAGAACACGTACTTTTGGCTCTGGGACTTGTACTAAATTGTGTTTCCATTTTTTGCCATCTGCCTATTTTGATGGACATAAAAAACAACGCAAAATTTACTGTTGTAAATATCGTTGGGATAGTTTCAAGGACACCGACTGCAACATCATGCAGTGTCCTTTTTATGAGAGCCCACGGGAGAAATTTGTCTCAGGTATCAGGAAAAGCTGCATTTCTGCTGAACATCTGTGGTGTGTTTGTCCTATGGACACTATAAATCTTATAACTGATTGTGTATTTCTATTGTCCCAGTATCTTGGAAGAATGGAGCCAAATTTGTGATCCAGCTCTTGGAATTAATTGAGGCCAGACAGTATGTATCTGAGAGTACTAAATTCACCCCAGGTTATTTTCTTCACTCCATTTCCTCATTTATTTCTTTTTATATTTTTGCAATGTATGTTATTAAAAATTATCTTAATCAAATTTTAAGGGTCTGATATTTTTATAAAGCTTATTATAAGACCACATCTCTACCCCTTTCTCCCCCTTCCCATGGCCCCTCCATCCTGTCTCTTCCTCACCTTTGGTTTAAGTTCTGTTTTGGGAAAGATGCTGGGAAGCATATTTATGGGAGCTAACTTGTCCAACAATGTCATTGGTCTACCATCACACTTAACGGGTGATTTGGCCAGTTATAGAATTCTAGACTAGACTAAGTTTTATATAGACTTTTGAAGACTTTGCTCCATTCGCTGCTGGGTTCCAGCATTTCAGTTGTGTAGTCCAAAGACATTCTGATTCTAGATCTTTTGATGAGGCCCCTATAGTGCACAGCCTCTTACACCACAAATCTCTTACTTAGTCTTTTGCTCTCTTCTGCAGTTATGGGCTAATGTGATTACACTGGCCCTACTTGATAATCCAGGATCATCTTCTCTTAAGACCTGAAGTCCCTCCACCACAGCAGCATCGAGGTTAGCATTTGTATCACTAGGGGATGGAGATCTTATCAGGACACTTTTGGAAATCTGTTTATCACACTCCTCAGCTATATATTGCAACTCTCTTGTTTCCTGAAAATTTCTTTTTTATAGTGTTCTGTTCTTGGGACTTGTGGACAATATCTTCTTTTCCTTTGAGAGTCTTAGTGAGTTTTTTCAAAGTTTTCTTCCTTCTGCATTTCCTATTTCCCTAGGTTTCTTCTTTCGGTTTGTTAGTGTGGGGCTCCCTTTTTCCATGTTACAGGCTTTCCCCAAGTGTTCAATGTCAATCCGTGGCTATCTGTCCAGGTGTATAACTAACTTCTGAATGCAAACTCTTCATGGCAGGCTCCACCAAGGCATCATCAGGTGGGACATTTCACTGGAGAACTAACAAAGTCAGTATACATGGAATTTTTTTCTAGGACTGGTTCGAATCCCCAGAGAAGGAAGTCCCAGTCTCTTGGTGGAATACCTGGCTCCCAACATGGCAGGGACTGTTGGGACATCTCCAGATTCAATGGACAGGCTTCCCAAGCCCACCTGTTTCTAGCATGTACCTTAAACCTCAGCTCTGCCCAGTGTTTGGGGGCAGAGTCCCTCCTGCTCCCTGTTTTCTAAAAATCAACCCACGCCATTTTGCTGAGGCTGGGGAGGGGATCTAGGGGATCTACTGCATCTTACTAGATTTTCAAGCAATCCTCCTGTTTTCAATTCTGATTTTACTCCAATTTTAAGGTACCTGGCGCTCCCTGTCTCTGAGAATTTGTGAAGTTCTGTGAGGCAGGTTGCTTCTGGGCTTCCTCTCTGCATGTTTGGCTCTCACCTGTTTTGGGTTGATCTAGTCAGCTGCTTTTTTTACCTCACTCTCCATGTGCCTTGTGAATGTTTCCTCTCTCATTCACTTTGACCCTGTAACTACATGTGTCTTTACAACAACCTCATTGCTGTAATTTCATGGGCCTCCAGGAGACAGCCAAGGTGAACACATCTGTCCAATGAACCATCATGAATCAGAAAGGGCTACGTAGAGTTATTTATTTATCTATGCATTCATTCATTTATTTATTTTAGCAAAATCCACACCCAATGTGGGGCTTGAACTCACAACTCCAGAGATTAAAGTTACATGCTTTACTGACTAAGCCTGCCAGGCACCCTGGGTTTTATTTTTAAATGAAAAGCCTTGAATCCCTTTTGGAATGTGGTAAGGAAAAAAAAGACCCAAGTCATTAAATACATTAATTAATATTGTATCTGGGACTCTGGGAAGTTACTTAGCTTCTGAAACGAACCTCATTTTCTCATTTGTGAAAATCCGAATAGTTTTGTTTGTAAAGATACAATGTGATGATATTTGAGAGTACCTAGGACAGCACCTGACATGCAGTTGACATTCACTTGATATACTTGTTGAATGAAGGAATAAAACGCATTCACTCAGAACTAAAAGGAAAAAAATAATACTGGGACTAGATATTGTAAACAGGGGCTGCATGCAGACATGAGATGCCCAAGGCAGATTAGGAATGTGGGCTTTCTCCAAACCAATGGACTTCCCATGTTTGCTCCATATTCATTTAGTTGGTAGCTGAAGGAAATAAATTGATTTTCTCTTGTAAATATTGTATGTCCCTTTCTTCCAAATTTAGGGCTTATTATTTAGCCTAAATGTAATATAATATTTTAACTTCCTTAGAAATGTCTTTCATTTCACAGTTTTCCCACCACTCAGCTCTACAGAGTTATCCGTGCCTAATGATAAAGGATAACAAATGAATATAGTTGTAAAATTTTATTAAAAAATATTATGGGGTGCCTAGGTGGCTCAGTCAGTTGGGCATCCAACTTCGGCTCAGGTCATGATCTCAGAGCTTGTGAGTTCAAGCCCCACATTGGGCTCTGTGCTGATGGCTCAGAGCCTGGAACCTGCTTTGGAGTTTGTGTCTCCCTCTCTCTCTCCCTGCCCCTCCCTCACTCACTCTGTCCTTCTTTCTCTCAAAAATAAATAAAAACATTAAAAAAAAAAAACCTTTTTATGACTTTCACAATAGCAAATATGTTCCATTTTTTGGTAGATCCTGTATTCTTCGGTTTTATTTTTTTCTGAATCAGTGTTTTCGTGGTGTATTAGAGGGTTACAATATATACAGCAAAGTAGAAGAACCCTCACTCTGTTGACATGTGCCAGAGCGTTGCCTGACTTTGTCCTCATCATATGACTGTGAGCCTATCCACACTCCATCACTGATGGAGAGGATGAATAAGTGGCTTATGGGAGGATTTCTTTTCAAATGTCCACTTCCACTTTGGGGGAATTGGAAAGAGCAGGACCGATTATAGTTTTCTAATAAAGCAAGGAACTACATGCAAATATCTGAGCTAACTGGCACCTTTGCTCTTACTCCAGTGATACCTTGGTGACTATAATGAGTTGGCACCTTGAGCAGCCGCCAGACCGACCTGCCCCTTGATCTGGTTCTGTCTTCCACTTCTGCATTTTCTGCCTGCTCTCCCAGATGCTCAGTGTCCTGATAATCTCTATCCCACACTCCATGAAATAGCTTTCAGTGCTATTCACACTCAGGTATAAGTGCTTGATAACAGCATAAAGACCTATTATTTCTCAGGGAGTTCTGAACTTTAGTAAAGATCTAAACTTGGAACCATATACATGGCATTTATAGGATGGATTTTTGGTAATCAGCCCAGAGAAGAGCATCCAGCACCAGTAACTATTTCCCATTGTCTTTGAAATACACATTATAGATCCCCTCTCCCAAATTTCTAGTCCTGTGGCATTCCTTTAAGCAGCCCCATTTGCTTGGGAAATACCTTAGACCACATGAAGGTAAGCTTCAGGGTAGATTTGCCATTTAACACTATGAATCACCTTCGACCACTTCCTAACTCCTTATTCTGCCCTGAGACAACCTTCCAAAATACTGTTTTTGCTGCTTTTTCTTCCATTTGCATCTTGGTTCCTCTTTGGGTATAGTACTTAACTCTATTTGACTTCTGTGGGCTGTAATTTGTCACTAAGCTAAGCTGCTTCAGGTGAGCATCCTTCCTAGTTTCACTTGGTCTCCTATTTTGACCTTCCCAGGCCTTATGTGTAGGGTCTGGGAAGCACATGAAGCTAGGCCAGGATACACACCCGAGAGCCCCAGCCATGTAGAACACATTATATGCAGAGTAATGCCTAGAGAATCTGTCTGAGGGACCACTGGCTTATCTTCTGGGCAGCTAAACCCATGGTGGTCTATACTGCTAGATGCCTACCAGTGTTTATTCTCTCTCTCTCTCTCTCTCTCTCTCTCTCTCTCTCTCTCTCTCTCTTTTTTACATCAGAATTGCTATATAGGGGCGCCTGGGTGACTCAGCCGGTTGAGTGTCTGACTTGGGCTCAGGTCACGATCTCACAGTGCGTAAGTTCGAGCCCCGCGTCGGGCTCTGTGCTGATAGCTCAGAGCCTGGAGCCTGTTTCCGATTCTGTCTCCCTCCCCCTCTGCCCCTCCCCCACTCACGCTCTGTGTCTCTCTGTCTCAAAAATAAATAAACATTAAAAAAAATTTTTTTTAAAGAACTGCTATATAACTGGGCAAGGCGTGGGGGTCAGAAGGGTAGGGCAATGTGCTTAGCTAAGTTTAAGACTATATTTCCTAATCTCCCTTGTATCTAGATATGGCCATACAACGTATTTCTGGTCCATGATATGTAAGGAAGACTCAAAAGGAACTAACAATGAGGGGAATGTTTTTCTTTTTCCAGCTCCTTGGAATAAAGGCATGATGACTGGAGCTACAGCAGCCATATTGGATCAAGAGGGTAGAGGCCATGTCCCGAGCATAGTAAAGCATAAATATAAAATAAACATAGGTCCCTGATAGTTTAATGATGCCACCACACCTTCTTAGACTATACCTCAATTTTCTTATATGAGACAATAAACTTCTGTGGATTTATTCACAAGGTCGCCATTGCGACCTTGGATTTTCTGCTATATATTGCCAAACCTAAGCCAAACTTACACCAACAGCTTCCCTTTCCCTACTTTTATCTTGTTGCCACCTCTGAAAGGGAGAAGAACACCTGTATTGATGTTGATAACACAAGATCTTGGATTGCTCTTCTAGGCTTGCTGTCATCACTACTGTTGAAGCAAAAGTAAAGCACATTTTTTTTTTTTTTTAAAGATTGTAATAATATCCATGACCAGAGACTCTGAACCCCACATACTCAACATACTGGCATCTACCAAAAATATCTAAGTACTACTCCTTAACTCTACCTTTTACTTGTGGAAGTGTCTCCTGCTTGGAAAATGTGCACATAATCTCTGCATATAACCAAAGGTTTGAAATCACTTTATCAAAGGCAGTGTAGGAGAGTAAGACCTCTAATGGGAATTCCTAGTATTTGCTTAAAACGGTCTGTTGTTCAGGTTCACTCTTCCTCCAGCCTCCAACTTTTTACTTAAAACAAAAATTTTAAACATGCAGAAGCATTCCAAGAACATTAAATGAATTGTAGTCATATTCCTACCCCTGAGATCAATAGTTGTTAGCATTTTGCCATATTGCTTTCTCTATATAGCTCTATATTAAAAAAAATTTTTTTTGACATTTATTTATTTTTGAGAGACAGAGCATGAGCATGGGAGGGGCAGAGAAAGAGGGAGACACAGAATCTGAGACAGGCTCCAGGCTCCGAGCTGTCAGCACAGAGCCTGACGTGGGGCTCGAACTCATGAATTATGATATCATGACCTAGGCAGAAGTCGGATCGTCAACCAACTGAGCCACCCAGGGGCCCCATACATATCTCTCTATTTTTAAAGCTGAAATCTGTATCTAAAATAGCATATTTGGACCATTGAAAGTAAGTTGCAGACATTATTTTTCCATTCTTAACATATTATGAATTTCCAAATTGTGTTTAACCCGGTCAAGACAGATTTCCTAAGTATTTTCAGCCCAAGAGTGTGTGGGGCTTAGAGGAGCCCTTTAGCATGGGCATGGGTCAGGGGAGAAAAGAAGAAATCCAGAGAGCAATGTTATAAAGTGAATAGCTGGAATATCTGTGCTTTGTCGACTTATTGTAGGGAAATACTTGCTTTGTTCCTAAAATATTGTAAATTTAACTAAATTCCACCAAATCAGTTCAAAAACATCTGAGCCATAATGTTGACTCCCAGATAGTACTGGAAAGCCTTAAGTAGGATGACCAATTTTTCCTGGGTTTCCTGGGACTTTTCTTGTTTTAGCATTAGGTGTCGTGGAGAGCCCTCATCCTGGGCAAAACTGGCTTATTGGTTACCCTACTCAAAACAATTCTCTGACTTAAACTCCCCAGGGAGAGACCTGACAGTTGTTTTTTCATTCACTTAACAAACTCTTCTGGAACAGTGGTTAGATGTGGCCCCGGGCTGGCGATGCGCTACTGTGACATGCCTCTGTTCTGGAAGGTCTGCACGTGACCCTCTATATTTGCTCCAGCTAGGTAATGACAAGCGTCTGTGTCTCAGAATTGAAATTTCTTTTCTGTTCAGAGTCACATGGAGGAGAAGGAATGAGAATGGATTTATAGAGAGAATAGTCCGGATACTTGAACACATTTTGTCCAACTGTGGGGAATTTAGCTTTCTTTTACCTTATATTTCCAACTAGGGTTCCTCAAATAGAAAAGTCCCTGAGGAAGAGAAACTGTGGCCACAATTGTTTGGTGTCTCCTGAGAGCTTTCCCACTCTTCTGTTGCTCCGTGCCTTTGGAAAGAAAACCTGGCGGCTTTTCACAGCCTAAGAGTCCATTTGCAAAAAAAAGCTCATGAGAGATTCCTGGCAGGTTTCTGGAACTCACTAATTAATGAGGGTAGTGGTGAGATACTAAAACCAGTTGAAAGAGCACTCAGGAACTAAGGTATTTAGACATAGTGTTTGGGTAAGTTTGCTGGGTTAGATACAAAACTGGTTAATGTCCAACAGGGCAATAAACTATAACCCTTGGGGTTATCTGTTCTACTAAACATAAATTATTTGCATTTTCACTAGACAAAAATCTACAAATTAACCTCTGCCTGCAAAGATTCGCGAAATGGCTCATTCAGTAGGAAGTCGAGCCCAGCACAGTACACAGCACAAGCACCCTATAATCTTTTTCGTCTACTTCTACATCTTGGATAATTTCAGATGGTTGTTGAGACATGACTTTTGGTTGAATTTGACAGACACATAAGGAGAAAGCTAACGTTCTCTTCCTTTAATGAAGAAGGTACAGGCACTGATGGCAATCTCTTTATGCACCATTCAGTTTCCTTTCTTATGCCACATGGGGTACCTTATTGTTGTCAACAAGAGATACACATGCCAGTTCAAAACCTTCAGGAGATCTGTCATCAGCTTTCTTGTGTAAAGATAAAGCTGTGAAAAGCTTTCACGATTGGTGAGAAAAATGCCTTTTGAAACACTATGTGATTACTACTCCAGAAGTCTTATGTTCTCATAGTAACTCAGTGAATTTCTACTTAATTGAAATTTTAAGGACAAAAAGCAGATGTTCTCCTATATTAGACAAATTGTATTTACCTGAACAGTTTTATCTGCTACAGTGGAAAGAGTGAACAGAGTTGGACTAACTTTTGCCAATTAGATGAACTTATTTGAACCTTTGTTTCATTATCTAGAAACTGGTAATAATAGTGAACTAAATACATTCTTCACTTTAAAAGCATGATGAAGTGTCTCCTAATCTTTATGCCATAAGTAGCACAATATTTAGCCAAAATATAAATGGACGATTTTTATTTTAAAATATCATGCCATTTGCTGGTAAGGTCTCTTGGGGGATGTAACTTGCTCTGGCTAACTAGCCACAACTGGTGAAGGTCCATCCATTTTAACTGCCCCATAAAGTTAGAAGTTAACTTATAGAAAGTTAATGTGGGCTGTGTGTGTGTGTGTGTGTGTGTGTGTGTGTGTGTGTTTTGACCTGATAGAAGACAACCCCAAATATTATGGTATTATTGCTCTAGAGAAAGTTCATCAGTTTTATATCTAACTAGACTTTCTCATTTCTGCTTTCATTTTCCAACTGACTGCTACATCCCCATTTTTCAAGTGTTCTTTTTGTCAGCTCCTCCATTTGTCTGTTTCCTCCTTAAACAGTTAAGTAAAACTTTGCCATGTTTTCCATTTGTAAGAGAAGTAGATTTTTGTCAGTCTGATATTAAACTTTTAACCAACTATACAGAATCCAAGAAAAACAATAACCCACACCTGATTCCAAAATTTTTGAAGAACAGTGTGGATTTTTACTGAAGAATATTCTCAGAGACGGAGTACAAGGGATTATCATGCCACACTGACAAAATGTTCCCTATAAATTTCTTTGTGTCTCCCAAATCCCAGACCCTTCGCTAGCTACCTAAATTCCCTGTGTCTCTCCCAACTCATTGTCCCCCACACCCCACCAGTCAATTCCTAGGCTCTTCCAGCACCTCCCTTCCTGGGGCAGACACATCCTATGGTGACCCTCCCACCCCCAAGTGAGATACACATTACAGACAATCTCCTCCCTGGGGGAGTGTGGAAGGAACCTGTGACCTGCTTCTAACCAACAGAAAACAGAAAAGTCGATGGGATGGTACTCCCTTAATTAGGTTGTGTTATATGACAAAGGTGATGGAAGGTCATTCCCATGATTATGTTATCTAAGACTCTGCTGTAGCAGGTTGGAGAGATACACTTCCTACTGGTCTCTAAGAACCAACCTGCTTTCATGTGACCTGTCTACGGAGAGGGCCACAGGGTCCTCTAGGAGTTGAGGAATTCTGCCAACACTCATGTGAGCTTAGAAGAGTACCCCCAGCAAAGAAAAAAGAGAACTACAGGCCAATATCCCTGATGAATATGGGTGCAAAAATTCTCAACAAGATACTAGCAAATTGAATTCAACAGCATATAAAAAGAATTATTCACCATGATCAAGTGGGATTCATTCCTTGGCTGCAGGGCTGGTTCAATATTTGCAAATCAATCAATGTGATACATCACATTAATAAAAGAAAAGAACCATATGATCCTGCTAATGGATGCAGAAAAAGCATTTGACAAAATACAGCATCCCTTCTTAATAAAAACCCTCAAGAAAGTCGGGATAGAAGAAACATACTTAAACATCATAAAAGCCATTTATGAAAAGCCCACAACTAATATCATCCTCAATGGGGAAAAACTGAGAGCTTTTCCCCTGAGATCAGGAACACGACAAAGATGTCCACTCTCACCACTGTTGTTTAACATAGTGTTGGAGGTCCTAGCATCAGCAATCAGACAACAAAATGAAATAAAAGGCATCAAAATGGGCAAAGATGAAGTCAAACTTTCACTTTTCACAAGAGGACATGATACTCTACATGGAAAACCCAACAGACGCCTCCAAAAGTCTGCTAGAACTGATACATGAATTCAACAAAGTTGCAGGGTACAAAAATCAATGTACAGAAATCGGTTGCATTTTTTTTAAATTTTTTTTCAACGTTTATTTATTTTTGGGACAGAGAGAGACAGAGCATGAATGGGGGAGGGGCAGAGAGAGAAGGAGACACAGAATTGGAAACAGGCTCCAGGCTCTGAGCCATCAGCCCAGAGCCTGACGCGGGGCTCGAACTCACGGACCGCGAGATCGTGACCTGGCTGAAGTCGGACGCTTAACCGACTGCGCCACCCAGGCGCCCCTCGTTTGCATTTTATACACCAATAATGAAGCAACAGAAAGAGAACTAAACTGATCCCATTCACAATTGCACCAAGAACCATAAAATACATAGGAATAAACCTAACCAAAGATGTAAAAGATATGTACACTGAAAACTATAGAAAGCTTATGAAGGAAATCAAGAAGACGCAAAGAAATGGAAAAACATCCCATGCGCATGGATTGGAAGAATAAATATTGTCAGAATGTCAATACTACCCAAAGCAATCTATAAATAACGCAATCCCAATCAAAATTGCACCAGCATTCTTCTCGAAGCTAGAACAAACAATCCTAAAATTTGTGTGGAATCACAAAAGACCTCGAATAGCCAAAGTAATATTGAGGAAGAAAACCAAAGCAGGAGGCATCACAATCCCAGACTTTCGCCTCTACTACAAAGCTGTAATCATTAAGACAGTACGGTGTTGGCACAAAAACAGACACATAGACCAATGGAATAGAGAACCCAGAAATGGACCCACAAATGTATGGCCAACTAATCTTTGACAAAGCAGGAAAGAATATCCAATGGAAAAAAGCCAGTCTCTTTAACAAATGGTGCTGGGAGAACTGGACAGCAACATGCAGAAGGTTGAAACTAGACCATTTTCTCACACCATTCACAAAAATAAACTCAAAATGGATAAAGGACCTGAATATGAGACAGGAAACCATCAAATCCCTAGAGGAGAAAGCAGGGAATAACCTCTTTGACCTCAGCTGCAGCGATTTCTTACTTGACACATCTCCAAAGGCAAGGGAATTAAAAGCAAAAATGAACTATTGGGACCTCATCAAGATAAAAAGCTTCTGCACTGCAGAGGAAACAATCAACAAAACTAAAAGGCAGCCAACGGAATGGGAAAAGACATTTGTAAATGACACATTGGATAAAGTGCTAGTACCCAAAATCTATAAAGAACTCACCAAACTCCACATCTGAAAAACAAATAATCCAGTGAAGAAATGGGCAGAAGACATGAATAGACACTTTTCCAAAGAAGACATCCAGATGGCCAACAGACACATGAAACGATGCTCAATGTCACTCCTCATCAGGGAAATACAAATCAAAACCATACTGAGATACCACCTCATGCTGCTCAGATTAGCTAAAATGAACAAATCAGGAGAATATAGATGCTAGAGACATTATGGAGAAATGGGAATCCTCTTGCACTGTTGGTGGGAATGCAAACTGGTGCAGCCACTCTGGACAACAATGTGGAGGTTCCTCAAAAAATTAAAAACAGAACTACTCTATGACCCAGCAATAGCACTGCTAGGAATTTACCCAAGGGATATAGGAGTGCTGATGCATAGGGGCACTTATACCCCAATGTTCAGAACAGTACTTCCAACAATAGCCAAATTATGGAAAGAGCCTAAATGTCCATCAACTGATGAATGGATAAAGAAGATGTGGTTTATGGAATACTACTTGGCAATGAGAAAGAATGAAATCATGCCATTTGCAGCAACATAGATGGAGCTGGAAGGTATTATGCTAAGTGAAATAAGTCAGTCAGAGAAAGACTGATACCATATGTTTTCACTCATATGTGGATCTTGAGAAACTTAACAGAAGACCATAGGGGAGGGGAAGGGGAAAAAAAAGTTACAGAGAAGGAGGGAGGCAAACCATAAGAGACTCTTGGATACTGAGAACAAACTGAGGGTTCAAGGGGTGTGGGGGAGAGGGGAAAGTGGGTGATGGGCATTGAGGAGGGCACTTGTTGGGATGAGCACTGGGTATTGTATGGAAACCAATTTATCAATACATTATATTAAAAAATAAACTTTAAATTTCTAAATTCATCAGTATAAAAAAAAAGGAAGAGGACCCCAAGTTCCAGGAAGAAACATAACCTGGCTGGCCCCTTGATGTAGCCTGTGAGACCGTAAGTCAGCTCAGCCAGCCCGGACTCTTAATCCACTGGAATTGTGAGATAATAAATGGGTGTGGCTTCAAACTTCTTAGTTTGGGTGAATTTGTTACCCAGCAAGCCCCTTTAGCCCTCTTGGCTCCTTGCAGATAAAATCCTCTTGCTCTCCTGGCTTCTTTCATTTGTATTCAATCAACCACTGTTTCCCCTCAAAACTCAAGGATCTTCCTTAGGATCCACACTTCTTTTTTTTTTTTTTTTCAACGTTTATTTTTGGGACAGAGAGAGAGACAGAGCATGAACGGGGGAGGGGCAGAGAGAGAGGGAGACACAGAATCGGAAACAGGCTCCAGGCTCTGAGCCATCAGCCCAGAGCCTGACGCGGGGCTCGAACTCCCGGACCGCGAGATCGTGACCTGGCTGAAGTCGGACGCTTAACCGACTGCGCCACCCAGGCGCCCCAGGATCCACACTTCTGAGAAACCAGGGAGTGTGTGCGTGTGTGTGTGTGTGCGTGCGCGCGTGCAGGTGCGCACATGTGTATACATATCATAAAAGCGCCGCACGTCTCATTTATATATTAATATTATATTAACATTAATATATATTATTATTAATGTATATTAATCCATCTAACTATATTAATTTGCTCATTCCCTTGGTAAAATCTATTGATTAACAACCACCCAGATGCCAGTAGGCTGCTTTCCAATGTGTGTATGCATTTCTGTTTCCACAAGCAAATGGCAGAAGAGTCAATGTGGTTTGTTCCCAAATCTGATCATATCAGTTGTAAATGTTTTTGTAAATGATATAGTTAGATCTTATATAAAGAGTGAGAAGGGAAGTTTTTTCTACAAGAACCATGAAAGGGTCTATAACATTAAATAGAACAGAGGATGGAACACCTGGGTGGCTCGGTCAGTTAAGCGTCTGCCTCTTGATTTCCGCTCAGGTGGTGATCTCACGGTTTTTGAGTTTGAGCCCACGTGGCTGGCTCTTTGCTGACAGCATGGAGGCTGCCTGAGACTCTCAACTCCCTCTTTCTCTGCACCTCCCTTGCTCATGCGCACACGCTCTCTCTCTCAAAATAAATAAATAAATAAATAAATAAATAAATAAATAAATAAATATTAAAAAAAAAGCAGAACAGAGCAAAATAATAGAAATCTAGAAGACTTTGCTCTGAGATTATTTCATAAGTGTCTTTAATTTTTTTTTTTTTTTTTTTGCACAGAGTACATTGGTTGTTTATATAAGGAAGACGTGGTATAACTCATTCTGCAAACTTCTGCTCAAAGAAAAGGGCTTGTCCTTGTAATATGTTTGATGAATGAAAATGAATATTTGAAATGTGTGTGCAATCTTTCATAATGCTTTCCCCATTTAATTGGCTTTTTCAATTAATTGATTGTGTTAGACAAAAAGATTCTTTCTGAATTTTAATTTTAACATTTTTTCCTCTGTCACAATAAGATTGCATAAATTTCTATTCTGTCTTTAAGAAAAGGACTATTTTGTGCTCACCAGCTGGAAGTATTTTAGGAAAAACTCTGAGGCCTTGTCATAAAGCTGACTCTTGAAATCTGTTTGTCTTAGAGCAGCAGCAAGTATAGCTGAAGGGTTAAGTGATAGGTTTGACAACAAAATAGGAAAGTCATTTCCAGGTAGCTCTTGACATGTTTTCAAATGAATAACGTAACAGGGTTGGAAGATACTGTCATTGCCGACCTTGAGAAAGAATTACTGGCTAATGGGAATTAATTTATAAAAGGTAAATAACAAAGGACCCCCAGGAAGGATTCCCTTCCTCCCTCACTTTCTCCTTCTCTCCTTTCCCCTCTCTCCCTTCCTTCCTTCCTTCCTTCTTTACTTCCTTCCTTCCTTCTCCTTAAATCTATATAACACACACTTGTCTTAAGGCATAATAAAATCCTGATGGCCAATACAAACACATAGAATGACTATTTCTCTGGAACTAAAAATCCACGTAACTAGCTTACCAGTAGGGACAGACTGTTTGGAATTGGGACATTAACTTCATTTTCCTATGGATTTATATAAAGAAGGGCTTGTGACTGTTGCTAAGAGCATTAAGAATCTGAATTTGGACACTGCCTGAAGGAGTGCCTGCAATATTTCTATTCTATCCATAGGCAGGCCTTTGGAGAAGACAGATATGTCTCTTAGCCAAGGGAATATTCAAAATCCTGCTCCAAAATCTGCACATAAGAGGCGGTTAGAAAGTGGGAAAAGGGCATTGTAGGAGATTTACTTCTTTAGGAAGATTCAAGAAAGTGGCTTCCCAGACAATAGGGCCCCTTCTTTGGGTTCCAACCCTTTCTTCCTTTAGCTCACCTCCAACCATGCGCTTCCTCTGCAAGGCCAAGGGGATGCCCACCCGGACCCTGCATCTCCCCTTCTAGATCATGCTCCTGGCAAGTGTGTCTTCAGAATCCCTTGCCCAAATGACCAGAGTCTGCTTCTAGAGGCCGTTCCAACCTTTCCCCTGGGTCATTCTCTCAAGGGTCAACCATGAGGCCTGTGCTTCCCTGACCCTGAGAAGTGGCTATGCATAGGGTAGTGTGAAAAGATCTTGGCAGTGTGAGCTGGGGTATCTACAATATGTGAGTACAAGGCCCCCTGAGTATGATACAGAGACAGCGATGGAGAGAGAAGGTGGCAGCTGCAGACCAGAGGCTGCTCACCACATTTTGACACAGAACTCTGAGCAATCCATGGTTTCTCAATTCAAATCTGGACCTCCAGGTCCTCAGGACGGTGTATTCATCATGGCATCACAATAGAGCATCCATAATTTATTTAGCAGCTTGTTAGTTTAATTTATAAGTTTTACATGTGCTTTTATGTAAACAGTATAGAGGTCTTCACTGTACTTTGTCCCAGACCCTGCTTAGAGTTGAATTGCTGGTAAGAATACAAAGCAGTACACCCTGCATGGGGCAAGCTGTCAGTATGTGTCAAAATTGTGAAAGTGTATCCTCCGACTCAGGAAATCCATTTCTGGGAATTTGTTCTACAGTACAGAATTCCGGCCCACAATCTGTAGCCACGAGGTGAGAAAAGCCACTTATTACCTACAAAAACCAGCTCAGGAAGGCAGTTTGCTATCCACAGGCCAGACAGTCAGGCCACCATCTCTACCACCTGATCCAGGAAGCCAAACGAAAACCTCTGTAGCAACTGGCCCCAAATGGTTAGAACTCTGTGAATACCTGTAGCTTCCCTAATTTTTGTTCCCAGTTCCAATTTAAGACGAAGCTGAGAAAACGAAACATGCATCCCTCGCCAGTCACATGGGATGCTGTATTTCTAGTTGGCCTGTCTACACTTCCCCATGCCAACAGCCTCCAACCAGGGCATGCCTAAGCCCTCCCTTTTTCTCCACCAGAGAGCTGTCCCACTCCTCTGCCTGCCTTTACTCTCTGCTCACACAAGTGATGGTGGCTGACTCCCTTGCTATAGCAATCCCTAAATAAATACCCTTTGCCTCTTCTCATTTACATGGTCTTTGTTTATCCCCACGATTACCACAGCTTCTCTGATCTCCCACATTCTCACATCTAACCCAAAGGCAACATTTTAATGTTCAAAATAATTACTCACAATATCTGTGTCTTTATTACTTACTTAACACATCAAGCCCTATTTAAAGTTTTCTGAGGCAGAGTAAAAGGATTCCAAGTATTGAATGCTGGGGACCTGGGAGTATATATACGTGTATTTTAATTCTTATAAACTAGTTCTTTATAAACCTTTTTTCATTTGAGTTTTCTTTCAGCATAGACTTGGCGAATGTGAATTTGCAGGGCTGAATGTAGAAATCCTGGAAGGAGGGCAGCACTTGAAGAAGGAACACTGTCTGGTGGATCAATAACCTGTCTGGCCTAAGGTCTGAGTTTGTTAACAGCTGAAGGTTGTTCACGTCTACTTGCAGTTTTCAGTCTTACCAGAGGATGGCGCCAATACTTCTCCAGTGGGTCTTGCCAAGCTGCTTTGGTATCCTCTCAAGCGGCATTTGAGAGACACTGAAAAGATTGGTGACTTACGCTCTTAACCAAATAAGGTTTTTATTATTAATTCAACTTTATATGTAGTTAAAAATGAGTATACATGTATCACATCCTTCAGAACCATTTATGCCAAAGAATTAAGCAGCCTGAAATGAATGGAGAGCTACTTATTTCCTGTAAATGTACTCACACTTTATATTTAATTTATACAACTTCCAAAAACCAGTTTCTACAAGTGAGATCTTTCCGAAATTTCCATTTGCGTGCCATCTGCTGCATTGTAGACCAGCCACTTAATATTAAAACTTGTTCAGAAGCTGCACTCTTTAATGCACACACCGGCACACCAGGGTGTTTCCTGCAGCAGGGCTGTTGGGGTGGGGTGGGAGGTGGAGGCAAAGGGGAAGTCACTTGTCTATCTTCTCGGTCTTCCAGATGGAACTGAGCCATGGGCGCAGCCATTCCTTTGTTTCCCCTTCTTGGACTCCATGCATTTGTTCAATGGTGTCTTCTGAACAGGAGTGGTTGTAACTTTTCCTCCTTAAACTCTGTGTTCTGGAGACTCAAAGGCTGTCCGGACGTAGCAGACGGGTTTGCTCAGAAACTGTGCTTCTCTTTTGGAAGATGACCCCAAACTCACTGGTATTCTATAATGCACCCGAAAGCAACCGTAGTCAACTCGCAAAAGCTGTTATAAGAGAAACTGAATCCATACATATCCAATCCATGGTTGGTGCAAAGAGCCCAACTAGAGAAAGCACTGATGAGCTGTCCATGCATTAAAGAGTGCAGCTTCGGAACAACTTTTAATAGGGGGGTCTTAACATGCCATGAAGCAGAATAGAAAATTCATAAAGTAATCATAAAATAGGGATGTCATATAGGTTCACTATACCTTATCTGAAATTCTTGGGACCAGATGTGCTTTGGAATTCAGAATATTTTGAATTTATAAAGCTAACATGGTCTATATGCCATATATTATGCAATACTCCAGAAGGGTCCAAGGCAGCTCCCTGTAAGCAAAACATTAGTATTTCTTCAGAGACAAATGAATATTCACGTCAAGTGGGATAAATAAAGGCGAACTGGCCTCGTGTCAGGGTACAGGTCAGGTTTTGCCTCCAAATGAATTAGGAAACAAACCTTGGTTGTAGGAGTTTTTGGATTTGGGAAATGCAAACAAGGTATTGTGGGGCTGTAATTAAGTGCTTTAGGTGCGCTATTTCATTTAATTCTCACAGGTGGCCCATGTTAAATACAAGGACATAAGAACATGGGGAACCTGAGTGTCAGAGTGGTTAAGTAACTTTCCCAAGTTCACGCAGCAGAGCCAACATTCAAACCTTGGCTTGATTCTAAAAGGCAAAATGTTACATTGCTTTCTATGTGTAATATAAATGCTAGATATTCTAAAATAATGAAAACTCTTTCACTTCCTTGTCAACTTTTGGATTGGCACCCATATTCTGCACTATTCTTTATTTTCCCTGTGGTCCTTGAGAAAAGATAAGATGGCAGAGTGAACTATTCCACCCTAATGGATGGAGGTAAAGCCTCTGTCTGGCGTCCTTTCAGAGCAGCCTCATCTGCTTAGGGAGGCAGCAGGTCTGCAGTGCTGAAGAGCAAACAGTCAATGCCCCAAATGTCAGGTTTTCCAGCAGTTAGTTTCCTGTTCTGTACTTGGTCCGTGCAGCTGATCAGCCTTGATGTCATCTGCAATATGATCCAAACATCTAATTAATGTCTCTGGCCTCCTTTTGCAAATTTTGCACCAGCCTGGCCTCCCATAAAGGGATTCTGCTTCTTTGAATTGATCGGGATATCAGAAGTCACTTGGCTTAATAAAGTTGTCAGCAGGGAGGAATCCTTGATTTTTTTTCTGTCCGTTTTCTCATGATGGGAATGAATTAAGATAATCATATTTTAAAATTGTGATTTCAAGGCAATTCATGAGCCATGTTCCCTTTTTTTTTTTGTATTGTAATTATCCCTTTTCTCTTTTCCTTTATGTCTTTCTCTTTTTCAAATTATAATCCTATTTATAGTCTAAAGTTTAGGAGCTTACAGTCTCTTGTCCCCCATCCCCAGGGATATTTCTTTCTTGTAATGAAACCAATAGCTTAGCAATTGCATGGACACAAAACTCTTTTTATATTCCTGTAAAAATATTACAAGTCACAATAAACTGTGTAACATTTTAATGGATTTTTCCAGTGGCCTTTTATAGACTTTCAAGATCTGTTAGAAAAATGATTCACCTATATAGGTGTACATATATCTATCTGTCTTGCTTGAGGTACTTAAAAAAAGAACCCTTGACATATTTTTATAAAGGAAGCTAGCAGATACAGGCAGTCCTGCATTTGCACACCTTGCCTCCCATCTGGCCATAAAATTCACATACAATAAAGTGTGCAAATCTTAAGTGTTTCATTTTGATAAGTGCATGCCTCCGTGTAATGCAAAACTTTTATGAGGATAGAACCATCACTCCTCAAAGTTCTTTACTGTTCTTCCTAGGTTCCCTCACTTTAGGCAAACACTTTTCTGATTTTTTTCATCATAGTTTTGCCCATTCTAGAATTTTCATATGTATACACATACATACAAATTATATGGCGGATGCTCTTTTGTGTAAGGCTTCTTTTCTTCTGCATAATAATTTTAAGACTCATTCTTTTTGTGTGTGTCAGTAGTTTCTTTTATATCGATGTGTTTACCCATTCCATTTTCCTACTGATAGACATCTGGACAGTTTCCAGGTTTTAGAAATTATGAATAAAGCTGCCATGAACATTCTCATACAAGTCTTTTTGTGGACATATGCTGGTAAATAATTAGGAGTAAAGTTGCTGGGCCATGGTGGAGACTTACAATCAGTTTTGTAAGAAACATTTTTCTTTCTTAAAAATTTTATTTCAATGCTAGTATAGTTAACACACACTGTTATATTAGTTTCAGGTGTATAATATATTGATGTAACAATTCTGTACACTACTCAGTGCTCATCACAATAAGTGTACTCTTTAATCCCCATCACCTAGTTCACCCATTCCCCCACCCTCCCCCTCTCTAGTAACTGTCAGTTTGTTCTCTGTAGTTAAGAGCCTGTTTCTTGGTTTGTGTCTCTTTTTTTCTTTGTGCATTTATTTTGTTTCTTAGATTCTACATATGAGTGAAATCATACGGTGTTTGTCTTTCTCTGACTGACTTTAATTACTTAGGATTAAACTCTCTAGATTCATCCATGTTGTTGCAAATGGCAAGAGCTCATTCTTTTTTAGGGCTGAGTACTATTCCATGGTGTATACATACCACTTCTTAATCCATTCATCTATGAATTGATGCTTGGGCTGCTTCCATAATTTGGCTATTATAAATACTTCTACAATATACACAGGGTGCATAAATCTTTTTGAATTCGTGTTTCATATGCAACTTTTTCAAAAGTGCTTCTATGTGAGAGTTTCATTTGCTCCACATACTTGCTAACACTTGCTGCTGTCAAATCTTTTCATGCTTTGGCCATCCTGGTGGATGTGAGCTGATATTTTATTGTGGTTTTAATTTGCATTTCCCTGATGACTAAGGATGTTGAGAACTTTTTCATATACTTGTTGGCTTTTCATATGCCTTCTTTTGTGAAACATATTTTCAAATCTTTTGCTCACTAAAAAAAAAAAAATGGGTTGTCTTTTTATTATTATAGTTGAGTCGTAGGAGTTCTTTAAATATTCTGGAGTCATCTGTCAGATACACATTTTGTGAATATTTTCTCCCAATCTGTGGTGCCTTTGGATGAGTAGAAGTTTTAAACTTTTGGTAATTTAACAGAATAATGTTAATTCTGTCTAAAGTTTGTCAGGTTTTTAAATTTTTATTTTTGTTAATTATTTCTGTGTCTTGGCTAGAAAACTCTTACCTATCCCTAAGCTGTGAAGATATTTTTTTTTTTAATGTTTTCTTTCTAGGGGTGCCTGGGTGGCTCTTTCGGTTAAGTGTCGACTTTGACTCAGGACATGATCTCACAGCTCATGGGTTCAAGCTCTGTGTTGGGCTCTGTGCTGACAGCTCAGAGCCTGAAGCCTGCTTTGGATTCTGTGTCTCCCTCTCTCTCTGCTCTTTCTCTGCTCATGCTCTCTCTCTCTCTCTCTCTCTCTCTCTCTCAAAAATAAATAAACATTAAAAAAATTAATAAAATGTTTTCTTTCTAGAAGCTTTTTAGGTTTAGCTTTTACATTAAGGTCTATGATCCGTCTCTAATTAATTTATATATATGGTATGATATAGAGGTGGAAAGTCATGAAAAAATATCCCCTTGTTCCAGTAATATTTATTGAAGACTTTATTTTTCCCCTTGCATTTCTTTGGCAACTGTGTAAAAAAAAATTAAATGACCATACATATTGGGATTTGTTTCTAGGTACTGTGTTCTGTTCCACTGAGTTATTTGTCTGTGTTGATGTCAGTAACACACTATCTTGATTATTGTAGCACTATAGTAAGTTTTAAGTCAGGGAGTAAAAACACTTCCACTGTTTTTATTTTTTTCTCTCTGAAATTTCTTTGGCCAACCTAAGTTCTTTGTATCTCACTATAAGCTTTAGAATCAGCTTTAAATTTTATTAAACAAATCTCTGCAATTATGTTTAAAATTATGTTGAATCTATGGATCAATTTTAGTAGAACTGACAAGTTAATAATATTGAGTTTTCCAATTTATGAATGAGGTAGATATCCCCACGTAGTTATGTCTTTTTAATTTTCTTCCAGCAAGACATTGTTTTTGGCAGAGAGGTCTTGCCTGTCTTTTGGTAGGCCTGTACAACCCACCACTGGATGCCTTTTATGTGAGAAACAATTTTCTCTCTTTTTTAAAGCACTGTTATTTTTTCACACATAATTAAAAAATACCAGGATTAGCTGAAACTAATTGTAGAGATTCTTATACCCTCCAGCAGATTAGGTGGGTGTCTATATCTTTTCATCTGTGACAACAGTGGGGCAACCTGGGTCTTGAAGAATGAATAAGAGTGTTCCAATCAGGGGTACCTGGGCGGCTCAGTCAGTTGAGCATCAGACTTTGGATCAGGTCACGATCTCGTGGTTGTTGGTTTGAGTCCCTCATTGGGCTCTGTGGTGTCAGCACAGAGCCTGCTTTGGATCATGTGTCCCCCACTCTCTCTGCCCCTCCCCTGCTTGCACTCTCTCTCTCTCTCTCTCAAAAATAAATACAAGCATAAAAAAAGAGTGTTTCAATCAGAGAAGGGAGTGAAGGCTGAGGAGACAGTCTGTGGGAGGACATGGTGCTGTGAGAGATCTAGGCCTGTGTTTTGGTTCACTGTTGCTGCATAACAGCCCCCTCAAAAACTCAGAGGCTTGAAAGAAGAAGTGGATGATACCCCATGACTCTGTAGGCTGGCTGGGCTCCATGTGGTCTCGGCTGGGATTGCCCGTTGGGCTACATCCAGCTGGTGGAGGGCTGGGTGGGAAGTCCCAAGAAAGCCTCTTTCACGCCTCTGAGGTGTGGCCTCTCTCCTCCACACGGTGTCTCCTCCACGAGGGCCTCTTTCATGGAGGCAGAGCCTCAACTTCCCTTAGGGTGGCTCTATGACCCAAGAGGTAAAGAGGCCACTCTGCCTCCTTGTGCTAAGCTTGGTGTGGAAGTGCACCTCCTTCTCTGTGCCAGGCCAGCTTCGAGGGGTGGGAATAGATGCTGTGTGTCTTCGTGGAAGGGGTGGCATGAACATGCTGGGGGGAGTGGCAGCCATGATTGGCAGCCATCTTTGGACACCTACCCACTGCCTATGTTTTTAATGACAAGTTTTCTGTGGCTGGGATGTAGGATAAAGGAAGGAAAAGAGGGAGCCTGCATAGGCCTGGGCTTTGTCAGTTGATGAGTTTTGGTTTTACTCTTTTTTTTTTTAATTTCTGTTTTTAATGTTTATTTGTTTTTTGAGAGAGAGAGAGAGACAGAGACAGAGAGTGCAAGCTGGGGAGGGGCAGAGAGAGAGGGAGACAGAGAATGTGAAGCAGGCTCCAGGCTCTGAGCTGTCAGCACAGTGCCCTACGTGGGGCAAACTCATGAACCACGAGTTCATGACCTGAGCTGAAGTCAGACGCTTAACAGACTGAGCCACTCAGGCGCCCCAGCTAGTTTTACTCTTTAGACAAGGCAGACTCCAGCCTGTGTGGTGGCCAGACTCCATCCTGGTGGTATAGACCATCAGCAAGTACCGAGTGATTACTTGTCATGTTGGACAAACATTATCTTACTTAATACAGGCGGTGTTGCCTATAGCAGTATGGAAACTGGAGCCAGAGGGCTTGACTTCAAATTCTTGATTCATCATCTATTAGCTGTGCAAACTCCAGCAAGTTACTTAACTGCTCTCTGCCTGTCTCCTTACTGTGAAAGCAGATAATCATGGTAGACCTGCATTATGCAGCTGTGTAAGGGTTAAGTGCGATTATATATGTCACTTAGCCCTCTGTAAGCACCAGCTTTTATTGTTAATGCTCACAATAGTGCTGGGAAACAGGTATTATTGCTCGCATCTTAAACAAAAAAATGACTGAGGTACCAGGGGCTTAAACAACATTCAAATGCAGATGAGTGCCTCCAAAGCCTGTTGCCATGAAGTTCCCACTCGTGTTTTGATGTGTCTCTCAGCTCCAGCCGGCAGCAGGACAGAGTTTTGGTCTTTCCATAGGAGTTGTATGAGCCTGAAGTCTCCACTTATTATCCCTCAAAAGCTCTCTGCTTCCCCAGCAGCCTCACTCAAGGTCCATGCTCTGGCTGATATTTACAGTGTGGAGGTCACTGCAAAAATAGTAACACTTTTTTTTTTTTTTTCCTGAGCCTGTGCAAAGTGTGAATCTCTGAGGACCGAATCCTCTGGTGAGACTGCGAGTCTCTGGGGTCTGAAGCTGCCTGAAGCCTCTCCTGCCACACAAGCTCTGGCTGCGCCCTCCCAGCCGTCCTTCTGCTGCGGCTTATTGACTGTGGCTTTGTGAACCCGCAAGTTACATTTGTAGCAATCCCAGGCTGAAAGGGTTCCTATAAATGCTCCATGTAATTAATTATAAACAAAGCAGCCAGCCAGAAGCCCAATGCCCGAAGAAGTCCTTAGCAAGCCTCATTGTGCGCTCTTTATTTCTCCTCTGCATTTCTATCCATGCAAGAGCTTCAGAAGTGTAATAATCCTCCTTAACGACAGATTCGTGATGATGAAGCCATTATTGTTTGATACTGCTGTTCTAAGTGACCCAGAATCAGCCTTCGAAAGCAACCTCTCTCCACCCCCTTTACCCCAAGCAAAGGACCAGATTAAAAGAGCCCTAGCTTGTATGAATATTTATGCTAGAACCTCTGCCAGATCAGATTAGAGGAGTTCATCCTGCCGGGCAAACAGCGATTCTGTACTCTGATTTAATGAGAAACTGACATGTTAATAGCATACTGATGCATCCATTCATCAGCAAATCCATAACACACAGTGAATGTGCCGTGCCTCTCAGGGGCCCGGAGAGGTGATGCTTTTGTCATTTTAACTTCAACCAGGAAAGTTGTTGCAGTGAGAAGGATTCCAAAGACATTCTGCCTCACAGAAAAGATGAGGGGTGGGGATTCTAGTCTAGATATGCCTGGGAAATTGCTCTCTCACACTGCCAGTGAGAATGTTAGACAGAGGCTAATTCCTCTAAGCAGGATCTCCCAAGGTGGTTCCATAGAGCATGGTACCCACAGGGTGTTAATAGCTATCATACAGAGAAAAGTCTTTAAGTAAAAAATGTGGCGTAAATGGTGAACTGAACAAATTTCTTTACGGTAGAACTTCCACCCTGTGACTTTGCAGGGAGCAGAGAAATTATGCTGTTCTTCCAGGTTTTTTGGACTGTGGAGTTCTTCCTTCGTAAAGCACAACCCCCCAAAGCATACAACCTTTTGAGCTCCCAATCCCTTTGGCAGACCGGGGAAGGCTGGGGAATCCTTTCTCAGAATAAAGTGTTTTTTTTTTAAGTAGTGTCTACACCCAATGCAGGGTTCGAACTTACAACCACGAGATCAAGAGTTGCATGCTCTATGGACTGAACCAGCTGGGATCCCCAGAATAACATTTTTAAATGCAAAAAATATAACACATAGGATTACAAAGGAAACCAATTGTATTAAACCAAATATCAAACTACTAAAAATACGTTGAAATAGTGAGGAGCTAAGATGGCAAAACAGCATGGAAGGGTTTTTTGTTTCTCGCGTCCATGAAATACAGTGAAATAGAGCCAGATCAACATTAAACCACATTGCACACCTAGAAAACTGATCTGAGGATTCACACAACAATCTGCACAACCTGAACCACAGAATTCAGCAGGTATGGCACGGAGTGGTGAACTGGGGGAGAAAGAAACTGCGGGGGGCAGGGAGCTGTTTTTGCGTGCAGAGAGAGGACGGAGACAGGGTGGGGGAGCAAAATTCGGGAAAAGCACCCCCCCCCACCCCAAGCAGCTGAAAAGAAAGTGGAAAAGTGGAAACAGCCGCAGGTGTTGAACTAAAAAGGGAGAAAGGAGAAAGGAGAGGGTTTAAAATCCATTAAGACTATAAACAGGGGATGTGCAGACTGAAACGCCGCAGCTCCATACCTGGCGGTGCTCTGGTGGGAAGGGCGAATCCCCAGGAGCAGAGTGGAGTCTTCAGGCCACACGGGGAGAGGCGGTTCCCCTGCTGGGAGGATTCCCCACATGCAAAGGTCCCAGTGGACTCTGGAGAACACCACATTTGCTGGTGCTGGAACAAGGTCGTTAAGGGTGAAGCCTGGTGCCAGACGTATGTCATGATTTCCATAATCCCTGAAATGCTGCTGCTACATGATCGCGTGAACTTTTTCTGGGGTAGGCTGGCACCCGGCCGCAGTCTCTGGGCATCAGCAGCAGCACAGACCTGCAAACGTTGCTGGGTGCGGCTGGCACACGGCCATTGCCTGGTGAGACCCTCTGCAGAGGGGCAGCATGGGTCAAAGCCATAGTCCCTCAGAAGTAAGGGGTCGGGAAAAACAGCCGCATCGGAGACAAAACTCAGGACGGAGGTGCTGCCTGGAGCTTGGTCACGGACAGTGTGAAAGCGGGCAGTGGAAGAAGCCGGAGACAAAGGACGGGTGCGCAATTGCTGACCCCGGAGAACAGAATTCCGACATTAGAGACTGGGGAGCTGGGTGTCGCCATTTTCACGGGTCTCGTGCATGCGCATACGCACCTACGAGCACCACAACAATCTACCCCAGTAAGCCAAGCAACGCCATCTAGTGGAGAACACAGACATTACACTAAGCCCCACCTAACGGCCAACCTCGCTCTTCAGGAACCTAAGTCTCTCCACCTGCTTAGTTAACGGACTATGAAATACTTCATAGGTTGACTTCTAGGGCAAAACGATGTAATTTCAATCATATTTCAGTTTGTTTGCTGGTCCATCTATTCAATTTTCTTTTTTTTTCTTTTTCATTTCTTTTCTTTCTTGAATATAGAAAGAGAAAAAATTTATTTTTCTTTTCAGTTTTTATTAAAATATTTTTCTTTAAATTTTTTCTACTATAGTTTTTACTTTTTTGTAAATTTTCACATTTTATTCTATTTCATTGTATTCATTTTTTCAAATTTTCAAATGTTTTCCTTTTTTTTTCTTTTTCCCCTTTTTTTCCTAATACATCAAACCCCTTTCAACATCCAGACCAAAACACACCTAGGATCTAGCATCACTTATTTGATTTGTGTGTGTGTGTTGTCTTTAATTTTTTAATTAAATTTTTTTTACCTCATTAATTCCCTTTCTTCCTTCAAAATGGTGAAATGAAGGAATTCACCCCAAAGAAAGAGCAGGAAGAAAAAACAGCCAGGGATTTAATGAACACAGATACAAGCAAGATGTCTGAACCAGAATTTAGAATCACGATAATAAGAATACTAGCTGGGGTTGAAAACAGATTAGAATCCTTTTCTGCAGAGATAAAAGTTAGTCAGGATGAAATAAAACTGCTATAACTGAGCTGCAATATCGATGGATGAGGCAGAGCAGTGAATCAGTGATATAGAGAACAAACTTATGGAGAACAATGAAGTAGAAAAAAAGTGGGAGACTAAAGCAAAACAGTATGATTTAAGAATTAGAGAAATGAGTGACTCATTAAAAAGGAACATCAGAATCATAGGGGTCCCAGAAGATGAAGAGAGAGAAAAAGGGGTAGAAGGGTTATGAGAGCAAATCATAACAGAAAACTTTCCTAACCTGGAGACATCAAAATTCAGGAAGCACAGAGGACTCCCATTAGATTCAACAAAAACCGACCATTGACAAAGCATATCATAGTCAAATTCACAAAATACTTAGGCAAGGAAAGAATCATGAAAGCAGCAAGGGAAAAAGAGTCCTTAACCTACATCATCAAGGGAAGACACATCAGGTTTGCAGCAGACCTAATCACAGAATCTTGGCAAGCCAGAAAGGAGTGGCAGGATATATTCAATGTGGTGAATTGGAAAAATATGCAGCCAAGAATTCTTTATCCAGCAAGCTGTCATTCATAATGGAAGGAGAGACTAAAAGTTTCCCAGACAAACAAAAATTAAAGGAGTTCGTGATCATTAAACCATCCCTGCAAGAAATTTTAAGGGGGACTCTCTGAGGGGAGAAAAGATGAAAAAAAAATATATCAAAAGCAACAGAGACTAGAAAGGACCAGAGAACTCCACCAGAAACTCCAACCTTACAAGAAACATAATGGCAATAAATTCATACCTTTCAGAACTCACTCTAAACGTCCATGGACTAAATGCTCCAATCAAAAGATATAGGGTAACAGAATGGATAAGAAAACAAGATCCATCTATATGCTATTTACAAGAGACCCACTTTAGACCTAAAGACACCTTCAGATTGAAAGTAAGGGGATGAAGAACCGTCTATCATGCTAATGGTTGCCAAAAGAAAGCTGGAGTAGCCATAATTATATCACACAATTTAGATTTTAAAATAAAGACTGTAACAAGAGATGACAAAGGGCATTAGGTCATAATTAAAGGGTCTATCGACTGAGAAGATCTAACAATTTGTGCTCCAAATATGGGAGTACCCAAATATATAATTTAATAGCCACAAACATAAAGAAACTCATTGATACTAATAACATAATAGTAGGGGACTTCATCACCCCACTTACAACAACGGACAGATCATCTAATCAGAATCAACAAGGAAACAATGGCTTTGAATGACACACTGGAGCAGATGGACTTAACAGATATATTCAGAAAATTTCATCCTAAAGTAGTGGAATATACATTCTTCTCCAGTGCACATGGAATGTTCTCCAGAATACATCACATACTGGGACACAAATCAGCCCTCAACAAGCACAAAAAGATCAAGATCATACCGTGCATATTTTCAGACCACAACTTTATGAAACTCGAAATCAAACACAAGAAAAAATTTGGAAAAGTAACAAATACTTGGAGACTAAAGACCATCCTACTAAAGAATAAATGGGTTAACCAAGAAGTTAAAGAGGAAATTAAAAAGTACATGGAAACCAATGTAAACGATAACACCACAGCCCAAAACCTCTGGGATGCAGCAATGGCCATCATAAGAGGAAAGTATATAGCAATCCAGGCCTTCCTAAAGAAGGAAGAAAAGTCTCAGATACACAACCTAACCTGACACCTAAAGAGCTGAAAGAATAACAGCAAATAAAACCCCAAACCAGCAGAAGACAGGAAATAATAAAGATTAGAGCAGAAATCAATGCTATCAAAACCAAACAAACAAACAAACAAACAAAAAAACAGTAGAAAGATTAATGAAACCAGAAGCTGGTTCCTTGAAAGAATTAACAAAACTGATAAACCCCTAGCCAGTTTAATCCAAAAGAAAAAGGAAAGGACCCAAATAAATAAAATCAAGAATGAAAGAGGAGAGGTCACAACCAACAAAGCAGAAATACAAGCAATAATAACAGAATGTTATGAGGAATTATAAGCCAATAAAATGGGCAATCTGGAAGAAATGGACAAATTCCTAGAAACATATAAATTACTAAAACTAAAACAGGAAGAAATAGAAAATTTGAACAGACGCATAACCAGCAAAGAAATAGAATTAGTAATCAAAAGTCTCCCAAAAAACAAGAACCCAGGGCCAGATGGCTTTCCAGGGCTTTCCAGATGGCTACCAAACCTTTAAGGAAAAGTTAACACCTATTCTCTTGAAGCTGTTCCAAAAAATAGAAATGGAAGGGAAACTTCCAATCTCTTTCTATGAAGCCAACATTATCTTGATTCAAAACCAGACAGAGACCCCACTATAAAGGAGAACTATAGACCAATTTCCCTGATGAACACGGATGCAAAAATCCTCAATAAGATATTAGCCAACTGGATCCAACAATACATTAAAGAAAAATTATTCACCACGATCAAGTGGGACTTATATCTGGGATGCAGGGCTGGTTCAATATCCACAAAACAGTCAATGTGATTCATCACATCAATAAAAGAAAGAACAAGAACCACATGATCCTTTCAACAGATGCAGAGAAAGCATTTGACAAAATACAGCATCCTTTCTTGATAACAATCCTCAAGAAAGTAGGGATAGAAGGATCATACCTCAAGATCATAAAAGCCATATATGAAAGACCCAATGCTAATATCATCCTCAATGGGGAAAAACTGAGAGGTTTCCCCTAAGGTCAGGAACAAGACAGGATGTCCACCCTCGCCACTGTTATTCAACATGGTATTAGAAGTCTTAGCCTCAGCAATAAGACAACACGAAGAAATAAAAAGCATCCAAATCTGCCAGGGGAGGTCAAACTTTCACTCTGCAGATGACATGATACTCTATATGGAAAACCCAAAAGATTCCACCAAAAAACTGCTAAAACTTATCCATGAATTCGGCAAAGTTGCAGGATATAAAATCAATGCACAGAAATCGGTTGAATTCCTATACACCAACAATGAAGCAACAGAAAGAGAAATCAAGGAATGGATCCCATTTACAATTGCAACAAAAACCATAAAATACCTAGGAATAAATCTAACCAAAGAGGTGAAAAATCTATACACTAAAAACTATGCAAAACTATAGAAAGCTTATGAAAGAAATTTAAGAAGACACAAAAAAATGGAAAAGTATTCCATGCTCCTGGATAGGAAGAACAAATATTGTTAAACTGCCAATACTACCCAAAGCAATCTACATATTCAATACCTATCAAAATAACACCAGCATTCTTCACAGAGCTAGAACAAACAATCCTAAAATTTGTATGGAATCAGAAAAGACCCCGAATAGCCAAAGCAATCTTGAAAAAGAAAACCAAAGCAGGAGGCATCACAATCTGGGACTTCAAGCTGTATTACAAAGCTGTAATCATCAAGACAGTATGGTACTGGCATAAAAACAGACACTCAGATCAGTAGAACAGAATATAGAACCCAGAAACGGACCCACAAATGTATAGCAACTGATCTTTGACAAAGCAGGAAAGAATATCCAATGGAATAAAGACAGTCTCTTCAGCAAGTGATATTGGGAAAACTGGACAACGACATGCATAAAAATGAACCTGGAGCACTTTCTTACACCATACACAAAAATAAACTCACAATGGATGAAAGACCTAAACATAAGACAGGAAGTCATCAGAATCCTTGAGGAGAAAGTGGGCAAAAACCTCTTTGATCTTGGCCGCAGCAACTTCTTACTTAACACGTCTCCGGAGGCAAGGGAAACAAAAGCAAAAAAGAACTATTGGGACATCATCAAAATAAAAAGCTTCTGCACAGCAAAGGAAACAATCAGCAAAACAACTGACGGAATGGGAGAAGATATTTGCAAACCGACGGAATGGGAGAGATATTTGCAAATGACATATCAGATAAAAGGTTAGTATCTAAAATCTATAGAGAATTTATCAACCTCAACACCCAAAAAACAAAAAGTCCAGTGAAGAAATGGACAAAAGACGTGAATAGACACTTCTCCAAAGAAGACATCCAGATGGCCAACTGACACATGAAAAAATGTTCAACATCACTCATCATCCAGGAAATACAAATCAAAACCACACTGAGATACCACCTCACAGCTGTCCAAATGGCTAACATTAACAACTGAGGCAACAACAGATGTTGGTGAGGATTCGGAGACAGAGGATCTCTTTTGCACTGCTGATGGGAATGCAAGCTGGTGCAACCACTCTGGAAAACAGTGTGGAGGTTCCTCAAAAAATTAAAGACAGAACTCCCCTACGACCCAGGAATTGCATTACTAGGTATTTATCCAAGGGATACAGGTATGCTGTTTCTAAGGGACACATGCACCCCAATGATTATAGCAGTACTATCAACAATAGACAAAGTATGGAAAGAGCCCAAATGTCCATTGATGGGTGAATGGATAAAGAGGTGTGGTAAATATATACAATGGAGTATTACTCAGCAATCAGAGTGAAATCTTGCCATTTGCAATCATGTGGATGGAACTAGAGGGTATTATGCTAAGCGAAATTAGTCAGAGAAAGACAAATATCATATAACTTGACTCATATGAGGACTTTAAGACACAGAACAGGTGAGCACAAGGGAAAGGAAGCAAAAAAATATATAAAAACAGGGAGGGGTACAAAACATAAAAGCCTCTTAAATATGGAGAACAAACAGAGGGTTACTGGAAGAGGTGTGGGAGGGGGGATGGGCTAAATGGGTAAGGAGCATTAAGGAATCTACTCCTGAAATCATTGTTGCACTATATGCTAACTAACTTGGATGTAAATTTAAAAAAATAAATAATAAAAAAATAGTCATTAAAAAAAACGTTGAAATATTTAAAAATGGGCATACATGAATACATGTGCTTCTTTTATAATGGGTCTAATAATGACAGTTATTTCAAAATATTTATGGCCGTAAATGATATTTTAAGAAATGGTCAATCCTCATTAATCAGGATTCTGTATTTGTGAATTTGCCTACTTGTTAAAATTTATTTGTAAGCCCCAAGTCAATACTCATGGCACTTTTTCAGTTATTTGAATGGTGAAATTTTCAGTCATTTGACCTGTATGTTCCCAGCTGAGGTTGAATCAGGCAGTGCTCTGCCTTCTTGTTTCAGCTTTTACACTGTAAATAAGTGTCCTTTTCAAGGTATATTTATTGTCATGTTCTGGGCATTTTTATGCTTTTCATTGGTGGTTTCACTGTTAAATATGCAAGCGCAGTGCTAAAGTGTTCTCGGGTGTTCCTAAGCGCAAGAAGGCTGTGATGTGCCTTATGGAGAAAATAGATGTGTAGATAAATTTCATTCAGGTGTGAGTGAAAGTGCTGTTGGCTGTGAGGGGCACCCACTTGGCTCAGTGGGTAGAGCGTGTGATGGTGACTCTTGATCTAGGAGTTGTGAATTTAAGTCCTATGTTGGCTGTGGAGCCTACTTTAAAAAAAAGTGCTCTTGTCTATGAATTCAAGGTTAATTAACAACTATACATTAAATAAGGTGTCTTTAAACAAAAGCCACACATGAAACAAGATTATGTATTGATTGGTTGATGATAATGTTGTGACCAGAGGCTTGCAGAACAGAATCCTGAATTTCCCTTAGGAGCAATGGTTCACTATTTGCTAATTCAGTGTTCCGGATGACTTTATGGAACATAACGCCTATGAATAATGATAACTGACTGTGTCTGCAGCAAATATAATGTGCTATGTAAAATATTAGTGACAGAAATATGGCTGTCTTGTTGCCTACATTCATAATAAAAGGAAATGCTCTTTTAGAAGGTCTTTTACTTTTTATTTTTTTAAATGTTTTATTCTTTTGGAGAGAGAGAGCATGAGCAGGGTAGGGGGCAAAGAGAGAGAGAATCTTAATTTAAAAAAATCTTTTATTTATTTTTGAGAGAGACAGAAACAGAGACAGAGGGACAGAGTGTGAGGGGGGGGAGGAACAGAAAGAGAGGGAGACACAGAATCTGAAACAGGCTCCAGGCTCTGAGCTGTCAGCACAGAGTCAGACATGGGGCTTGAACCCAAGAACCATGAGATCATGACCTGAGCTGAAGTCAGACGCTTAACCAATGAGCCACCCAGGTGCCCCATAGAGAGAGAGGGTATCTTAAGCAGGCTTCACGCTCAGTGCAGAGCCTGATGGGGGCTCAATCCCACAACCTTGGGATCAAGGCCTGAGCCAAAATCAAGAGTCAGACCCTCAACTGACTGAGCCACCTAGGCACCCCAAGAAGGTCTTTTTTTCCCATTCAAATTCATAAGGACTCTTAATTCTGGGGGAGTAAGGTCCCCATGGAATCTAGTTAAGAATCTCTTTTCTAGTGGGATTAACTTGGTGAGAAAGTAGGGTGGGGAAGCAGTTCAAGTTCCTGGGGCTTAGATCCTGCTATGTTGTGTATCAATACAATCTCATATAAAGATTTTTTAGCTGATCTACTTTGACTGGGGGCCCTGGAAATTTTTTTCACCAAGGCCCAAACCCGAAAGGCTCTATCCCAAATGAAAAATGCCTAGCAGTGGTGGTGGGGAGATAAAAGTTCTTGATAATTGTTAATGCAGAAAATGAGGAGCTCCATTTCAATAGCAAAGGGTAGACAGGCCCTTCATCTGAAAACAGGAGAAACCAATGACAGTATAGTGTTGAGGTATTTAAATGAAGATTATAAAGGAGCCCATGCCTTATGGCATCTTCTCATTGATTGCTTTCCTTGTTTACACTTTCACACTTTTTACCCAAGTGTGATCCCGTGAGGCTAATTTAAATATGTCAAAAAAGAGGCTCCTTTTGTTTTTAAACAGCAAGAAATAATGGTGTGACTTGGAAGGCAACATTAATGTCTCATTCATTCACTCACTCATTCATTAATGTATTCACTCATTCACTCATTCATTCATTCATTCATTCCCTCTTCATTTAGTACTTCTTACTAAGCACTTATTGTGGGGCAGGCATTGTTGTAAAGCTGTGGATACAGGACAGGATATAAATCATGTGAACATGACTGACCAGGGGGTTATCTCCTGGAGCTTCTGTTCTGGTGCATCTGTCCAGGAGGCCACTACAGGAATGAGGAAAGGGGATGGAGAGGGATGAGAGCCACCCTGAGGAAGTCCTTCACTTGCCTCTCAGAGGCTAGTACTCACACACTGATTCTGAAAAACTGGAGGCTGAAGACAGTATCTCAAGAGGAACCAGTGCAGAAATATAGGAATAAAGCTGTCCCCTACAGCTATCTTGTAAATTCTGGACACTCAGAAGTTATAGGAAGTACACAAAGCACTTTATGGGGACAGAACATCCCTAAGCTAGAGAGAAAGACGTGGTTGAATCTCAAAGAAGGAACATGTCTGGAATGGAGTGGAATATACAGATGGAGGTAGAAGTGGACATACCTCACCTATGGGCTCCTGACCCCAGGATGAGGGTCTGGCCTTGGACTCTAGTTCTTAAGGAGATAATAGTGGTATTTAGTACTTATTTCATGCAGTATTTGTGAGATATATATATATATATATATATATATATATATATATATATATATAAAGTGAGATGGGAGCACCATTCTCTCCTTTGATTTCATGGGACCATGCTGTACGAGTGAGGTCAGGGCTCAGGATCCAGGCACCTCTGCCTCCCCACCTGCACCTGTTCAAGTGGAGAAGGGGAATGGTGGTACTGGTGATATTCCCCAAGGTGGGGGCTTCAGTCCCTAAGAGAATTTAAATAGGAAAAAGTGGCAGGGACAGAGATAACCTCTAGGGTTGGAGAAATAAGGTGGTTGGCCTCAGGATAATTCAGTTTGGGAACCCCTTCCCTGTACTCTCTGAATCTCCCTATATACTCCCTCTGGTTTCCTCCAATTTTTAAAATAACTCTAGTCCTTCAGGGCCTTCTGGGAAATGACTAGGTCTAAAATGAATTCTCTATCCCCCCAACAAGAGCAACAGCAATACAAGATAACCAACTTCACAAGTAGTCTGGGAAATAGAAATTAGAATAGCAATAAAGTAGCTTGGAAGCATTTTAAACAGAGGGAGGATGAAATAGAATTCTTTCTGAAGGAATAAAAAATTTTACTGCTGTGTTCCCTGGGTATATCTTGAGACTAAACGATTAAGATTTCAGATTAAAAAAAAATAATAAAACAACACTACAACAAGTATTGGTATTTTGGTGCTTAAAAAAATAACATGAGATATTGGAACACCAAAACCAATGATGTACTTACCAAGACCCTGTTAGGGGACACATCCTGCAAGAGGAGACAGATATACCAGGTTTCCAGAGCCCCACACCTCCACACCTCATAGTCTCCAATTCGTTCCCCTCATCTGTATTTCTTGCTGGCACCAAGCAGACTCCTGGCAGCATGTTGGTCTCCTGTTGATCCGCCTCCCCAGGATGTGTACTGGTCATGCTAAACCAAGGATTCTGTCCAAGTGACATAAATTAATGGTTTGACAACATTTTGAGTGTTTTGGTCCCTAAAACTGAAGCTCGCCCGCAAACTGGCAAATTAATCTTGTAAGCAGAGGCAGACTGACCATAAAGCTAATAAAGATTAAGTTTTAGGGTCCCTTCCAAAAGCCTAGAAGGGGACCAAGCAATGTGTTTGCATGGTTATATAGTTTGTAAAATTTGCAAAACTGGGATATTCTAAACACAATTGCTTCTTCTTTGTTATACTTTCCTTTACATCTGGTGGCTGTGGGATAGCCATGGGCATTTGGAATCAGTTGAAGTGGAGATCCATTTAGGTTGGATTTAGGTTGAAATATTTACATGGTTTGCAGTCATTTCTGTGCACAGCTGGGTTACTGCTAGCCATTGTGGTATAGGAGGGGCTTCCAAGCGTGCCCCTACTGTCCATCAGTATTGTGACAAAGGTGCAGGGCCAATGGGCAGAATCACAGTATGAAATTATGCTACAGCTCCCAGCGTGGGAAGTGTGTGGGTCATGGAGGAGAAACAAGGTGTGAAATGCACAAAGCTAGAAGCTGGTCCATGTCAATGGATGGTATACAGTGAGTGGGAGATTTGGTTTGTATTGGTGCCTAGTCAAAACAGAAGTATAGAGGCGGGGGAAGAACAAAAACAAAAAATCAAACCAAAACAGAAGTATATTCATATGAGGAATATATTCAATAATAAAGCATACACAATTATACACACACCAACATTTTAATTTTGTCTTTATTGAGACAAAGATTTAGGTGCAGGTGGTTTATTTGGGAAGCATCCAAGAAAGCAGGAATGAGGGAGCAATGAGTGATAGAAGGCAGGAGGAGGCACCATCGAAGGCATCATTGCCATGAACAAAGGGGATGATTCTGTCCCTGAGAAGCACACTGAATGCCTCCCAACTCCCAACTGACCACTAAAGGAAGATGCTGATGCATTTATTCACGGTTTCCTGGGACCGCTGGGGTAGACCTGCCCCACATCTCTGGGCTCTGTCAAGCAAGTTTTGAGGGCAGAATGTGGGAAGATGTGCTCATGGGAGGTGGGATGCTGGCAGTGTGATGTGGGTCTCGATATACACCCACTGACTCCTGAATCCATGGCTGCATCAGATATGGGCAAGGGATGTGACACACCAATGAGAATGGTGTGCAATAGAATTTACCAGAATTCCTGTGCTTATATGGACGCAAAACTTTAACAATACTTGAACAATACTACAAATAGGGAGTGTGACTGTAACAGATCCTACTCAAAAGAAATTGGATAAAGGTCTTCCCAATGTGACAATTCTAAAAGTTTACATGACTTTACCAATAATGAATTGTGGAGCTAAACTCTTCTAAATTATCAGTTAAAAGCAAGGCATTTCACTTTTCTGTCCTTTCTTTAGACAATGATATCACCAAATCATTGTTCTGGGAAAAGACGATGAGATTGTGAAGCCAAAGAAAGTAAGAAAACATTTTAAAGAAAGAAAAATTGTCACATTTTTCAATCATCTGGATTTTAAACAAATTTGTAATTTGTTGTGATTTCTTTTCTCATTCTAAATAAACATTCAAGTCGGTAACTAATTTTGTGTTTATAGTCTTGTGCTCTGATGTGAGAGTCCTTGGCAGCCAGCCACAGCCTCCCTAGGGGCAGTACCCACTTGCTGGCCATCTTGAAGAAGCAGCAACAGAGCAAGGACAAGTCCTGGCACACCAAGACCCGGGGTAAGTTGCCGAGCACTGCTGGACTTCTCATTTGTTTTTAGAACAATTAGCTGTGAAACGGCACACTCTCTTGTTTGGAATGGCATCCAAAACACTTTATTAAAGGTTACTTGGAAGGTCAATTGGAGGGAACTGATCCTTGAAACACACAGAATCACGCTGTCATTTAGATACACTCCAAAATCAGAGAAAATCACTTTTCAAAGTTGCTGCTGGAGGAACCAATGAGTCTGTCAAATGGCAGCCCTATAACCATTTGTTGAATGAATTTACCCAAGTTTTTGCCTCACTGAGCTTTCCAGGAATGCATATCCTGAAGGCACTCAGTGGCCCCCTTGATCTCCAAACACCTGTTCAATCTGAGGGTTGAATGGATTCTCCTTTCCCAGAACCTGGGGCCAATGAAGTTCCACTTTCTTCCACAAGCGATCTGCCAACAGCAGCAAAGCCACCTGCAAGAGAGAACCCAAAGGAGGAATAAAAGGAAAATTACAACAAAATAAAGAATTTAGCAGCAGGATTTATTGTATTCTTTGTATGGTGGGCAGACTCCAGAATGGTCCCCATGATGCCTACATTTGTGTCTTTGTATGATCCTCTTACCTTGATGTGGGTGGGACCTATCACTTGGTTCTAAACATGGGATATGGATGTCACTTCAGTGATTGTGTAACATTGTCTAAGACTCTGCTTTGCTAGCAGTCTTGCTTGGGAGACTCTCCTTGTGGGATTGATGAAGTAAGAAGGCTTGTCAGGAAGTCCTCACGGCAAGGGGCTGACATCCAGCAAGAAGCTGGGTCCTCAGTCCTACATCCACAAGGAAATGAATGAATTCTGCCAACAACCCAAGTTATTCTGAAGTCAATTCTTCCTCAGGTGAGTCTCTGGATGAGGATGTGGCCCGGATGACACACCTGGATGTTAGCCTTGTGAGATCCTGAGCAGAGGAGCCAGTTAAACTGTGCCAGCACTCTGACCCACAGAAACTGCGAGTTCTGGATTGTTTTGAGCTGCTACCTTTGAGGTGATTTTTCATTTAGTAACAGACAGCAGGTGCACATTTTCATTTGTCTGTGGGCAGCTAATACCGACTGCAGGCCTCAGTCTTGGTTGGATCTTGGGATGGATCCTTCCTTCAAGGAACTCCAGTCTAGGGAGGGAACCAGACATGCAAAAAGACACCACCAAACTCACAGGGGGCGCTGTGCGAGGCTGGGAGGGCAGGAGGTGCCAACTCTGCTGCGGGGGGCAGGGAAGGAGGGGCAGGTCCTCTCTGAGGAGGGTGATGGCGGAGCTGAATGTTCAAGGGGAGTTCACCAAGATGGATTATGTGGGAAACATTGCACCTGGTGGAGGACACAACGTATGTAAAGACAGATGGTGTGGGAGAGAATGGCATGGTGGGCAACTCTGGGGGCCTGGGAGATGAGGCTGCACAGTCACTGGGTTGAAGCAGGCTGTGAGCACGAAGAGTGTGGCTGGGGTGCCAGGGTGAACAATGATTGGCTTAATGCACAACAGGCCTGTCTCTGGCTTTCCCAGCTTAATGCCCACTCTCAGGTTGCTTTGTTTTACAGCAGGTCTCCCTTCACTCGTGATGTTAGAAGGATCCATTCTTGGTTGTCCAATCCTCTGGTTTGTCATTAACATGCTTGCGATGAGGAGTCTTTCTCTGCAGATAATGCCTTATTTAGCAAATGGGGCCTGGCCAGGCATTGAGGCCCTAGGTGGCTACATCTCCAAAGGGTTTTTTTAATACTGGAAGATAAATGTGATTGCTGAAGACCTTAGGGGGGCACACATTATTCATGGCAGATGCTCAGGGATGTCCCCAACTTTACTCAGAAGCATGTGGACTTTGTCTCCAAAGGGCAGGTCCCGTTCACCATTCCTATAGGCAGGGCCTCCAGCTCCCCGTGTGATGTTTGGCAGCCCCCTTCTACTCTCTGGGCTGCAATTCTCTCACTTGCAAAATGAGCAGACTAGGGCAAACGGTCTAAAGACCTTTCTGGGTCTAAATGGTGTGTAAGGTTTTAGCAGTTGTTAGAAAAAACTAGAACTGGCTTAGTTGCTACGTTAAATAGCCCCAGTATTTTATTTTTTTTTTATTTAAAAAAAATTTTTTTTTCAACGTTTTTATTTATTTTTGGGACAGAGAGAGACAGAGCATGAACGGGGGAGGGGCAGAGAGAGAGGGAGACACAGAATCGGAAACAGGCTCCAGGCTCTGAGCCATCAGCCCAGAGCCCGACGCGGGGCTCGAACTCATGGACCGCGAGATCGTGACCTGGCTGAAGTCGGACGCTCAACCGACTGTGCCACCCAGGCGCCCCAGCCCCAGTATTTTAATACATTCCTGAGCCTTCTGAGGTACACCCGAAATTCTATCTATCCAGCAATGTAATCTTGATCATATCCATGTGGTGTCTAATAGAAACTCACCCTACCCACCCACCACATATACACATACCACATACACACCCCTAACACCACACACATCACATCACACCACACACACCATATCCACCCTCTTCCCCCACATCACAGACACACACACACACACACACACACACACACACACCCCTCTACACTCATACCACCCCTCCCCCTAGGCTAACTGTCAAGCCAGCAGATTCCTGGGAAGGGGGTGATCATCTCTCACACACTAAGCAATCAGTGTCTTCGAAGCTCTTGTGGCTGTTTTTCCTGCTATTTCTCAACGAAGGAGGCTGCGGCCATGTCTGTGAAAGATCACTGCTTCTTCTTTTATGTTTCTTGCCTTTCTACTTGGTACACCTAAGCTGTCTTCTTAACAATTATGTGAAACCAAGGCATTTGTGGTTATTTATTTCCCAATCTAAATTAATAGAGGAGGAGATGGGGTGGGGATACGAAAAGGAAAGTTAAAAGGAAGGAGATCAGCTTTCAGCATGTGGTAACTGTTTGGTTTGAAAGCAATTAGTTGGCTGTCACTCTAATGGAGATGAAAATATTTATGAATGTGCACTGCTAATATATTGGGTCTAAAGTGAGAGTGGCACGGCTATTATGAAACTAGAGACTTGTGATAAAATGACCCACTATAATCATTCACTCATGTCACAAACATTTACTGAGCACCTACCATGGGCTCTTCTTATAACCAGCCTCCTATTATAACTCCCATGATGCACAGGGCAAGGCACAGTCACCCTCTATCCTCATTACTCCAACTTAGCCATTCCTTGAATATGAACCTTCTTCTGTGCTTCCCTAGTCATAGTTCAAAATAGTAAAGCAATACCTATTCACTGGAGAAAAATTTAAAAAGACAATTAGGCAGAAAGAGAAAACAATAAAAGTCATCTGTGATTATAATAGAGGTAGCCAATGTTAACAGCGGGTGTAGAGCCTTGCACGTGCACAGACATACACATACAAATTGAATCCTTCTGTAAATACCATTTTATAATCTGCTCTTTCTGAGGTATAATTTACACACAGTAAAATTAACTTCCTGTGATAAACAGCTTCATGAGTGTTGACAAATGCATACACTCGAATAATCGCCCCCACAATCTGTAATCTGCTTTTATTTACTTTTCTTTATATTACAAACATATTTCTGTGTCACTAAAGGTAGATCTACATCATTGTTTTTATTCAGTGCACAGTACTCCATCACATGGGTGCAAGATAATTTACTTCACCGGTGGAGACTTTTGTCACACATCTCCCTAACGTTTGTCCTCAGGACAACGGACAGGGACAGCCTCCTCCTGCCAGCATACACAACCTCTGCAGCACGGAAGGGGTTCAGAGGCTGCCTTGCTCAGTAACCCTACCAAACACATGCATGGGATGAAATCTGGTCTAGCAGAAGGCTAGCTAATAGGAGGTTGTAGTTAAGTGGGATTTTCTGGTTAACGGAGGTAGGCCCTTCAGAGTCTCTTCCTTTGCGGTTGACTCAGCTGCCTGCGTGCTCTTGCAAGGCCCCAGCTGCAGTGAGTCCAGATAGCTGCCGCGTGGGTGGTGCTGCTCTGGTCCACACACCACTGCCAACTCCAGCAGGTGTGCCCCTTCCTCTGGCTAAGCCCACATCTGAGGAGCACCGGTGCTTTTTTTGCAGGCACACCTGCAGCCTCAGTGCTTTTGTGGGATATTGCCACGCACCTGTCCACCTGCTGCTGCTGCTGTTTAGGGGTCCTCGTGCTACCAAATCCATGTGGTGGTCAGGGGTCCACCGCAAAGGCTCCTCTTTGTGGTTTTCATGAAAGGAGCAACAAAGCAGGGTGACTTAATGCCCCAATGTCCTATGTGAGTTTGGCAAAACAGGTCTTTCAGTTTTTATCTGTAGCCCCAGAATCTCTCAGGATTGAGGTGTGAGTCCAGAGAGAGGAGGATGGGAGGAAACTGGTGTAGTTTCTTGATTGGATTCTTGCTATTAGCCACCATATGGCTTTTAGAATCTCTCTCCCTTCTGATGACAGTTTTTAAATTGAGCCACACTTCTTTGCTCAACCACATTTATACTTATGCTGAGTTCCTCTCCAGGAGAGCCTCTGGTCCTCCAAGCAAACATAACTGTGTGGGGTCCACCCCACAAGTTCATGAGACACATCTGGACACAGCAGAAGCCCAGCAATGGTCACTGCTGCACATAATCCAGGATTCTTTCACGTGCCTGTTTCATAAACTAATTTCATGTATTTTGCTACAAAAATAGAACTCTTTCGTAAGACAACTATAAAATCAAACCCTAAACAGTAACTACCTTTTTGCAATATTTAAAAGAAGAAATGCAATTCAAAGCAAGATTGCATAGGTTTTACCAAAAGCTTATCATCCCTGATCCCTTTTAAGTTGAACCCTGGCTAAATTTAACTTTGGGGTTTTATGAGACCAAAGTTAAAAATGCACTCTGAATTTATTTTTCCTGTAGGAAGAACATTTCTGGGCTATTTTGGTAAGATTGCTTTTTAAACGCCTGCAGGGAAGTCCTAACTAACCACAGGGAAGGCATGGCTTTGCTTCTCGGGGCTCTTAATCTGCCCACAAACACAGTCTATTGGACCTGGTTACCTTTGGTCCCAATTAATTTTAAATTTGTAAACTGACAACATGACAATGATGTAAGATGGATTTAAATACTTGCATGTAAGGAAAAAGGTAAAGTCCCGGCTCTAGCCCCTCTGTGCTGACTCAGTGTGTCATTCCAGAAGCACTGCTACTAGCTGGCTTCATGTAGAAAGCAAAGTGAAGAGATATGGTCCCTGGTGCCTAGGCAGGGCCAGCCTAAAATGACTGGGTTTGAGGGTTCCCTGGCCCAGAAGGCCCTCCTCTCCACCCTACCCACTGCCAACATTGCTTCCTTCTTAGAGGAACTCCACAAGTCTGCTCAGGACTTCGGGTTCCCAGGGGCTTACATGCTGAGATAAACAAACCCCTGCAGACTATTAACATTTAATAACCAGTTATATATATGTGTGTGTATATATATATATACATATATATATATGTGTATATATATATATACATATATATATATGTGTATATATATATATGTGTGTGTATATATATATATATATATATATATATATATATAAGCCAAGTATATATACAATGCAAAACCAATCCTTTGATTATTTATCTTATGTCTGACTCTAGTATTGTACAAGGTCCAGGGCTCAAGAGAAGGTGGAGATGGTGTCATGAAACTTTATTGCTTGCAACGAGAAGTTTAGGAGGATGGTTTGAGTTGCTGTTGGCTTTATGAGAGCAGAGGGCAGTGCTGGGCAAAGCTGCTAAGGCAGGAGGGGTCAGGTATGTTTAGCTGAGTGGTCTCAGAGTAGTCAAGGAATCTGGACTTGATGTATGTCTGTGGCTCTTTCAGCATTTTTTATTTACTATTGTCTGGTTTTAGGCAGAGACCTCCTAAGTGTCTCTTCAGAGGCTTAACTTCGCAGATATTTTAAAAAGTGATTATTTGAACTGGTAGAATTGTTGCCGCTTCTACAGGCCACAGATCTGGGTCTTGGGTCTTTGCAATATCATTTCTTTTATAAGTCAGGCTTCCTTTGCATCTTGTCAGCAGTTTGGCTGCCATTTTCCCCTCTTCACTACATCTGCTCTTGCTGGAGGCAATGGGCAATGGCCACAATTTGATCCCGTGGCCCAATCCATCCTTGAGAGTGCTTCCAGTTCTCAACTAGATGCTGGTGATTTCCAAACCTGTGTCCCCTAGCTGGGCCCCTGTCCTGAGATCAGAACCCATCAATTTGATCTAATGCTGATTTAGACAATTCCATTTGGATTTTGTGCAGGCACCCCAAATTCAGAATGCTCAAATCTGCCCCTTCTCCTTTGGGGTTCCTTGACTTGGCATTTTTCATTTCTGTTCATCCAAACGCCCAATCCTGTGAGTCATCTCCTTCCTACCCACCAAACCCCATCAACCATCATGTCCAGCATTATAACCTTCTATGTCTCCCCCTCATACTAAAGAAGTTATTTTTTACATTTCTACATTTGGGGACTGAGATGAAAAGATAAAGCAGTTCTCAGTCTATATTGGGAGTTTTCCTTTGCCTGGTTATTTCCATTAAAATATAAGCAAAGATGGTGGATGTAATTTGGTTAAAAAATTATAATGTATCAATCATAACACAACTCATGTTTGTACTTAAACTTGTCTTCCTAAGAAAATTGGAGAAGTTGAGTCAATAGTGGTTAGACACTTCCGCTGCTTCTCTAGCAGAATTTTAGGAAGAATAGGCCAATAAGATAAAGCCTGTTCCCCCTTCGGTGGTTAAGGCACCAGGGCCAGCTGTTTTTGCTTGGATAGGAATTGGTGAGATGGCATTTGAACAAGTCCTGAGTCTACTCCTTTGGTTGGTATTCTGTCCATGCCATTAGCATGAGGTCCTTAGACCAACATTGCCCATCTTGCTCTTTTAAGATGGAAAAGATGTGGACTCCCATAGCTGACCATGTTTTGTGGACCATGTGCTTGTGTGTGTGTGTGTGTGTGTGTGTGTGTGTGTGTGTGGCAATTTTAAGTGTTAGTTTTTAAACTATTAACATAAGGATCTAAAAGGATCCATTAACACTGCCTCTGCTGTAAGGTGCTTCATTGGGAGGGGAGTTTGCAGGTTCATCCAGAGGCTCCTCTTCAAGGCCTCAAGTCACAAGTCTATCCTGATGTGCTCGCATCTGCAGCTCCCACCCAGACCCCTTCCTGAGCTCTAAGCTTGCAAATTATCTGCTAAAAGGACATCTTCATTTTGGATGTCCTGTAGGCTCCTTGAGTCCAACATGTGACAAACTCCTCAAACCACTCCATCTTGTGTGTTCTTTACCTCAGTGAGCAACAGAATCATCTATCCAATCTCCAAGTCATAAAAAGTGTTACACTAAGCATCTCTTTCTCTTTCACCCTCACATCCAATAAACGACCATGTTCTGTGGACTCACCTGTGAATGAAACTCCAATACAAACCTTTCTCTTTCTGCCTATTCCTCCTGGGCCATCACCTCTCACACACAGAAGCTTCCTCCAGATGGTCTCCCTCCCTCTAGCGGGGCCCTACTGCACCATTCTCCAGGATGCTACCACAAGTCTGGTTATTTTTCTTTCTTGCTTAAAAACCTTCAGTGGCTCCCTCTTCCCCACAGGAAAAAGGTCAAATCCCATACAGGCGTTACGTAATCTGGTCTCTGAATACTTCTCTTGGTTCCTCTCTCTCAATCCCCCTCCCATACTCTATGTTCTGGCCTCACTGCGGCACTTTTACTTCCTCCAACATGCCCTGTTTTTTTTTCTTTTTTTTCATTCAGGTCTTGGCCAGTGCATTTCCTATGCTCAGAACACTTTGTGCAGACCCTCCCTCTTCTTTGCACTTGACTAGCTCGTGGTCTTAGCTCTGAGTGGGTGCCTCTGAAAACTCTTCCAAACACCCCTCTCTCCCATCCCATCCCTCACAGTGCTCCCATTATACCGGGCTTGCACAAATGGAAGCATCAACCACTTTCTATTTAATTATCTGTTCACTTGTCATTCTTTCCCTCTATACTATAATCTCCTTAGATGGCAGGGGCAGTTTCTTGTTCACTCTTGAATTCTTACTGTGTTTGATATGGGGTGGGCACTCAATAAACATTTTTGGATGGCACGTTGCAGTCTGGACTCTTCAGTTCAACATACATGATGAATAGGCAGGTTTTCATCATGGCTACCCATTGGTGCCCACTTGCAAGGTGGCTCCACCACGCCATCATCCACTACCAGCATGTGAACAAATCTCTCAGGAATAACATACAATTATGGCACATACCGATTTTCAGCTTTTTTATTGTTATTCATTCATTTATCTATTTATCTATTTATCTATCTATTTATTTATTTATTTACTTACTTACTTATTTATTTATTTTGAAGTAAGCTTCACGTCCGACGTGGGGCTGGAAGTCACAACCTTGAGATCAAGAGTTGCATACTCTACTAACTGAGCCTACCAGGTGCTCCCCCGATTTTCAGCTTTTGACCCTGTTCTCAATAATTAGTTATAGGCAAAACTGTTTGAGTGCAAGATAAAGCCTTAATTTGACACACTTTGAACCCTAATATTATTTTAAGTGTCAGGGACAGGATGGTCTTTTGATGGATCAGACAAATAGGTCCAGAAGGATAAAACAAAGCTATTTTTGACCCTCTGCTTTTTAGTCTGTTCCTAATTAACTCCTTCTGTATTTCTTTATATCCTCAATTCTCTACAGAATCAGAAAGGTAAAATTCTGTGACTTGTGGGAATAACAAGAACCACTACCTAATTATTGCCACAAAGAAAGTCTCCATATTAAAAATTACTCTATAACGAAAGTCATCATTTCTGTGGGGAGAAGAAATCTAGTATTTAGCCAATTCCTAGGCAATAATTCTGTTGGATCAGTTCATCCAAATGAGACACAGGAAAATTAGATATTCTGGGGTGGATTACTTAGATTTATTTATTTATTTATTTTTGGTTGTTGAAAACAGGGAGATGGGTATTTAAATGCTTACTTTAAATTTTCCCAGCATTTGTGGGACTCCACTGTATATTCATCTGTCAGTGGAGCGGCACTTTTTTTGTTTTTCCCAATGAGGCAGTTCTTAGCCCTGTCCGTAGGTGCTCCCTGGAGCTTACAGTGCATTTCATTCAAGCTCCTGAGGGGATGGTCAGCTCTCCCTGTGGCCCAACTGACCACCGAGACAGGGGCCATGAGGAGAGCACACCAGGATGCTTCTCTGGCCTTGTCACTGCCACACCGTACCCACCAAAGGCTAGGCCAGAAAGACTACAGTTGCAAAAGATTGTCAGCTTTCAAAATTTGAAAAGTGACAGAATTACCCCCATACTTATTCATTTGTTTTTTAAAGGAAGAAACATCATGAGCAAGTCTAGTATGTATAACAGATAAAAGTGGAGCTTCCCTTGTTGAAGTTCGGATAAAGGAGAGCATGAGGTAGGAAGGGACAGACTCCCTCCAGCTCCCCTTGCTCTGGGAAGAGGCCAGAGTAGAACTACTTTCTAGAATTGTACCTTGGAATCCTAGATAAGAAATAGCTCTTACTGTAGGATATTGCTAAGGACGCTGTTCTCCTCTCATTCAGTGTCCTTTCTGGAAAGATCCATAGAAGAAATTTCTCATAGGTCTCTCTTCCAGGAATCCTTGTGATTGTTTTTGAGTATGTGACTTATTTATTTATTTATTTATTTATTTATTTACTTACGTATTTATGTATGTATGTATGTATGTATGTATGTATGTATTTATCTATTTATTTATTTTAATGGGGGCCATGACTTATGCCTCTTTTTACATCAGTCCCTAGACCACACAGCTGATTTTGTAGGCTCTCACCAGCAGTTTCTCAGGACCACCCTGCACACATTTTATGAACTGTAGACATTAAGTGAGGAAGCCAGGTATCATTTCTATCTTATTGGCTTTTTACTCTGATTTTCACTTTATTTTACTGAGTCTTCTATTTTACACATGTGAATACATTACCTCAAATTTTTTCTGGAACAAAATGGGATAATGATAAACGTAGATGCATAACTATATTTTAAATATAACTCAAGATATAGCCTTCAGCCACGGCTGTGTGATTGCACTTACCTCATTGGGGTGGAATCCATCGACTGGTTCAATGAGCTGCCAGGGCTCCCCGCCTCTCTTCTGCCACTCCTCTGTCACTGCAGGGCACACACACAACCAGAGGATTAACTGCATGCTTCTATGAGTGACCAAGTGACTGCCATCGATGTTAGAGAGCAAGGACCAAGTGGAAAATGTCAGAGCTGCCCACCACCCCTGGGGCGATGCTTACTCAATTGTGGCTGCTCTGGGCTATTATCTCTGTCTGGAGGGTTTCTGAATGGAAATGATCTTCCCATTGTATGGTCTTCTTCTTTTTCCTAACTCAGGAAGAAAATGTGTGGGGGTATTAGGTGAAGATGGTTTGTGCAGTGAAGAGGGTGGTGAGAAAAGGTGAGCTCTGAAATATTCAACATCAATGTAAATTCACCTCATTTCTCAGTGGGTGAGTATTGCAAGAAAAGGAGGGAAAATTAAACATTTTGTTAACATCTCTTTATGTAGGCTGCCATTTCCAGATACTGCCTGTGTATGTCAAGCAATCACCATTAAAAGTCATATAGTTTGCCAGAAATATAATTACATAAAATTATCTTAACATCACATTTAGAGTGAGTATGGCAACAGAGGAAATATTATGAGCCCCAAAGTGATGAAAAGCAATAAAGCTGCCCTTCAACAGGAGTAAGAGACCAAGAATGTCAGTTGCTCCAAGGCAACAGCACCGTTAACTCTACAGTGTAATACTACACAGCCAGGAAGAACTCCTCAAGGAAATTCCAAGTCCCTAGAGAGCCTCCAGAAATAAATATTTGAAATGTACTGCTCCCAGCATCACCAATACCTTCACTTCCTTGCTGTCCAGAGAGGGGGGCAAGACATACATTTTTTCAGTTCTTCCCCCTCCACCTGACAAAGACTCAAGAGCAGGGATGTGTGCTCTCTTCGTTCCCCCATGCCCCTCATCTCACCCTAAGGGAAGGAATGAAAATTCTACTGGAAGCTTTGACTGGGCAAGTGAAGCTTGTTCCAGAGCTAAATCAGTACATTGCTGCTTTTGTAATTAGTCCTAAAATCACAGTGTGCCACCCCTGCTTGCTATCCAATCCCTGTACTCTGAGGGGCTGCAAATACTGCTGCTCTTCTCAGAGCTCAGGGAAAAATTCCTGCTGGTGGTTTGAATCCCTAGACACAGGATCACCAGTTTCTGTTGTCTTCTTTCCTGGCAAAATGGCTGCCCTTGAGCCATTCCTTCATATTTTGCATCTGGATTTTATTGGGAGTCAGTGACAACATATTCCTTCCTTCCAGGAAACATGTTCCTGCTGCTGCACAAGTCCCCATCCCTCACCACTACGAGGGAGTCCAACTTTAGAAGAACTGGCTTAGCATATAGAATAATCCAGTAAGTGTTAAAATAAATGCCACAGGTTACCAAGGCTACGATCAGACTATTAAGAGTGAAAACCATTGTTTTCTCACATGATTATTGTGTCTGCAAGGGTTACCAGTCATTGCACATCTGCAGACATCAGTTTTATAACACTTAAAGGGAGAATCGATAACTCACAGGCAAGAGGCTAAGGTTTTACCTGTGTTGTGCCCAGTGTTAGACAGTGACCCTTTTAAATTTGTTTATCTCAGGGAGAAATTTTGCTTTCTTAGAATAAATGCAACACCAGACAGTGGTCTTATTTCTTCTCTGATTTTAGAGATGGAGGTCCAAGCAGGGGCAGCATGGGAAGGTGGTCTGTTTTCCTCCTACTTGGGACCATAATTAAAAATAGGTAAACAAATTGCTATTTGTTCAGAAGACCCGAATGAAGCTTCTTAAATGATCATGAATGATCTCTCAGGATTTGGTGCATAACGTATTTTCTGTATCTGCAAAGTCAAAGTAACTCTGCTAATGACCAGCTTTTCAAAGATGCAATAGAAATCAATGAGGAAGTGTCACAAAACACTTGATAGCATCTTGATGAACAGTAACACTAGTAGATATTTAAAACAAGAAATCTGAGCTCTGGTCAGTACCGTGAAGTCATTGGTTGTTTTACAAACATACACATGGGAAGAACTAAGAACCCAGTTTACTCCAATTGAGTTGTCTTGGAAACTGAGGGCAGGTGGTATATTTAAGCTGTCAGTGTAAAAATGGCCTTGTCGGCCAAGCAGCATTTTCCTTCCTCTGTTTGGGAGGTGTGGTACAGACAAAGAAAAAGGACATCACCTGCTCAAGCTGGCATTTCCTGAAGGAAGGAAAAATTGCTTCCTGTGTTTAGCTTATAACCAGTGAGAGGATGAGTCAGCAAGAGACAAAAAAGAGTCTTTGGAGATGAGCAATAGCCTTTCACGGTGGGACTGAGGCTGTCAGAGCGGAGAACAGATAGGTCTCATGCCTACCCTCAAGAGACAGGGACCCTCAGTTGCAATTTGCTCTGCCACAGGGTGTGGACATGTAAATTTTGTATGAAAAAATGAGGATATTTGTGATACAACAGTCAGCTCAAATACAGCACTGAAAGGAGCGGGGAGATTTTCTTGTGACCATTAAGACTGCCAGTTTATTTTGGGATGAGCACTGGGTGTTGTATGGAAACCAATTTGACAATAAACTTCATATATTGAAAAAAAAAAAGACTGCCGGTTTAATATGTGGCTATGCAATTTTTGGGTCTGATAACAGAAGACTGCAGTGCCAATGAGATACATTCTACCACAGCTTCCTCTAGGGAACTCAAAGTGATCCACAGGTATGAGTGGTGATGGGAGGTGGGTTGGATGTTGGAAGAGAACCAACATTTAGTCTCCTTCTATAATAAGCCTTAGAAGAATGTACTAGGTGCTTGGCATACATTGATGGCAGTGGTGGCGGGAGACTAACAGAGTTCTCAGTACATAGCAGAGTTGGCTCTGTGTTCACATAGCAGCCCTCCTCCCCAGCTTAGTTCTTGCTACCTTACACAAAAGGAGACAAAGCAGACTGGTTATTTAATTTACTCAAGGTTGGTTACACAGTCATTCTGTTTCTGAGCTGGGCTAAGGGCACAGTTCTACCTGGGCTCTTTCTATCATAGCACATTGCAGCTACAGGATTTCTGGGACGGTGAGCTGCCCAGGTATGGCGGTTACCACGGGGATGCATCTGGGAGTGGATGATCCCTCTGCTGTATCAGATGTTCACTGGGGGGCAGATCCCAGGCCACCATTTCCTCTGCCTGCACATCCCTCCACTGTGCCCGCCAACTTCACACGGAGAAGCCAAAGAAGGCCCTCGACCAAAACTGGGTCTTCAGATTTATTTTTCATAAGTGCCTCTCAGGAAATTCCTGAAACTGTTGATGAGAGCTGCCAAGCAAGGACAAATGCCAAGGAGGTTTCTCAGTAATAACCTACTGCCATTTTGGTTTAGAATGCTCAGTTCAGTTTAACTGAACGTTTTGCTTCTTTGATGCATTTATTGTTGCTGTGAGGACAAGAATGGGCTGATGAACCTCAACTTCAAGCCTGTTAGGTCACCAGTGGAAAGCTGGTAGTACTAAGTCAAGGGTAAAGCTCTTCTCTCTGTATCCTTCATGAAGATAAGGACTGTTTTGTTTTTCTGACAGCTGTATCCTTAGCACCTACATGGTACATAGTAGGACTTAGGAAAAATCGGATGACTAACTAAATCTTAATCTTGTAGTATTATAGAGCCCCATTTATTAAATTTTAACATGCATATGGTTCATCTGTGGATTATGTTAAAAGGCAAAATTCCAGTGAGGTAGGTCCTAATTAAAAGTGGGGCCTGGGAGCCCTGCATTTGTAACTAGAGCCCAGGTGGTGTGGATGCTGCTCATTCTGAACCCCACATTGAGTAGCAAGGGTGTGAGGGAACGGTGCTCTTTCCTGGGCACTGACTATGTGTGTACCAGGCACAGCACTTAGGAGAATTACACATTTGTTTCATATAATCATCACAAAGATCTGTTATGAAGATATGATACCCCCAGTTCCAGGTCTGGAAAGGAGAGTTTAGACATGTTCAGGGAACTGCCTACATTCCCAAAGACAATAAACGACAGAGCTAGAGATTACTTTGGAAAATGAAAAGTCCCATGTGAATGTTAGACATTATTATATTTTTAATAACTTTATCTATATTCAAGGTTGATGATCATCAAAGATCACTTGGTGGTGCATTTGTTTACACCAGGAATTCATTAATGAGTCCTTAGCTCTGCATTTTAATGAGAGGTTATTTATCAAAATGTCTCTCCCCATGAGAGAATTATGTATCACCCGGGCAGGAAATCTAGTTAAGGGAGATCAGTCCTGTTGAAAAGATGTTCAGACTTGAAGTGTTAGAGTGTGCAATGCAGTACTTGTCAGCTAATGTAAAATTTGATAATTCATGATGGCCATCTGCTTCATCCCAGATGCTGGGGCTGGGGTTGTTGGTGGTGGGGAGATGGAGATGATAAACTCTGGATGAGACACCTTCCATCATTTGCATACGCTGTAAAGCTTTCCATTAGCATCATCTCAGCTGGCAGTCAATCAACAGGAGGTTTTTCTCTTGTATAACAAGTGCTTAGCAATGAAAACGAGGCTGAGAGGAATAAAGTCAATAAATAACCATTTTTCAGAGTCAAGATGTAAAGGATAAATCAGTAGCTCCGATAATCATGCCTATTTTTTGCATGGCCGTCCATCCGTGACCCCAGTGTCTGGACAGAATGCTAGGAAAGAAACAGTGATATTCCTTCCAGAAAGCTGGGATATGGATTGTCCACTTTACCACAAGCAAATCTGAGATCCCTCCCTTAAATACTCTCATAAGTTACACCATGTGTGGGGTCTAGGAGTCTGCACTGCTATTGAGTCTGTAGGTAATTTCATGTGCATCTGGGAGGCACCGCCTTATCCCTCTTTCCTGCCACACTCATCTTTAGGTAAGCAAGGCATTGGTATACAGGCAAGAATGAGTTAGGTGATTCCACTGATCTGCTGGCTCCTGGCCCAAATTTGTTTCCCACTGGTCCTTGGCTCTGTTGCTTCAGGAATTCTAAAACAACGCTGAAATGAATAGGTGATGGTAAACTTCCACTCTCCCAGAGAGGGTCTCACACTTCACCTTTTTCTAATACTCAGAGCTATTAGTATGTCAGAACACACAGGAGCCTCCCCACCCAACCTACTGCCTGTTGTCTTACAAACACTTTGCCCAGTCAGGCTCTAAACTGTAGCTGCTACTTCTGTCTTGTGCCAACACCTCCTTCCAGCAAAACTTACCTTCTTGGAAGTCAAAATCTGCATAGAAAAGATCGAAGTTCGTAAATTTCTGGCTGGTTGCAATATTTTTCAGTGTATTGGAGAGTTGTTTTGCTCTCTGAATACAAAGGAAACAGGGAGAATTCTGTAAAACCTACACTTCAGTGAGACAATTCAGGCAGAACAAAGAAATTGATAATCATCACCCTCACTCCAAGCCCTCAGCAGTGGGTTGCTCTGCACATTACAGTCTAGTCATGTACAAGTGGCTAAAGAAGACACAAAACTGTTAAGATTCATTAGGAATAAATCAGTGAAAATTAAAGTAATAAGATACCACTTCTTTCCCACGGGATTGGCAAAGAAAAGATGAATAATCATGATAATACGGAATATTGCCACGGGAGAGATGACTGAGAATGTCAATTCGTTTAAACTTTCCAGAGAGCAATTTGGAAATAGGAATCAAGCCCTTAAACCTGGCATACACTTTGACCCAATAATTTTTCTAAGAATTTGTCTGAAGGAAATAGACAGGGTATAGAAAAAAATATATACACACACAGGTTCATCACAATGCTATTTTTCATATTGAAGAATTGGAAACAACCTATATGTCCAACACTAAGGTGAAAAATAAATCATGGTATATTCATATATTGTATACTTTAAAATGATTATAAAATTATGATGTGGAGAATAACTTATGAATGTTAGAAGGCACAAAACAATATGTGTATTCTGATACTATGTAGGCAAAACCCCCAAAATATCTATGAAGGTAATATTGGAAAAACATACATACATATTGACTTTGGGTGGTGGGATTTGGGGTCATTTGTGTTGATATTCTTTGTGCTTTTTTACATTCTCCAAGTTTTTTAATTGAAGTATACTTCTTTTGCAAAAAAAAATCAATAAATCTCTTACAAAGAGATTATTCACCATCAGTGAAAGAAGTGTATGAACCATGGATTCCATCAGAGAAGAGAGGAAGGCTATCAAGTACCTGGTCCTCGTGTACCTTGGGAGAACACCAGTCATACATGGGCCTATCCTTGCTCACTTCTCTCTATTTCTACAAATACGCCTAAGACCAGCTTCAAAAGGGGTGTATGTGTGTACATGCATGCACAAGAGAGGCAGGCACACACAGAGACAGTGACCGAGAGACACAGCAAGAGCCAAAGACCCAGAGCGAGGCAGAAAGAGAGAGACAGGGCACCCCACATTCTCTTGACTTCTCAAGAACCCTAGAAGTTGACATTTTTATTCATCAGCTTGGAGGCCATTGCCCTGCCCAAATCCTATTCCCAGCAGAAATGCTGCAGTAAACACCAGGAAGGAATAATCAAAGATGGCATCAAAAGACCTACTACAGTCCTACCTCTGAAGTAAGATTCCGGAGTGTCTTGTTGGAGGACATCCAGCTGTGGCAGGGGCTGACCTGAGAGTAAGAAAACACCACTTTGATGACAGAGGAACAAGGCCTGTAACAGGGAATGTGGCCTTGGAACAGGTCAGTGTGGGCTCACCTGGAGACAGTTCAGGAAAGAGTAGAAATGTGCATAGGTCACATCCTTATTCAGCTGACCTGGAAGACAGAGAGGTCTGGTGTGTTGTACATATTCAAATCTAGCAGCCAATGAAACACACTTGTGGTTGACCATGTCTCTCCTGCAGAAGGGGAGCACTGCCAGGGACCTCCCCCGATTTTTCATTCAGCATTGCTCTTGAAGAACACCTGTGCATTCTTTCTTTCTGAGAGCCCTACAAATTCAGACTGAGCTGGGGAGTGGCCCTAGGGACTTTACTCCCATCTCGATCTTCTGGAGTGACTAGGGCAGGTCCTGAAAGGCCTGACCTTATTTGGAACCTAGGTAGAAGGATACAAAGGTACTATACAGACTGAAACGCCACTGACAAAGGACTTGTGGAGTGGTGGCTTCTCCTGGCAATGATATGAGATGCTAAGTTCCCCTGGGGCACAGGGGGCATTCAAGATGGTAATTGATCAAACCCTTCTTTTCAACTTTATGTAACCCAATTATCTGCCCAATTATCCCATGCTAAGGACCTGCCAGGACATTCTGTGTGTCTTAAGTTCTGACCATGCACTGTCCTGCAGTTTATTAGACTGAAAGCCTACAAAAGAGCTTGGGTGGCCATTGGATGGGAAAGGACAGTACATCATATCCCTTCACAGCCCAGTGCATACCTTATTTGAGCCCTAATTAGTAGATATACCCTACATTTATTTTTTGGTGCAGGTTAAAGAGGTACATAAGAATAAAGATGGGGTGCCTGGCTAAGTCAGTGAGAAGAGCATGCAGTTCTTGACCTCAGGGTTGTGAGTTTGAACCCCACATTGGGTGTAGACATTACTAAAAGAAATAAAATAAAACTTAAAAAAAAGAATGAAAGTGTTAAGTGCTATATGTGAGTTCATCCAGAGTCTTTTCAAACATCAATTACAGGCCCAGAATCTGTGGGGGTTATTTCTTCTCTCTCTCCACACACCGCCCCTCTCTCCCCACCCCCACCTCCCAGCCTATCCACCCACGGAGGCAATTTGACTTTCATGCTGGGGCTGAGACATGAAACCCAGGCCCTCCCAGATCTCAGGGCTGAATAACTGATGTCTCATCCATTAATACTTCTCTCCGGCTTGAAAAAATAAAGGAAAATAATAGGACCTATCTCGGAGTGAAGAGAAAGATTGAAGGTGACGGAACACAGTCTTATTTTTCACTTATACCTCAGATCGGTTAGACTGAAAGATAGATTCAATTTTCTTGTCATAGAGGAAAAATATATTCTCTCTGTGTGGGTGAGTGAATCCAAGACTGGAAAACCACAGGCTTATTACCACCATTAAAGTCACAATGACACGCCAGGCCTCCTCTCTTCTCCAAAGGTGTCCGCATCTTCATATTTTAGATAAATCCCAAGCCACTGGCTTCTGTCTTTGCTTTCATTTTCTGCTCAACATGGAGCCCTGAGCTCCTGTCTTTCTCCAAGATCCTGCTTTCTACCACTGAGGCTTCTTTTCCTCTATTGTGTGTGTGTGTGTGTGTGTGTGTGTGTGTGTGTGTGTGTTGTAATTTGTCTTTGTGGGGGCGCCTGGGTGGCTCAGTTGGTTAAGCTTCCGGCTCTTGATTCTGGCTCAGGTCATGATCTCAGGGTTTATGAGGTTGAGCCCTCTGTCACTGCAGAGCCTGCCGGAGATTCTCTCCCTCCCCTCCCCCGCACTCTCACACACTCTCATTCTCACAATAAATAAACTTAAAAGAAAAAAAGTGTCATTTGCCTTTCTGTATGTGTTCCCATCTGTCTTAGCCTAGACAGCTGCAGCAACTGACACCTCCAATCTCCACTCCCCATTCTCTATCCTCTGTGTCCCAGTGACTTGGCTCTTGCCCCCTGCTGGTACTACCTCTGAGTAGTAGTACTACCTCTGCAGCCTTCCCTCTGCCATCTTGTTTTTTGTTGTTGTTGTTGTTGGGCTGGGGCTTTGTAATAAACCTTAGGTAGCTTAGCTGAGGCCCTGTCAACCTGCTTGGCCCTGATGAGTCCCCTCTCCCTGAGAAGTGGCCTCTCTCTCTTGCCCTTGTCCAATGGCTGAAGCCTTTTTAACCTGGGGGTGATGGCACCTAAGGCCTGACTATAAGTAAAGCTCTTGCACCTTCCCCTTTCCCACCTGGATTACTCTGCTATCCAGAGGGTCCAGAGATTGTCCTTCTCCTGGATATTGGGAACTCATCTGCTGACTCTCCTCGAGGGGTTAAGTCTTGACATAGCCTTGTTCCATCCTGGCTTACTCTTCCCTCCCTGCTGTCCTACTGCTGAGGTCCCAGCACACCTGAGCATGAGACCACAAGGTGTGTCTTTCTAGGCCTTCTCCCAATCCCTGTCCTTCCCCCCCCCCCCATTTTCTTGCTTTTCTGGCACTAATTTTAATTAGACAAGTCAATATAGGAAAAATCCTTAGGTGAGTAGGTGGGTCTGTTGAATAGGGTAAAGGCATTCTAGCTGTACTTGGGAGGTAATTGGGAAAGATGTAATGAGTTGGTTTCCCTTCTCTCTGGGATTTCTGCTGTGGAAGGTAGGGTGACTCTGGGCTGGCCATGTGGAAGGTCAGTTGGGAGTGCTTGTGATAGGCTTATGGTTTAAAGAAAGGGAAGTGGGGAAGTAGTTCTTTTCTCCACTTATTGGTGCTGTCAGTTCACTCTTTTTAGGTATTAGTTTTTATCTCTGTATTTTAATGGTATTTTTGTAGATTGAGGAGCCTGGTATAAAGAGTGATCCTACCTACGTGTCATACCTATAAAGAGGCAGTGTCTGCAACATCCTGTTTAGAAAGTGAATCTGGTGAAGAAAGCTGGTCAAGAATGCCAGGACAGGGGCAAGAGGACTAGAATTATCAGGGCTGAGGAACTACCAGTGTGTGTGTGTGTGTGTGTGTGTGTGTGTGTGTGTGTGTAAGGGGTGGGGAGCCTGTGGACTGGCATTCAAAGATTAAAGGGCATGTTTTACCCCTACTGCCTAGAGTATCAGCTTGTGTCTCAGTCATTTGTCAGTTCTTTAGGGAAGAGTCTTTGGCATTTACTCAATGCTGGGACCATAATTGAAATTTTAGGCACCATACCAACAAAGATCAGCTACACCTCCATGAAGTACCATCTGAATGTATAAAACCTTAGTAAAACCACATGAAATCAGACAGGGAGTAAGCCAGTAATAAAACAAGAGGCATACTACAAGGCATTTTAGAATATATTAGGTTTCAAGTTTAAGAATAATTGGGACAAAATTAAGCTGTTGTTGATGTTTTGTGGCAGAGGTCTTTCAAGGAAGGCCTACTTGCAGGCTTATTTGTAGCCAGAAATCCTGAACTTTTTGATTATATAGTCTAATCCTTCAGGTAGCTCCCAGCCTATGACTTGTACCAGTGTCATTGACACAAGGTGATTTCACTGTCAGGATCTATATTGTATTTTCCCCAATGGAGTTTTCTTTTCTCTCTCTTTTGAGGACAAGGGCTCCATTTTAGTATCGTCTTTACCTCCAAAGCGCATAATAGGTATCTCCAACATATTTATGGAAAGATTGCCTTTCTCATAGACTGTGCCCGAGAGGACTTATCCCTGGTCAAACTTGAAAAGATCTATGTAAGTAGAATCCTAATGTGTGAGATTTACTTTCTGGTGATTCTTCAAAAAGCCTATGCATCTTGCTAGGAATTTTAATTGCTGGTAAGGATTGTGGGGCTGTCACAGACGTTGGCATTGAGGCATTGACTGGGTAGTGACTCAAATAGGGCTAAAAGATGCTAAGAGGGATTTATTACCTCCTTCTCCTTGGCAGGAGTGAGCTAGGAATCTATTCTTGCCCTAGGCCTCCATTACCTGCCGATCTGATGTTGTAGCATTGAAACTTTTCCTAGGTGAATGGTCAGGCTGAGTTCCTACCTGTCCTACTGAGGCAGCAGAGAATGTATCACTGACCCAGGGGATCTCCTTGACCCCTTCTGCTTCCTGAAAGCAGGCAGCCAGATGTAGGGTTTGAAATCATAAACTGTGAGATCACGACCTGAGCCGAAGTCAGAGACTTATACAACTGAGCCACCTGTGCACCCCCTGACCTCTTTCTTGATCCTTAATGGGTGGCTACAGTCAAGTCTAGAGAGTATCTTCATCGTGTTTCTAGGCTCAAAGACAGAAGTAAATGGAACACCCTGTTTATTTGCCTACACAATCCTTAGCACTGTGCCCTGGGAATCAGACTTGGCATTTGACTATTGACTAAGATGAGACCGACCCTAACCTAGGTAGAGCAGCCAAACCCTGAGGCTGGCCCAGAATTAACCTGCTTTATTGCTGGCACATGTCTGGTGGGAGTAAAGGTCCAAAGATTAAATTTGAAGCCAGAGCAGAACTGGGACATAGGGTGATAGCCCTCCCCTCAAGCCTCTCATCTTATGTGAGTTATGTGCCAGCTCAAGGAGAAATGGGGAAGCTGGGTAAATCCCACCTACTTTTCTGGGCTGTCTAGGAAGGACACTGATGCTTCGTTGAGGAATTTATAATTTATTTCCCATGGCAACCAGGCAGCAGGGATAATTTAAGATATGAATAATAACTTAAAAACATTAAACAAATTTTAGAGGGTTTCAACTTTCTTCCTAATTGGATTTTTTTTCCCAAAACCAGGGTTGTTTATATATAACAAATTTGTTCTACCTTTTCCTTCTTCCTCTTTTGTACTTTGAAATGCTAGTGCCTGATTAGTGGCTGGAGAAAGGCCATTTGAGAACAGGGCAAAACCTAAATAAAACAGGGTTTCTCAACCTTGGCACTATTGACATTTTTAGTTGTGGGTGGTTTTCCTGTGCATTGTAGCATGTTTGGGAACATACCTGGATTCTACTCTTTAGATGTTAGTAGCACACCCTCTCCAGTTGTGATAATGAGTAGGATGGGTAGGTTGTCCCTGGATGAGAACCACTGGCCTAGGGAATCCACCAAAGTGATTGATGAGTCCCCCAAGTCACCTTCTTTCCTTCCCTTGTTCCCTTCCAAATTGCATGGTGTCATTATTGCATACTGTGGTTGAGTGAAGTGAATTATGCATCATATATGAGAGAATTTACGGAGTTGTCTAACCGGAGTTCATGGAAAGAAAATGGAATTTGAAGTCAGAAAACCCAAAGTCAAGTCACCGTTGATGTGATAGAGTAAATTGGAAGCACATCTCCCCTGCCTTCAACTCCTCTTCCCCAGGCATTTCTTAGTATGGGAGAAATCTAGGAATCTGAAAACATCTGTTAGGGGAACTGAAATTTTCAACCCCAATGACTCAAAGAGACATTCTCGGCCCAAATAGTTGTCCTTTGCATGTTCAAGGCAGCCCAGAATGGAGTTAAGCTCTCTGTGTAAACATGTTACTATCTCTAAGGGTCAGCGTGAAAGCTGTGGGAACAGAAGGAATATGTTTTCCTCGTTGGAGGCTGGACAGTGTTTTTCTTGGATTAAAATGACATCTGGGGCACACTTGATAATTGAAGAGCAAAATGACTTCAGTCTTATTGGTGGGAATCCTAGAAAAATGGGTATTTATTGTTGTCCCCCTGGTGACGGGACCAGACTCCTTTGACAAGTGGTTAGAGGGAAACTGCTCATTTTGTGTGTGAGGAGGGGTGGAACTTTCTGAGGGAGGTGGTGGTAAGGGGTTGGCTTAAGCAAGGACTACAGGAGGAGGAGGAGAAGAAGATACTGGAAAGATACAGAGAAGTTATTAATACAAGGGAAAGCTCTCCACCTCCACCCTCTAAGGTGGGCACTGAGGAAGGAATTTCAGGTTTTTCCCTTTAAATTGCTCATCTGACTCATTAGAAACTGCTTGGACCTCCAGAACACTTTAGTAGGAGTTGGTCTAAAGAGGAGGCTATGGCAATATCAGGGAAGGGGCAGACCTTTTAATGAGAGATTGGCACAGGCGTTGTTGACGTGGGGCTGAGGGGAGGGTACACAGGCCCCTTGTTGTAGGTGCCTGTCAGAGAGGACTGAGGCCAGCACTTCCCATCCCCCTTCCCTGCTTAATTTTCTCTAATAACACTTATCATCCTCTGACACGCTCCCACTGGAATATAAGCCTATTGGTTTTGATTACTGTGTTTGCTGTTAGTTATGCAGTGCCCAGAACAGTGCCTGGCACATAGTAAATATTTCTTGAAAGGACTTTCTCCCCCCAAACACCGAGAGAGCCCTGCTACACCCACATTACATATACAATAAGCTATACAACATTTGGCAGGGTGCCTGCCTCTCTGAGCCTTAGGTTTTTCATCTATAAAATGGAATTAATGAAAACATCTTACAGGATTGTTTTAAGGATCAGCATGTCAGCCCTTCCTGATGTGAATTATTACTACTTTTACACTGTTTATAAAACGTATGGATGCTAGAGATGCTATTGGAAGTTCCTGGAGATCTTTAAAGCGTTTTAGAGCCAAGGATTCCCAGTGAGTGTGGGAGCAGGAAGCAAGGCCGCTGGAAGATGTGTTGTGTAGAATTTTAACTGTCCACCAGAGTCCACAGAATTTGTTAGAATTCTGGCCACCAGGGGGCACTCACCATTGAGATTTGAGAAATCCTTCTCTTCCACAAGAGCTTTATCCTCTTATTCTAGATTTCACTTTTTGTTAAAGGAGTTTCTTGATTTAAACTCTTACCTTTCAATTTGTCCTAATTCTACATTAAAGATTTCTGCCCTTTCTGACTTTGGATCCGGTTCTGCTCACCTTTAGATACTGACCTTTATATCCACACCTCAGGGCTCTTGCCCTTACCTGTTCTGACCTGTGCACTATGGTGGCATTTTAGGTGTATTCCTATATGGTTCGGACCACATATATTTGAACTATGTATAGCTAACATTGTTAGTTAGTAAACTAACTATATATAACTAACATTGTTAGTACAATTAGCAAAAGTATCTTCAAACTAATACCGAGAGGATAATATCTGTTGTGCAAATTATCCCAGAGAAACGTTCCATTTGGTAAGCCATATAAAATAACATGGCTGCCATTTGGCAGGTGGGAATTTAGATACTTCAGAGTCTTCATGACACTGGAGTATAATTTCTTAGGAGTAGTCATTTCTGGGACTGGGTCAGCTTTCCTGTTGGTGAAAGAAACAGAAAATATCTTAGTAGATAAGGATAAATGTGTACACATACGTGATTCCCCCCTGGCCTCCTCCCCACGCCCCATACATACAATATAGTAGCTATTGGTGCTATTTGCAAAATACTTTGGGCTTCCTGACTCTCTTGTGGTTGGGTGGGCCATGTGACTGGTTTGGCCTATCAGACTATGAGCAGAAGTGTCATACGTCACAGTTGGTGATATGAGAGCCTCTAAAATGCTCTTTGCCATGAGTCTGCACTATGTTCCATATAGCAGCTGCTTCACTAATCTGAGTCCTAGAATAGAGCCCCATGGTGATCCCTGGTGGACAGTGGAGTATGAGTAAATGTTTTTTGCTTTACGCGACTAGGATTTGAGGCTGTTTGTTCCTGCAGCATGAGCTTACCTATCCTGACTGATATACACAGTTAATGGAATCATAGGAGTCTGGTATTATTATTTGTTTGACCCTTTGAATTCTGTAACTTCGTCTTTAAACTCTTCACATATTATCACAGTTAGGAAAATACAACCTCTCTGAGAAACAAAATGACATTATGTATCCACACAACATCCTTCTTTTCTACACTGAATGTGAACATACACACATTTAGGAATATATCAAGTTTGAATTAAGGTACTAACTTGCATTATCCTGGGAGTAGATTATAGAATTCTCTAAGATTTTCATCTACTCTTTAGGGTTAAAACTGCCTTTTGTTAACCTAAATGGAATAAAAAGTTGTTTTCTATTTTGAGCCCTTAAAATTCCAAAGTTACATAATGATCTTATAGTGGTTTGAGTGGTGTCCCTCAGAATGTGACCTTATTTGGAAATAAGGTTTTTGCAGATATTAAGATGATGTCAAACTGGGTTAGAATGGGCCCTCATTCCAAAGACAAGTGTCTTTATAAGAAGAGAAGGTGTTACACAGACACACAGGGAAGAAGGCCATGTGAAGCTGGAAGCAGAGACTGGAATTACGTTGCCACAAAACATAAGGAAGGATTTTCCCTTAGACCCTTCAGAAAGAGCATTGTCTTTTGAGACCTTGATTTTGGACTTCTAGTCCCTAGAACTGTGAGAGTTGTTTGAAGTCACCCAGTTTGTGGTATTTTGTTATGGCACCCCTTGGGAACTTAACACAGATTCCAAACCAGGCAAAGGAAGTCTATTACTCACAGGCTGGACTCAAGGCATGAGTGACATGGAAGGAAGGGACTGAAAGAAGCCCCGGGTGGATCCACTTTAAAAACTTTTTTTTCTTTTTTAAGGTTTTTTTTTTTTTTAATTTTTTTTTTCAACATTTATTTATTTTTTGGGACAGAGAGAGACAGAGCATGAATGGGGGAGGGGCAGAGAGAGAGGGAGACACAGAATCGGAAACAGGCTCCAGGCTCTGAGCCATCAGCCCAGAGCCCGACGCGGGGCTCGAACTCCCGGACAGTGAGATCGTGACCTGGCTGAAGTCGGACGCTTAACCGACTGTGCCACCCAGGCGCCCCTCTTTTTTAAGGTTTTAAGTAATCTCTCCACCCAAAGGGGAGCTTGTACTTACAACCTCCTGAGATCAAGAATCACAAGTTCTACCTACAGAGCCAGCCTGGCACCCTTCCACTGTTATCAGTTTTAAGGGAGCTTCTAAATGACATTGGAAATGTACCAACATTTGAAGTTGGCTTAACTTTTGACCTTGAAATTTATAGTAACATTTCCACAAATGTGCAAAGATGTACATATAAGTATTGCAACATTGTGTGAAATAGTGTAAAGTTAGAAAATGCTAAAAAGCCTGGCTACATAAATTATAGTACACTCATGAAGTAGAATGGGATACAGCCAGTAAAAATAATGAAGTAACTAGATACAGGTGATGGTTATACAACACTTTGAATTACTAAATGCCACGGAATTGTTCACTTTAATTTATTTTTTTTTAATTTGCATCCAAATTAGCATATAGTGCAACAATGATTTCAGGAGTAGATTACTTAATGCCCCTTACCAATTTAGCCCATCCCCCCTCCCACAACCCCCAGAATTGTTCACTTTAAAAAGGTTAATTTTATATTATGTAAATTTCATCTCAATAAAATAAAAATTTTTTTAAATAATGAAGTAATCTGTAAGTGTTAGCATGGAAAAGTATTGTTGATTGAAAAGAACAAATTATAGAGTAGTAAGCATAATATTTCATTTCAATGAGCATTAATCAGTCCGTAAATTAGAATTTGCATAGACAAAATCTGGATGCAAATACGTTAAACTGTTTCCATTGGTTAGCTTGGAGCAAGGTGGTGGGGGTGGTTGGTAGGCAGTGATGTTGGGGAAACTCACTTCCTATGCCCTGTATTATTTGAACTTTTCATAACAGACGTTATTTTGTAATCAGAAAAATAACAACAATAAAACAGATTCTCATATTATTTTTATTCTTTCTAAAGTAAGGGGGGGGGGAACTGGACTCTACCTAAATTTTAATGGGAGGAGCAGAAAGCATTGTAATTTACATCATTTCCACCCCCCCCTCCCCCACTAAGTTCACTTAGTCAAATAAAATCACTTTCTAAATTGCTGCTATCCAGAAGGGACAGGTTAATCCCGGATGCGAGGTTCACTTTGGCTAATTTGTGACAAGCAATATGTACCCATACAGAGAAAAAGGCAGAGAAAGCCTGATTTAGGGTTTGTGGGTAGGGTGTTAGTTGTGGATTATATACATGCTTCTACACTACATAACAGGTTTCTTAGACCCCCCTCCCCCGCCAAATAAAAGAAAAAGAAAAGAAAAGAAAGAAAGAAGAAAGAAGGAAAGAAAACGTCCTATTTTACCCTAGCATATAGAACAGACTGCTAAATTCATGTTTTTTTACCTTGGGAAAAAATATACTACTTTATGAGTAAAAATCTTCCTAATTTGCATATAAAACTCTCATAAGGATTTGACAATAGGTTGCATACCTACCAAATGCAGAAGGCTGGGTAGGGGTTTTGGCTTGACTTGCTATGTGTAGAAGTGCTAGAAGGATCTCAGTTTGTGAAGGGGATTTAGGCTGCCTTGTGGGTTTGCTCGATGCAGGAGGACCCACCCAGAGTAACTGGTTTTATTTCACTGTGTGTGTTGAATGTGACAGTGAGGATGAAAGGGAAGCAAGCTGGGTGTCTATACCCTATGTTCAATCACCAGTAAGGGTACTACATAGTGCTTATTAACTTTTGCCTTGGTACCTCAGTTTTTTGTTTTTTTGTTTTTTTCCTGCTGATACACTAGCACTTTGGCACGAAGCAATTATGCTGAGCTATGGCTCTCCACTCACATAAAGCCAAGATGAGTTAAGATGGAGAAAAGTCTCCCAAACTCCCTATTTAATGATTATTTTTTGGCTAGAGACACAGCCCTGATGATAACAAAGAATCTGAGCTAATTTGTGCTTTTGCACCAGCACCCCGTAACTGAACCAAGCATTACCCAAATGACTAATTACTCAGTGAAATCAAAATGGAAGCCTTGGTGTTGCTGATGGAACATTCTCCAGTCATCTTTGCTCCATCATGTACAGCACATTGATATGTGCATTGTCAATCAAACCCTTCGATGTGCATAGCAAAATTACCTGATTTTTAAAAATTTTTTCTTAATGTTTATTTATTTTTGAGAGGGGGGAGGGGGAGGGGCAGAGAGAGAGGGAGACAGAATCTGAAGCAGGCTCTAGGTTCTGAGCTGTCAGCACAGAGCCTGATGCGGGGCTCAAACCCACAAACTGTGAGATCATGATCTGTGCAGAAATCAGATGCTTAACAGACTGAGCCACCCAGGTGCCCCCAAATTAACTGATTCTTAAAAAAAATTTTTTTAAGTAAGCTCTAGGCCCAATGTAGGGCTTGAACTCATGACCCTAAAATCAAGAGTCACATATTCTACCCACTAAGCCAGATAGGGACCCCCAAATTAATGGATTCTCAGTTCAGGCAAGGGCACATGGGTCTAAGTGATAGGTGGTGGGTCACTTCTTCTGGATGCCATAGAAGGTGCCTTCTGACTCTGTCCCTGAAAAATCCTCAATGCCATTTTGGTCTGGGTACTGTTTCTCCTCTGGTGGTTTTTGAGGAGAATTAGCATTAGTGTTTTGGAGACCACAGTTCCAGTGGTTTGGGAAACATCTCTTAGGCCTTCTCTGATGTCCACCAAAGGTTGAATGGGCTGAACTGCAAGCGTCTAACCCTCTTCAACCCACGTTTTCTGGAGCCTGTGTGGGGTCCACTCTGCCAGCCTGGATTTGCCTGCACACCCCAGCACCCTGCACCCCTTCTCACTCACTGATGAGCTCCTGCCAGTCACCCAGATGGAGAGGTGAGGGGTTAGGGGAGCTGAGCTCACAGAGGGAAAGCCTGGGACATGTGAGGCTTCCACTAGGGAAAATGATGAGAGAGCAGCCGGTGCCCTCGGCTGTGCTTTCAAAGGTCAGGAACACACGGCAGGGGAAAGACAAAGAGTCTCACCTTCTGGGTGGCTCAGAGCCTGTCCTTGTCCTAATGAATTGTGTCTGATCATGAAAATAAGCCCCGTGACTTGGGTGCAGGGCCGGCTGTGATCTTTTCATTACCCTGGCAGCTATTCCAGCCAGATTTCATCTGGCTGATGCCAGAGAGATGTGCCCCCTCCTAAGGATGAAGGCAAACAGCCTCTGTGGAAAATAGTTCCCAGAACCCGAGCGAAAGCCCAGAGGCTTGTCATGACTGAGTGCTCGGACCTCATGCACAGCTAGCATTTGAGCTTCTAAGCGGCCAGGCAATATAGTCAGCCCTTTCTGCAGGCCAGCCAGTTGTAATCACATCTCTGGCCTCGCACTCACCCCCCCTCTAAGAGGTGTCTTGCCATAGACTGGGAAGGAGATGGGAACGCACTGGGCCCGCACTACCTCATGCCTAGAGATCCTGGGTCCCTGGAAGTGGGTGTGCCTTGGAGCATGCTGGCTGCTTGGGAACCTCCTTAGCCTTCCCATGGCCACCCATGCCTCAACTGAGGAGGCCGGGAGATAGAAATGCTCTGAGCATTTCTTTCCCTGTCGGTTTTCCTACCATTTGAGTAGATAGAATGGATTGTTTCCCTCTCCTTGGGGAGCACGTTGGTACCTACCAGCACATTGACTGGTTTCTTCTTAATGCAGTGCTGATCATCTGCCCTAGGTGACATCAGAAACACTGACATTGCAGACAAAAAAATAATGCTTGGGGGCAGGGGAGGCAGACAACCTGTCATAGGGGGGCCCTGCTTCTTTCCATTAGGTGAAAAACGTACAGTTAATTATTTCTAGGTCGACTATAAAGAAAAATGGACCATGTCAATCGATGTGGATAGTACTGGATGTTTTCAAAATTCTATCACATTGCTGACAATTGCAATGTTCTTGTCAGGGATGTCATGTTGGGATGGGGGCGGAGGAAGGGTTTATGATGTGAGGCCCTTAAGGACATTCCCATTTCCCATGCTGCCCCTGCAAGGTTCTGCTGCTGTAGCTCACCCACATCTTCCCTGTTTCCAGGAATTTTTCTCCTTCTGTATCATGGACCTTCCATAGCTTTTAAGGGCAGTGACAGGAAAGGCCAGGGGAAGCTGGGTTAGCTTTGGCCAAATTGACTACAATCACAATGAGAAAGCTGGATGTGTCTATGTTACCTTTCTTCTTAAATCCCAGATACTAAAAGCTGTCTTCCAATCCTTTGAGTAACTGCATGAGTTGAGTGAATTGAGAAAGAAGCACACAGCTACATTATTTCAGTACATGCTAGCTAGCATCCTCATGTAAAAAAAAAAAAAAAAAAAAGAAGGAAGGAAAAGAGAAAAGTCGAGCAAATATCCCCAAACTTGTTCCAGGACGGACTTCTTGTGCAACTCATTGCTAGCTTGAGCTTTCTATGAAATTGCTTTGCTCATTTTGGGTTGTCTACTCCACCTTGACGTTCTGGCAGATGGGGAGGTAGAGCTGCCATCTGCCTTTATTTTTCTCACCCCACCACAGGACATTGCAAAGTGGGCACCACAGGGACATCCCACACTGCCAACACTGTTCTTTCACCCAAATGCTTGCTGCTTCTCTGCCCAGATCCCTGGCGGGGGGAGCGGCTGGCACAGGTCTCTGGCTGATGTCTGCCTTGCCCTTTGGCTCTTTGGAAAAGGAAAAGCAGGACTGGGCTGGAAGGGCCTCTGAGTAAGCAGGTTCTGTTGCAAAAGTGCAGTTTCAGGGGTTTGGACTCTTGGAGTCAAAGCCGCTTTCCGCAGGTGTTCTTTACTCAGTATCACTGGTTTGCTCCTCCCCCCCCCCCCCCCCCCCCCCAGGGGAATATGATCCAGAGGCTAGCAGGGCACTGGCTGGTCTGACATGGGTTCAGTCTGTTTGGTGATGGGACTGGGGTTCCTGAAGCTCAGTGCTTCTCCTTCTAGAAGCTCCTTGTGGTCAGGCACTGTGGCCTGTTTGCCATAACGCCCCAGAGCCTGGCACAGCATTTGGCACATCATAGGTCGTTAATACATACTTTTCAAAAAGCGACTGTCTCAAAGAAAGCAAATAAGGCAAGTGTGGATTGTGGAAAGAGCACAGAACTGAGTCAGAGAACCTGGTCTGCATCTCAAACTTGCTACTCATTCAGTATTAGTGAGTTCCTTCACCTTGCTGAAACTGTTTCCTCATCTGTAAATTGGGGACAATCATACTTTTGTCTTAAGGCTGCTGTGGGGATGAGATAATATAGAGTGGTGCAGCTCTTGGCTCATGGAAACTTTTGTGAGTGTTTGCTATTTACCAGAGAGTTCCATGTGGCTCATCGCAGAGGTTGGGACTTTGGTCCCCAGTGTGTTGCTTTGGGAGTCTTGGGGTTCTGGGGAGGGTGGTAAACCAGCCCAAGGTGTGCCAAAGCAGGGTCTGGCACTCAATATCTTTGCAGGACAGCATGGTATCTTTTGGCCTGAACTCACTTCACTAATTAAGTTTACAGCTCCTTCACTGTGAGAGTTCCAGGGCTCTCACAACTTGTGGAGTTATTGGTGAGGGCAAACACATTTTCATAACATTGAACTGGGTCTTTAACACAGACTTAGAAAGCTTGGTGAGTGAAAGCAAAGGGTGGGCAGTGAGTAGAATGACCTATTTCTAGTACCACTTGGCTTGGAGGCCAGCTCTGCCATTAATCAATTAATCAAGCAAGTCACATAATGTCTCTTGGCTCTGCTTTTCTGTTTTCTAAAATGGTGGGTGGGTGGGTGGCTACTGGAGAGTTGTTCTAGATCTGATCTCACCTTTTTTTTTTTTTCTTTTTGGCCACAATCACAGGACAGATGGCATTCACATGTGCAGCATATTCTTAGGGGTACACACAATTTTTGAAAAACCTTCCAAAATGGTGTGGGGGAACTAAGGCATTCAACACTTTGAAATCACTACTGATATTAGCAGTTTAGCAAAACTGCTTTCTTACTGTGGGCCATGGGCATACATAAAATTGGCCATAAATGATACACAGTCCTTTTGCAAATGCTCTAAGCCTATGCTGTCTCTGCCATGAGTACCTATATCAGAATATAAGTGAGGAAGCTATTCTTATGGGGTAGCAGAAATTCAGCCTTATTTTATTTAAAAGGCCGTTATATTCAGTTTGGATTCTTGGCTAGTAGCAGCATCTATCTTGTGCTACAATTGAGAACTTGTAGCATGACATACCCATTTGTTGTGAGTTGGAACAGAGAATTAATGGATCAGATCTTTTTAAAAGGGCCTTTCAGCTTTACAGGTTGGTTCCGTTGATTTCACATATGTCTGGGACTTGCTAAGACAGAGAAATTCAACTCAACTGCAGGTACTGGGACGCAGTGGAGTGCAGTGGAGGACAAGGAATCCAGAGTCCAAGAATTTAAAACTTTTTTTCTCCATAACTCACCCATTGCAGACATCGTTTCCAATCATGGCATATATAATGATGGCTGGATGATCCAACAGTGGGTCTCTGGACAAACTGAGAAACATAGATGGGATATGAATGGCAAACACTCAGAAGCCGTGCTTTGGAACTGATGTCACAGCTTGGATCTGTGAAAGGATCTTGGCGTGGCCCCCCTTTTGGATAACATTTTGCTATTTTTCTTTCATTCCAGTACCACCATTCTCTTTCCCTCTTCTTGTGTATAATCTGTAACCCACTTCCCCATTAGGGAAAGGCCACAGAAGTAAACAGAATTGAGAAGAGTGGATTGAACTCTCCAGGAGGCACACGTGATGCCATCTTTTTAGGACCTTTCCCAGCGTTTTTCATCAAGTGTTACTTGGCTACTTCTGTCCAGATTTGTAGGACATCCCAACATCTGTGTATTGAACTTCAAATTCAAGGTTTTCTCAAGCTTTCTCTCTGGGAACCCAGGGCCTTGCTTCTGAATTTTAAGCTCAAAATGAGCACATAAAGCAAGAAAATGAAATACATTTTTTTGGTCTTTTGTTCAGCAACTTTGGCCAGACCTAAATTTGATCCCCTTTGTATGCGTTTTTTATGATTCTTCTTAAAGAACATATGCAAATTAATCACTTCCTATGCCCACGGGTCCAAGAAGTGATAATGTCCCAATGTTTGGGAGTGGCTAGTAAGGTACTGGTACTCAGTACAAGTGATTACAGTGTAGCCACAGAGGGTTTTCATTCTTTGTTTTTAAATCAGAAACCCAATCTAAAAACAACTTCTTATATCCCACTTTCACTTACCTTTCTATAAATCTGTCCAGGTTTTGGGAAGATGCACCTGAATAATTAAAAGACAATAATTAAAGGTAGTGAGCTCAATTCAACACAATTGGGATGATAGTCTGATTGACTGAAATCATGGAAGAAGCATCACTGTGCAACCAGACATTGTCTGCACCATCACACAGATGGGAAAGCTTCATTCTCCTTAAAGAGTTTTCTGTTTATGTGGCATTATATCAACATGATCCTAAATTCTTTGGATTTCCAAGTCTCAAGATATTTCCTAAGCATGAATGAGTAAGCTTTCTAGTAGATGTGAGAACATGATATACATCTATCACCAAAGAGAAACTACTCCAAAGATCGTTAGGTGAGGGATGAGAAGAAGTAAAAAAGGATTCTTTGAGAACTAGCCATCTCCTTAGAAAGCCCCAGTTAATCACCTGCTGGGATCCCTGCTCACTCCTGAGGCTCCTCCTGGCTGGCTGGTCTGTTCAAGGTTCAGATTGTACAGCTGATATATGTAAACTCCTGCGATGAATGACCACCCTCCCCCTCTCCTTGCTACCACCTGTAATGTATCTCTTATGTGAAAATTGTATTTATTGGATACTCATTTTATTGTGGACACACTGTTAGGTACTTATATTATTAGTTCATTTACACCTTGGCACAACTGTGTGAGGTAGGTATAGTAGTATTCCCATTTTATAGATGAGAAAAGTGAGGCTTACTTAAGTGACTTGCCTAAAGCCACACAACTAATAATATGGAGAGCTGCTTAAACCCAGTCCCTTCTGTCTGTAATGCTGAGCTCTGGCACTGCTCCTTTAGGCTGGGAGTCTAGAAAGAGTGAACCCATATAGGTTTATTGCTAGTTTGTCCCTTGGAGGCTGGCCAGCAGTAACGAGTAATCATCAGCTGGGTGACAAGGGACGAGGAAGATTCTCCTACAATTTCCAGCCTTAGAAGCCTGGGGACAGGTGCATCTTATGACAGAGTCAGTGAGTGTTCTTAGAGATCTTCAAAGAGAAAAGGGGAGTGCACAGCCATGAAGGCCATGATGGCCCGTGTTTCCCTGAATCAGTGTGACCACAAAGTGACTGCCTCTTCTTCAAGTGCAGTACAATCAAGCTATATGGGCAGTGCTGATGTTCCCTTGGTTGACTCAGGAATGTCAGCACATTAAATGGATGTTGCTTTATTTCCTTTTTTTTTGTGTTAAATATACCACCCATAAACTTCACCATTTTAACTTTTTTGAGCATCCAAGTGGCTTTAAGTACATTCACATTATTATGCAACCATCAGCATTATCCATCTCCAGAACTTTTCCAGCATCCCAAATTGAAGACTTATACTCATTAAGGAATAACTAGGTCCCTCATATAGGTGGAATCATAATATATTTGTCTTTTTGTGCCTGGCTTATTCCATTTACCATAATGTTTTCATAGTTCATTTGTAACATGTGTTAGTATATCCACTTTTTTAAAGGCTGAATAAGTTTCCATTGTATGGATCTATACATTCATCTGTTGATAGGCCCTTGGTTTGTTTCTACCTTTTGACTATTGTGAATGATGCTGCTATGAACATTGGTGTGCAAGTATCTGTTTAGGTCCCTGCTTTCAATTCTTTTAGGTATATACCTAATTTAAATTGCTTGGGATGCCTGGGTGGCGCTGTCAGTTAAGCGTCCAACTTCAGCCAGGTCACGATCTCGCGGTCCGTGAGTTCGAGCCCCGCGTCAGGCTCTGGGCTGATGGCTCAGAGCCTGGAGCCTGTTTCCGATTCTGTGTCTCCCTCTCTCTCTGCCCCTCCCCTGTTCATGCTCTGTCTCTCTCTGTCCCAAAAATAAATAAACGTTGAAAAAAAAATAAAAAAAAATAAATTGCTGGACCATATGGCAATGCTATGCTTAATTTTTTTTTTGAGGAACTGTCATACTGTTTTTTTATTCCCTTTATGTTAGTGAGGCAGGGTACATTTGACATGAACACAAACATAGAAATTAAGAGCAGTCAATTCATCTCTGCATGCATGCATCCATTCACCCTCTCCATTGGTTTGCTGAACACCTACCATGTGCCTGACATACAGTAGGGAGTTGACAAATGGGTTGGATGCAGACTCTATGTCTGAGGAGCAGCATTTAAAGGGGGTAAACACATAACTGAGTGCTGGTGAAAGTTTTAATGCCCATCCAAACCCAACGAGAATGTGCCAGATTTTACAACACTGAGTCCTAAATGTACAGACTCAAAGACTTTCTGGGTGTTAGAGGGTTCCCATCGTTCTCAAGAGGAAAGAGAAGGAGGGCAGCCATTGCCTGCTGACATATCCCATGGTGTCTCACTCATCTCATTGGCTGGCCTTTCATTCAGTTCCAGCCCCATGACTCTCAACTTCCCATTTTCAATAGGATAACAATCAAGAGGTGTTTAATTCTCACTCTTTGATTTTTCTTTTAATGAGAAATGAAAACTAATGAAAGCTCAAGCCATGAGTGGGAAAAAAAATTAAAGGACCAGTTCAGGCCAATAATTTTCCTCATTATCCAGACTGCAGCTGGGAATTTGAGGTGCTGAGCACCCACAGAGCTGGAGGGAAATGAAAATGATGACCTGTCATGGCTTGCCACATGGGCTGCCCCCTCCCAGTGCCCACACCACCCACATCCCTTTGCTGCTCAGGACAAGGATGGCAGGCCAATTGCAACTGGGTGTGGCGAATTTCAAAACAACAATCACAAACTTCCACTCAAGGGGAGAGAACATGCCTACTCTTCTTTACTCAAATGTTAAGGGTTTTTTTTTCTGCTGAATATTTATAATATGAGCACAGAATTTTCTGTTTCCAGAGTTGTTGTGCCTTCCATGATTTATATTTCCTTTTGGGAATCTCAGTTTTATGAAATTATGTAATTAGGTAATTTCCACATCACTCTGTCTTCTTAATTCCCATTTCCTGTTGTCCTGCTCCCTTTTTTTAAGCCCCATCAACATTTGCTGTCTCTCTCCCTCCCAAGCCCTCTTGTCTTCCTCCTCTTGTATATAGACTTCTTCTCAGCTGCTGATTTTACTGCTGCTGTTGTAGAAAATACTGAAGCATTTGGAACTGGAAGATGTGAGCAGGAAAGAAAGACAGCCCCTAGCCTGTGGGATGTGGCAAAACAAGGGGGACATTTGAAGAACTGTAACTACCCTTAAGAGATCCATAGTCTGGTCTCTACAATTATAGTTCAGAGAAATGGAAAAGGTGTGACTATGAAATAGGGACATTTTATTTATTCATTGAAGTGGTCCAATGGAGAATTAAAGGAATTATTTCCCCAATTAAAGGAAGAAGGGGGTCTTTTTTGGCCATCAGAATCTGAATTCCGGCTCATTTAGTGCCTTTTTTCTTAACATTTATTTATTTTGAGAGAGAGAGAGAGAGAGAGAGAGAGAGAGAGAGAATCCCAAGCAGGCTCTGCACAAATTGTGAGATCATGACTCACATTGAGCTGAATTGAACTGAAATCAAGAGTCAGAAGCTTAACCGACTGAACCACCCAGGAACCCCTCATTCATTGCATTTTAAATGAGGAATTGTGCACTGCAAGGAGAGAAGAAGGGTTTCACATAATCTCAGCATTGGTTGTTCTCCCATAAATAAATTTCAGTGTACATTTCCACTGCTGGATCAGTGTTGACCATAGCAGCAATTCCTTCATATTCTGGGCATTCAGATCAACTGGTAAGATGCTTTTCATGGTCTTCTAAATGAGCTTGTAACTTTCTGTGCCTGGCCCAGAACAGAAGTGCTCTGTCTCAAATTCTTCATGGGAAAAGATGAAGTATATTTAAATATAACAGGTCTTCAGAAATTAATGCATTAATTTGATAACACTTATGGACTACTTCCTGTGTGCCAGGCATTGCAATAGATGTTGGGGACACATCAGTAAGTAGAACAGATACAGTCCCTATTTTTATGAAGTTTATAGTTCTGAGGCAAATAATGAACATAAAGTGTGAGGATTCAGAGAAGCCCTGAAGAAGTGTTAAGCTGTGCACTAAAAGAAAACTAGGTGTTTCCTTTCTTGATGTTCGAAGACAATAACTTGTTAATTAATTTCCGATAAAATATTTGATGCTTTTTTATACATGATGCAGAAAGAAATCCCAAGTTTAAGGCCATTTTGCTATAACTGTCTGAATAGGACAAGTGAAGATCCAGGTTTCAAGTTCTAAAGCTTATATAATTTGAAGAAATTATAAAGAATCCTCTTTAAGGAAAAGGACACAAAACAGAAAAATGAGACCTGACATAAAGGGAAGCCAAGGTGGGAAGAAAGAAGGGTCTGAACCAATTGTGGTTAGATATCTTAAGTTGGAAAATTTTACAAATTCATATGGTCGCCAAGCTTGGGAGGCCCTCAAGCTAGAATATCATTAGCTTCATAACTCTGCCTCTTGATGCTCCTTAAAGGTCATGTGTGAAGTCTTGGGGCATCAGTGCCAGGTGGGACCTCCAAGAGCATGTGATCAGGCAGCCCACTTTCCAGATGAGGCCCAGGGGCAGAAAGAGACTTGCTCAAGGTCCTACAGCTAGTAAGCGGTAATCCATTTCAGATGTCAATTTAACAATACACATTAGTAATGATTGAACTAGATCATTTTAGTTCCTATATGAGAATATGTGAATTATATTATTCATTCTTCTATGAGACCCTGTCGCTGCTAGGAGACCCCTTTCCCACTTCCTGAGTGAGAACTGAAGGTTTTTTTCTCTGTGCCTCTGTCCATGTCTGGGTTTTGGGGAGCCTTGAGACTAGGTCGGGAGATATCAGAAGACAATAAAATGCTAATCTCACTGCTGGTTTGGTGGTACTCATTCTGGTCTTCTTCTTCAATCGACCTGCTACTATTTACTTTTCAGAGTCTTCTAGCACCTGCTCCATACTTTCTGACAAGGCTTTATAGCAGCTTTCAGGGGGGCAGGCTGGGTGGAGCATACTTACTCTATTGTACTCAGAACCAGAAACCTAAGAAGCGTTATAGAGAGTATAAAATGTTCATGGAAAATGTGCCATCATACACAGACATAAAGTAAATCTAATAATGTTTTTTAACTTTCATTAGATTTTAAATAATGCAGATTTTGCTCGTATTTTTATAACTGAGGAAGCATTTTGAAGAGTATGATGTATATACATCCAGTTAAAAAATCAGCCATAAGAAATTTAAATTCCTTTTCTCTAAAAATGTTGCTTGCAATAAGTAGAAACATTCAGACTAATACATTGACCTTGAGCTCAAAATAGTAGGCACTTAATAATTGTTGTGACAGTTTTTGCTGGTGTTTCTACTACTGAAAATGCTTTCAAATTCACAAGTGTGGTTCTGAATTTCTGTGACAAGCAGATAAATGATTCCCCAAAACATATATTTTTTAAAAGAATATAATAGCCTTCCCAGAATGGCTCTGATCTCCCTCATAGTCTCATAACTTGACACAGCTTCACAAGCATCCCTCAGCCACGCTGAACTTCTCTCTTCCTCTTTCTCAAAGATATTTTGCCCTTGGAGCCTCTTTGCACTGAGTTACCATCTCCCTCTGCTTTTTGGATTCCTATTTTTTTTTTTTTTCCTGCAGGGAAGTCTGCTCAAACGTACCTTCTCTGTGAAGTTTTCCTCTCCTTCTCCAGGCAGAGGTAAATATCTCTTACCTCCAGAGACCTCAACCTACCTCTATTTTAGTGTCATTTCAGAAGAACACTGATTGTCTCCTTATTTGTCTCTCTTTTCCGTGTAGTTATGATCTCCTTGAAGGCAGGGGCTTTGTCTTGTCCATCTTTCTATTTCTAGCACCTATTACAATATCGGAGAGGAAACAGAGGGAGTAGTGGGGGAAAAATCAAGTGGAAAATGAGAGGATGGGAAGTAAGAGAAGACCAAAGGTAAAAGGCACATCCCAGCATGCTTTGGAGCTGATAAAAAAACATGGCAAATTCATTTAAGCTGTCAACACAAGTAGCAGGGAGCTTTCCCCACAATGTCCTTTATCTCAAACCCTAAACGAAAGAGATCTACTGAGGGGCCCCTGGGTGGCTTAGTCTGACTCTTGATTTCAGGTCATGATCTCACAGTTCATGGTTTTGAGCCCCATGTTGGGCTCTGTGCTGACAGCACAGAGCCTGCTTGGGATTCTCTCTCTCCCTCTCTCTTTCTTGCTGCCCCTCCCCCATGTGCACACTCTCTCTCAAAAATAAATGTTTAAACATTTAAAAAAGGGGGGATCTATTGAAAGGAGACCCCCTAGGACTTCAGCAACCTTTGCCATTGACAATTACATAAAAAAAGTAGAAGATATTTGCTTCTGAATTTGCCTTCTGTAGGTGGGCAGATTCAAGAGGTACAGGATGGAAATCTTGACCTAACAGAAGAAATGAAAACTCATTCTCTTCACGTTATAATCATTGTCAGGTGCCCTGCTTCTATCTAGATGAGTTGCATGGAACAAGGAGAAGCCAGGCAGGGCTGCATAGATAAGTGCTAAGAAATAGTTCCACTTGGATCAGAATGTCTCCACTGTTTAATGATTCTTTGAGATTGAAAGCCTTGAAAATATTAAAAATGGGAATAAATCCTCCTAATATAAGGAGGGAAATTGCCCCTCTATACAAAATGTATCAAATTGAAATGTTTTTAACTCAAAAGTTTCTATTAAAATCAAACAGTGTATCTTGGAGATACATTTGGTCCTTAGGATAAATAGGAAGTTTTGATACCTTGCAGGCATTGAGCATATCTGAATTTACCTTTTAGATCAAGCAACTCAAAAACTGGTATTAAAACCTGGCTTTTTTTTTTTTTTTTTTGCTGTGAGCACACTGCATCATGGCTCCCAAATAGAAACATCCCAGTTGTTTTGTTATAAATAATTTCTCTCATTGCCTCCCAACATTCTGGGTTGAGATTAAAAACTTGACCCAGTGTTTGGGTTTACTAAATACTTACTGAGGGCCTACTTCTGCTTGGCAAGATAATTTCTTTGCTTCTCTCCTGTGCTCTGTGGCTTTTAAAAAATTGTTTTAAAATTTCCATTTTAAAATCATTTCCAAGAAGTTAACATAATTTTCAAAGGTTGAAATAGTTTACAAAAGTTGCAAAAATAGAACAAAGCATTTGCACATATCTTTTATCCAAACTCCCTGAAAGTGAACATCTTTCACAGTCATGGTACAGTTATCAAGATCAGGAAATTCAATACTGTTGTCAAATCTATAGACCTATTTAAATTTCACTGATTGTCCCACTCATGGGTCAGTCCAACTCAGATCCAACACTTTCTGGGTCATTCCAACTCAGGATCACATATTGTATTTAGTTTTATGTCAGCCCAGTCTCCTTTAACCTGGGTTAATTCTTCGAAGTTTTATGACCTTGACACTTTGGAAGGGTACTGACCAATTATTTTATAGAATGCCCTTCAATTTGGGTTTGTCTTATGTTTCCTCCTAATTAAATTCATGTTGTGCATTTTTGTCAAGAATACAATAGCAAGTGCTCAGACGGCTAGTTAAAGCCACAAAATCTGTTTTGTTAGAGAATAGAGATCATGGCGGGGGGAAGTGATAATAAAAATAATACGTTCTTGTATGTGTAACTGAATTCAGCTCTACCTGGATTAATACTCATTTCTAGTTTGTTTCTTCATCCTTCTTTTACTTTTTTTTCTTGCCTCTCCCTTTCTGAGAGGACCACTTTTGATAAAGAGGGAAGGCTAACAGAGTGCTGGGTCAAGGTATCTAATTCTGATGTTCAGCTGCCTCTGGGCAGGTATGGGTCATCTTGACAGTGTGACAGTGAAGTGAAGATAGTGGCTTTAGAAGCCAGAATCTGAAAGAGGGACAGCATGGCATGGTTGGGAGCAGACATAGACACTCTCTGACATGGCTTGTACGATGAGCCACTCTACCACTGATGAGCTAATGGACTTTGGGTGAGTTATTAAACTTATCTAAGCCCCAGATTCCTCACCTGTTTAAAATAGGGTTGCTTTGTGGATTAAATGGGGATAAAGTATGCAAAGTACTTAGCATAGTGTCTGGGTGAGAGAAGGTACATTTTATGAACTAAATATTTGTGTCCCTCCAAAATTCATACGTTGGAACTTAATTCCCATCATCATGGTATTTGGAGGTGGGACTTTTGAGAAGTAATTAGCTCCAAAGGATGGAGTTCTCATGAATCAAATCTGTGCCCTTTAAGAAGAGGCAGAAAGCTAGGGTGCTTTCTTTCTGCCATGTCACAAGAGGATACAGGGAGAAGTGAGCAGTTTGCAACCTGGGAGGGGGCTCTCACCCAGAACTCCCCCTGCTAGCACTCTGATCTTGAACTTCCAGACTCTAAAACTGTGAGAAATAAGTTTCTGTCATTTATAAGATAGTCTATGTTTGTTGTTGTTGTTGTTAAAGCAGTCTGAACTAAGCCTGCAGTACTTAATATCAGCTAAAATCTATAAAAGTAGTAATAACAACAGCAACCTCCAAACCTCTCCAGCTAAATCCACCCATCCTGCTAATGGATGCTCCTGGGGAATCATGCCCTGACCAATGGTCCCTCCTAGATGGTATTCCCCAGGTAGAACACACGATTAGCTGGCCAGGGCCTGAAAAGACATCGATGTATTCTTTCTGGCTTGGAACAAGGCCTGAATGGTGGTGTTTCTGTGTCCAAGGCAAGCTCCTTCGACAGTTCTCTTGCTTGTTGAGGAAGCAAGCTGCTTTCTGGCAAATCTCTGCAAGTCTAACAGCAGGATGGATGGTTCTCTCATGTTCACTCTTATTAGAACATCCCCCAGAAGCGTCTTCTCTCCTTCTGCTTCTCACCCCGGGCCTGGTCACCTTGTAGGAGCTCTTCCCACTTTTGACTTGCTGTACATTGAAGTCCTACTTTTACTTGCACAGTCCCTGGCCACTTAAGACTTGGGAGGGGGTCCGAAGCCTCAAATGGCCACAAGGGCCAGGTAGCTAAGCCCATAGTCCACCTGAAGGGCAGGCCACTACTCAGCTCCAACCAATCGTTGCCAGGCAGGGGTGTGGCTGTGTTGCCAGAACTGCTGATTTTCAGAGATAGATAAAAATGGGATTTTTATCCAAGAGCTCTCGAGTTTTAAATATGAGCAACAAATCAGATTAAAAACAAAACACTTAACCATGGAGTGACCCTGAAGATTGCTGGTCTAAAACAGTCTGATTTAGAATTTCAGAGTCATGGAGCTTGGATGGAAGTTCAGATTATCTGGTTAAAGCCCTTTATTTTACACAGAGGGAAACTGAGGCTCAGAACAGGGAGGGACTCACGGAGGCTATGGAGCCAGCCAGTGAGAGGTCAGGACCTGAATGTGGTCATGCATCCATTAATGTATCCTTTGTGCCTATTACAGCAGCTGGTGCTCAAAAACACCAGCAGACTTAATATCAGCATGGAGATGAGTTTAGGGTTCGCCTCTCCCCTCACTTTTCACTGGAGAGCAACAGGAATGAGTTGTACTGTGCTGCGGTGCATGAATGAGGTGATTTGCTTTGCCGGTAATCTTGTGGGGTTCATCTCAGAGCAGTGATTTGTAGAAGAAACAGTTGAGCGGTCATCAGGAGGGAGCACGGAGCTGAGCTCATGGCCGTCATGGACACGTAGTACCCTGCTCTCTTCTTCCTCCCTCTCCCCTCCCTCTGCTTCTGCTCCTCACCCCTCTGCTTCCCGCCACCTCCCGCTTAGCCTTCCCAGCACCTTACCATGTAGATGGCCTGAATATAAATTTCATACGCTGCCTTGAATTTTGCCCCTTTACCCTAGTTTCTCTGGTCTGCCAGATTCTCTCCCATTCTCTAGATGGTTTAATGCAAGCTGAAAGAAGGGAACCAGCAAGTTCTTGGAGTGGGGGAGGGGCAGTGGAGTTCAAGCTCAAATCCGGTTTGCAGCAAAAGGATTGAAGTGGGGTCAGGTAGGTAAGGCTGTGACACATGCTCTGTGGCAGCATGTTAAAATTCTCCAAGTTTCGGGGAGCCTGGGTGGCTCAATTGGTTAAGCAACTGACTTCGGCTCAGGTCATGATCTCACGGTTCGTGGGTTTGAGCCCCGCGTGGGGGCTCTGTGCTGACAGCTCAGAGCCTGGAGCCTGCTTCAGATTCTGTGTTTCCCTCTCTCTCTGTTCCTCCCCTGCTCGTTCTCTGTCTCTCTGTCTTTCAAAAATAAATAAAAACGTTAAAAAAATTTTTAAAAAATGCTCCAAGTTTCTTATCTATATACTTCCAGCTGGTCCCCTGCTCCCACTTCTGGCGTGTGGGGGAGCACATGCGTGCACAGAGAGGGGTGGCCTCACACTGTGTGGGAGATCAGGCCTGGAAAACAGAATTCCTGTAAGCACTTTTGACTTTCTGAAAACAAAATGACCCCAAATAGGGGTTTACACTAAGGTTTTGCTAAACCTGCAGAATCAAAGTGAGGAAGGCTACCAGTGACAAAAGACATTCCAGGCTAGTAAAGTCTCCTTGGGAAACTGTGGAGATGCTACGCGTGGCCCAGGAACGGGTAGGTCAGAGTGCCCACCTCTGTAGGCTGTGTGCTGTGGCCATGGGGGCTCAGGGGCTGGGATCTGTGTGTCTTTTAAAGCATATGAGTCTTGTTTATTTTAGAAGTGGATGACTTGTGAATTTTTATTTACTTAAAAACACATGTTGAATACTCCTTTAACATTTGTTTTTCTTCTACCTTTTATTTTAAAAATGAAGTATAATCTTGCCAATCATGGCTTTTGCCCACTGTGGAGGTATTCAGGTTGGCAAAGGATTACTGTGTGTGCTTTTCTTCTCTTCAAAGGCTAAATGTAACTCCTGAGAGTTATTCGAGTTTATAAGAAAAAAGTGTGTTGGCTTGACTTTTCCCTACTACGTGCAGCAGAGGCTGAGCTCAGTGCTAGAGTACAAATATGGTTCCCTCGGGGCTCATGCTCACTATTGCACTGGTAAGTTCCACTTGAAGCAGCTTCAAGCCAAATAAAGGGTGACCAGAGGCAGCAACAGAGGACTTGTGTAAGGTGGCAGGAGTTTGGCTCTGCTGGACGTGTGAATGGGAGCAGTGAGATCAGACGAGGACAGTGAGGGCTGAAATAAAAGCTAGCATTCATTGACTCTTTACTGAGCATGAGGCTTTGAGGCCCAATGCCAAGGTCTCCAAACGTGGAACATGCAGCATGGGTATGAGAGGTAGTTTGGGGGTCCATGTTTGCCTCACTGGACTCTCAGATGGATTTTGATTGGCATCCACATTTATAGGTCTAGCCTCTGAGAGGTGATCATCTTTGAAAACCTTCATCTGCTCCTCCACCTTCTAGAATATTCTAGGGCTCCCAGCTCAACCAGTCAAAGCTTGTTTTCCAGACTCTACTACCCCACAGCTTCCGTCCTTTGCCCCACCCATCCTTACTGCCCCACACTGTAGCTCTCACTTTCCTCCACCCCAATCCTGCCTTTGTCCTACTTTCCTCCAGCCTTGCAAGGGGAGCCCTGGCCCGCTGGCCAGGATGCACCCATTCCCCAGGGCTCCCTCGAAGTCCTGCCCATTTCTCCTCTGTTCCTGGCCCCAGCTCTCCTCAGTCACTCTCAGACCTGCTGTCCACCAGGCTCCAATCATTTCCCGTTCTTATCCCTTGCTCAGCCTTTTCCTCCCAGAGGAAGAGCCCTCTTTTTCTGTGAGATTCTCCTGGTCCAGCCAGCCGCCCCTCACCCATGACCCTGCCCACTGCTGTCTCGAGGGGCCTGGAGACCCAACCCCAGATGTCCCCTTGTTCTGTCCTTACACTCAGTGAGCAACAGGCTTTCCCATCATGGGCGTTCATCTTTTAAATGTATTTTTGTGTTTTCAAATCTACTTTTTTTTTTTTTTTAAGAAACAATGTACATTGAAAAAGTGACTGATTTTTTAAAATGCTGAGGAAATAATAGGACAGGTGGTAAGTGGAGTTTGCAATGATGATGGACATTTAGAAAGCACTGCGTTTTTCCCATTCAACCTTAAATAGCCCTGTGAAGTTCAAGTATGTCCTGTTATTATCCCCACTGTGCAAAGTGGGCCCCATCTGGGTTTTGTGATGAATTCTGCATGTCATGTGATGTAGTTTAAAAATTGGCTTTATTGGAGAAGGGGCAAACATACAAGGCAAGGCTTGTTCCCCAAACCCCATCACTCACTGACTTTGGGTGCAGCCTTTCCCTCCGCAAAATAGGGTGAAGGCGACCTACTGGGGCTAGCTTGTTGTCTAGACAACCCAGAGTGACATCCTGGGTCAACTTTGGCAATTGTGTGCATTGAACCATGACCCACATTCTATATAGATGCAGAAACAGGCCAGGGAAATTAAACTATTTGTCTAAGTCACACACCAATTCCAGCGCCTAAATTCAAAACCAGTCTACTAGTTTACATGGCAAGGAAATGAGAAGATTTTAGGAAGCAACAAGAGTGGGATAACTCTGCCGTTTGTTCTCTGGGAATCGCTTTGCATCTCTGAGAAGTGAGGTGACATTCTGTGAGGACCCAGCCAACCACAAGGTGTACTGACCCTTTCCCTGTCCCTATGCGGCCCCGCTCCGCAGGTCCTCTGGGCAAGCTGGGAGCTGTAGGAGTTTGCTGCAAATCGCCTTTGCCCATTGTAAAGATTTAGCTGGAAGCTTGCTGGGCAATCAGTACCCAACTTAAAGATGACTTTGGCATTGTACATCTTAAAATGCTTTATAATCACTGGCAATGGTTCATGGTAGAGGTATCTCTAGACATTTTCCAGGTCTTGTTCAGAAACATCAAGATGAAACTAAGAGCTGTTTCTTTAATTCTTACTACACAGTTTTTAAGAAAGTCTTTAATATTCCATTCAACTCTTTCTTCTCTTTCTCCTTTCTTCCTCTCTCTCCACCGCCCGCCCCCTCGCTGGTTCTGAAAAATAAGTGTAGCCATAAATATGCAGGGCGTAGAAGGCTGACTTTTCCTATATCCAATAAAAACCCTGGGGAGTAATTGAAATAACTTGACACAGCTAGTCAGGTTACATTCTGCATAATAGCAAAGAAAACCCATAGTGAGGAAAAGCTGCAGTAAATAGGAAGAAAGGCTGGAAGTAAAACCAGAACATTAAATAATGAGTAATTATGAGGAACTAAAACAATAACAACAGCAGTAGCAATAAAAACCCTTGTAGAATTCCATCCTTAGAAAAATAGTCAAGGAGCATCTTCAAAGAAGTTATACTAGACAACGTCTACATTTTAGGCATTTCTAAGGATTGCAAATTTGAAGAAAAGGAAGGAAATAAGCCCTCCCCCCACTTACACTCTGGCACCTATTTATTAGTCTTAACTCTGACAGAAGGCACAGGTTTTGATCCCATTTTGACATGCCTGGTTTTTTTTTTTCATGATTAGGCTTCTCTCCCATCTCTTTTTCCCTGTTTTATCTTCACAATCTGAATTTTAAAGGAATGCTGTCAAGACAGCATACCACAAAAGGAGAAGCATCTACTACAAATTGTACTTTGTAGTTTTGGAGCATCTTACTTTGGTCTTTTTGATTTTACAAAAGATCACTGCATTCATTGTGGGTAGAAAGTAATGTTGAGTTGACAAGTCTGGGGCTTGGGAGAGAGGGAAATGCTGGCATCGTAGGCACAGGGAGCGTGCAGCTTAGAGTCCTATTGCTTGTTCCTGTCCTAACCTGACCCCTCAACTATGGGATCCCAGGCAAGCCCTTCACTGTTCCTGTACTCACTTTCTTCTAGGTTTGTTTTTTTTTTTTTAAGTTTATTTCTGTGTAAACATAAAATCTTTAGGAAACAGAAAAGTATATATAAAAAAAAGATCATCCATAATTGATCAAACATAATGATTTTGGTATATTTTCTGTGATCTTCATATGTGAAGCTAGTTTTTTCTCTTATTTAAAAAAATATAGTAGGGGTGCCTGGGTGGCTCTGTGGGTTAAGCATCCAACTTCAGCTCAGGTCATGATCTCATGGTCTGTGGGTTCGAGCCCTGTTTTGGTCTCTGTGCTGACAGCTCAGAGCCTGGAGCCTGCTTCAGATGCTGTCTCTCCCTCTCTCTCTGCCCCTCCCCTGCTTGCAGTCTGCCTCTCTCCCTCTCAAAAATAAATAAACATTAAAAAAATGAAAAAAAATAAATAATACACTATAAATTAAACTATACCATCCAACTTTGTATCCCGATTTTTCTTTTGACAGTGTTTTGTCTTTCTAAATAAAAATATATGGCCTCTTCACCATTATTTTCTAGAGTGCATGATATTGAGCACAGGTGTTTTTGTTCTTTGTGTTTTATTATACATTGACAGAGAGCTTTTGACAGCTTTGGGGTTGTTTGTTTAGCTCACTAAAGGAAAAGAGAAAGTGCAAGGGGCTGATATTCACTTTGTGTATATGATGATTCACAGCCAGGTTCAATTCTAACTTTCCACTACATTGTCCATTGTGTTCATCTGCAGAGAGGTGAGGCCAAGCTCTTTCTGTAGATCATCTTAGATCACTGACCAGTGACTGTAGTATCTTTGTTGGTGTCTGAGTGTGGTGTAACAAGCTGGCTACAGATCCCAGCCCTGCAACCTTCTCTGTGATCCCAGGCCATGTTCTTGGTCTCTGTATGTCTCTGTTTTCTCAGCTGTAACAGTGTGGGTATCTATCATTAGAATTCCTTAATTCTGAGAAATACATTTTAGCACATTTGACATTGGGTTGAGTCCTGCAATCAATGTGTACACTGTAATTCTTCCTTCCTTTTTCCTCCCTCAACACCCCCTTGAGCTATTATAATCAGTGGTATCATAGAACTGAAGACATATACTGATACTTGCCTTACAGTTTGTTGAAAAAAAAAAAGCTGAAATATTATACGTAAAGTATTCTTAGCACTTGGTAAGAGAGTAATAAATAGCAACTATTATTTCATTAGTAAGAAAACTTATATTGTTCTTAGACTAGCGGAACATTTATTCTGTGTAGAATATGTATGATAAGACATACATTATTTACTGCTCATATATTTGGTTAAAACTTGTACTGCCCGGAAAAAGCCTTAGCACTCTTGTGAATTGGAAATGGCACAGGGATGGCAAATAGGTTTAGCTTTACATGCCAAGTCTAACCTGTTGATGGTGATTGTCAGATGTGCTGTATCGTAGGAATTGCTGAGGCAGAATCTGGGTGTAGCAGAGAGGAGTGCCAAGGTTGACCAGTGACATCTTAGGAAGATGGAGTGGCAACACCCACCCTAAGTGTCTGCCATCTCTACATCACGGTGTCACAAAACATTTCTTGGCAATTCATTTGGCATTAGCCAGGCATTGGTTCATCAGTCAGGAGTTTCACTGAAGTCCTGTGGCAATGGACTGTCTCTGGGTCCAAGGTGGGAGCTGAGAACCATGTAGGTGAGAGGCAAGGACACTGATGTCCTGGGAAACATGGGAAACTGATGGAGACCTGCAAGTCTCCACAACACTCTGAAAATACATTCATTTTCTTAATGGCTTTGGGGATTTCAGATATAAACACTTAGCCATTTATCTTAAAACTCCAATCTCAGGGGTGCCTGAATGGCTCAGTCCGTTAAGTGACTGACTTCAGCTCAGGTCAGGATCTTGCGGTTTGTGAGTTGAAGCACTGCATCGGGCTCTGTGCTGACAGCTCAGAGCCTGGAGCCTGCTTTGGATTCTGTATCTCCATCTCTCTCTCTGCCCTTCCCCCACTCATGCTCTGTCTCTCTGTCTGTCTGTCTGTCTCTCTCTCTCTCTCAAAAATGAATAAACATTAAATAAAAAAACTCCAAATCCCACTAGAAATGTGGGAGACTTTGCATCACAAGGAAGGGCAGAGCCTTTGCAATGATCTTGATTTTACTCAGCCCTTGTTCTGCTAAGGCTTGCTTAAGTCTTGCCTCCTGAGCCTTGAATGCCCTGCCTTTCTAGAACTTTGCTTGTGGATGACTGACCTGCTCCCTTGCCTTGGTGTACGTCCTCACCACATATTTTTCTTTCTCATCTCTGCTGTAGGTAAGATGCTGTATTTGAAGGGCCCTGGTGCTGGAAAGGGAGACTGTTCATTTTATTAGGTGGCCCTTGTTTTCTAACTCAGCTTTTGTGGAACTTATGAAATAAAATCAATCAGTAAAGGCACACTGCTGAAGGCTTCGATGGAAAGCTACATACCATTTCTTGAAATATTCTGGTAGTCTCTGTGATTGCAGTGGTTTCTTTTCCGTAAGCGAAGGTAAATAGAATTTTCTTTAATTCTGAAACAAATACAAAGGTGTATATCAGGACAAATACAAAGGTGTATATCAGGACATTCACACAATTAAGTTCAAAAACCTTGATTTTATTATGATTTTTCAAAATGGATGGTTCAAATGAACTCAGAAGATCAAATCTTTGCACACATGTTTTCTCTAAACTGTCAATACATTATTAAGAGTTGTGGGGTGCCTGGGTGTCTCAGTCGGTGACAGCTCAGAACTGGAGACCGCTTTGGATTTTGTGCCTCCTTCTCTCTCTGCTCCTCCCCAACTCACGCTTTGTCTCTCTCTCTCTCTCTCAATAATAAATAGACATTAAGAAAATTAAAAAAAAAGTTGTTACAAATAACAGTGCTATAAAATGGTTTGCATCAATGTAGTAAGACTAAACTTTTTCACTTTTGTGAATTTCTCCAGAGTCATCCCTTTCTAATCTTTTTTACCAAGAGCTACTATAAGTTGCTTGAGCAAAGGTCATCTTGACAACTGTGTCCATTTTTAAATTTTATTAGGTTTTTAAAATTTTAATTCCAGTAGAGTTAACATACAGTGTTATATTAGTTTCAGGTGTGCAAGATAGTGATTCAGTGATTCTATACATTGTTCAGCGATTTTGAACCTGACCTTCTTCCCTTTCTTCTTTTGGTTGCTATGAGGCCGCGGCACACACCCTTGTTGTGCTTCAGATCTAGCTCTCCCCTTCATTTTAATAGAAGTTTTAGTAGGACATGATAATGTCACAGTGATGACTGCTTTACTCAGCTTCCCTTACAGTCGCAATTGGCCACATCACTAATTTCTGGACGATCAGATAGAAGAAGTATCCAGTTTCTGGGAATATTTCTTAGGAAACAATTGGCAAGTGCCCCTTGACCCTTCTTTATCTTCTTTCTTCATTTTGGTGCCCAGAGTGATCCCATCTTGGACTATGGGGGTATCTCCTACATTGGGAAGGCAGAGGGGTGAGCTGCAAGAACCCCGAATCCTTGAGAACCAGCGGAATTGAGCTCTCACACTAGAGCCAGATTCCACATTTCTGAAATTTTACGTGTGAGAGAAATAAACTAAAATATTATTTTATTTTAACCACTCATATATTGAGTTTCTTTGTTTACTTGTAGCTAAATCTAATACTAATGGACACAGAGTTTAGAGACAAATTTGTGACCAGTATCAGCGTATAACTGCATGTATTTTAAGTCGTTTTCTTGGCTTCTCTTTGTCCCATCCTTGATTTTCTATCTTCTCTTGCCAAGGTTTAATTTAAGTGTAATTTAATGTTATATCCTTTATACTTTTATAGGCTTCCCTAAAATCTTTTTTGAAACAAGACCAGGTATAGACTAATGAATGATAATTAAACTCAGAAGTACTTGATTACTCCTCAAATGTATCTTCTCTTTATTATAATAACTTCATATCTCACAACCTTACATAAATCACCATTTATTTTTAAGTGTTATGTGAGCCTCACTTATTATATTTTAGTGCTTGCCAACTGTCTCAGTGTTTCATAAAGGTAAACATGTATCAGGTTGGGAACTTGGGATGCACTGAAGGAGTATTCATTTCGAAGCCTGAGAAAACTAATGATAACATTTTTTGATAGACAAGCAAGATGTATGAGCAATATTTAAGTATGGGATTTTTACTTTGTGGTAGAATTTTTAGGCGAATGATTTATTTTATTTTTAAAAATCAAAGCTACCCATGCAAATAATTTTAAAAAGCCAAAGTTGTTTTACTTGAGTGATGTTTAATGGGCCCTACTATGTTCCAGAGACTGCTCTAGGCACCTGGGTCATACTGGTAAATGAAGACGATGAAGACCACTGCCCTGTATTGTTGAAATTCTATCAGGAAAAAAACAGTAAGCATCCTGAATGAACAAATTAGAGAGGATGCTAGAAGGTGGTAAGTGCTATGGAAAAAAGGAGGCAGAAGAAATAGGGTTAGAGTGGTCAGAGCAAGGCTCAATGAAATGGTAAATGTAAGCAAAGACAGTTAAACTATTTATGTCTATAAAGCTTATAGTGATTAACAGCAATCCCACACTCCCCTCCCCTCCCCATTTCTCCATTCCCAGAGGCTACTAATTTCAGCCTTAACTGACTCTTTGGGTATATTCTTTCTTATCTCTAAATAACATACTTTCAAGTCCACTTCTTGATTTGTAGTCTATTTACTTCCCACCATAGAGCAGGGGGTTTGGCTATTCACAATTGATGTATGATTGCTTTCTCTTTCCTTCTAAATTCTTTTATTTCCCTGGAGTTAATAGTTGCCTTTTATTTGTTTGCTTAATTTTCTAAGTATTTATCATAAATTTACCCTCAAATTTTTTACAGTTGTTTGATCACCTTTGAATATACTCTAATGGATAATTTATTCATTTTATCTTGCAGAAATCTCTCCTGAAACCTCTGGACCTGCTTCCTCTGGACTTGCTTCCCTCTCACCCTGGTGCTCAGTAGATATCCTGAGAGCCCCCATCTTCATCATCCTGGAGATTGTCTTCACTTCTTCCCGGCTTAGTAGATCTATTTTCTAGAAGATCACATTTTTATTGTTTCTGACGGAGAATATTTTAAAGTAATGTTTGAAGGATGTGAGGAAAGTAACTTATTTTTTTTATCATTTGTATATCTAAAAATGTTTCCATTTTTTGAGTTGGTGAGGTATAATGTGGGCCCAGAAACAGCTTACACCGTAAGTATAAACATAAATAAGGTAAAAAAAAAAATTAAAAACATATGTAAGGTTAATAAGACTTGTTGGGGAGAAACTTCAAGTTCCACTTGGTCTCTGAACACTCATTATCTTATACAAAGGTCTTTAAAAATTTTTTTTAATGTTTATTTTTGAGAGAGAGTGGCGGGGGGAGTATAAGTGGGGGAGGGGCAGAGAGAGACAGAGACACAGAATCCGAAGCAGTTTTCAGGCTCTGAGCTGGCAGCACAGACCCCGATGTGGGACTTGAACTCACAAACTGCAACATCATGACCTGAGCTGAAGTTGGACATTCAACAGACTGAGCCACCTAGGTGCCCCTAGAAAGGTCTTTTAAACAGGACGTAGCTAGACTAGATATATCAAGGACAGCCTACATATTTTTAGGGAAAGAGGGTTCTGGTGTTTGTAAGTCACTATTTAACAATAATAGTAGATTTATGGTATAGGAGATTATCTGTTAAACAGGAGGAGTCCCAAACATGATGAATCATCTTCTTGCTAGGGAATCAATAGGAAGAAGGAAATAAACCTCTGAGACCATCAGAGTTTGTCTCTCATTGACTGGTGTGGTAGATTAAAGATGGCCTCATTATCTTTGACACCCTTACCCTTAAATCTTGGCTGTTATATGACTTTTTGACCAACGGGGTACGTTAGAAGTGATTCTATGCCAATTATGGCCCCATTGTTAAGATTCCTGGCGACTTTGTTCTCTTGAAGCCCTGATTCACCATGTAAGAAGTCTGACTATCCTGCTGGAAACCATGTCAAAAGATCCTTCAATGGAAATAACCAAAATGTCTTTCAAAAGGCGAATGGGTAAACAAAATGTGGTGTATCCATACAATGGACTATTATTCAGCAGTAAAAAAGAAAAGAGCTATCAAGTCATGAAAAGACATGGAGGAAGCTTAAATGCATATTGCTGAGTGAAAGAAGCCAATATGAAAAGGCTATATTCTGTATGATTCCAACTAGGTGGCACTCTGGAAAAAGGCAAAACCATAGACACTGTAAAAGATAAGTGGTTTCTAGGGATTTGGGGAGAGACAGGAGGGATTAAAAAATGGAGCACAGGGGCGCCTGGGTGGCGCAGTCGGTTAAGCGTCCGACTTCAGCCAGGTCACGATCTCGCGGTCTGTGAGTTCGAGCCCCGCGTCAGGCTCTGGGCTGATGGCTCAGAGCCTGGAGCCTGTTTCCGATTCTGTGTCTCCCTCTCTCTCTGCCCCTCCCCCATTCATGCTCTGTCTCTCTCTGTCCCAAAAATAAATAAACGTTTGAAAAAAAAATTAAAAAAAAAAATGGAGCACAGAGGTTTTTGTGGGTAGGGGCAGTGATACTGATATATGATACTGTAATGGTGGATACATGCCATTATGCATTTGGCAAAACCCATGCAAGGTTCAACATAAAGAATACACCCTTAGGTAAACTGTAGACTTTAGTTAAGAATAATATATAAATATTGGCTCTTCATTTATAACCACACTAATGTACCACATTAATGCAAGATGTTGATAATAGGCAAAATTGAGGAGGAGATGACAGAGTATATAGGAACTCTGTACCTTCTGCTCAATTTTTCTGGATATCTAAAACTGCCCAAAAATTAAAGCCTTTTTTTAAAGTCCCTATCTGGAAAGGAAGCAGGACCCAATATTCTACAACAAACCCAATATTCTAACTCTCCTTCTCAAGCCTCAGTTATGTGAGTCAAGTCATATCTGACCCTTTAACCCAACCACTAGGTAGATACCATCAAGTAACCATGGTCAATATCACATGGAGAGGAAGAAGTGGCCAGCAACACTCTTCCTGAATTCCTGATACCCTAAACTGTGAGAGGTAATGAAAATGGTTGTTGTTTTAAGCCACTAAAGTTTGGAGTGTTTTGTTACACAACAATAGTTAACCAGAACAGATGGTTATAGAATTCTAGGTTAAAATCATTTTCCCTCAGAAGTTTGAAGCTATCAGTTCGTTGGCTCCCAGCCTCCCAGTGTTGTTGTCTGAAGCTGCTCTGTGCCTCCATCCTTTGAAAACCTGCAGTAGCATCTGTTCAAGAGTTCTGAAATGTTGTGATGATAGGCTTGGGGTGGCTCTATTTGCATTCACAGTGTTAGTCACCCAGGGACCTTTTCAACCTGGAAATTCACATGTGTCAGTTCTGAGAGACGTTCTTGAATTATTTCATTGATGATTTCTGCCTTTCTTTTTTTCCTTAGAACTCTTATTATTTGTATATTGGGTCAGCTGGACAGGTCTTCTAATTTTCCTAGCTTTTCTGCCCTATTTTCCATCTCTTTGTCTTTTGTCCTATTTTCTGAAGGATCTCTTCAATTTCATCTTTAATCCTTTTATGAAAACTATCTTATGCCACTAGCATAACTTCCAAGTGATATTTTTTGTTTTTTGAATATTTCTTTAATTTTAGTTTAACATTCTTGTTACACAAATGAAATATCTTTTCTTATCTTTTTGGAGATACTAATTCTAGTTATTATTGTAAAAAATTTTTTTTAAATGTTTATTGATTTTTGACAGAGAGAGAGAGACAGAACATGAGTGGGGGAGGGGCAGAGAGAGAGGAGACACAGAATCTGAAGCAGGCTCCAGGCTCTGAGCTGTCAGCACAGAACCCAACACGGGGCTTGAACCCACAGACCGCGAGATCATGACCTGAGCCAAAGTCAGATGCTTAACTGACTGAGCCACCCAGGTGCCCCAAATTCTAGTTATTTTTTATAGGTAAGATATTAGAGTCTAAGAAAAATGTTTCTCCCTTAGAAAATAGAGCAATAGTTTATTTTCTTGAAGTTGCTTCTTCTCTTTTCGTGTTGTCTTTCCACATTCAAAATTTCCCTCTGATGTCCGATGATCCTGGATTATTTGTTGGCTTGTACTTAAAAGTGGAAGCTGGTTAAAAACTTCAAAGCTGATTGGAAAGTGGACCTCTGGGTGTGGCTTTTTGACTCAGATCCTCACTGTAGCATGGGCTGGTGGGGACTTTCTCGGGGAAGCCCTGCTGTCAGTGTCTGGGTCTTTCCTCCCTGGGATGTGTAGACTCCCTACAGAAGGATCTTCTGCCCTCCAGCCAGGTTGCCAGCACTCTGGGGCTAGGGGTGGGTGGTTCGCAGCATTCAGTATGCATGTGGAGTGGGGTGCTCCTCTCTTCACTTATGTCTGGTGTCCCTCAGTCCAGAAGCTTTTGATATTAGCATCGCTAGAGAATAATAAACCTCTAGACTTATACCAGAGTAAGGAGAGGCAACTGCCCACCTGTGTGAAGTTGGGAAAGAGTCTCAGGATCTAACTGCTTCTTCAGCAATCTTTCAATCAACCCTTGTTTTTACTCTCACCTCAATTTCTAGAGCTACCAAATATAACCAATCCTCAAGTCTTCTGGGGAATCTGCAGCGTAAACCAGGTTGCTTCTTGACATTCCTTCCCACTGGCTTCGGATGCAGCTTTCTGAGTCAACTGAGTCAGTTACCACTTGTTCTGCTTTCTGGTTTCCAACGTTTTGTGGCTGTTGGCTCTTCCTGTTCTCTTTGTCCTTGTGGACAGATTCATTTACTGTCATTTTAGTGGAGTTTCTCAAGGGACAGAAGTAAATGCTTTGCTCAATCTGCTATCTTACCCAGAAGCCTGAAATGAATACTTTATACTCTGTGTCATTTACGCCCTCTGCCTTGACTGTTTTATTATATTTTGAAAAAAGCAGATGGGAAATGGACATTAGATCTGAGTTCAATCCTAAAATAATTTCACGGTCAATAAAGAGGGGTTATTTTCCTTTGGGAAAGTAATTGTTACCAATATTTAGCCATAAATGTATTTTTGATAATTCTAAAAATGGAATTTATGTACCGAAATACTGTTTTGCTCATGACCTGCTCATGGAGAGCGAATAGTGTATATTAATATTATAGAAACAGTTAGTTGCATCTGTCTTTGCAATAATACAAAATCTTTGCCAATTGGTGAATAGTTTCATTAACATTTCTGACCAGAAATAGTATCTAGACTTTTGAGATTAAGGTTTTTTACTAGGCACTAGCAATCATTTCACATAATCAAAGGTATCGTTTTCTTTCATCCCACCTCACATGCATAATCTGTCTTATAAATACTAGGGATTGAATTTCTCATGGAGTGTCCAGGAATCCTGAGGAGACAGAAAAATCAATACAGTATTCTGAGAAGCCCATAGCACAATATTTTTGAGATGCTAACAAATTGAGAATGCTTGATAGAAAGGCATCTGTATACAGGGTCAGGTGAATTTGAATTAATAGGAGAAACCAAGGATACTGTGCAGAGTAAGGTTAACTGTGATGACCTTTCTGGTTTCAAATCTCCCCTCCTCTTGCTCCTCTACCCCTACTTGGACTCAGGTTTTTCAGTGTGACCTTCTGTTTTTTCCCTTTGCCCTCTGTTGTACATCAAAACCAAGCTCAATGGGCTGGTAGAAGAGGCGATAGCATCAGTGCTGTAGTTTGATGGGGGCAGAGAGGAGTACTTGAAAGTTCTCTTTCTCCCACCTTCCCCAATGCCCAAGATGCTGGTATCCTCAATGTACGGGGCTGACGTGGAAGCATGCCATATTCAATTCCCACTGTGACTAGCTCTACCTACTCCAGTGCCCAGGAAGTACAGGCATTTCATGTGAGGACACACTGATCCGCTTTTGATTTCTAACATCAAAATTCAAAACAGGTAAACCTAACACAGAATGTCTACTGGTTGCTCTCCCCAACATAGGTTCAGGTAAATACACATACACACACAAACCACTTTCTCTGAGAGCCTTCTTATGACCTACCACCACCATACCATTTCACTATGACCAAATGGAAAACAAAACAAAACAAAGAAGAAGACCAAAAAATGAGCCTTATGCATGATGCAGATAAATTAAAGGAGTCGAATTTAAAACTGAAAAAAGTCATCACCTTCTATGTTGACTCAAAGCAGAATGTACTTGGAGAAAGGCAACAGAACAGCTTCCCCAAAAGGCTTAGCATATCCGAGGTTTTGGGGATAAATCAAGTCTGATACTATGCAAACAACAGTGATGTATCAGGTCCTGGTGAAGTTTCTGAGGCTATTTCTGTCTCTCTGCAGAGCACTTCTTGTTTGGGTGTAAGTTCTGACACCCTAATTAAGGCGAATCGTAGAGAACGAGACACACGAAAAAGACTAGGGCATGTGGAAGACTAGTAGCAGGGACAGTGAGAGATACGTGGTAACATCTAATGTGAAGGGTTAGGGCAGGGGAGTGGATTAGGATAAAACTGAATCATTTAGAGACCGGGCAGGCTTCATCCAGGGACCACTACTGCTGGGAAGCTTTAAGAAAAGAGTGAATAGTTTTCTTTCTGATGTGGGTGGAAGTCAGACTAGCATGGGGCCGGGGAGATGGATTAAAGAATTCTTAAAATTCCTTCTAGTTCTTTGATACTAGATCCCTGTGTAACCTCTAATTCACCACATCATGGAACAATGAAGATTTCAGCCTCAGAGAGAGATAAACATGTAGAATATGACTCGTTGTGTATTCAGAGAGACTAGCAATGGGCTAATTATGCAGGGGTGTGTGTGCAGTGGTGAGGCTGGCTATAGAGGAGGTCCTAGGAGTTCAGACATGAAAAGATTAGTCAGACAGCATGATAGATTTTGAATTTGGAGCAGCAAATAATGCAGGGAAATAGACTTCATGGGCATTGTGTTCAATAATTCATGAGCTGCGGTACTCAGACAAGGCTTCTTACCTGTTAAGTTAACTTCCCACTAAGGTTCCTTCCTCTGTCCTCTGAACTTAGAGCAGCTGTAACTGCTTCCTTCCTGGCTTTTCTTGGCCTCAGATTTGATTGTAGGCCACTGAATCAGCATAAATATTAAACTATGATAAACTGAGAGATTAAGGTGTTGAGGCTTATAATGTACAAAGATCACTTGTGATACACAAAAGATTGTTTTAATAATCTAAACAGCACTTCTCAAAGGATGCTGTGAAACACTAGTTTCTTGCAATGTATCTTTCTCATTAAATGCATACATATAGAGAGAAAGGGAGAGAGAGAGAGATTTTCTACATAGTTCGGCAGTCAAATAAGTTTAGAAACGGTTTCATATTATACCTTGGAGATACATAAGATTTTTTGCCTTATTAAAGGCTCTAATAAGCCTTATACTGAATAAATGTGTTTCTCCTTATTTAAACCAGCATTTCCAAAACTTAGTTGCCCTAGGAATCTTTTAAAAAATATATATGACATCTTGTGGAACTAATGTTTCACAGAAGTGTGTTGGGGAATATTGATGAACTATTTTTGTGTTCTCTATGTAAGCATTGAGATGGCCTAAAATCTCAGGTTGAGTTGGTTATAGGAATTTTGCTAGAGAAATTTGGAGGTTGTTCATTTACTTTGATCAACCTGGATTGAAAAATTATGTCATTCTGGACAAAACTTCACACCGAGGCTAGACTTATCTATTATTGACCAAATTCACTTGTTAGCAGATCTCTCATTTGTTTTATTCCTTCTATCTGGCTATTGAGTTGATTATTTTACTTGAAAATTGTTCTCTCCAATTTGTTGACTGTGTGGTTATTTTAATACTTAAATGAATTTTGCTAGTTTCTTGTAGAACATTTATTATAGAACATGCTTAGAAGTCCAAGGGCTTAAGCTACACTGATTTATTTTTACATGCATCACATCATGCAGCTGGTGATTCAATTCATTCTGTTTATATTCCTTTTCCCTTATCCCTAGCGTTTTCCCTGAAATGTTAATTCCTGCAAATCTGACTTGATTTAGGCAATCTGAGGAAATGCAAGGGAAGGAGGCTTGTAGATTGTAAAGCACTCTACAAATGTAAAGTGATATCAATATGAACTTATTCACTAGTTCTTTTATTGAGTACCTATTATGGTGCCACATAATGTGTCAGGGTCTAGGGCTAGAGAGCAAAGTCAAGCCTAATTCCTGTACTCAAGATGCTCAGAGTCTGGGGTGGGGTGGGCGGAGTGGAGAGACAATACATAAACTGTTTTGACAAGTGAGGTGACATTGAGGTTGAAGGAGCACACTAAGAGCACAGGAGAGAATCATCCACTCAGGTGGGGGTTGGCCTGAGGAGGCTGTCTAAAGGAACTGATCCCTGGGTGGTGAGTGTGGAAGCTTGAACAAAGGGTAACTAGATAAGACAAAGGTGAGTGTAAGTGCTCATGAGGAGATGCTCAAACTCACTAGTAACCAGGTTACATATTATCAGAATAACAATAAAATATTGTTAGATTGGAAAAAATTAAGAAGATGGACAATCTTCAGTATTGGCAAGGATACGGGGAAACAAGTATTCTCACAGACTATTTGTGGGAATATAAATTGGGATAGCTTTTTGGGGAGATTATGAAAAATTAAAATGTATACTTTCAGATCTATCCATTTTTTCTTAGATGTTTATTTATTTATTTAGAATTTTTTTTAACATTTATTTTTGAGAGACAGAGACAGAGCATGAGCAAGGGTGGGGCAGAGAGGGAGGGAGACACAGAATCTGAAGCAGGCTCCAGGCTCTAGCTGTCAGCACAGAGCCCGACATGGGCTCGAACCCATGAACCGTGAGATCATGACCTGAGCCGAAGTCAGATGCTTAACGGACTGAGCCACCAAGGCGCTCCTCTCTCCATTTTTTTCTAAATAAATTGTCACATGTATTCATAAAGAGAACTGTAGGATGTTCATTATGGCATTATTGGGTATCGTGAGGATTTGCAATGGACTGTCCATCAGTACGATGCTATGAAATACCACGCAGAATTGTTCAAGAATGGAAAGTGCTTTGAGAAGTATTGTTAAAGCAAAGCATTAATTTACAGTGTATTATACACTGTTTAACGCCACTTATGGGGAGATTTTAATGAAACATTTCTTTATGTACCGATTTACACACGTAACCACACAGAAGGGATCTGAACAAAATCACGCTAAATTGATAATAGGGCTTTCTCCTGGGAAAGGGGGTGGAATTGGGGGAAAGCTTTGGCTTTTTACTATAAATATACCTCAGTATGTTTTGTAAGATGAAAATGTATTCATTATTTGAGTAATTAAATTAAAAAGTGAAAATTTAGAAATGAGTGGCATCAAGGGAGAAGTTTTGCAGGTGGAGAGATTTGTCAGTTTATGGCAGGAAGAGTCCTTGGCTAGGAGTTACGGCTTCTACAGATGGTCCTTCTGGCCCAAAGGGCAGCGCCCTGAGCCTTCATTCCATCCCTTCTTGCTTTCTCCATCCTTCCTTGCTTCCTTCCTTCATCCACCTTTCTTTCCCTGTTGGAACTTCCTCTCACTAACAGCATACTGTAGGATTTCTCATCTAGAAATGATTCCCCACAAGCTATCACCCCTTTTCTCTTCTCCCTTTAATGGGGAAGGTTTTAATTTTTTATTTATTTTCATATTTATTTATTTTTAAGAGAGAGAGACACACATAGAGAGCATGAATGGGGGAGGGGCAGAGAGCGAGGAAGACACTGAATCCAAAGCAGTCTCCAGGCTCTGAACTGTCAGCACAGAGCCCGACCAGAGAAGGTGGAGAAGCTCAAACTCAGGAACCTTGGGATCATGACCTGAGTTGAAGTCAGGCAGTTAACTGATTGAGCCACCCAGGCGTCCCAAAGGGAACTTACTAAATAAGTTGTTGATGCTCACTTCCCTTATCACCTCCTGGAAACTACTCTCTGCAGTCAGGTTTCCATCTCCCCCCACTGAGACATCTCTGGCCAGTCTCCCTTGATCACCGCCCTGCACCCACAGTCCTCTTTCTCTGTTCCAGTCCTCCTCTGCCTCTGGCAGCATTTGGCTGAAAGTCACTTCTCCTTTGGAAACACTTTCTTCCCTTGGTCTCTAGGCTGCTGAACCCTTCTAGTTTTCTCTCTACTTTGAGAGCTATTTCTTCCTTTTTAAAATTTATTTAGAGGTTTATTTACTTAGAAAGAGCATGAGCAGGGGAGGAGCAGAGAGAGTGAGAGAGAGAATCCCAAGCAGGCTCTGCACTGTCAGTGTGGAGCCCCATGCGGGGCTTGAACTCGTGAACAGTGAGATCATGACTTGAGCTGAAATCAAGAATCCCACCCTTAACCCACTAAGCCACCAGGCACCCCAAGGACTATTCCTTCCTTATCTTCTCTTCCTGAACCTCTAAATGTTGGCACCCCTCCCCCCAGCTTCTGTCCACAGCCACATTTCTTTTTCACACTCATTCTCTGAAACAGAAGTTCTCAATTTATTGCTCTCAGAACCATTTTATACTCTTAAAGTTACTGAGGAACCCAGAGAGATTTTTAAAGAAAATTAAATGTGAATTATACCTGTCAATATTATATGTTAGAAATCAAAACTTAGAAATTTAAAAGAATATTTAATTATTGATTCATTTAAAATAATAATAATAATAAAAATAAACCCATTACATGTTAACATAAGTAACATATTTTTTTCTGAAAAATATATATTTTCCAACCCTTCCTCCAATTAGTGGGAAAAAATGGCATCGTCTTACACTTTTTCAAATTTCTTTACTGTCTGACTTAATAGAGGGCAGTCTGGGTTCTCATCTCTGCTTCTGCATTAAATCTGTGGTGGTATGTTGTTTTGATGGAATTATGTGAAGAAAGTCTCATCTTCAACATACAGTTAGTTGTAAAAGGGAGTAACATTTTAATATCTTTTTAAAAATGTTTATATTTATTTTTGAGAGAGAGAGAGCACAAGTGTGTGCACACATGCACGTGCATGGCAGAGGGGCAGAGAGAGAAGGGGACAGAGGATCTGAAGTGGGCTCCATGCTGATAGCAGAGAGCCTGATGGCTGGACTTGAACTCACGAACTGCAACATCATGACCTGAACCAAAGTCAGACCCCTAACCGACAGAGCCTCCCAGGCACCTTTACTTTTTCAGATAAGTATGGACAGTCTTCTTTGATTCTATACCAAAACTTGAGATGTTGTATTACTTTAAAGATTGATTAGTTGTCATGTGGAATCTGAAATTATATCAATGAACTTTTGCACCACATCACATTAAAATGCATTGGTCTATCTTGTACTTTGAATGGATCTTTTACCCATGCATGGTTTTATACATCATATACTGGTCATTTAGAAAATATTGGCTCACTGAGTTATGTGGATATTTTAAATGTTGATACATTTTATGATACAATATTGAAAAATCATACTTGTTGCTAGCACTACATATCAGGAAAGTTTTGGGTATTAGGAAGCTGTCAAGTTCATAACAGAAAATACAAGTTTTCAAAAACTCAGAATTTTCTTTGAAAGCTGAAATTTTATGATTAACAGTCAATACTGTTGGTTGTTTTCCTTGAAGCTCCTTCATTTCAGATATACTATCTGCCACATATCCAATCTGAATAACTATAATTTATTTTCTAGATCTTTTAAATAAAACCAGTGTTCCATGAAAAACTGACTAATTCAGCTCTCAACTCCCTCACAAAAGTGCTTTTTCTTTTTTTTTTTTTTAATTTTTTTTTCAACATTTATTTTATTTTTGGGACAGAGAGAGACAGAGCATGAACGGGGGAGGGGCAGAGAGAGAGGGAGACACAGAATCGGAAACAGGCTCCAGGCTCCGAGCCATCAGCCCAGAGCCTGACGCGGGGCTCGAACTCACGGACCGCGAGATCGTGACCTGGCTGAAGTCAGACGCTTAACCGACTGCGCCACCCAGGCGCCCCAAGTGCTTTTTCCTAAGAAAATCATATTTTTTCTTATGCAGTACAAGTGCTTTATGCATACCTCCCATTTCATCTGATGAAATTATTAAAAAATCATGGACATACTTTAAAAAAATTAATAATTCTTCTGCTCAGTAGGTGAACTTTTCAGGGGAAGCTGCCCTCCACCCCCGGGCTATTTTTTAGAACGAGGGTTGTGTAGAGGTGAAGATCACAGTGACTATAAACATAGTTTGGCGCCACTGCCTTTATTCATGCTCAGATGTCAACAATTTCACCCACCATGTTTTTGTGCCATCAGTACCAATGGCTACACAGTGCAAAAGGCAAATACTGTTTTGGTACTGTTGTGAAAGTAATTTTTACCTTGTGGATCCCTCGAAAAGGCCTGAGAGACCCACCTCCCAGCAGTCCACAGACCACACTTGGAGAATCTCTGATGTAGACTGTATTTCACTCCAATCAGCCTCACCTAACTTCAAATGACCACCTCTCTGGCTAATTATTTGTTTTGCAAAGTATAATTATAAGATGACTAATCATTTGCACTTACATCACATGTAATTTTTGAATAATGGATTTAATAAGGTTATTAAGTCCATTAGTGTTTAGTACTTACATGTCTTTTTTTAAAACATGAAATTAGGTTAGCAAATCTTAGCTGCAAATCCCTTCTCTCCAATTTTCTGTTTTTAACACCCCAAGTGACTTGGTTTGGAATTATACACTGCTTTTCAAAATTGTTCTCTCATATAACGTCTATTGGGTTGGAGAGAATAGATAACCTTTAACACTCAGATTCTGGGACACTGCTCATCAAAGATGTGTGTTTAAATGTCCTTGAATAGCATTACTGTGTCTCTTTTCACAGTAGCTTTGTCTATTTCTTTCTAAGCGTGTACTATGTTTCTGGCCCCAAATAGCAAATCTAAGCCAGTGGCAGAGGGAGCGACATTTGTTCTACAAAATTCCATGTAGTTGGCACCCACTTATGTTGACCTACTGATCTCACTCTTCTCTTTTCAGCTTGATATGGTAACTTCGGTAATTGCTTTTGGTTCCTTTGGCTTTCATGATTTTTAATGGCTAACTTCACCTTTTATTTTTAAAGCTCTTATTGCTGCCCTGTTTTTCCTCCCTCTGCTCTCCAGCTTTGAAGGACTTCTCTACCATTTACCCCTGGCCTGCAGAACTCCACTGACTGGACCATCTCCTGGACCCACTTTCAGAAGGGGTTTTGGACACCATAAGTGCTCACGTTAGATGTGGTTAGGTTCAGGTGCTTATGTTTGTTAAGGGTTTGGAGTTACCAGGTTCTCTTTTTGAGGTTTGCTTAGAGGAAATAGTACCCATAAAGGACAATCAATTATGGAGTGCTACTTAAACCAGTAGCTGGTCAAGTAGCCAGCACCACACAGTGCAGGGATTATGATGCAGATGCTCAAACTTTATGGCTCAACAACCCTGGCCCTAGAGAAACATGGTTCCTAGAAAATTTCAGGCTCTGACCCATAAAATTAGCCAAGTCTTATCTGAAGGCACGGTCAGTTAAGGGGTGGAGAAAAGCATATTTGGTGGGGAGAAGCAGGAGCATATTTTCTCAACAGCTTCCTCCAATGTTTCTAAACCAAGCAGCATCAGGAAGGTAGGATGTGGACTTCAATAACACGTTGCCCTAAAGCCACTAAACTTTAATACTGGGGAGAACTTCAGAGATTGCTAGGTGCAACTCAACTTCAACATATAAATGAGGTCCAGGACTGCTGTATATTCCACTGAAGGCTATACAGAACCAGAACCCTTGTACCTGTAAAAGTGGTCTTCCTCCTGCTCTACCACACCAACTCACAGGGCTCTGGAGTTTTAGATATTGCTTTAACTAGAAGTCCTTCCTTCCTGAATTTTGGTATTGTTTCCCATACTTCCATATGTGTTACTGGGCCTTGTGTTCTTTAACTTAAATAGGATTTTTTCTCTTACGTTAGTTGCTTTTGAACATGATCTGAACATGAAGTACTATTTTTAATTAAAAAAATACCCATTTCTTCTCACTTACAATTATAGTTCCCTTCTCTAATGTTGGCTATTGGGCTCCCAGCTCCCATGCTACCAACCTCATAGGGTGGGTTTTTGTTTTGTTTTGTTTTCGTTTTTGTTTTTTTTTTTTTTTTTGTCTTTGAACCACTCAATTACTTTCAGAATCACATTGGGAAAACAAAATAAAACACATGGTTTTAAACGATATTGCTTTTTGAATTTTCTCGAGCCTAAGAGTCAAGAGAACAGATTTTTGTTAATGTCGAATCAACTGAAGGATGTAAAGATTTGTGAAAGTAAGGGGTTGTATTTGTCTTTTAATGCATGCATGTAATTTCAATTAGTTACATTTACCTCATAAAAATATTAAATTTTGAGGGAGGAGGGTATGTTGGAAAAAGAAAAGGAAGGTAACCATTTTCTCTCCCAAGCAACATCTTTTTGCTTGCTTTCTTTCTCTCTTTCTTTCTTTTCTTTCTTTCTTTCTTTCTTTCTTTCTTTCTTTCTTTCTTTCTTTCTTTCTCTTTCTTTCTTTCTTTCTTTCTTTCTTTTCTTTTCTTTTCTTTTCTTTTTCTTCTTTCTTTCTTTTTTAAGTTTATTTATTTATTTTGAGAGAGACAGAGAGCACAAACAGGGGAGGGGCAGAGAGAGATGATAGAGAGCCAGTGCAGAGCCAGATGTGGGGCTAGAACTCATGAAACTGTGAGATCATTATCTGAGCCGAAACCAAGAGTCTAATGCCCAACTGACTGAGCTACCCAGGCACCATGCATCCTTTGCTTTCAAAGGTACATTTTCTAAAGAACATTGTTAATACCCAAAGCATGATGCTGATCACAGATAATAAGAAGCACTATCTACAGATCCAGTTGAAGAGAGAAATCCATAAATTCTATCCCATTTTGATAAGCATTTGGACTCAGAAGGACATGCTCAAAATGCCCGTGGAAACTGCCCATGTCGTTCATACATGTTGCTTTCTGGGTCAATATTCTTTTCATTCTCCTGATTCCAGCAGAAGAGGATCTTCTAATCTCTAATCTAATCTTCTAATCTCCCTAATATTTTTTACACGCTTTATAAATCTTTGTTATTTTAAGAAGGGGATTGGCCCAGCCTAGATTATCTGCAGTATATAATTTGCATGAGATTATAGAAATGGTTTAACAGGACCTACTGCTGGGAGGGATGTCTTGAATGGTGACACACACATGACTATCATGCTGCTATGTGTCTGTTTACTGGCGGAATCTGCTACAACTCAGATTTCAGAGAATTTCCTTTTCTGTCAAAAGGAACTGAATATATTTCCCCCATTCCAGCTGGGTGGCAAAGAACACAGGCATAGTACACACAAACAGGTGGCAGAAAGAGCTCTTGGAGAGAAACGACTAGATAGCCTGGGGCCCCACAAACACATAGAGAGAAAAGCCCTTGCAGGGTATGTGACCCTACAGCATGCCAGCTGTGCTGCGCACATCCTTAGAAACACAACAGATAAGGACAGTACCTGGAGTCAGTGATGAGTAAGTTGCAGAACCAGATGGAAGTTTTGTAAATGGCAACACAGAGCCTGATACAAGAAGGTGCTAAGTCAGCACCAACTAGCTTAGGATAGGGATGACTTTCACCTAACGCACACCTAGCCAGTCACCTCCTTTGTGAGATGGTGTTAGAATGTCTCTGCACAGCCCTTATAAGGATTATAAACCCTGAGTGGCTAAAGACTGGCAACTCTCCTCTCCCTTTCTCCCCACTGCCTTTCTCCTATGGGCATCTGTCTGCTGCTGGGCTCTGATAGGATGGTGGTGGATGCAGCCATGGGACTGGAGGGCTAGTGGGATTCCACACTGAGAAGGGAGCAAACCCCTAGTCTGAGGACAGAAGAGACACAGAAGGACATTGGTTCCCCCTGTCACCCCCTCACTAAAATCTAAAAACAACTGAACAGCCTGCTTGGGAGCAGGAGCTATTTTGGGGCAGAGTTTTTGGGAAAATTAGATGTAGGAGATGTGGGGCAACTGTTGGTGAGTGTGAGCTATAAGTGGAAGAGATAAGGAAACCAGTTTTCCCTTCAACTGGGCCCTGCTGAGTGGATTCTTCTTTCACTCTTTGGATGACTCCAAGGAAGATTTAAACTACTTGGCAATTGTTTTATTTTTTATTTTATTTTTTTAAATGTTTATTTCTGAGACAGAGAGAGACAGAGCATGGGTGGGGGAGGGGAAGAGGGAGAGGGAGACACAGAATCCGAAGCAGGCTCCAGGCTCTGAGCTGTCAGCACAGAGCCTGACACGGGGGCTCGAACACACAAACCATGAGATCATGACCTGAGCCGAAGTCGGTCGCTCAACCGACTGAGCCACCCAGGCGCCCCATTGGCAATTGTTTTAAACATCAGACTGGTATTTCCTCAATGGCAACCTTGTGAAGCTTTAGGTCAAAAGGTGGCTGAATTTTATAGGGTTCAACATAAAGTTAAACTTCCATTAAAAATGTAATAAACTATATCCATTTCTCATTCATAATGTATTCCTTTGTTGTTGTCATAAAAGCTTTAATTTAGAGAAATCTCCAGGTGTTTTTGTACTGGATTGGTGGAAGCCAGTTAAATTTTGTTTTCTCACTTTCAGTGTTGACAGTGGGGAGATAGGTAAGAGTCTTTTTTCCAGAAAGCTGCTTCAGCTTGGCTATCTCTGGATGTGTTCCAGGTGACAAAAACAATAGCAAGTGCAGCTGAAGAAAGAGAGGCTAAGCCTGGTGCTCAGGGGGCCCCAGACCACCGGGAGTATGGGGCCCATAGAAAGGGAGCCCCTGATTGACCTTTGAAACAATGCATGCCATGTCTCCCCATGGAGAGGGCTTCTCTAATTCTTAGTCATTTCTCCATCCCATCGCTATTCTCTCAAAGTGACAAAGACTACAGAGAGCAACATTCCTGCAGGTAGAATGAAAAAAAAATCATAAAGTTTGGGCATTGGGGACCAGGAGGACCCCTGCTCACCAAATTACTCTCTGGTATAGTGTTCCATGATGACAGATCCCACCATTTCACATTAATGTGGGTCCCTGGTCAAGTTTCTTAACCTGTCTATGTAACCCTTAGATTCCTCAAGTGTGAAATGCAGAAATTAATGCTAGCTCCCTCACAAAGAGATGAAATGAGAAAAATCTCTACATAACACTCAGGGTAGTGATTTGCATACAGTGAATGTCTCATGAAGGTTACTTCTTGCTCTCCCTATCACTGATACTGTTAACATTATTACACTAACCTCATTTTTCATGTGATTAAACTTGAAAACATACACCTAAACTTGAAAATGCATCCCCTTTGCTTTCCCTATATTCACAGATGATTCCTACATTATTATCAATGCCCTTTCCTGAAGATTGGTTATCATTTCCTGTTTTTTCTCTACCTCTTTCATTACACCAATCTTGTAAATCCTTTAGGGTTTGGGCCCCTGGCCTGACACCCCAAAAGGAAGAGGCTATTGACTAATTCTATGAATTATTTCTTCAATGAATCTGTAGCTCTGTGTTGAGAGTTGTCTGTGGCACATCTTTCTTGTATTATCATTATTTGTACATTTGTCTAATCTGCCCTATTTGATTTTAATTGGTTGCAGAGACAGGTCAAACCCCATTTACCTTTGAAACATCTGTAGCATATATTCCTGATTAGGTAGTAAGTATTTAGTAAGTATTTTTAGATGAATGAGTGAAGACAATAAGGTAATAATCAAATAATTTATTTATGATATATAATGTCCTCCATTAAATAAAAAAATGGGGTGCTAACCTATGAATGGCTGCCCCCAGGCTCTGAGTAAACACCCAATCACACATAGCAAATTGGGTTTGTGTGTCACTCAGATTTGCCATACATTGTTTCTACCTTCAAATCCAGAGCATTGAAGCCAGGGTGATTCCAGGACCTTGAGACTTGCCTATTAATTTTAGCCATTACCTTTATGGATATTAATTTCTGAGAGTAAATAATCAAGTAAACTTTCTTGTTCCTTGAATGAGAAATAGTCAGTGATGCGTTTATGTCTTACCCACTAGAGGTCAACTCTACAGCCCCTGCAATGAGAATATTCCCTCCTTGCGAACACTGATAAAATTCAATTTGCATTACATCCCCCTGCATAGTGGACTCTATGTCAGTGGTAGGTTTCTTGTATGTTACTCATGTTCTAGAAGCAATTCCTAATAATTCTCGTTTCAACATCTTGGGAGCAAGCCCCATCTCTTGTTCTTTCCTTACATAGATATGTTGAAATGTTTAAAGGTACTCAAACAGGGGCGCCTGGGTGGCGCAGTCGGTTAAGCGTCCGACTTCAGCTAGGTCACGATCTCGCGGTCCGGGAGTTCGAGCCCTGCGTCAGACTCTGGGCTGATGGCTCAGAGCCTGGAGCCTGTTTCCGATTCTGTGTCTCCCTCTCTCTCTGCCCCTCCCCCGTTCATGCTCTGTCTCTCCCAAAAATAAATAAACGTTGAAAAATTTAAAGGTACTCAAACATACATACCCACTAATGGAGTCCAGAAACCCAGTAGCACCAGAGATTTGGGGCCAGTTGAGCTCATTGGTAAGAGCTGTTGGTAAATCGATGAAGGATTTCTAAAGAAAACATAAAGTGGTGATTATAAAAATGGTCATTTGTTTTTTACAGGTAGTAACATTATCCATTGCCTAGGTGGTGTTCTCTGTCTTTCTCACTCTCTTTTTCTTAATCTATTTCTTTAAGAGGCTTTGGTATATAAAGCGTATGCCACTCAATCATCAGGGACTCCACAAAGATCAGCATCACTCATGAACTGGCTTCCATTCAGCTTCTGTGAAAGATGCGAAATGCGTGGCAGCTTATACTCATCCCTCATTTGAAAGGGATGCTTCAGTAGATGGGTAAACTTTCCACTCTTAAATTTGCTGAGATTTTCTCCATATTTATTTTAGATATTCAGGAAATCAACTGCCCAAACAATAATAATTCCCAAGCCCCCAGCAAGAATGCCTTCCCTGAGTTCAAAGCCATGTCCTCAGTCAATAAGATAGTGTCTCCTGACCTCCTTGGGAGTCTCAGGCACCTTTGGGAATCTGATTTTGGTTTCTTTCCTCACAAAGATGCACATATATTCAACACGGCCTATGATTTCAAGGGGTTCACATACCCCCTGTATCTCTTACACAGTCTCGGGTTCAAGAACTCCTGACACAGAGTGTTGACAAAACCAGGATTGATTTGAACCATGTTTCTATGGCTTGTGCAAAATCATAGAGAAAAAACATTGCCAGCTATGTCCCCTTATTATTCCTTTTATAAATGCCCTCTGGGATAAACCTCTACTCTGGTCTAATTTCTAGAAAAAGCTTATCTAGACTGATGTTTTCAGAATAGGGTTGCCAAATTTAGCAAATAAAAATAGAGGATGCCCAGTTAAATTTGAGTTTCAATACACAAAATGTATGGGGTGCCGTTGGTTAAGCATCTGACTTCAATTCAATTCATGATCTCACGGTTCATGGATTCTGGGCCCCATGTAGGGCTCTGTGCTGAAAGCCCAGAGCCTGGAGCCTGCTTCAGATTCTGTGTTGTCCCCTCTCTCTTTCTGCCATTCCCCTGCTCTGTCTCTCTGTCTCAAAAATAAATAGTCTTAAAAACAAAACCGGGGCGCCTGAGTGGCTCAGTCGGTTAAGCGTCCGACTTCAGCTCAGGTCACGATCCTGCGGTTTGTGAGTTTGAGCCCCGCGTGGGGCTCTGAGCTGACAGCGCGGAGCCTGGAGCCTGCTTCAGATTCTGTGTCTCCCTCTCTCTCTGCCCCTCCCCTGTTCACTCTCTGTCTCTTAATAATAAATAAACATTAAAAAAATTAAAACAAGCAAAAAAACCCCACAAAAAAACCCCAAAATGTGGTGTCTATATACAATGGAATATTATTCAGTCTTCAAGAAGAAGGAGATTTCTGACCCATGCTTAAAGATGGGTGAAACTTAAGGACATTATGCTAAGTGAAATAAACCAGTTTCATAAAAAGATAAATACTGTATAATTCCACTTATAGAAGATATTTAGAGCTGTCAAATTCATAGACACAGAAAGTAGAAAGGTGGTTGCCAGGGGCTGGGAGTGGATGTAGAATGAGGAGCTGCCATTTAATGGGTACAGAGTTGTAGTTTTGCAAGATGAAAAAGTGTCGGAGATTGGTTGCACAGCAACGTGATATACTTAACACTACTGAACTGTACAGTTAAAGGTGGGTAAGATTATAAATTTTATGTTGCAAGTATTTTATCACAATTAAAAAAAAATAGTACACAAAAGATTGAATTTCAGGTAAACAAAGAATAATTTTTGGCATAAGTGTGTCCTGTGCAATGTTTGGAACATGTTTACACTTAAAAAGTTGTTTGTTATGCATCTGAAGTTCAAATTTAACTGGGTGTCCTGTATTTTACCAGGGAATCTCAGTTTGGATACACACTCTGAAATCCAATGCTTCCTTTTTGCCCTGGCTGACAGGAAGCCTCAATGCCTGGTTGCAGGAAGCAGTTTATCTCAGGTACGTAATGTCTTCTCCTCCATGTGCCCTTGGGCTTCTCAACATTGAAAACCTATGCCTCCTTTGGATACACATGAAAACCTTGGGTCTTCCTTTAATGCTTATTTTAAAATGAAAAATAAACTAAGGATAATGTCTAAAGGCAAATCCTATCAAAGCAATTGTAGCACAGAATACAAGTTTTCAAATTGCATATGGCCCTTCCCCTGTTTGCTTCCTTAGTTATGATGTTACTTATGATGATCCTTATCCTGTCTCCTAAAGAGAACCTAAATGTGGAGGCTATGAGGGAAGGAAAAGCCACACTTCTCTCTCATTAACCACTTGAAAATGTATCATTATTATTTTTTCTGATTACAAAGTATACTTATTTGTTATAGAACTCAAATATATAATAATTTACAATAGAGAAAGTCTCTCATCACTTCCCCTTAAGAGATAATCATTGTGAGGTAACCACTGTTAACACCTTGTGAGCTACCTATCGACATCTATATCATATCTGTATCTATGCCTATATCTATCTATATCTATATCATCTATATCTATATCTATATCTATATCTATACCTAAAGCTATCTATAGATGAACATTATATATGTGTTCAGAATAGGGTTGCCAATGGTTATGAATCTACCATCATTCTTTAAACTTGGAAAAACTCAAAACTCAAGTAGTTTTCCTAGTGTCAGGGTGTGATGGTTCCTACCATCATATAGAGAATGAGTACTCAAAATAAAATAAAATTTATTTCTCAACTGTGGACTGTAATGGGTTGAATTGTGTCCTCCAAAAAGGCATGTGAAAGGCCTAACCCTCGACATTTCAGAATGTGACCTTATTTGTAATAGGGGGCCATTGCAGATGCAATTAGTTAAGATGAGGTCATACTGAAATAGGATGTGTCCCTAATGCACTATGACTGGTCTCTTCACAAGAAGAAGAAGAAGAGACACAGAGACACAGGGGCAAGACCATGTAATGATGGAGGCAGAAACTGGAGTCAAAGAACAAGTCAAGGAGCACCAAGGATCGCCAGTGATCACTGGAAGCTAGAAGAGAGGCATGGAACAGATTCTTTCTCAGATCTGTCAGAAGGAAACATCCTGCTGACACCTTGATCTCAGATTTTCAGCCTCCAGAACTGTGTGAACATTAAAGCCATTCAGTGTGTGATACTTTGTTGCAGTGGTCCAAGGAAACTATGGCATGGTCTGAACTGGACAATTTGCTTGCAGTTCTTATCATTCTTATTCAGAGGTCCAAGATACGACCTTCTACTGTGTTCATTTACTTCTCAAAATAAGTCATGTAACAAACAAATAAGTTCACACATAGCAGTTGTCCTGTGGTGCCTTGCCCTGTTTTCCTTGGCTCTGTGAACTTTCTCCTTCCACATGTCAATCCCAAGGACCCCATCCTTATTCTTATCCCAAGGGTGATTTTCAGCACAGTGGGGGCAGGAAGTGGAAGAGAGGTGACCGGAAAGGATGGCTTCTTGGGATTAACTATGCTGGTTAGCAACAAAATAATGTATTATCATTAATCATTATAATAATTATGTATTAATAAAATAATAATAATGTGTCAATTATGGTTTATCTCTATCTAAGGAGCAGAAACAGGCGATGGAAAAGAGGCTCCTGATGAATCTTGAAGCACCATGCAGTTCCAGTGACTGGCACTTTGTCACCCCTTAGCAGGAGGCACCCGCCACTTTCTGCTCAAAACGCCACCATTATTGTGAGTCAGATACTCTCTGCTTTGGTTTCTGTTCCTCCTGCCACTATAAATCAAGTGTCTTCTCTGTTGTTTTTTTTTTTTTAATCTTATTTTTTCCCTAGGTCTTTCTGTTTACAATGTGTGTTTGCTGTAGGATTTGAGAATATTCAATTCTTCCAGAGAAGACAAGAAAAGTAAACAGAATGGATGAAACTCATAAGACTTGTTAGGCAGAGATAGTGAATAAGCAGGTGGCTTGTGATATGTAGACAGAATACGTGAGCTGTGTTAAGTGAGTCAGTAGCCTATAGAGCATATTGAGAGTTAAAGGAACAATACAACACTCCCCAATACCACACACACTCTCTCTCTCTCTCTCCTTTTTCTCAGTCCTCTGCATCATGACAACCCCAGATTTGGGGAACTGGGCACGGAACTAGGCTTCTGATTTGGGATGGGCCTGCTCTCTCTTTCATAGGGAGTTAGACAGGAACCCTGCTGGCAGGGAGGTGTGCCTGATGCTCTCTGCAGCCTGGAGCAGTAACGGAGGGGATGGCAGTTCTGAAGCGTGCCAGCCAAGTTGGGAAAGGCTTTACTCTAAAAATGCAGAAGCTCTACTTCTGTGTCTGGCTCTACAAAGACAGTGAAACTCCACGGTTTGGATATGACACATTGGAAATGGGTTCCATAGTCTATCCAGGCCCATTCTCAGTCAGGGGTGGGTGATAAAGTGTTTATCTTCCCAGTGGGGGGGGGGGGGGGGAGAGAGCAGATGTTGAGAGAGAGTTAGGACAGAGGAGAAAATGGCCGGCAGCCTTGTCTTGGGTAGTGGGGTCTCTCAATTCAGTCTCTCTGGATCAATCCCTTCATCTCAAATATCTGGGAGAATCCTGGACTTCTTGCTGCTCTTGAAAAAAGCCCCAACCAGTCCTGGAATCATCCCCACCAGGATTTAAGCTGGAGCAGATGGCAGCTGATGCTGAATCACAGTGGGGACCAGGGTGGCTTTGTATCTCACAGCCGAAGTCCTGGAAAGCCCAGGAAGGTCAGCTGCATAGGTTTGTCCTGGTCACTCAATTAACCTTGAAATAGCATGCATTTGTGCTTTCCTGGTTAAATGTTTCAGACTTCATTTATGGTGTTCTGGTGAAGTTTTACTATTCTTGGCTGTGCAAAACCAGGGGCTTTACCTTTGTGTCAGTTTTGGTATCTCCGATGGCTGTAGAATATTACTCTCCTTAACAGTAATGTTGGGAGGGTCAAAGGACAGTGAGGGGAGCAGCTTGACAAGTAGAAGCCCCACACTGTGTAAAGAATCATGTTTGGGTGGATTATATAGTGTCCCTTCCAAGTGGATTGTCCCAGGTTTAAGAGGAATGAATTTTATTGCAGATAATAGAAAACATTTGAGCAGACAAATAGAAGCCCCAACATACTTTTTCTTCCTTAGTAAATTTGGTAGATAAAAATGAGAAGTAATGGCCATTAATAGCAAAGGTTTTATAGACCCTAGCAAAAAGAGAATGTTTAAGTCATATCACATTAAACACTAAAAGCCTTATTCACGCAACATTATACCCAAGATATTTCAGGCAGGAAAGATGCAAATTAGGATCTCCCTCATCAACTCCTGCTTATTCCTCTTGAGCATTTATGTTCCCAGAAAACTTGTCTTAAATGTACCTTAAATGTACATATGTAGAAAGACTTAATGTTTACCAAGAAAAATTTCCCAAATTTGTAAAGAGCATCAGAAACTCAATGAGTGATAAGTCAACTGCCTCATTGCTTCAGATTTTCTTCTGATTTTATCAATGATACACAATGTTTTATGTCATAATTGACATGTATATACCATTTTTGTGTAATATTTTAACATTACTCGTGTGTGTGTGTGTGTGTGTGTGTGTGTATTTCCATGAATTGACAAAGCCCACTGGTTCTCATTTTTAATGCATATTCAGTAAATATAAAACTTTGGATTTGGGAATATTTTAAGCCCTAACTTCAATAAGCAACTTATATTTGGGTTTCTTAAAACCATATGAAGTGACAGAGAATAATGGCATCAACCAGAAGTTCATTTGGGTCTGCCAGTCTTCCAATGATAAAGGGAATATTCTTGGAGCCTTTATTTCACTGTTTCCATTTGAGCCCTCTCTATCCGACAGTGCCATGGACAAATTGTACAGTGTATTCCCTTCTATAGTACTGTTAACTGGGTTAGATCTAAGTTGTTTATTTTCAAATAATACAAAGTCACTTGGAGGAATCTGTAGCTAACTTCTGTTGGAAAAAGATATGAAAAATATCATAAGTTAAATAAGTTTTTTTTAATTTATTTATCAGGAACTAAACTCTCAAAGCAGACAGGTTTTGTTGTTTTACTCAAAGAGGAAAATAGCTCTTAGGTTGGTCTTTTGATAATGGAGCAAGAATCTCAAGGCCTAGGAATCAGAGATCGCTGTTTAGCTTTGGGACCACGAGCCTCCCACTCGGTCTGCCACTATTTCATCTATCCTGCAGGTGGCCTAGATGAGGCTGTCCTCCTGCTTTATGCCTTTTTCCCCCTCCTTTGAAAAAATTTTAAATTTACTTATTTAAATTCAAGTTAATTAACATACAGTGTCATCTTGGCTTCAGGAGTAGATCCCAGTAATGCATCTCTCACAGATGACAGCCAGTGCTCATTCAACAAGTGCCCTCCTAAATGCCCATCTCCTACTTAGCCCATCCCCCCCCCCACCTCCCCTCCAGCAACTCCCAGTTTGTTCTCTGTATTTAAGAGTCTCTTACAGTTTGCTTCCCTCTTGGTTTTTCTTATTTTTCCTTCTCTTCCTCTATGTTCATCTGTTGTATTTCTACACCTTTCAATCTCACAGGCCTGGTCTATGACCTCCTGCCTTCTCAGGCCACTGTCTGGGACTCAGTCTCATCATCCGCCCCCCCCCCCCCCTCCTATCTCCCGCCACTACCTTAGTGCATTTCCTTATAGAAATACCAAGTCATGAAACTTCAAGGGCCCTCCTTGTCCTTCGCACAAACTTTCTTGCTCTGGTCCCTTTCCTTTAGGCTTTGATATGTGAATAAATCCTACAAATGAATGTATATTCCTTCATGATGCTTGAATGTGCTACATTTCCCAGGTAACTGTGTTTTAGGCCAGAGGAGAGAAAGGACTAATAATGAATTCCCCCTATGTGCCAGGCACTGAGACGGGAAACTTGTACACACTGTGTAACTTCATCAAACAACTCTGTGAGGCAGGGGCTAGTCTTCTTCTTCCTTCCTTCCTCGGTCCCTTCCGCAAACACTGTTTGAGCAACTACCGTGTCTCAGATGCTGGATACTACCTTTTAGAAAAGGAACAAGCATCCAAGCCTCAGATAAACAGCAGTAAATTAAATGAGCACGCCTCAACCTACTTGGAGATACTAGAAAAAGCCCATTTTATGGTGGCACCTCTTGTCACTGGTCCCGGGCCACAGAGGACTCTGTATTTTCTGTGCAGAGACTGGGCCATGTGGGACTCAGGAAAACTGTGGCAAACAGAACTCAGGGAGTTTGGGTGACTTGCCAAGGTCACAGAGCTGGTACGTAGTGGGGCTCGGATTTGAACACAGGTGCTGGTGGGATTAGGAAGGGAGAGGCTTGGAGCAGGCCAGAAGAACCTCAGCTTTCAGTAACCCCTTGTATCTGGTCCTTGCTTTCCCCCTAAGATGCCAAATCTCATGGAATCACAAACTTGGCTAAGCTGGATTGGCTAGTTGTTGAAAATGAGGCTTCCTGGGTGTCTACTGAGAGGATGGTCTCTCAGATACTACTTTGGGTAAAAGGTCCAGAAATCTACAGATAATCCAGGAGTGGCTGCCATCTTTCCCTCTCTGTTTCTCTTATGTGGAAGCCAAGCATACCTTATGAAGAGTACAGAAGAGTACAGAATATTTTTGGGATACATACTGAAATGATATGTGAGCCTACACAGACACATACATACACACCCCACTCACATATTCTCAGGGTCTGTTCTGTCCTCACATCTGCTGGGGAAAGGCAGACTCAGAGAACCACTACCAATCTGGAGGTTTATCTTCCAGTGCAGCTGGCAGATGAAGGTCTGGGAGAGCAGGGGAAGTATATTTCCTCTGGTTTCTGCCTCTCAATCTCAGACTTTACTCAGTCAGGCAGCATCATTCACATAAGCTAATACTTTGATATAGACAATTTCAAGAATGTAATTAAACTCTGAGTTTGATTCATAAACCTTAGAATCCTGTATGCAGTGAAACGAGTCTCCTATTGAGGTCCTGGTGGCCCTATAATTCATTAAACATAGAGAGAGAGAGAGAGAGAGAGAGAGAGAGAGAGAGAGAGAGAGAGAGAGAGAGAGAAGAGAGGAGAGAGACAGGGAGAGAGAGAGAGAGAAACACATCAAATGCCATCCTGTGCTAGGCACTCTGTTTACCACTGCACCAAGCAGTAGTAAGTTCCTCCTTTGTGGAGCTCACAGTCTAGAAAATAAACATTTCCCAGCTGGGTACCTTGAAGACTTTCTTTAACTCTTCTGTATCTCAGTTTCTTTGTCTATATGATGGTCTAATAACAGCACCCATCTCATCGGGTGGTCTGAAAAGATAATCCATTTAGAATTATAAGTGTTCAATGAAAGTTAGCTCTTAGTGGTAGTGATAGGGAAGTCCAGAGTGATAGAAAGGACAACTGTCTCATATGTGGGGGTTTGAAAAGGAATCTTGTAAGAAATGTTATCCCATGTGAATCCTGTGAGGTTACTGAGAGGGAGCCAGACAAAAAGGGGCAGGGGAAAGAGTTTAAGCACTGGCAATAACATATACAAAATTCCACAGCTGAATCCATCCTATTACATACAAGGAAGACCAACAAACTCTGCCTGTAACAAACCCAAGGAGCATATATGCCAGTTCTCTATTGCTCTATCTATTGTTATGACCAGTAACAACTGCTCAGCTCCTGGGATGATACCTATTGAAGGCACATTTAAACTTTAGCAAGAGCTAAATAAGTAGTTTTCAGGTAAAAAACGTATAGCATTTCATCTTTGACCCTATGCCAGTCCAAAGCCTTATGGGGCAGTGAAGAAAGTCAAATAAAGATTTCTAGCAAAATGTGACCAGTAGATATAAAGAGGACAGAATGGCAGGCAACAATCTTTCATCATTTTGCCAGAATATAGCTCTTTTTATTTATCTATTTTTTCACCTTGTCAGCTCCTCTTAGTCTCTTTCATTCCCCTTTTCTTTTATTTATTATTTAAGGTCTAACCCCATCATTTATTTATTCGATGAATGAGTTGAGGGATGCATTTATCTAATCGCCCCACACCAAATGAAAATGCATTGTGCAGTTGGATTTCTTCCACAAAATTCAAGTCCTTCCATCATTATTTCTAGAGTGATTGAAGAACTGTATCCAAATTCATAAAGTGTCCTGCTGCTATGCAGAAAAAATCACAACCTTTTCTTTCATGGAGCCAGTGGAACACATTTTTTCACAAACAGAAAAAATAACTATTCTAAGGGCCAGGAACAGGCAACAAGGCACGCATATCATAAAATTTCACTCTTCAGATACCTTCATTTGTAAAGGTTTGGTCATTTTTTTGAAGCATTCAAGCTGCTATTTGTCTGGGGTGGGGTAGTTTTCATTTTTTGAGAGGTAACATCAAACATTAGACTCTAGAAGCCCAAAGTCCACAGCCAAGCTACAGGGGAAGCCATCACGGGGGCACCTAATGACCAGGCCAGAACTGGGCTGTCACTCCCCACTATCTAGCGCATCAAAAATGATCTCATTTTCTTCCTCTCCCCTCTTCCACCTTATGCCAAGAAGCTATCACAAAACCTCGCTGATTCTATCCTTCCAACTTGCACATGTGATGGTCCTGGGTTACTGCCACAGCCTCTGGCCAGGGTCCCTGCCTTCTCACACCCCCCCTACCATCTTCAGCAGTCTATTCTAGAATCTTGTTGGGGAGCTTTGTTAAGATATGGATCCTGTTTGGGTAGATTTGTGGTGGGGTCTTAGAATTTATTTTTAATAAGTGCCCTAAATGGCTGTAGTGACTGGCCCGGTTTGGGAAACACTGCTCTTTGGGCTACAGTAGCTATTCAAAGTCATCCTCCACATGGCACCACCCACTGCCCCAACTTCTTCTCACATCCCACTCAACTACCTGTGGGCCACTCAGACCTTCAGGCCTGTCACAAGCTCTTCTTCCTACTCTGCGGTCTTTACTTATCAATTGCTACTCATTGGTCAAGCATTAGCTAAATCCTGACTTCTTTGGCCCTCCTTCCTTTGTGAGGTGCTCTTCTCACTCTCATCACACCCTGTGCATGCTTAGCTAATTACACCTAACATGCCAGCACTAGGGTGGAGTAGGCCAACTTTTTAGTATAAAGGGGCTTTGGTCTCTGTTGTGACTACTCAGTTCTGCCATTGTAGTGGAAAAGCAGCCACTGACAATATGTAAATGGACGTGCATGTTGTGTTTCATTGAAACTTTATTTACCAAAAAAAGGGAGGGGCCACATTAGGTTCAAGGGTCATAGTTTGCTGACTTCTGCTCTAGGCTCCAATGTATTCAGTTTGTGTCTGGGATCCATGTTTAACTGCATTATCTTGGGTAAGTTAGTTATCCTAAGTCTTCATTTCTTCATCTATAAAACACACATAATAATGGGGTCATTTCAGTGCTTTTTTTTTTTTTTTTAGAGAGAGAGAGACAGAGTGCCAGCATGGGAGTGGGGTGGTGGTGGGCAAGAGAGAGAGAGAGAGAGAGACAGAGAGAGAGAATCTTAAGCAGCCTCCATGCTGATGTAGGGCTTGATCCCACAACCCTGGAATCATAACCTGAGCTGAAATCAAAAGTCAGACACTTATCTGACTAAGCTGCCCAGGGGTCCCTCATTTCAGTATTAAATGAGATAATACTAAGTACAATGCCTGGCATTTGGTAAACATATGGTAATATTTGCTTAATGTAATTATTATAATTGTGAGTTTATCTATCTTTCCAACTAGACTTTAAGCTCCTTGAGGTTAGAGCCGGCTTTTCACGTCTATGGCCTGAGTTGTTCACCCTTATCTATTTTCTGTGCCTTTAATAATAGAACTCCCACAGTGTTAGCTGGGCACATGGCTGTACTTCCCAGCCTCGGTTACAGCCTAGTGTGAGCATGTGACTGAGTTCTGGACAATGAGGTGTGTGAGAGAGTAACACGTGCCACCTCTGTGTCAAATACTTCCAGAGGATGTGTGTGTCCTCACTTAGTCCTTTTTCCTTCCTACAGGAGGGAGGTGAACAAAGCAGGAGCAGCCACTGTGAACCCAGAGGTGGAAGCTGCATGTTGAGGATGGCCAAACTATCCTGCCAGCCCTGGACTGCTTCCCTCTGGATTATTATATGAAAGGAGACCACATTTTCATCTTAAGTCACTTAATTTGGCGATTCTTTGTTACAGCAGCTGAACCTGTACCCTGCTTGATTAATTACTAGTCTTTTAAGAAGGGCTGACCCACCTGCTATTCTTTCTGGCTCTCAAATATGTTACCAACATGCAAACATGAACTTTTTGCTCCTTATTGATCTATTTTTGCTCAGGGTCTTTATCAATCAGTCTTTAAATTATTGGCTCAGTGTTGCTGTCCTCAATTTCTCTCCCTGGAATCTTTGGACCTTCTCTTTCAGAATGCTCCCCTTGGTTTTCTTCTAGGAATTATGGCTTAGCCAATATGACCAATCTGTGAGCCATTGCCTTGAATAGAAAATCCCTAGGAAATAACTCAGAAGCCAGGCATTTGGCTAGGCTGGGTGATCTCCATTCTTTTTACCCCAAGGAATGGCATGGAGGGAATTAGCTGAATGAACTAATGAATGACTGGAGTGTAGCAATCAATTCCAGTCATCCAAAATTATTTCTAAATGCCAGGGTTTTCCTCTTTCCACATCCCAACTGATTCAAGACTCTAAATGTTTTTCCTATGATGAGTCAGTTTCATGAGACCCAGTTTATGGTTGAGGAACTTGAGGGAGAGCAAAGCAAAGTGGTAAATATAATTAACTAGGGGGCAAGAAATTACATCTAGTCTTCGTAGCACGCTGGATCACACAGGTGTTTACCGACTCATGCTGCCTCTCTCTGAGCAAATCTCCATCTAATGTGCCGGGAGAGCAGGCATATGGGCTGAGTAATTATAAATGCCTTTCAGAAGTACGGTGCTTAAAATAATTTCCTCTTATAGTTTTTCATAACACCGGGTGTTTGTCTTTTTAATTCTTGCAGAAGGCAGTGAGGGCTAAGATCACAAATGTTTTCAGAAGAATGAGCCTGCAACAGCATCCTACTTTGCTGGCAGGTAAGAGCCCCAATCGCTCACCTTGAGTGGGAAGAAAAGGGCATTACATTGATCCGGCCTCAAGGCAAGAGCCCGTCTGGCCTGTGCCCGTGGACAGAGAATGGGAATAGAACATTCTGTCTCTTGTGGCCTGATAGCTGCTGGAGAAAAGGATTCACCATGGTGAATACAACTCTCTTTTTCAGGCAGAATAAATGAAGTGTAACTAGAATTGAGGCTTCTCTTCTCACTGCTTAGCATCTTTAATCTACTAGCCAGCAAGATGTCTGAGGAGCAGAAAATATAATTTTGTCCAATTTTACTGAACTACAGTCTTTCCTCATCTTGAAAAAATAATAATAATAAAGTACTCTAATTCTTAAGTATTTCTGGAGTCGACATGAATCTAGCCGAGGTAGAATTTCCATATTTTATGTGCACCATGAAAATCAGCCTTTATGCTTAATGGAAGCTTTGGGCTCACTGTTAAATCCAGAGAGCAGGAAGCAGGGCAGGTTAGGGAGAGTCAGGGTGAGAGCTTTGATACTTGCCTGTGCGGTCTGTGGGCTAATAAAGGTCAACCAAACTTGATCTACACACTCATCTCAAAGAGTCCAATGAAGCACATGTGGGCTTGAAAGACTGGAGCCGCTTTGCTCTTGGGTGAATATGCATTTTCTGCAGCCAGATTAAGGATTCATTTTGTCCTTGACACAGCACGAAATTCAATCTGCGCCTACTTACCCTACAGACAACAGCCTGCCGGGGGTCGTGCTAAGATTTTATAATAGTACAGGCAACAGCCTTCGCTAGCAACATAAACATTTGGGAAATTGTATTTCAGAATCTCTTCTCCCTCCTCTTTCCCCCAGCCCCAACCCGTCATGCAATTCTGGTTCAGTGAAATGCAGCATTTAATATTTTGGAAATAATCTTCGAACAGATGGGGAAGAGGCAGGAGGGCAGCATCTAATGCTGGCCTTGATGATCTCTCTGCCTCCCTTCCGTTCTCAACAAAACATCTCAAGCAGTGAATGTTTTTCCTTTGAAGGAAAAAAAAAAAAGCACGAAAGTGTTTTCAAATCCACTCGTTTTTCTTTGCAATCTTTCTAAGTTGAGATCTTTCCCGTGGCACGGGAAGCTGATTCTGGATCTGACTACTAGGAGACCTCGGAGAGAAGCTAGGGTTGTTTAAGGAGGGAGGAGGGGAAAAACCAGCTTTCTGCCCTCAGCCGAATGAGGCTCAGAACCTTTGTTTCTGCGGAACCAGTAGGGTGATTCTTCACACTCTCTTTATTGAACTACAAATATCTTTCCAGATGAACACACTCCTAATCTAATTAGCTGTAAACAGGCCTCTCGGGTGCCACACTGCTTAACTAGAGGATGGCAAGAAGGGCGGAGAAGAAGAGGCTGTGGCAGGAAAGATACCCACCACTGTGGATTCCTTTCCATAGGCACAGTTGGGATGGGGTGATGTATTTGCAGCAGTGTTTTCTGCTTTTAGGGAAGCAAAGGCAAAGAAATGTTGAAGTCTCATAAAGGGCAGAATTATGAAACAATGAGTAATTGGGTTTCTACAGCACTTCCCTCTCTTTCCAGATGATATGATGTATTCCTTGGCACAGGAGAGAAAGCCAGGGCACCAATAACATGGGGTCCTGAAGGGTTTTGGTTGATGGTACCTATTCCCACTGTCGAACCCTGAGTGAGGACACACAGCTGGGTGTATGCCACAGTTCCTTACCCGAGGAACCTTGAGATTCAAGCATCAGTCACACGCCTTCCTCTAGCTTCTGGTAAAATCCCATCTTCCTTTTTGTTCCCTAGCCTTGGTGTCAGCAATGATTAATCTCTTCAGAAACTGCCTTTGAGTTCTAATACCTATGTAATCAGTTGTGTGTATGAAATGCAACTCCAGTGTAGCCAGTCTCCTGTATTAAATCCCTTCGGTTGGAATGCTTTTATTTTCCTGATTGGTCCCTGCTAAATGTTGACTCTGACCCTGACTAGAAACCCAAGGCTCCATCTGCTGAATTAGCCAAAAGTTTGGGGGCTCTCTTCCTTTGTGGTGACATTACTAAAAGACTGTCAAATAGTTAGACCCATGGGCAGAGGGTGCATTCTCAGTGGAAACTCTCATGGGGAATCTCACACATTCTAATATGCTCTGGAAATCTTGGGTTGAGAGGCTAGTCCACACTATGCTGAAGGATTCCCATTTTACCCTAAAACGTTTTATCTTAGAGTACCTCTTTCCTGGCATTTATAGATGTAAAGAATTTGGAAAACCACTGCAGTACTCCACAACCACATCTTTCTTTTGTAAATCCTCAAAATTTGGACATTAGAAGCAGGAGGAAAACTGTGACAATGGTTCTCAAAATACGGTCTGGGGGGATCACTGGGGACCTTTGAGACCCTCACCAGGAGTTCATGAGCACACTATTTTCATCATAATACTGAGACTTGATTTGCCTTTTTCACTTTCACTTCTATTTCACTCATGAGGGTACAGGGTAGTTTTCAAGAGGCTACACCCATATATATTAAAACAGATTGAAGAGGGAAGCAGATATAGGGATCCAGCTGTCTATAGGCAGATATCAAAGAGATTCACAAAAATGGGAAAGAAAACTACTCTTCTAACTTATTTTGTTGTTTGTTTTGGAAAATAAAGTTATGTCATAAAAATATGCCATTTATATTGATGTATTTCTTATTGTTATTGTCAAATGAATTAATGAATAATTCATGGCTGAGCCTTCTGACCGCAGAGGGTGGTGGGCAGAGGGAGAAGAGGTACAATCAGATATGATTCTTCTGGCTGGGCAGATGTCCAAAGCTGGCTCCCTATAACAAGGGCTCTGAGAGGCCCTGCTGGGAACATGGGACTAACCTCCCAGGCAGCTAGTGCATTCTCCTAACCCCATCTAGTCTTTTAGGTTTCATGCTCCAGGCCCTGATCATCTGGAGGTTACCCTCCACAGTGAAGTCATCCGCAGGCGATCTTCTCCAGGATTTTTAATGATCCAGGCTGGCTCTCCCTTCCTGGGGTCCACATCCTTGCCCCAGGACACATACTCTTTCTATCCTGTTGCCTCAGTCACCATGCTTACATTATTCACGAGAGTGTCAGACACCAGCCCCTGTGACCCCAGTCTCTGGAGACAGCTATCTGAGTCTGCTAGTGGTCACCTACACTGAGGGGAAAACGTGTTCACCCTTCTCCCAAGGGGAGAGCTGAGCTCCACTGCCATGCTGATGCCAGCCATTCCCTGCCTCAACTCATAGACCTCCGAGGTTGGGCCTTAAGCTACAGGTTGCAGAAATGATTTTCACTCCCTTCTTTTGTATGTCCTGTGGAAAGTGGGAATAGTTGGGGCCTCAGTTGAAACTTAGGTAGAAATAAATAGCCCAGTTTTTAATATCCTATTATAAAACTATCCCAAATTTCTGATGAGATAGTCATCATTATTTATATTTTTTAGATGAGGAAATTAATTTCAGAAAGGATAAGTGGCTAAGCTAGGACTCGAACTCAGATCTGATTCAAGGTCCAAAATTACTTTAAATAGAGATAACTTAGGGGCTGGAAATGCCCCTCTGGGCACTTGCTCTTGACTCAAGGTGTCAGTTTCATACATGGCTCTCATGCTATCAGTTGGGTGGCCATACATCCCAATTTGTCTGGACCAATCTAGGTCAATGCCCATTGTCCTCATATAATTATCAGTCATGATCCCTCTTCTCTCAGGTTTGGACAACAAATTACAAGTTCACCATAACCATTAGGGGTTGGGGGTATGGTGCAGAAGAACCAGAGGCACCAGAAATTTCTTAGGGGGACAGACTCTTCCAGAAGAGTCTTCAAAAGCTGGCTTTGACCCTCTAGGGAAGATCTGCATTAGAGGGGTGAAGTCAGTGAGGCAGTCTTTCCAGATGCAGGGATGCCTGAACAGCCCTGAGTAAAGCCCAGCCAGCTGGGACACTGGCTCTGCAGGGTGGTCTCTTCAGGAGCTGGCTGTAAAGTCCACAGGGTGGGAAGGGTATGAGAAAAATACATGTCCACTGTTAATTCCAGATAACTTCTGCATTTGTCCTTTTCTTTTCTTCCCCATTGTACTCTTGTAGCTTAGGACACTTTCACTAGAAGATAAACAACTAGCTGGTCTCCTTTCCTGTTTTCCTCCCAATCCAATCCATCCTGCTACTGAAATCAGAGTGATTTTTCAAAAATTCAAATAAGACTGCTACTATTTCTCAGTTAAAAACCCTTTGGTGGCTTCCTATTGCCTTCAGGGTAAACTCTGAATTCCTTAATGTGGCTTCAAGGGCCTTTGAGATCTGGCTCTTATGCACCTTCCTAGACTCTTCTCGTACCTTCTCCACCTTGCTCCCACTTACCATCTAGTTCAGCCACACTAAACTTCCCAGAATGCTGAACCCTTTCACTTGTGAGCCTTTGCATGTGCTCTTTCTGCTGCTAGCACGCTCCTCGCTGCTAGGACCAAACTGTCTGAATTCCTTCTTTCCTTGGGTGTGGGGAGTGTGTATGCATCACAGCAGCTCTGGAATTTGCTGGTCTGCATTTCCCCCCAAGGCCTGAAGCCCTCTGAAGACCTGGTTCTTTCCATCTTCTTCACCTCTGTGTCATTAGCCCCTATCACACGGCTTGGCATACAGCAGGTCCCAGGTTAGTATTTGGTGACATTTTGTTTACTTGCCACAAGCATTAAAAGTCAAATAATCAGGGTGCCTGGGTAGCTCAGTCGGTTAAGTGTCCGACTCTTGATTTTGACTCAGGTCCTGGTCTCATAGTTCGTGAAATCAAGGCCAGCGTCACTATCAGTGCAGAGGGTGCTTGGAGTTCTCTCTCTCTCCCTGTCTTTCTCTGCCCCCCTCATCTCAAAATAAATAAATAAATTAAAAAAAATTCAAAAGCCAAACAATCAAAACACAAGACATCAGAACTCAACATACCTCATGGATGTCTGCTAGGCACAGTACTCATGCATACTCTGACTCCCTGTGCAAATGAGGAGGTTGTATAGATAATAGGTTTTAAAAATGAGAAGTTTTTTGGAGGGTGCCTGAGTGGCTCAGTTGGTTGAACATCTGACTTTAGCTCAGGTCATGATCTTGCAGTTTGTGGGTTTGAGCCCCGTGTCGGGCTCTGTGCTGACAGCTCAGAGCCTGGAGCCTGCTTCTAATTCTGTGTCTCCCTCCCTCTCTGCCCCTCCCCCCACTCACACTCTGTCTCTCCTTCTCTCTCTCTCTCAAAAATGAATAAATGTTAAAAAATTTTTTTTTAAAAATAAATAAAAATGAGCTTTTTTTTTTCTTTAAAAAGAAGTGTGATCCATAGTAGCCCAGAAATGAATCAACTCAATATCCAGTCATGAACAGATGGTTCAGTAGATTATGGCTTGTATACTGAAAAGGATACTATAGAACCCTGACAAATATAATGAATGTAAAGACTAAGTAGCAATGTAGGAAAATGATTATAATTAGTGCTAATTGAAAGAAATAACAACGGCCAATTGCATACTTGCTACTCTTGTGACTACATAATGTGTGTGTGTGTGTGTGTGTGTGTGTGTGTGTGTGTGTGTGTGTGTAGTGAGGGTGGAGTTCTGGGAAGGAGCGGAAAAATACTTCTAAATTTAAGATGGTGGGGATGTTTTTTTTTTAACCTCTCAAAATTGGTTCTAATATTGACTTTAAATCTTCTTTTTTTTACCCCAATAAGAATAATATTAAAAGAATACTTTTAAAAATCAATCTGATACTCCAAAGTGTTAAAATGGTTCTCTCTGGGTGGTAGAATTAAGGAGAATTTTAATGATTTCTTAATAATTTCTATATTTGCTTATTTTTCTCCATTGAATATTTAACATCTATAATTAGACAAAATCAATACTACAAATATTTACTTTCTTTTGTCTCTCTCTTTGGGAAGATATACCTGTTTCCCCATTATCTTGGGCATGGCCATGTGACTTGCTTTGACCACATTGATGGTGGACATGATGCAGCAAATGTATTTGCGTAGGGGGCCTTGCCCTCTTGCATTTCTGCCACTACCATGAAAAGAATATGTTCTGGATAGATTCTAGGAAAAACCAGGAAAAATGAGAGACACGTGGAATAGACCTAGACCCAATCTTTAGCTTGGATCCAAGACCAACAGAGTCTAAGTTAGGACAGCTGACTCTAGACAACCCACAGATGTGTGAGTGAGAAGAAATGTGGATTGTTGGAAGACATTGAGACTTGGGGTGGTTTGTACAGTATTATTTTGAGAAATAACATTTTGATAAATCTTCATTTTTAATGCTAACTTTCTAAGCAAAATCTCTTTTATTCTTGTCACATCTTCCATCATATAAAAGGCATTCCACAGAAGTGGCCCAGGCTTGGAATGACTGTGCTAAATTTTAGCTTGAAGAAGAATGTTAACCTAGGGAGAACTTCTAAGAACACTAGAACATCAGAGGCTTGATGACAAGGTGACAAAATGACACTAGAACTGTAGTGTTGTCCCTAGCTTCAACGCATTATCAACATATTGGTGAGATTCATGAATCCCAATACTATTATGCCCGATCTGTGTTCCACATCAGCTCTATGTTACTGTCATTCTCATGGTCGTTTCTCAACACTACTTATTTATTGCCAAAACGTAACAGGGGATGGGGTGGGAACTACAGGTTTCCCTGGCTATCCAAAAGCGGAGTGTTCCAAAAGCTCAAGTTAGGCCACATTGCTTTTCTCAAAGACCTACGTTAGTATGGTAACAGCTTTTTTTGTGAAAGTGAAAATTTTCTTTAGATTTCTTTTGCTTGGCAAGAAAAGGGGACTAATATAGGTCTTCTGTAAAGGCAAAAAGGCATAAAACAAACTTTCAGAAAGCATGGCATACCTATAACCTGAACCCCAACCAACAAATGCCGAGTTGCAGGATTTCAAATCAGTTTGTTGTCGCAAATCCCAGATTAAAAAATGTTACAATTCAAATCCCAATTGTCAGAACTCCAGGATGGGGCCAGCTGCTGGGCTTTTGAGAGTGATTTCTTTTAAAGTGGCTTCTCAGCGGGTCTTTCTCTTCCCCAGAAATTTAGCACACTGCAGAACGAGCTGCCAGTTCTGGTGAGAGTTTGTGAGAGGCCGTTCTTTCCGGGAGAAACCCAAGGTGAGAGGCACTGTTCACCTCAGCCTCCAGAGGCCTGGGTGTGGGGTAAGGAGGACAAGCACCAAAACATGGACCAGTTTGCTTAGCTGCCACCACTGCCCTGCATGAGTGCATGTCAATCTCCTTTTCATTTGGGTTGAATCTAACACAGAGCTCCAAAGCGTTTGCACAGCCCTCAGATCACTGAAGCCGCGTGGCCTTGCCTGAGATTGTTCCTACCATCATTTATAGAGTTTCTGATTATGTGGCTTGTTCAAGATGACAATGACAGGAAGTGATTCTTCCACCTGTTGGCTGTGTGGCCTTAGGCAGTCTACTCAACCTCTCTGAGTATCTGTCTGTACAGTGAAGTTATGTTCTAACAATACCTACCTCAGAGGGCTTTTACAAGTATTAATAAAGCAGTACTTTGGTGTTCTTTAGCTATTTGCTCAAAACAAAACACAACAATCCCCCAAATCTTGGATTACAATATTTGGTACATACAAAGTACAAATCCACTGAAGAAAAATAAGAAAAAAAGTTACCCAGTGTTCTACGATCCAAAGATACCAGTGTTAACATACCAATCTACGACCTTCTAATTATTTTCTGTTTTTTTATTTTTTATTTCTAAAAATTTTTTTCTCATGTTTGCTCTTAAAAGTAATTCTTTGATGAATACATGTATATAGATTCTTTGGCGAATGATCATTTTTAGAGGTAAATTTCCAAATATAGAATTAATGGTCCAAATCACAAATGTTTTAATATCACTTTCTATGTATTATGAAATTGCCTTTCAGAGAAGTTCTAGCAACATAAACACTGTTGGTGAATGAACATCTCCATTTCACTATATTTTTGGTGAAACTAGTCCTTTATCATTTTTTAATCTTTATCTGTTTAACAGATGATAAATGATATTCCATTGCTGTTTTAATTTGTCTTTCTTTTGTTATTTTTAAAGATGAAACTATTTTTCTTTTCTTTTTTTTCTTTTGCATGGATGTTTGTTTATTTATTTATTTATTTACATCCAAGTTAGTTAGCATATAGTGCAAAAATGAGTTCAGTAGATTTCTTAATGCCCCTTACCCATTTAGCTCATCCCTCTTCCCATAAGCCCTCCAGCAACCCTCTGTTTGTTCTCCACATTTAAGAGTCTTTTATGTTTCGTCCCCCTCCCTGTTTTTATATTATTTTTGCTTCCCTTCCCTTATGTTCATCTGTTCTGTATCTTAAATTCCTCATATGAGTGAAGTCAAATGATATTTGTCTTTCTCTGACTAATTTCACTTAGCATAATACCTTCTAGTTCCATCCACGTACTTGTAAATGGCAAGATTTCATTCTTTTTCATTGCCGAGTAATACTCCATTGAAATTATTTTTCTATTTAGTGGTTATATTCTTGATTATTAAAAAACAAAATTTATTATTTCCATGCAGGAACTGTTTGTTATTAGGGGGTTTAAATGTTGCCTTATATTTTATAAATTTGTCCTAGTTTTTCATTTGTCTTTTAATTTTATGGATTTTTTGACATTGCATACATTTGAAAATGTTATATAATGAAATCTAGTAATATCTGGAATGGTAATCTAGAATACTTCTTAAAATAATTTGTTTTTTCAGAAGGGCATATGTCTGTTGTTTTCTGAATCTTTGAAAAGCTGAGAATAAATTTCTGTGGCCCTCATGTAAGAACAAACAATATCTTGGCAGTTAGGGCCTTTTTCACACACAATCCTCAAAACATCATAGAAACCACTCCACTATTTTCTGAAGCTTAGAATTGAGAGGTAAGTCTGATGCCAAAAGGATTTTTCCTCCTACTGTGTACCCTGTTTGTTGTTGTTGCTTTGGGGCAGAATGATCACAAGATGTTTCTTTATATTTGGAATTAAAAAAGAAAAAACAAGACATGGTAAAGAGATGGTCTATTTGGTACTTTGGCCTGGTGCTCAGTGCAGGTTTGGGATTGAAGACAAGGATTCTCTCAACTCAGGAAAGTTATCTTTTATTATTTATTTTGTCACCACTTCCTCTCTGGCTGATGTGTTCTCTTTTTTGGGGTTCCTATTCGATCTCCAGAACCCATCCTGCATGCCTCTTTTCTGAGTTCCAGAGTTTGCCCAGCCGGTGGACTGGTTTGCCTATCTTACTTTTTGCATTGTCCAACTTGCTAGTCAGTGTTACCACTGGATTCTCACATCAGGTAATTACTGTTCTTTCTCCCAAAAGTAGTCTTTCCTGATCTCAAATTGCTCCTTTTTCATGTGTACAATCTTCTCTTGACTGTTGTTGAGAATCTGAATTTAATATTTTACAATGTCACTCTCTCTCCTATAGCAAGCTTTTTTTCAAAAGAGCACTCTTCTTTTGAGATCACGAGCATTTTTTTTTATATGTCCAGATGTTTCCCTGTCTGCTTATCTTTACAAAGGGAGGGCTTCTTCTGAGAAGAAGAGGTCAAGAAAGAATTTATAATTCCTGTAATTTAATTTCTCTGAATCAGAGTTTCAGGGTTCCAGGAGAGGAAAAAGGGAACCATGCCCAGAGATGGCCATATGACAAGGGCTTCCCCATTGTGCCGAAGTTTCCTTTCCACCTGGTGGGGCATCATCCCCCTTCTCTAATGGACAGGATAGTTCTTGTTATGAACCTGTGGTGACAATGCCCTCACATTTCTTATCACATTGTTTGAAATGAACTGAGCTGAAATGGCTGTGGATGTGCCTTTTATAGCAGATTTTGCTGAGGAGGGAAATTTGCACCTGTTTGGAGTTGGCATCCCATTTACAGAAAGCAAGGGGGAGCAAACACAAAGGCCAGCACATCCGGGATGATTACTGCCAAAATTACTTACCAAAGACATCTGTGAAGCTGTGATCCATTCGGGAGAGATGTGGAAATGAGCCCCTGCTGAGTCTCCTAGCAAAATGATTCCCCTGGGCTGTGAACCTGGGTGGGACAATTTATTTGCATTATTTATGCACTCGAGTAGTTTGAGCCTCCAGATTGGGTGGTTAGGAGACTAGATATCCTGGTGTGTATTTCATGCACAGAGCATCATAACAGTGATGCATTGCCGCTTTTCAAGTGTTGGGGAGTGAGGGAGATCGCATTTCGGAGCTGAATGAGATTTCTAGGCCATCAGAAATGCTAGCTAAGCTGTACAGATGCAGGTGTGTTTCCTAGCTCAGCATAAAACAAACTGCCGTGCAACATCACGAGTGAAGGATGGATGAATAAATAAATCAAAACTTTATCTGAACTCAGAAATACACCCTAAATTTTAGTTTTGGAAATTGCTCTCTTGAATTCTGTTATAATTCATTTGAAGAATTCCTCTTATCATGGAGCAATTTTGATTCTTCAAAAATGTTATGGTCTTTTAAAGCCCTTAATCCATGTACACAACAGCACTGGATGGACAATCCTGGCTGATTCATGGGAGATGAACATAAAAAGGTACCTGCGCAGGCCTATTTGGAGGTTAGGAATCACTGAATCTGCTTCTGAGGCCCATCTACACAATCCATTTACCCGTGGGTGATGCATGTACTCTTTTAAATCCCTAAGATGCTGAAAGAATCAACTGATGCCTCCCAGAGTCAGGGACGCCTCTCTCCCCTAGCTCCAAATCCCCCAAATCATGCTGGAGGACTGTCTAGCCTCATTTCAGTGGCTCCTTACCTTGGGCATCGGTGACAATTAGCTCTCGGACTGAATGCTGAGTGACTGAGCACCTGGACTGAGAAGGTCCAGGACATCCAGGAGGGCTTGGGATGTGGGGTGTCCAAGAGGCTTCCCACAGTGATCCCAGAGCCTCACATGAAGATCGTTCGCTTAGATCTGAGTTTGTTTATTTATTTATTAGTCATTTGTTCATTCATTGTTTATTCATCCAATAAACATTTCTCAACTGCAAACTATGCACTGAATCTTTACATTTTCTATTCCCTTTCTACCCCTCTGAGATTTTAAAGACAATTAGACTAAGTTGATTGAGGGCAAGGACTGTATCACATTTGCCCAGGAAAACTCAGAGCCAAGTATAGTATAGCCTTGGTACAGAATAGGAATAGGTATTCAGGAAATATATGTTGGATGAATGAATGAATGAATGAATGAATGAATGAACAAATGATTGAAATGCTTTTAAGTTTTACGGAAAAGCATTGCATAAACATAAAAAGTGGTGCTACCAGAGGGTATTGTTTGAGATACTTTAGGTATCACCAGGAGCATATTTTCAGTAGTGTGTCGGTGATTATAGGTTTCTCCTAACAGTACTGGTAGCTCAGATGTCTGGGGAATTTGGGCTTTAGAATGCAGAGCTTTTGCTCAGCTATTTTTGGGAACTCTCAATGGCTGTAACTTGGAGGTCTCCCTCAAGTCACCCAGATACGAATCTTTAGCCCAGTTGACACAGGGACTCAGTCAGTATAAGCCTGGATGTCTGACCTTGTAGTCTATTGAGAAGGACATGAAGAATATGAGAAATGATCACCTCTATTTGTTTTCTTATTTGGAGAAGTGCTAGATTTCAGTTACCTTGTACTCTATCCTACAGCCCTTTCTGGCCTGATCGTTATGGTTTCCAATCCCCACATAAAGGAGTCAGTTAAACAAATTCAGTTTTGCTTTTTCTAGATCCATTTTCTCCTGTCTCCTTTTTCTGCAATCTTGTTCATGTCTTTTTCTGATTTTTTCATGAAAATAAAGGTCAAATGGTCAACTTTAAATTGTAGCATCAGGCATTTCCTCACTTTGGGTGGTCTGCTCCCTTCAATCTGACTCAGTCTAGAAAAGTGTCCTGTTGCAATAATCACACGAATTTACAGTTCATACCTTCACAGAACTTCTTCTCATATGGAATTCCATCTTTTGGATCAACACCCTTTAAAAGAGAAATGATGAGATTAGCTCTTTGTTTTAAGATTTATGAGACACATACACTAAGGCCTTCCCTAATGGCTTTAAAAAGTACAAAGGCAAATCGGTGGATAAAACCCATTAATGTCTTTTGAGCCCTTAATTCAACGTAGCAACACTGTGTAAATGAGGTGGGCTTTAAGGAGCTGGGGCAGGAATGAGGAGGGATCCAGAAGCGGGACTAGCAGATTCAGGGCAGCGTCTGGAGTGCTGCAGTGTGACCGCGAGGGGGCGCTGTGGACCCACCGGGTGATGGGGCCACAGGTCAGTGTGTATTCTGCAGTCTCTGAGCTGAACCTCGAAGTGTCCTGACATCTCCACTTCCTAAGGACTGATGCTTCCAGAGCAGCGATTCTCGCCAGGGCTGGATCCCTCCCCACTCCCACCCCCCATGGACATTTGGCAATGTCTAGAGACATGTCACAACAGGGGGAGGGGGAGTGACTGGCATCTAGTGGGTAGAGGCCAGGGATGCTGCTGCACATCCTACCATTTCCAAGGGACCTGAATTTCCAAGACTCCAGTACTTGGTTGGGATTTCTTCTATTGTTCTAATTAATTATGTATTTTCATACTTGATTTTGTATTTTGGTATTCTTTTCCTTCATGAGGACTCTCAAATCCTATATTAGCTCAAGACCTCACAAAACATGGGGCTGCTGCCATTGTTGTTTTCAGGTAAGTGCTTGGCCTTCCTCCTTTCTTCCCTCTTTCTGCCTGAAAGATGAAAATCTGATATTCATAGAGAATTGGGGCACCAGCATTAGATGCCTCAAGAGGTGGGTAGTGGGGTAACTACTGGGGAGTTTCCACCCTGCCTGGCTAGGTTCATGAGACAGAAAAGAAATGGCTGGATGGCGTGGTGGCAGCAAGAGGTTTGCTCCAATAGCTGGGTCGCCATTTGGTAACAGCGTTCTTTATTTAATGTCCTATGACTGAACACAGAATAAAGGGGTTAGCGGTGGGTGATCTTAGACAAGCTTAACGGGGCTTTGACTGAGAGACCCTCAACTCTCATCCCATCACTGACATCATGTGCGATTGGAGTCTATCCTCCTCTTTCAAGTTGCAGAAAAAGATTTGCTTTTGTCTGTCACCTCCTTCTTTAGGTCTGACTAAAGCCAATAGGTTTTTAAGGAGGGCAGAAAGCAAGAGAACAGGGTTAAATTTGAATTTAGTTGCTTACCCAAATGCCATTACAGTTTGAATCCTCATGTACATCCCAGTTATCTGGCCTAAGAGGAAAACATCAAAATTGGTTTTCAGCATATACTTGTTGCTCTGTGAATGTTAGCTGAATGAATGAATGAATGAATGAATGAATGAGTGAATGAGTGCTCAATGAAGTGTCACCAATAGACAACAGGTTCTTCAAAGAGGAGTGACACACATTATTGTCAGTGGCACACAGAAGCCTCCACTTGGCCTTGTTGCCATGATCTTGATTTTGGATATTTTCTGGGCACCCTGGACCAAATCCAGCCTTTTAACAACGGCCTATATTCATGGACCGTGTTGTTGTGGAACAGTGCTGATGGGCAGAGTGAATGAATCTGCCGTCCGCCTTATTTACATAGGCGAAGCCATTACAGTGATGCCTCTAAAATCCCACACATCTGGTAAATTGAACGCTTTGGCTCTGTAATCACAGCTAAAATGAAGATTGGCATATCCCCGCCCCCCCCCCTTTTTTTGGGCATATCCAGTTTTTGAACATCAACCTGGGACTAAAATGTGACATGTGCGCCATTCACAGGACCTCTGTCCTCACTCCTAGGGGGAGAGGCCGCTGTTTCTGGGCTCAGTCCTGCATGCAGAAGGCCAGACACGTGTCCACCATAGCCTGCTGCCTTGCTTCTCTCTCCCACTAGACGGTAAGCTCCGTGAGAGGAGGCCCTTCTGCCATTTTGTTTCCTGCCCAACATGAGGCAGAGTGTTGACAATTAGCATGTGCCCGATGAGCATTTCCTGGACAGATGATGAACGAATGCTGTTCTTTCCTCACCCGAGCTTTACTTCAGTAGGGACAGGGAGGTCCCTTGTCTCTGTATATACAAATCCCCTAGGCTGGGGATGGGATTATGCCTCAGGCCTCCTTTATAGGAGGTAATTTTCCAAATCAGTGACCAGCGGAGACGTACCTCCTGCCCGGGTATGCCATCTTGTTGCTGTCATTGCAATCCCTCCCTCGCCAGTGATAGCCCCTCAGCGTCTGAAATTGAAGAGCACACACAGGAAGGGTCATTTCCACTGTTCTTATCCATGAGGAAGGACAGTCAGAGCTGTCTGAGGGGTACTGACATGTGCAATTTTTAATTTGCATGCAGTCTAGGAACACTAGAGATTACTAAGAAAATGAAGATTAATATGCTAAGACATGCTGTGTGAGGTGACCAGGGCTAATACCAGATAGTGTGTGTGTGAGTGGGCGTGGATGTGCTGTTGGGTGTGTGCCATACATGAGTGCATGGGAGTGTAAGTGTGTGAATGTGTATGTATGTGGGCATGTGTGTACTCACAGGTGCGGTTATGTGGATGCATGCTGCACACACACGTGTATATATGAACATGCATGTGTTCGTGGGTGTGTGTCCACTTCCACAAACAGCAGGAACGTCCAACTCTCTGAACTTTATTAATCACCAATCTTCTCAGCCTCCAAAGCAATTTTTTTTTATTTGGTCAAATGATGAATTGTTTTACTGGACAATTTCAAAATCTCTAGCAAAACTGGCTAATTGTGTGGATTTATTATGTGATTGACCTGCCTTGATCCTTGATTTGAAAGAATCAAGAGTCATGATAATGTCAAACAATGTTTTTGTTTCCCCCATTCCCAGGTAGCATATCTGAGAATCCCACCAACTTTGGGGAGTTACATCTGTTACTTGCTTGTTTGCTTTCACAGCGAACATCCTGATATCCAATGTGCTCGAAGTCAAACATGTACACACTCATAAACACACACACGCACGCTCTAAAAGTAGGCTTAAGAATTTCCCAAATAATTCTCAATACCTTTCAAAATAACTGGAACACCCAGCTGGGAATGGCTTCAGGAGACAAAAAACAGTCTCAGCCTAAGACCTACTCTGATGGTTCATGTATTATTAAGATGACAAAAAAGTCCATAACAATCATAAAATAGTGCATTATCAAATAATTAATACATTCAAATTGAATTCAGTCTTGTCTTATTAAAGGAAAGATATTTGTAGAAAGCAGTACAATATTTAATGAACATCTGGTTACTCTTAACAATACTTACTGGAAAAACACTGTATTTGTCTGAATCTACATCTTTGAATGGCACAGAATTTTTTATAGCTCTAGAAAAAAGAAAACAAAACAGCTGGTGAGCTAAGAAAAAAAAAAGAAACCGTGTTTGTGAAAACAAACAGAGACATTTCAGATATGGCTATGTTGAGTATGTGTGATAGAAGTCCATTCTAAAAATAAAATTAAGTGCCTCCATGATATGGAAGAGTGCCCGCCAAAGTTTGCCAATCTCTGTTCTCCACCTAATTAGAACTATTTTCTCTCTGATATTAATTTGGCCCATATGGGGAAACGAAACAATTGAATCAACATTTTGGAGAACACGGGATATTGAGGTTGAGATGCCCAGAAAAGAAGGAGACTGCATTTTTGGTCCAATGAGCTCAGCGCTACAGATTGAATTTGTGCCATTTTACACATTCTGTGATGGAAGTCTTTTCTTAAAATTCTACTCTTTTAAACCACTAACTCTAAGAATCTTGAGGCGCTTTAGCTGGCAACGTTCACTCCCATTCATGAGCCCGGAAAACCAAATACTCTGATGTGATTGATGACCAAGCAAATTCATGCTAAAGCCACAGATGCCCCCCCCAAGTGAGGGTCTCCCCCTGCGTCTTCCCTACCAAACTTGTCCCAGCTTCTGCAGGGCAAACACCGCTTTCCCTCTCTTATGGGGTAGCAGAGTAGTGCCATCATATGGCAGGCTGAGGCTATTTTTAGAGCCTAGAATGTAGACAGCAACATGATCCTTTACAGGATTTGTTAAATGGTCTTTTGAATCAGCAGTTGTGAGAGCCTCAAGGCAAATGGATTCAGCAAGAGCCAGCACGGAGACTAATTGGTATCACAGAGCCTGTCTTATTAACTCTGGGATGGTGGTCCCACCAGAAGTCTAGGTGGTAGGCCTCTGTAGGTACTTTTTCCCCATGTACATATTTCCCCCATGTACCTCTTGGACAGCTATCGTAGTCTTTAGTTGAGAAAAGAAGGAAACACACACACACACACACACACACACACACACACACACACAGGGTATAGACCCAAACAGTCATATTTTCAGTCTGGGAAAGGTGTTGGGTGAAAGGTCACAGTTAGTCTGCCTCCCTTGCCATCCTGAGGATGAGAGTTTGAAGAAACAACGAGTTGCCTCTAGAATTAGAAAGTGAATTCATTAAATTAAACTTCATCTGCTTATTTTAAAGGCTCAAAGTAACTAACCAAAACCATACTTTCTAATTTTTTTTTATGTTTTTATTTTATTTTTGAGAGAAAGAGACAGAGTCCGAGTAGGGGAGGGGCAGAGAGAGAGGGAGACACAGAATCCGAAGCAGGCTCCAGGCTCTAATCTGTCAGCACAGAGCCCGACACGGGGCTTGAACTCAGGGACCATGTGACTTGAGCTGAAGTCAGACGTTTGACTGAGTCACCCAGGTGCCCCTCAAAACTATACATTCTAGACACAAGGGGGTTGATTGGTCATTCAAAGTAGCATAAACTGCAATTTATATAAACTCCACAATCTCTTATTCATAGTCTCCAATCCAAACAGCTATGAAAACAGTTTTTTTTTAACTTTGCAGAAAATTCATTGGTGGAAAACTTGATCTGAACTGATAGAAGGCAATTCATAGGCTTTACCCTACTTAGTGTGAATATTTATACATTTCACTGCTGAAATACAAATGTGTTTTCTCAGAAGGTACTGAGAGTGTTAGGTGACGTAAGGTATATGCACCATATGTCACTTTTCTTAAAATCCGGAAAATTCTGAATTTCCGATCACATCCGGCTCCAAGGTTTTAGATAAGACATTGTTTGACGCTCACTAACATTACCTGTGCAAAACTGTATCTAAATTTGATACTTCATATATCCTTACAGGTGTCTAGTTGTATGCTGGAACATTCATTCATTCATTCATTCATTCATTCATTCATCCCACAGGCATTTTTGGAATCTCTGCTGTGCACCAGACATGATACTAGATATTAGGGGAGAATATATTTCCAGAAGAGCTTAATGATGGGTAGCAGTAAACAATGCATCAATAGATAACTACAGTATGATGGAGAAAATGCTATAAAGTGTTGTGCACCAAAAGGGAAAACACTTCTAATACTATACAAGGGAGGAAGTGATCTTAAGTTGAGATTTAAAGGATGAGAAAGCATTTTCAAAGCATGTAATTGGGTGAAGAATGTTCTAGCAGAGACGTAGTACAACATAGCAGAGTTCTAGAAGAAAAGTCATAGGAAGCCTCTTAACATAGTTCTGGGTTCTGAAATTAGACTCTCTGGGTTTGAATCCCAGGTCTGCTCTCTACTTGCTATATAACCTTAGACAGATCATTTCATCTTTTGTACCTGTGTTTTCTCATTTGTAAAGTGGGACCAGTATCCGTGTCTGCTTCCTAGAGCTGTGGTAAAGACCAAGTGAGTGGTCCATGTGAAGCGTGAAGATCCATGCCTAGGATGTGGTAAACACTCACAAAACATGAGCTCTTTTTGTTATTTTGTGCAGTGGTAACAGTTATTCCAAGGATAGTTTCTAGGGCTGGGCAAACAGGAGTCAGGCATCTGCTCTTATGACATTTTAGTTTCTGGAGCCATCTCAAATCCAATCCATGGACCCTCTTCAGGTTTTCAGATTTCCAGGGACACAATATTCTACCCAATGGTCTTGTTGGCTGGAGCAGCTAATCATCCACTCAGGGATGAATGTAAAATATATTTCCAATAGAGCCATTGCTCATTACTGCCAGTTGTTGAGCTAGCAGGCTTGATCCAGTGAGCAATTGTAATTGCAGGTGAATATTATTCATTACATAATAGAGTAGCTATTCAAGTTCAAACTCCCTAAAAGCATTTCATGAAACTGGGGCATTACAACAAAAGCAAACTAGGGAGAAAAAAAGTTTCCACATGTAGCTGCCTCACAACTGAGTCCCAGGCGGCACTCCAGGGCTGGGAATGGGTCTGTTTCATATGCATGTGGCTGCATTACACGCGTCCCTGCAACATGAAATGAGAGCAGAGAAAACCAGGAAAGAATACACCAAGGCTCACCTTGGTCGTGGGGATGGGGACTGACATGGTTGGAAGGAGTAGGTCATGGGGAAGAAGGAACAACTAAAAAAGGCAAGGAAAATAATGATGAACTACAGGGAATTAACATAGGATAGGATAGTCTGTCCATGTTTACGTGAAATGATCCATAGGCGGGTTAATGCATGTGGAAATTAAATACAAAGAAGAGATTATTAAGAGGGACTCTCTTGACTTGCCATTGTTACGATAAAAAATAGTATGTAGGCACTGTCAATGCTGACCAGAACAAAACAAAACAAAAACAACAAAAAACTTGATTGTCCCCATGGTAGGTAGTAGTCTGGTATCTTACACAATAAAATAGTGTCTTTTCTTGACTTATGCCCTACTAATTGCAAAGCACTGTGGTAAGTACAAGGATAAAAGTTTTGCTGAGAATGGTGTCCCTGATCTCCAGGAGCTGTGGGTATGTGGGAACCTGATGGGAAGCTGCAGTACCAGAGCTTGATGCAGGAGCAGGCACTGGTGAGCTCAGGGTACTAAGGGCGAGCCCAACGTCTAGTAGCAGAGCTGGAGAACTTCCCACGGTGGAGATACCTCACTGCATTTGGCAGGCATTAGACCAAACGGGATTCGGGCGGGAGAGGCACAGAACAGGAAGGCATTCCTGCAGGAAGGGATTCTATCAAAGGATTATCTAGTAAAAGACACGTAGGTCTTGTCTCTACCACCTGCTCACTGTGCTTAGTGGCTCAGACACTCAGTGTGCTAGAACCTACTTGCTCATCTAAAAGTAGGGCTAAGAGTCAAGGGACAGACAATTGGGTGGCTCTGAGAATGGCCTTTGCAATCAGGCTGCCGATTCAAATGTCAGATTTATTTATTACTAGCTCCATGACCTTGGGAAAAAGACTTTACCTCTTTAGATAGGGGACAATAATGCCATCTGCCTTGTAAAGTTGCATTGACAAGAGTTCCTGGTGCACAGACCTTACTGTCCAGTTATCCAACTTTCAGTTATTGTTATTACTGAGCCACAGGTTGTTTTGAAGAATAAATGAGGCTGCATTTAAATGTGCTTTGTAAACCATAAAGCACTGAATAAATTGTGTTCTGGTGCAAATTATATTCAAAGCACAATGATTTTTAGAAAGAAAATGCACCCTGCTTTTGCTTTTTCATAAAAGAAAAATTTCCCTTTTAAATTGGGCCAGGAAAATCCCTGGCCACAGATGCTCTTGAATTCAATTTTTCAAAGGTGGTTCAATTGAAGAGTTGTCACTTTGGGTCCTGCTGGCCCACGTTTGACATAGAAAATGCAATGATGCCTTCAGCAAGAAGGGGACAGGTGTCTCAATTCAGCAAGATCTAGGCATGATGAAATGACTGGGGACCTGGGGAGCTGGCTGCATCTCAGCCTTCCAGCATTTTCTTTCATGTCTTCTATTTCCCCTCCACTGCCCACGTCCTGGTGCTGTGTCCACCCCTATTCATGAAAAGTCATGTTGATACTGTTTCTGGGACCCAGGCCAGCACTTTGCACAGCTGGCTTGCAGGAGCTCATGTGGGCAGATGAACCAGGAAAAGTTTTTCAACTCTTGGATCTCCAAGAAGCTTTGAATATAGGTCAGAAGATAGTTTTGTCCTCTCCTGGGGAACTTTCACAGCAGAGGGAAGATGTTTAGTGGAGGTAGCTGCCATGAAACTCATGAGATGAAGGATGGAGAAATGTAGGAAAAGTGCCTCTTATTACAGGTTGAATGTTCACAAAGAGTCATGTTGAAATTCTAACCCTGGGTCCCTGTGAATGTGACCTTTGTTTGGAAATAGGGTGTTTGTAGATATTGTGAGTTAAGATGACACCATTAGGCTGGACCCTGATCCAATATGACTGCTGTTCTTATAAAAGGAAAAGGTGGACAAACAGGGGAGATGGCCATGTAGGCTGGAGGCAGAGATTGAGTGTTGCACATGCAAGCGAAGGAACACCAAGGATTGCCGGCTCTACCGGAAGCTAAGAGGCAAACTGGGGCAGCTGGACGGTTCAGTCCATTAAGCATCCGACTTTGGCTCAGGTCATGATCTCACCGTTTCGTAACTTTGAGCCCCGTGTTGGTCTCTGTGCTGACAGCTCAGCCTGCTTCAGATTCTGTGTCGTCTTCTCTCTCTGCTCCTCCCCCACTCACACTCTGTCTCTCTCTCAAGAATAAACAAACATTTAAAAAGTTACCAAAAAAAGAAGCTAAGAGGCAAGGAAGGATCTGACCCAGTATCTCGGAGGCAATCTCAGACGGAGCAGAGTCTCAGAGTAGTCCCGCCAGCACTTTGCTTTCAGACTTCCAGCCTTGAGAACTGAGAGAGGATACATTTCTGTTGTTCTGAGCCACCCAGTTTTGTAGGTATATTATTACAGCTACCCTAAGAAACTACTGTAGCCTCTCAGTCCAGATGTGCAGCCCAATTCATCTCCAAGCCCTCGCAAGGAGAGCCAGGCAGGACCAGATACACCTGGCTGCCGAGAGAAGCTATCTCTTTAAGACTCAGGGTCCTTCGCTGTGAAATGGAATAATAACAATCTCTACGTCATGGAATTGCGAGGACTGGATACTGAAATGTTTGCAGGCTCCATATCCAGCACCTAGAGCAACGTCCGTGTACTATGTGACCCTCTTAGCACACCGTTCCATCTTTTAAAGTTCTGGACAGTGATTCCTATGACACCCAGCACAACCTCAGACTCAGAGTAGAGCTGGGGTATGGGATTTTAAACGGAGACAGGAGGTCATGGGAATTCAGGACAGTGTTTTTGTTGTTGTTGTTTAAATGTTTATTTTTGAGAGAGAGAGCGTAAGCGGGGGAAGAGCGGAGGGAGAGGGGACAGAAGACGTGAAGCGGGCTCTGTGCTGACAGCAGTGAGACCGACGTGGGGCTTGAACCCACAGACCGTGAAATCATGACCTGAGGCGAAGTCGGATGTTCAACCTACTGAGCTACCTAGATGCCCCAGGGACATTGTCTCTGTATTTGCAACCCTGTTCAGACACATCTGAGTCAGAGCCTTTAGGTAATAGGCTGCACCCTGTGATAAAATGGTCCCTTTCTAGCCTCATGAGTGCCTTGCACTAAAGATGTTGGGTCCCTTCCATGACGAGTTGCCAGCCTTGACTGTGTCTTACACAGCAAGGAGGGGCTGTCCCCACATGCAGCACGGGTGTGCACCAGGCTGTCCAGAAGATTCACGGGTCCCAGCCCAGGATAGAAGTCAGGCCTTAAGGTTCAAAGATAACTACTTTGTATTTCCGAAAAATATTTCCGAAAAATACACTACAGTGTATTTCCGAAATGATTTGTTCAGAGCTCATTTGTCCTTTAGTCTCTGTACAAGTCATGAGCAACAAACACTTTCCCCTTCAGGAAGACGCTTTTAACATCTGGCGATCATTTCAGTCACTGGAAAACAGAGACAACCAAAGATGCCATCTCATGCCAATACTTGGGGAGATAGAAATAGTATACATACAATTTAATCTTCTGACAGATCTTGGCCAAAAACGGGAGGGAACAAATATCAGCACTGCTTCTGGAATATTTCTGGAGAGAAAAAAAAAGATGACAAAAAGTTGCTTAGTTCAAGGAATGGCCCCACAACTTGTAAAGGCCCTTCTTCTCCCGCCGGCCCTATAGTCTGGATTTCTGGACCCTCTTTCCTTCAGAAACTGGGTCATTGTATTTAACTTAATTTACTTCTTGTTTCTGTGCCCACACTCCATATTCACTCCGTCTCTGTGCCTTTGTTCTTGCTGGGGGCTCAGCCTGAAGGCTCCCCCTTCCTCACACAGCCAGCCACTCCTACCTTCACGTATCCTCCACCTCTTCCCTAGAGGATCTGGCCCCTCGTGGTCCATCCCACTTGGGCAACAACATTCCTCTCCCTCCTTGTACTCAAGGGCTTTGGGAAAGGGTTTGAAACAAAGAACATTTTCAAATAGAATAAGCCCAGCCTATTAGGAGAGAAAATAAAGACTAATGGGGAGACATGGCTTGGGGAGAAGGAAGAAGGAAGTCCCCTTTCCCTGGGGCGGGGGTGGTGGGCAGGAAGTGGGGGCAGGTGAGGTGTGCAGATGAAATTCCTCAAGCTTCCTGAGCAAGGGATTTCAGACAGCAGTTTCCAGAACTCTCTAGCCGTGGGACAAATTAAAAGCCCTGGCTTTTCACTGGGTGGTACTCTTACAGTGATTGTGGTTTCCATGATGTTTTCCTCAGATGAAAGAAAAAGACAACACGGTAGAAAAGTTAGAAAGTAGCGTTTATCAGTGAAGGAGGAGAGATCGTTGATTTTGCCAGCCTACAGAGTCCTTCAGGTGGCTATGAGTTGTATCAATGGTGTTGGTGATATATTAACCCTGGCAGAGGAGAACAAGGCAACCTCCTTTTCACATTATAAATGAAGTTTTTAAGTATCTTTGTGAAGTTTGCCTAACTTTCTAGGATGAGAGAAACAATCCTGATTGGTGCCTCCATCCATATGCACGACACGGAGACAGAAGAGGCTGTCCTTGTCCTCACGGCAGTCACCGTCTAGTGGGGTGGAGGGGTGAGTATCTCAGCCCTTAGCATGCTTTGTGAGGTTTGCAGGGGTCTAGGCATTAACGTGGCTATCTAGGAACCCAGAGGAGGAGGCAGGAGATGAGCCAGAAGTCAAGTAGGAAGGTAGATGTTCTAGGCTTTGTGACCCCAAGTCTGGTCCACAGACTTGCCACAGGTGCAATGTGTGAGCCCCACCCTGATCCAATTAAGGAATTGGAAAGCCTGGGGTGGTTCCCTGGAACCAGTGTTTGCATAGCTTGCACAAGGTCATTCTGGTGCTCGCTGAAGTCTGCGAACCACTGCTCTAGCTCCTGGCTGATGCAAATGTGATCACCAACCAGGAGCACTGACCTTGTCTGGGAGCTTTGGGAAATGCAGAGTCTCAGGCCCCACAGCAGAGTCCACATTTCACCATGGTCCCAGGTTACTGGAACCATCACCAAAGCAGGAGAAGCATGGCTGCTGGCACAGGGAGCCTCCCACGCGACGCCATGGGAGTATCATCATGCTGGGTGTGGCCCCTCGGGGGGCGGCCGAATGTTTCACCCTGGCTGGTGTGTAGGGAGCCACGAGGACATGGTGAACCATGGAGGGAAGGAGACATTAGGACAAGTCTAGGATGCTGCACTGTGTGTTATCCTGTGGGGAATTCCTGAAGACATTATGCAGAGAGATCACATTTGTATTTTAGAAAGATAACTCTGGGGGTGAGAGGGTGTCCTGGAGGAGGTGAGCTGGGGCAGATGGACCTGTTGGCAGATAAACACCCTGAGGCCTGATCCTGGGGTTTCTAATCTCAACACTACTGCTATTTTGGGCTGAGCAATTCTTTGTTGTGGGGCTGTCCTGTGCCTTGTGGGATGTTTAGCAGTATATCTGGGGTCTAGCCACTAGATGCAAGCAGACCCAAAATGTCCCCAGATGTTGCCAGATGTTCTCAGGGGAGGGGTGGGGAGGACAAAGTTGCCACTGGTTGGGAACCATAGTTGTAAAGATGAAAGGAGGGGGTGGTTGTGAAAAGGAGGGGTGTTTCAAGGTTGAGTCCAGAGACCCGGCTGTAGACAGACTGTCAGACAAAAGCCAGCATAAAATTATACTGAAACATTGGTGGCAGTTTGGAAATAGAGACACATTCAGAGTTCAAAGTCAGGTTGCATTTGAATGTTCGAGCTACATCTTTTAATATTTACTTGAATCTGAAGGCCTTGGTCTAATTAACCTAATGACAAGGTAGATTTTAACACCGATGTAACCAATTCATCAAAAAAAATTATATGGACAGTCTTATAATTATCGCACAAGAGGTAAAATAGAATAAAATGTTATAATTGCACAGCTGTTCACTATCAGAATTCAACCTGAAGGCTTCAGCTGTCTTTGACATTCATTGGGCAGAAACTCAGTCTAGGATGTGGACAATAGATCATGGGGCTTGCCCAGGGACGTCTCCCACCCCCAACCCCACCCCGAACTCCTCCCATTGAGACAGAGGTCTTAATAACCCAGTCCTTTCAGTCCACGATATGGGAAAGACTAACCTCTTCTAATTTACTTGCAAAGAGGAATGAGACAGACACAGAAGGATGTTACTTCTGCAACCCTCCCTTGTAGTGTGCCAGCCCCTTCCTTTCAATTTGAACTTTGCTAGACAGAGGCAAAATGTAGGCTGTGATTGATTCAGCAATGGTTTTAAAATATTGCATCTGGCTGCACGTAATCCCATTTAAGTGAAAGTCTCAATCTGGGCTGTCCCTGGGCACAGGGGTCATGTAGCATCTTCACTTAGCAATCTATTTAAACTGGTTTCTGCTTGTATCTTGAGCTTTTCCACACACCAGGGTGTTAAATGAGTACAGAACAATACACAGGGGTTGAATAAAGAAAAAATGTGGTGACTGGGGTAAACAGAAGGCCAAAGGGGAGAGAAAAACTATTCTTGCATACACAGCCAAACTGAAGTTGAATTTCCACATGGTGAAGTACTTTGCAGCCCTTGCCATGTATTATTTTGCTTGGGTTTAATTGCACTGGGGAGGATGATTCTATTAAGTTGGTAGGTTTTCAATCAGGGATGTCATGTACAGATGCACAGGTCGTGCACTGCACAGTTTTAATATCTACATAGCCTGTGATGTGAATGGTGCTTCCTGAAATTTAGTACTGAGGAGGTCTGGTTGAGAGCTACTGGCATAGTGGAGAAGGTAGGAACTCAGAAGTAGCTAGATATGGATTTAAATGACGGGTTTCTCACTTACTAGCTATATGGAATGAGTGAATTACTTAACATATCTGGTCTTTACTCCTCTCATCTGTAAAATGGGGTTGATAACAAAAATATTATTGTGTATGAATTTTTGTGAGAGTTAAATAAATTGATTCCATAACTCAGGTACTCTAAGCCCTTAGATGCTCAGTTTTCTGCCAGCCTCACTGAGATGCAGATGTTTTCTGGAACATCCCCTTCAACAATACTTAACCTCCCCCCAGTCTAACAGACTGCGCTGAAATGACATGCAACCTACTGTGTGCTGCTTTCTGCATCCTAGCTGGGTCTGCAGGTATGTCAGCTATCACAGTGGAATTAATTGCAGCCAATATCATCTGAGCAGTAATTCAGAGACACTTATTTGCATTTTCTGATTCCTTTTTCCTTGATCGCTTAAGTCCAGAGGATAAATACATTGGAAGAGGTTTTTGAGGAGTTTCGTATTGTTGTTGGGTGAAAAAAAAAAACAAAACTTTTTTTTTTTTGGCTTTTCACAAGGAATTACTGGAATCCTGCTCCATGGATTTATGCTTGCAACTCTGATGACAGAAATGAAAAATTGTAAAATCCTAATTAGCCTTTGAGCTAATGCCAAGGCAGTTTTTGCTAGTGAAGTTAACAACGCCGGGAGAGTAAGTTTCTAGAGGCATGTTGAGAAGAAGGAAAGAAGAACTGTATTGTTCTCTAGTTTTGTTTAGAGTTCTGAAGGTGGTCAAGGGTTTCATGTGGTGTTTCAATTTCTTGTTCAATGGCTTAAGCAGATTAGCTAAACTGGCTGCTGTTAGCCTTTAATTACTCACTGAATTAAATAATGATTGGCAACACAGACATTGTGATTGATTAGTTGATTGTGTAGAAATGCCCGAATAGTGCCATTCACCACGTCTCAGCCTTACATCAAAACCCATCTGCCCCCCATGAGCAGGGTTGCCAGATAAAATATTGCACTGAACATACTTACACTAAAAATTATTCACTGTTTATCTGAAATTCAAATGTAACTGAGCATCCCCTATTTTTATTTGCTAGATCTGGCAAGGCGAGCCGTAAGGGCTTTTCCTCCTCCTTATTTCTGTGTTGCCAAATCAATACCACCTGAGATGTATTGCATCAGGGTGAGTGGCGAGCAAGGTGACGAGACAGAAGCCAAGGACGAGGGCCGGGCAGTGCCTTCTCATCTCTGATGAATGCTTCCTTATTGCCGGGACCTTCAGCCTCGAGGGAAACCTGGTTCTTGAAAGGTTTTCTTTTCTGCTTCCTTTTTGCGTTGGGGCTGATTTGCATTTAGGGCCCAAGTCCCATACTTGACTCCATGATAAATGATTTAAACTAAACATGGTATTGATTAAGTGCTTGGTAAGTTCCAGGCGTGCCACACATCAGCTCTGTTGGTCCTCACACCTATGCTTTGAGAAAGGAACGATGCTGCTGTCTCTATCTTGCTGACAGGAAAACCGAGGCTCAGCTCAAGGGCAAGTATTTAGGAAGTGGAGGGGCAGGAGGATACAGCCTCCTCCAAAATGGTCTACTGGAGAGCAGCACTCCTCAACTCTGAGTCCCAGAGGACTTTTGGCAAATGCAGGAGACAGTTTTGGTTGTCATGACTGGGGAAGGGCGTCATGGCTGCTGGCGTCTAGTGGGTGGGGGGCAGGGATGCTGCTGTGATGTGCAGGAGGGTGCCCACAACAAAGGCGTAACTAGCCCCAATGTCCGGAGTGCCCAGATTGAGAAACACTACTGCGGAAAAAGGGGGAGGGGCTCACCTTCCTACCTCAACCTCACTGCAACAATGGTGGGAGCGGGCTTGGATCTGGAGTAGCCCCTGGTCTTTGGGGCACGCGAGCAGGGGTGGGGGAAGACCGATGTGTCAAGGAGAACAGAGGCACTCTCCTCAGTTGCTTACCACAGCTGGGGACTTCTTGACAATCTGTCTCGCCTTCTCTAGTGTAAATTTCCATGGCTCCTACAAAAACAAAGTTAGACAACATTACGGCTTGTGTCTCATCTTTCCTTTCTATGTCTTTTCCAAAGTTAGGATCTTTAAAGTCTGTAAGTTTGCAGTGAAGAGATTATCCCGTACATTTGTGATAAAATAATTCACAAGAAGGCAATTTCATGCTAATAACCATCTTTATTAAGGGATTTGCTTTGTGCCAGATGCCGTCCTAAGTACTTTGCAAACACGGTCTTATTTAATTTCACAACAGCTCTGAGAGAGATGACCTTTTTATAGATGAGGAAGTTGAGAAGCAGAAAAGCTAAGAAACTGGCTGATGATCGCAGCGCCAGTGTCTGGAGAGACATAGTCTGAACCTCTGCCTGCTGAGCTACTGATGTCTCTAAGTAACCGATCCTTGGGTCCGGAGGCGCCACGGCAGGAGGTGGCCAACGGTGAACCTGCGTAATGCAAGGTAACACCCCCGTCTCTTGTTCACCTCCTCTTCCAGTTCAACATCCCCGTTTTTTCACCATTTCTAGAGCATCCAAGTGCATCTTCTTAGTTTACATTGCAAGTATGAAGAGTTTGCTAACTGTGACCAGTAACAATTGTTATAGAATTCCATTTTTGTAGACTTGTGGGCAGTCTGGGGGATAAGTAGCCCTGGGGGTGAGGGGAGGGGGGGGGGTCTTTGCTCCCAGCACTGCTTCCCAGAGCTTTCGTGCTCCCAACACGTCCTGACCCTGCCACAGTCTTCCTCGTGCTGCTTTCTGTGAGACCTGAGCATGGGTGATGGTTTGCACATCTGGGTTCAAACCCCGGCTCTGCTGTTTATTAGTTGAGCAAGTTATACTCTGAGCCCTTCGGTATCCACAGAGGTCCTTCACATGTAAGAAAGCCCTCTTGTTATCATCTGCAACATGGGAATTGATATCCACCTACCTCATAAGGGTGCTGTGAGGATGATGAGACATCATTCATGTAAAGCCCTAGGCCAGAGCCTTCCCCAGTAATCCCCAGCTCAATAATTGATAAGTTGGTTAGGAAACTTTGGTCTTTCAGCCCTAGATTTCCCCTTATCCTAATCGATAAGGAAGCTGGATTAGGGAAGAGTGTCATGGTTCTTACTGCAGGAAACTGAGGACATTGTCCCTGCATTTAAACAGAAAGAATAGGTACCAGGAGCATCTGGGTGGCTCAGTCAGTTGAGCATCTGACACTTGGTTTCATCTCAGGTCACGATCTCACAGTTTGTGAGTTCAAGCCCCACGATGGGCTCTGTGCTGACAGCACAAAGCCTAATTGGATTCTCTCCCCGCCCCCCACTCTCTCTCTGCCCCTACCCCCTCTCAAAATAAATAAATAGCCATTTAAAAAGAAAAAGAAAAAACAGGTACTGGAATGGGACCTTGGAGGTGGCTACCAGCAGGAGAGGCCTCTTGGGAGATGTGACCATTGTTGCTAATGCATGTTCAGGACTTGTGTCCCTGCTTGACTCTGTTGTGGATTCTTCCCTCCTGGGAGACACCTTCTTCCATTACAGAGCTCCGTAGTATTCTGAAGACCTCAGCCATGCTGGGTGAACGTGGGCAGAGGAATGAACGCTCAGTGTGAACTTGGGTTGGAATGGATTTTCCAGCAGGGGCTTCAGGAAGGAAGGTAGCAAAGCCAGCCACAGCACAGCCTCTCCGGGCTGGCTCTGAAACCCTCTCCCTGGTTTCTGCCCCAAATCACACTCCTCCAGCTCAAGTTCAAAGGATGGCAAACCATGGCTCTTGTGTCAGAGGCAGCAGGACCGCTGACATCTAAGAGCGCATGTTAGCTACTTGAGAAAGGAGGCTGCTCTTCAGGTCAGTCTGGTCACCAGGACGCTCTCGTAAAATGTATGTTTCTTAAAACATTGAAACGCTAACGTGTCGGTTGGTGAACAATAGTGCCCCCGAGCCCTTGAGTGTCCCCACCACAGGTCTGGTCGTTCAGCCTCTCCCTAGGACTCCCTAGACTTCCTTAGGATCAGTTCACAAAGGGTCAAAGTTGTGGTACAGCCTTATTGGCACCTGCAGACTGGGCTCCATCACCACACCCAGCGTCCACTCTGATCGGCTGACAACAGGGACAAAACAGACCATTGAAATCCTCACTTTAAAAACATAGATGCATGAATGCAATTTTGGCTTTTTCTGGAAATTCTGACAAATCCTGGAAACTCTCTGGAAAGTCAGCATCTCGGGCAGAGATCTAATCATCTCGGACACTAGATCTAAGTGCAAGTTTCTGTTGTGGTGCCATTTCTTGGCTGCTCTCATTAGCCTAAAAGTCATTCTCTGCGATACTGAAACATGCTGTTGGTGCCCCTCTACCTTAATTACATGCCCTCTGCTTCTCTGCCTTGGAAATACCTCTTTTGTTCTAAAGCCCAGCTCAAGCCTAATACAGTCCTTGCTACATGCTAGGCGCTCAACACATATGGAAATAAAAAGTGAAAGAAAATAGTTATGATATTATGTTAACCCAGGAAAACAGGCTACTAGATTTTACATGCACAGAAAAAAAGTCTTGCAAAGAAATTGGCCATCATACTTGTGAGTGACAACTCTTTCCTTTTGGTTCTTTCTTGTGTTTTCTAAATTTTCAATAATGAGCACAAATTCAGCAATAAATGCTTTGTAAAGAACTCAATATATGTTGCCCTGTTTCTTACTGAAACAAAACAAAAACACGCTTCCAGCATAGAGATGCAGTGAGGACCCTGGAGATCTGGTGGTGAAGAGACATTCCTGATCTCCCAGAGTTGCCAGTCTGGTGAGGAGACAGACCAGGAATGAGCATTGCAAGTGCAAGGGGCCAGAGAGATGGCGTTGGCAGAATCTTCATAGGACAAGCCGCTTGGATCCCCTTCAGAGACGTAATCTGAGTTTCATCCAGCTCAGTTCTCTGAGGGGATCAATGTGTAGTGAGGGACAAAGACAATCAAGCCAAACAAACAAACAAAAAGCCAAGTGGCAAGTGCTTCACCAAATGCCTTCTGACCCCCTAGTGCTGTGAGTGACGATGCTTCTGGGGTTGCCCCTGGGAGCCCGAGGGCAGGTTCATCTAGACTGGCTCAACCAGAGCACCACTTTCTTCCACAGTTCAAGTGCACAAATGCCAACACAGAAAAGAGAATCTAGATACCAGGCCTGATCTTTTTCCCCCAGAAGAAAATGGATGTAAGGATTCAAAGACATTTGGAAAAGCTCATTTTTTGCTTGTCATTATGATAGGCAAATGGGCAAATTGTTAGCAATGTGCAAATGAAGATAATTGCTATCTTTCCCCGGTAACCTTTAACTGTTGGCAATGTACTGCTTAAGGCATCGTTTCTAAAGTATGAGGACCACTCTTCTGTCCTCTGAAAAATTAAAACTCCAGAATGCAGATGCAACTGTAATTGGGGGTTGGAGAGAGAACTTGGGAATAGATGGTGAGCTGGTTATAAAACTTTGCTGGTTGGAAGCCATACTGGTGTTTATGACTCGGCTAGAGCAACCTTCTGAGGCATGGGCAGATTCTCCATCAACAATGAGGGGCTTGGTTCTGAAGTGCTCATTTGATCCCAAAATTTTTATGGTTAACTCCTTCCAGTTTCTCATTACTTTCTCCCTCTGGTTATAGTGTCCCCCTTATTCCCACTTCAAATTCCCTTCAGGGTCTATCTAACATCCTCATGAGTGGGTTACCGAGGAGGCCCTCACATAGGCTTACAAGATATAAGCCCTCAGCATGGGAGCTTAGAATCTGAAGAACCATGGATATGTATATTGGATTTCTTTACTCAAGAACTTGGAAAATTCCAAGGATACTATGGCATGGTGTCGTAGTAGGCTACAAGAACAGAGAGGCTGACCATCTGCAACATCATCAGAGCACATAGGAACACAAATCTATGGTAGTTCACGGAACACTTTCGTCTAGAATGATTTAAGTGTTCCTCCAAACCAGAGCCAGCCCAAAGTCTTCAGACAAGAGGAGAGGCTTGGTAACTACTGATCTTCAGTGGAAGATATTTAAATATATAGTAGGTCATGGTCTCCGTTGTTATTTTCTATTTGAAATGCATTTGGACTCTAGAGTGTTTGTGGGTGTGAATGCTAGCTTTGCCATTTACTAGTTGTGGGACTTTGGGCAAGGTACTTAAGCACTCCAAGCCTCACTTTCCTCATCTGCAAAATGGGGATCATAACAGCATTTGCGTGTGTGACTATTGAACAAAATAGTACTTGGAATAGTGCTTTGCATATAGTAAGCATGGCATTAGTGTTAACAATTGACATACTTATTTTGGGTTGTTATGCCACCAACACATAGCTGGAAAAATTACAGTAATTACAACATCAGCCTCCAAAAATGTATGCTATTGTTTCCATGATCTTGAAAGCCACCCTGAGAGGAAAGCATTATTTTTCCCTTTTACAGATGAGAAAACAGAGAGGCTACATATTGTAACCATGGTCGTTCTGCAAGCAGAGCTAATGGTACTGAAGTCTCTAGGCTTCAACTCCTTTCCCACCATTGCCACACCGTTTTCTAAGAATGAAATAAGCCCAAAATTTTAACACAGGCAAGGAAATTTGACTTCTAAGGTTTCATTGAGGCTTAAGGGAATGGCAAGGGAAATTCACATGGAATGTGGATGGTTTAACGCAAAGGATCACATGGTCAGGGGGAGAACTGATTCTGTATACCAGGGACCTACGCACCTGCGGTGAAACTCATGTACAAGCATAACAGCCAGCATGTGACTGATAGTGAAAGAGAAAGAAATAGACGTTCAGTCAGTCATTGCTTTGTGCAATCATTCGTTCTATTCATTCATTCCACAAACACTTATTGTTTGTCTATGTTGTGTGACATATTACATACTAGGGATGTAATAGTGAATGAGACATAATCTTCTCAACAAGGGTGTTATAACCTGGGAGAGAAGATCGGAAATAAAATGTAATTAGAATACAACGTACCAAGAGTTAAGTAATAATTATTATTATTCCTATTTTATAGATGAGGTAAATTAAGTCTTAGAGTGGATAAAGTTCAAAGTCACAGAGCCAATGAGTGGCACAATCCAGATTCAGTTCAGACCCTTTTGGCACAAAACCCATGCTTTTAATCCCCCTCTGGGGGACGTTAATAGGTATGCTAGACAAGAAAGTTGTTTTAAGTTAAAAAAGTTTGGGAAATCTGCGAACTAAATACTCCTCTGAGAGAGCCATAACACACATTAGTATTTTCAAGGCTTTCAGCCACTTTGTGGTAAGAAGTACTATGTAGAAAAGCATTTCCCAAACATTTAAATGTTTCAGCCAAAGCATAGCATTGTATTGTCTACGGAGGGGAAAATGTAAACAAGATAGTGTACCGGGGATTCTCCAGAATTCAGTATAATTTCTCTTGACATTTTGGGAGTATTGGTGAATTGGACAAGACACATTCACTAATTGGGTCTTCTCAGGTTTTGTGATGTTAAAGAACTAAATTCTGGTACACTTAGGAGTGAAGGAAATAAAGAGAAATAGTATTTTTAGGCACAAGTTTCTACCGTGAATAATTTTTAGTGATTGTGTTCTCCACTATCAATTATAGCAGCAGATTTAAAAATTACAGAAAGTGCCTTTTTTTCACTTCACACTTTTGACAGCAGTGACAGGTTCCCACAAAGGAGAAAGCCCCTGGGAAGTGAAACGAAGATTTTAGATGCATGTTTTTTATTGTCCAAGAGCAGGCATTATGCAGGGGTGGGGAGGTGTTGAGGGTGGGGGAAGATCACTGATCTATTCGGATCTTTTCTAAAAGTTCATTAGGACAGGTTTTTCCACACCTCTAAATTTAATTGTATAAGTTGATTCACAAATGGAGCCAGATTTGAGAGAAGCTATCTCCAAGGATTTGACCACCCACTGGAGGCAGTGAGTACATAAATAACTGCCGAGTAAGGCAGACTAGTAGAGCCAAGAGAAAGGGGGGAAAAGTGCTTTGAGGTGACTTCAATTCAGTAAAAAGACAAAGGCAGGAAGCTCCTCTGTTTGTAAGGTTTTATCAAATAGTGTCATATCTGGCTTTTGGGTAGGATTTGCTCATCTATTATTGTATCTACATTCCGCTGTATCCTACAGTGGCTATTTTCCAATATGTAGGATAAGGCACACCAAAGCCCAATTTGATTTTCATGTTCTGACAATTCCCAGCTCTGAAGGGCATTTATGATTTCTAGATGTGTGGAAAGAATGAAGTCAGTTCATCCCACTTTCTTCTTCCAGGGATAAGAGGGAGGGAAGGAAGGAAGGAAGGGAGGGAGGGAAGAAGGAAGGGAGAGAGGGAGGGAGGAAGGGAGGAAGGAAAATGTAAAAGAAAAAGCCACTATATTTAAATCCATTCCCTTTGATCACTGAATATCTCTTCCTCATACTCATTTTACCATTAGCTAAATGTTTTTCTTTCCTATTAGTACCATCAATATATTTAATCATACTATCCACATCCTTTCCCCAAGACAACAGCTTTTTAAACAGCATTATTTTAAATGGCACTCTTCCCATCCCAGTATTTTTTCCCCCTGGCATTATTTTCATTGATTTTACCACCATCACCTCCAGCAGCATCAATGCGCACAGACAGAGGTTCTTTCTTCAATGCTGCCACGTCTGTGCCCAGGCATTGTCTATGCTGCATCTCTACACTTTATACCAACTCAGCCAGGCAGGGATTAAGAGTTCTCATCCCACTTTAGAGATAAAAAGTCAAAGAGCCAGTGCTGGAATTGTCCAAGGCTTCACAACCAACACTTTTGTTTCATTTTCACTGTTTCTTCCCTAGCGTCTGTGTATGTGAGGAAGCTCTCCAGCGCTAGACTCTATGGGCTGTTCTTATTACAGGAAATTGTCCTACTTTTTAACCCCATGATTTCTAGCAAATCATTGGGTTAGTTAGATAGTGAGTGTGGTTCAATCATTGGGTTGTTTTAGACCAATTGTTTTGCAACATAATCCATCATTATTATTGTTGTTGTTGTTGTTGTTGTTGTTGTTTGACTATTATTCTGTTTGCATTCAGGTTGCTAGATAAGTCTTGCCCAAGGTTTCACAATTAATTTGTGTTATTTTTCTACTTTGCTTAAAGCAACACAAATTTACTATTTCCTAGCGTGGAGGTCAGAAGTCTGAAATGAGTCTGAGGAAGCTAAAACCAGGTGCCAGCTGGGCTAACAGTCTGTAGTTTCCAGGGGGAATCTGTGGCCTCCGCAGTGTCTAATGGCTGCACCCCCTCCTTAGCTGATGGCCTCATCACTCTACTTCTGTTGTCATATTTTCTTCTCACATTCTGACCCTCCTCCCTCTCTCTTATAAGGAAGGACCCTTTTAATTACATCAGGCTGATCCAGATAATCCAGGATAATTTTCCCTCATTTACAGGTCTTTAACTTAATCACACCTGCAAAGTCCCCTTTTCCATGTAATGTAACATTCACAGATTCTGGGGATTACGACGTAGACCTCTTTGGAGGGGGAGCATTGTTCTGTGCACTATAGTGTTCATTCAACACATACTTATTAAATGATTAATGAGTACAGTGAGTTGTGCTGGGCTTTGGGGAAATTGCAGGGAACAGCATGTGTTTGGGGAATAAAACAGCTAGGTTATCTGTTCTCATGGAGTTTATATCTTAGAGCAGATGTTAAACAATAATTTTATAATTATGTAGTGTAATGTACAATTGTTTGATTATAACTGTAATACATTCTTAAAGGAGGAGGTATGATGAAAGATAAGAAGTTTGGAGGGTCTGGCTTAAGTTAGGGCATCAGGAATAGCTTCTCAGAGGAAATGACTTGTGAACTGAGTTCTAAAATGGGTGACTAATTAGATGAAGATGAGGGTCAAGAGTGGATATTGGGAGACCACTGATTAAAACCTTAATATTTAACATATCTTTCAGAACTGTTCGAATTCACTAGCCTTTCTTTTTCTTCCTTCCTTTCCTTTCTTTGTTCCTTCCTTCCTTCCTTCCTTCCTTCCTTCCTTCCTTCCTTCCCTCTCTCCTTCCTTTTCTTTCTTTCTTTCTTTCTTTCTTTCTTTCTTTCTTTCTTTCTGTCATTAACTTTTCTTGAGCTTAGGGAAGAAAGAACCATATGATGAAAAAAGAAATACTTATTTTTAAAAACTTTTTAAAGTAGGCAAAAAACACTTTCAAATCTTGAATACCATATAAGGATCTTTCTTAGGATCATTTCTTCTACTTATCAGAAAAGGAAATTAAAAAAAATTAATGTTTATTTACTTTTGAGAGAGAGAGAGAAAACACAAGTGGGAGAGGGGCAGAGAGAGAGGGAGACACAGAATCCGAAGCTGGCTCCAGGCTCCCAGCTGTCAGCACAGAGCCCAATGATGACAGGGGCAAGGCCGGCGGAGGGGGGGGGGTGAGAAGCAGTGGAGGAGCTAGAATTCAGGAGCTTGAGATCATGACCTGAGCCAAAGACTCAGAAAGGGTCATTTAAATTTGCATTATTTCCGCTATATTTTGAAGATTTTTAAGGTCTCTATGAGTTTAATGACTGCCAGATTAGTCTTTAAGCAAGTCTAAGTAAATAAATTCTCCAAGATTCCTAATATGGGCTTACACCAAAATGCAGCATGGAATCTCTATCAGGATACCGTGAAACGCCCAGAGAAATGATTCAACAGTAGACCGTACATCCAAGCACAGCATCTAATGCCTTCCTCTGTTCTCTTAGAGTTTTAATCCTCTCAGTCTTCAGGGAGCAATTTAATTTAGTGGCCTCTGATATTTATAGCCTTTCTGTTTCTGCGATAATTTCTTATCTAATGACCTTCAAAGGGTTTTGTAGAGGCAAAAGACATAAGAGATAGTTGGAATCTCATTTAATTTTCACTTTGTTAATTATGAGAAAAGGATCAGTATTTCCTCCTACAATTTTGGTTCTTTGATCTTCTTTTTCTGTAAACTAATTGTTTGTGGACTTTTCTCGACTTTTTTTCTTTTCAATTTTATATAAGCTCTTTGAATTATGGAAAAATAACTTTGTGTGGCATATTACAAAAACATGTTCCCAGTTTACCATTTTTTTAACTTTGTGTATGGCAGGTTTTTTATTAGTCACATGTATTCATATTTCCCTTTGCAACTTTTGTGTCACAAATTACAAATAAAATTGCTTAGATTTTTCTTCTTTTATGGTTCCATTTTTAATGATTTAGACTTTAATTCATTTGGGATTTACTTTGCTATAAGAAATAAACATTGAGCTTAAGTTTTATTTCCAAATGGCTGGTCTTTAGTTCCACTGAGTGAATAAACTAGTGTTGCACCACTGATCTGAATGTTATTTTTATCAAAAACAAGAATGTGTTTGGGTTTATTTTTAGGCAGTATATTCTGTTCCTCTTTAGGCTGACTCTTCCACATCTAGAAGGCCATATTCCCCTGTCATTTATCTCATTGTTCAAAATCTCCTGAGATGTTTAAATAGGAATTTTAAAAACATTGCCAAATAACTCCACAACCGACAATTTGCTTGAATATTGATTTCTCCTCTGTAAAATTAGGATAATAAAATAAGCTTGCAACTGTGTGGAAGGACTTTAGATGCTATATGACAAGTACCTAGGCCAGCTTTTGTTATGTGTGTCACAACTTAAATTGTGTTTGCCATTTCCTTTTATTTTTCAGCCCCTAATGTGTGTCTTCACACAATGGGGGCTTAGTAAAGGTATATTGCAAGAATAGAAGAATGACTGTGTATGCCTAAAAACCTATCATTTCACCCAAGACCCTTTTGACCCTAGTACCATTTCTGATTTCAGTTGTCAAAGATATGATTGTCTTCTGGGCACAAATATGGGTTTATTAAGGGAGGTAGTCTGCAAAACTTTATTAACTCTTCATGAGTATTGAGGTAGTACACACACAAGAATACCCTGAAATTGTAGGTTACTCTTTCCCTGGAATATATGTTCCTTTCACAAGCAACATTTGATTGTCTAATAGTTTGCCAAGTCACAGTTAAAGATCAGCCATCATTCAAGAAGGAACTTTCTTTAACCTGAAACTGATGATCACAAAAATGGCTTCTTTATTATTTAATATTTTGTTTTCCCCTAAGCTTGGACATGTGAGAAAACACTCATATTATACAAAGTTATGATGGAGAACAGAGGAAGAGCAAATATAAGCTGGAGAGGTTGACCAGACAACCAAATAGGAAGAGAAGCTTAGTTATTTCTATTTAGTTTAGGCTTTGAGATATTAATTTGCTAGAATTGTCCATGACAGTAGCCATGGAGGCTCCAATGTAGTGATGATGACAGAGGAAGTAATTTTTTTCTCTTGTTTCCTTGTTTTTCCTTTTTTTCCTATTAAACTGAGAGCGCTGAATTTATTTTTAAATTCTGTAAACATACTCCTCCCCCCAAAAAGGCAAGTCATAATTATAATGTTGAGAGGATAAAGGCAGACTTTAGAGACTTGGGTCTTATAAAACAGAGATGGAGTAGAGAAATTTACCTAAATACACACACACACACACACACACACACACACACACATACACACACACACACCACCATATTGGACAAAATGGGACTCACTCAAAAAGTTTGGGGAAGATTAGATAACACATTTAGAAGCACAGTGTGAGCTCACAGAGCTAACTAAGCTCATCATTATGAACAGAAGGGCACTGTTGATTGTACCGAGTGAAATTTAGTGATTCATGAATCTTAGAAAATGTTCAACTTCCTATCCATTTTTAATCTTTCCTAAGCCTTACTACCTGAGATTTTCAATTAAAAGAGACACCAGATGTTTTATTCTACACTTAATGTTTAAAAAATTAAAGTAAGTTCCTGGGATCAGCTTTATTTCTCAGTTGAGCAACAAGAATTTGTCATGTGACACTTTCTCATAAAAAAAGTGCAAACTTCCTCCTCCTCAAACCCTTTTATGTCAGCTTCATGGTAATTTGGGTCCCAAGGAAGCATGAATTCCCTGTCTATGCATACACCCCCACACACTCAGCATTGGAGAGCTCTGGTTCCAGCAGCAATCAGACTCATCCTGGAAAAGCCATTTCAAAGTCGGGATTGCTTTCCTAAGGCAATGGTTCTCCCTCACAGTGGTTTATTTAATTATTTTTTAAAATAATTTTTACCTTTTATTTATTTTTGAGAGAAAGAGTGTGTGGCTGCGTGCCCGTGTGGGGAAGGGACAGAGAGAGAGAGGGAGACAGAATCTGAAGCAGGCTCTGCACTATCAGTTGAAAACCCTACATGGGGCTTGAAGTCACGAACCGTGAGATCATGACCTGAGTCGAAGCTGGATAATCAACCAACTGAGCCACCCAGGCGCCCCTAAAATAATTTTTAAAATTGGTTTTAATATGGTGTCTGCATTAGAATCACCATTTGTGCAAGATGAGACAGGGATATGAAGACAAATGAGAAATAACTGGGAAGTTTTTCATGGCTCAAAGATGACATCATTGATAGATACCATCATTGATAGACTTAAAAAAAAAAGATCATAATTGTATTTCATGTTTAACCCCAAATAAACTTTATGTAGTGCTTATTTGAAACAATATTTTATTTTTACATTGGAGTATGTTTAAGGTATGTTAGCGTATTTACATTTTACTTATATTTATGAATTTTTGTATTTGAAATGTATTAAATACTCCGATTTACTGATTTCAAGTACTTAAAATATATTATGTGAAATAAATAGCAAAGTATCCTGAAATTTTACTCCATATCTGAATGACTCTTCAGTTTGGCATCAGCAGCCCTTCCTATCTGCCCGTTGTCTACATTTCCAGCCTCCCTCCCCCATCCCTCTCCCAGGGATAAATATGTCTATCTATGTTTCCTTTCCCAAATAGAGCTCAATCTGGCTACCTCTCTTCCTTTGCTTGAGACCCCTTGTCCTACCTGTGGTGTTTACATTGAACAAGCACAACTGGTAGAATGGAATCTTAAAGCAAATTCATTCTTGACTCCCCCTCCCACTGCCTCACAGAACTTTAAATGGGTTGGAGGCCCTGGGGAAATAAAGAGAATCTATCTCCACTAGAGCACACACTCTGAATATAATTCTCTTTTAATGTAGATCAAAGTGATGTGAAGTAGGTCTTGAGTATGCCTTTGAGATATCTGTGAATGTAGCATGTCCCTGCAGCTCAGGGGTGGTTAGGAAGGGCGTCTGCTGCATGATGTAGGGTGTGCCTTGAGGATCTCAGTGTTAGGGGACCCAGGAGCCAACAACATAAAGTCGAGGAGGCTCCACTCTTGACCCAATGGGTGCACTCTAACACTGATCTAACAAAGATGATTCAAGGTACACATGAAGGAACCACGTTCAATTTTCAGTGTCCAATTCCTGCTTATGCACACACACACATACACACACATACACATTCCAGCAGCAGGCAATGCCTTGTTTTGTATGCAAATGTAAAGGAGCATATAAATAATCCCCTCAAAGTAGGTAACACAAAACCATCTGGGTGGTCTTTACCATGCAGTCTGCGATTTTCTTCTTTCTGTTCCTTTCCTATCCTTGTCTTGTCCTCCTTTCCACCTCCCCTCACCTCCCCCACCCCGCCCCAATCCTGGTGCCAGCTGAACACTATAGATTGTTTCTTGCTCAGTTAATCATGGATGGCGTTTGTCATTTTGAGAACACAGTAGATAAAGGTATGAGCCGTGGCTAAAGGATTGGCAAAAACTGGGCTTGGAATGTCAACTGCACTGTAGATGATGAATAGGCAGTTTGCTGAGATCCCTAAATGTGATTCCACTTTTACTTTTGATCCTACCAACATCAGATTCCATTGCTCTGCACTGCTAGGTTCTGCCATGCCAGCTCCCTGGAGCAGAAAGGCTTCCTTCTTCCCTCCACCCTGCAGCATCCATTTCACAGGGGCAATGGCTCCTGTCACTTCATTTGTATTTTACCAGAATCGGAAGCACATGCAAAGCAGGATACAAGCAGAGTCTTGCTTGTGAGGAATTACTGGCCCAGGAGCAGTGGTTCAATTAAAAGTAACTATACCCCAGGAGTAGCAGTGAGGCCTAGAGCACCATGGAGAAGAACTTGGGTTTTCAAGACAAACAGGCCCAGGGCTGAATCCTTTTATTGTCACTTATTGGCTGTGTAATCTGTTAATTTCTCCTAGTCTCAATTTCCTTATCTGTAAAATAGACCCCTATCCCACAAGAGCACTGTTGAATGAGATCACACGCGTCAAGGTCAGTGCTGATGGATTATCCAGATACCAGGCATGTGCCTTGCACAATGGAGACAGCAAAGACGGACAAGATGCAGAACTGCCACCTCCACACGCTTACATCTGAGTGAAGAAATCTATGTAAACTTCATATTTTAATATCTCTGGGCCTTCCTTTCCTCCTCTATAACATGCAGACAACAATAATACCTACTCATAAGATTAAATGATTAATATATGCAAAGCATGTAGGGCAATATTGGCACGTTGTAGTATTTGAAAAGGAATTTAGGATGACGGTGGAGAACAGAGTTAAATTTTGTGGAGAGGCTTAGGAATCATTCTACAGAGAAGTTGACAGAGACATGAGCTTGCAGGACAGGCCTGGTCAGCTGGGTGGAAGGGATGATTGAGAACAAGGGTGCAGAAGGTAGGAAGGTTAAGGTGAGCACAAGAGAGAGCCAGTCACTCTATCTTGGCTGCAGCAGGGGGTCCACAAGGATAATAGTGGAAGTCCAGGAAGGCTTTTGGAGAATCCTGAAATGCTAGGTTAAAATGTGTACCTAATTGTGTAGGCAATACTGAGATCATAAGCTGGGGGAAATAATATGATCAGAGATAGGCTCTGGGAAAATTACTGTGTCCATGAAGTAAGGGAAAGCAGAATTTCCATCAGGGGTGCAAACGAGAAGCTAGTGGCACTTTGTTTATTCATTCAACAAATATTTCTTTGTTATGTGTGAGGCACCATCCTAGGTGTTGGGCTTACTGTGGGGAGCAAGGTGGAGTCTGTCCATGTGGAGGTTATATCCTAGTGGGAGAGATGGATAGACAGGCAATCACCTGGGTATATCATTTAAAACAAGGCAGGTTCAGTGGAGGGACCTACAAGAGCTTTGACAAGAGGGGTATGTAAAATGAGACAGGGATGGACTCCCTGAAGAAGCAACATATAAGGTGAGATTTGAGGGATGGGAAGCCCATCAGGTGAAAGATGAGGGAGAAGGAGAAAATGCTTCCCATGTAAAGTCATTGAGTTGGAGTGACAAGATCAAATTTATCTCATAGAAAGGCCTTTCTGGCCTTGGTGTGGAAAATTTTTTGGAAAGCAGGCAAGAGCAGAATTTGGTTGGATTAACTAGGAAGCTAGAGCAGGAATGACATCCAAGGATGATTGTGAGACACCTTCACGCCGGAATACCATTACACACCCAAAACACAATGAACCTTGTAAACAAAAGAAGTCAGACACAGAAGAACATACTCTATGATTCCATTTATATGACATTGAAGAACAGAACTTTGTATGAATGAACTAATATGTGGTGAGAGATTTTAGAACAGTGGCTACTTTGGGGGTGAGTATTGACTGGGAGAGTCGTGATGGAGGCTTCTGGCAACAGGCTGGAAATCATTTGCATCTTTAGTAGGTAGGTAATTCTACCCACTAATTCACACCTGCTTTGTACGTGTAATTTGTGTGCCAAGGAAATGAAAAGAAGGACTGATATACACCATCAAAAATACACACTCAGAGTGTAATGTTAAGGAGGAAAAATTATATATATAACATTATCATAACTCTGAAAAAATCAATATAATAATATTATTTATTTACAAATTAAAAGGTAAAAACACAACATTTTGATATTGGTTATTTCTGGTGGTGGGATTTCAGCTGATTGATGTGAAGAGACACCCCAAGAAGGATTTTCAGAAACGTAGCCAATTGTCAAGAGACTAAACCAACCACTGTCAGCAGGACAGGGATATGAATCCCAGTTCTAGTCTTTCCTAAGGGAGTGAGCTTCAGCAAATTACATAACCTCTTCAGCCTGGTTTCTGCAACTTTATAAAAAGGGTCATAATCAATACTGGTGCCTCTATCCCAGAACTGTTTGGGGGACTAAATAAAGTGAAGTGTAAACACAGTGCTACGTAGTGTAGTGAGTCCTCAGTAAATATTGCTATTAAAGAAATCTTGGAGGCAGAAGAGGGTGGAGCTGCCCACATTTGCATGGACTGCCCCTCTTCTCCAGGGCGCCTGTGGGGACGGGGATTTGAGGAGGAGGGCAAAGGTCCAGAACAGCGACTATGGAAACATCAAGCTGACCCAGGAGCATGCCCTGCTGGGGTGCAAGCTGAGCAGTTCTGGGGTGAAATACCCCCCACTCCATCTCAGCCAGCAAGGATGTTTGAAACACTCCCGAGTCAGGAATTGCAAAGGGTGTTGATGGGAAGACAAGGAAATGGTATTTCGAGGATAAACTCCATGGAGTACGAAAATAAAGAATGTCATTTTACATGGGATAGTTTAAAGTTGAACATTTTGTGACTATGTATAACTGTGGGTGTGATGTATATATAATGTGATGTTATTTAAGGAAATGACAAAAAACCCTTATCGTTTGCCTTTGTACATGGAGACACGTTTCTCTGTGCATTATCCAATAGCGAATATTATGATACAATATTTACATGCTATTTGAATTCATGAAAAAAAATTTTTTTAATTAAAAGTGACTATCCCTTCTAGAAACCAGTGGATTCCAAAGCTTCTCAGGTGGAATTAGGGGAAATTTAATTGGCACATAGTCAATGACTGAGGAAGCACGTCATGGACACATGCTCCAGGTATTTGAATCTCTATCTTCCCTCTCAAGGAGACAAGCTTATGATAGTTAGGCAGCAACATCAGGTTCATTGGTTCAGGCCACAAAATATTAAACTGACTTTATTTCCTTGAGAATAAAAAGGAAATCACATACAAAACAGAAACCTACTGTGTAATACACAGAAAAACTACATTTCTGGGACAGGGGGCATAGAATTTTCTTTTATTTTATCATTTAATTTTATTTTTACAGGCAGATTCTGAAAAATCAATACTTTGAGGCAGAACTGGATTTAATATTATGCTCTCATTCAGAATGTGAGCTGAGAACTGTGTCAACATTTGCAGCCCTGTCCGCCTGCATTTCAATTGAAAATTGTCCAACATGATATAACACACACAGGGGGTTCTGAAGAGCTATCTCTGAATAATAATGATATTGATAATAATTATATTGGCTACCGTTTTTATCAACACTTTTTAATGTAGCAGGTATTGTGCTGAGCATTTTGGATGTATTAGCTCAACTGTTTCCCACAACAAACCTATGAGGGAGGTATTTTAGGCATTTTATTATACCCATGTTATGTGTGAGGACAATTAAGCTCAGACTAGGGCGACCAATGGCTCAGGTTTTCCCAGGATGGGAGACTTCAGTGCTTAGCCCAGGAAAGTCCTGGGCAAACTGGATGAGTTGGTCTCTGTGAAAGTGATCTGCTTGATTTTTTAAATAGCAGAAAGAGATTTAAGCTCTCCTCTTCTTGGCTGGTTAGATTTCCCACCTACTGCCAGCTGAGCTCTAGATTACAGTCTATGATAGTTAAGTAGCCAAAACATTCTTTGGCAGCATGGGATGAGGGTCTAGGTTGAAACTGGGGAATATTATTTCACAAGATGTAATTGGAAATGTCGTCTTGTCTCTCTCTGTCCCCCAACCGTTGAGCCAGTGAAGCTGAACCTCCCTTTACAACATGTCCAAAGGGCTTGCAGGTTACTGTAATCTGACATTCAAAGTGAAAACCCACTTACCTTGGGAAGTGGGTAGAGATGACACAATGGTTGGCCAGGGTCCTGCTTACAAAACTTCAGGGTGTGACACACCACATCAGCATTCATATCTGTGCTAAGCCTGGAGGGAAATGGGACAAAACAAAGGCTATTTAAGATCTCTCAGGCATTTAGGAAATAGAACCTATTTCAAAGGAAGGTAAATCCCCAGAATGGATTCTAGCATGGTCTTTGAGTCCAGCCTGGAGTAGCTGCCAGATCAAAATGATTTCCTGCCACGTTGCTCTCTTTTCTGTTTGAAATAAGGTCCTGGGGGGTGGGAAGGGGGCATGGACAGCACTGAGCTGTGGTCATCCTCTCACATGGGCACTGTGATTCTTTTCAGGAGAAGCCACAATAAAATTGGGAAAAGAAAAATGGATAGGTGTATAATTTTATGGAAGGAATATTTTAAAGTTTGCTAGGTCTTATAGCAAAAAATCATTTATAATAAAGCCTTAACACCTAAAATTATTTTCTTAGGCATAATCCAAATAATGTTTCCCTTTATTTTATTTAAAATTTTTTTAATGTTTATTTATTTTTGAGAGAGAGACAGAGACAGAGTATGAGTGGGGGAGGGGCAGAGAGGGAGAGGGAGACACAGAATTTGAAGCAGGCTCCAGGTTCTGAGTTGTCAGCACAGCTCAAACCCATGAGCTGTAAGATCATGACCTGAGCCGAAGTCGGACGCTTAACTGACTGAGCCATCAGGTGCCCCAATCATCTGTTTCCCTTTATTTTTTTTTATTTTTTATTTTTTTTAATTTTTTTTTCAACGTTTATTTATTTTTGGGACAGAGAGAGACAGAGCATGAACGGGGGAGGGGCAGAGAGAGAGGGAGACACCGAATTGGAAACAGGCTGCAGGCTCCGAGCCATCAGCCCAGAGCCCGACGCGGGGCTCGAACTCCCGGACCGCGAGATCGTGACCTGGCTGAAGTCGGACGCTTAACCGACTGCGCCACCCAGCCGCCCCCATCTGTTTCCCTTTAAAATAAATATATTTCTAGGGGTTCCTGGGTGGTTCAGTCAGTTAAGCATCTGACTTTGGCTAATGTTGTGATCTCACAGTTCATGGGTTTGAGCCCTGTGTTGGGAATCTCTGCTGTCAGCACGAAGCCCTCTTGGGATCCTCTATTTCCCTCTCTCTCTGCCCCTCCCTTGCTTATATGGGTGTGCTCTCTCTTTCTCTCTCTGAAAAATGGATAAATATTTAAAAAAATAATAAAGTAAATATGTTTCTTTACCTTATGGGAGAAAATACAATATGTTTGACTTTCCACACCCCAGGATGGTGTAAGGAAAGTGCTCTTTAAACATTTTGGTTTATGTCTAGTTTGAAGGTGCTAACACAAACCTTCCATATGCATTTTCTACCTGACACTCCCAAAATTCTTCTTACCAAGAAGAATGAGTACAATGTGCTGCTTCAAATGAAGGAACAAACAGAGTATGGATTTTTAGTAACTTTTCCCAGTAAATCATTGATTCAAACCCAACCCAACCAACCAAAACAACAAAAAGAATCCACAAACATACATTGGTCATACCTAGAGACTAATCTCAGAAAAACAGTTCTTGATTTTAGAAGATACTTTTTGGGATTTCTTCCCAGCTCACATGATCATTTAACTGACCCCCTTCTTCCACAGGGGTAGGTTCCTAGCAACTATGTTGTACTTACTCCCTATGTCTTGGCCAGTTGATTGGACCTCATTTGATGACTGTTCAAGTAGGATCAGTCAGATTCTCTCCTATGGAAATTTGGAATTGGTATTAACAACTTCAACCTCATTCTGAGCTGTTCCCAGAATAACAGGAGCTATAGTAACTTGGGACTGTAATGTCATTTTCTGCCACATGGACTGAGACGTTGGAAAGCTAATCTGTAGGATAGGATTCAGGGGTCAGAACCCAGTGTGTGCAGTGAGAAAGCCTGGGGAGAATGTGCCCCTGTATTCCTGGTGGCTTCCAAGTCCTGCTTCCATCCCTGTCTGAAGCCTGGTAAGATGGCTTCCCAAGCTTTTGTGAGTACCTGAGTTAAGAGGGAAAAAGAGAGTCATCTGTTTGGCTCCACGGTTCCTTGGTGAGAGGTAGAGGGGAAGGTAACTTAAAATATAAAAGGAGTTCACATCTTCTAAGTTGTGGGGCAAGCTGTATGTAGCAGATAAAGTTCATTAGCAAACTAATGTCTACCAAGGGTCAGTAAATCAGGAGAGGTGGCTGTTTTCACATATCTTTTCTCAACTTAATGGTTCATTTATTTAACTGATGACTGCTGTCTTTATGGGGGTTTGATATTTAGTGGACTCAAGAGGGTGATAAATAGGCTCTGCTTAACCTTTTTTTTTTCTTTAAACCCTACAGCCATCCCATCTGTGGTAATCCAGGACCACTAACTAATCATATGATATCCAAGACGTATTCTCTTTCTCTGCAAATAGAGCACAATTTCAAGTAAGTGAACTTGAATATGGGAGTGGAAATGAAAACCCCACAGACAGTGAGGTGGTCTCTACATTGAGGAATAGGAGAGGGGAACAGGCATATGGTGTTCTTCCCAGGGTTCTCTAAGATCAGATCTTTGTCATCAAAAGACTGAAAGTGAGAGGCACTCCTTTGGACAAGAATAGAAAATGCCGAGCCTCATAAATCCAGACAAGTGTAAGACCATTAGAATGTGCAAGATGTAGGGAAGTGGCAAAATAGCACATGTGCTCTTTACCAATTGTGGGATAGAAAGCCTAGGCAACACATAAGATATGAAATCCCTAGGAAATCTCCAAATTCAGAATATCCATTCCCACTCAACATTGTTTTCTTTTTCCCATAGTAGCAAAAAGATCAAAATGGTCACTTTTTAATTTACTTCCTTTTACTACCCTTACAGGTACAGAGGTGTGCAGGAATGAGGCATGTGGTGGGGGACTGGGGAGGAGGGAAGAGGCTTCAACACATTTGGCAGAGCTAATTAACAAGTCTAATTAAGATCATGGTAGAATGAAGTCAATGATGATGATCATCACCATAAATCAAAAGAAGGGAGCAAGGTCAGGGTTAATAGACAGAGTAACAGCCTATGGCAGGGAGTGAGGACAGGGACTTCCACACATGAAAGCTCTCAAATTTAGACCTTGACATCACTTTCAAAGAAAGTTTATATATTAACATATAGTCACAGAGATATATTCACAGCATTGAAAGAAGATCTTCCTTATGCAACTTAATACTTTTATCCCATTTCTGGACCACACGCACAGTGTATTATGAATTTATTCACTTCTATAAATCTTGTACAGTTGTTTCTCTTTTGCCTGTGGTTCTGCCTTCCATGGTTTCAGTAACTAGTAGTCAGCCATCATCTGAAAGCAGATGATTCTCCTTCTAACATATCGTCAGAAGGTCAATAGCCACCTAACTTACCTCACAATGCCTACGTCATTCATCTTCCTTTATCTCATCACATGGGCATTTTATCATCTCCCATCATCACAAGAAGAAGGGTGAGTACAGTGCAATAAGATATTTAAGAGATAGAGAGAGAGAGAGACACCACATTCACATAGCTTTTATTACAGTGTATTGTTTTAATTGTTTTATTTTATTATTGTTGCTAATATTTTCCTGTGCTTAATTTATAAATTAAACTATATCACAAGTATGTATGTATAGGAAAAAATAGTATATATAGTTCAGTACTATCTGGTTTCAGGCAACTACTTGGGGGGTCTTGGAATTTCCTCCCTCTGGATAATGGGGGACTGCTGTAATTATCTTGTGAATGGCAAAGATATTGCTTTGTGTTTGGGTGTCTAAAAACACATTAATTACATCTAAGGTGTATTATGTTATAAATCCTGTTTCACATTTTCTTCTAAAAAATGTTAGTAGTTTAGGCCCCCCATGATCTCTGAGACCTCCTAGTTTAGAATACAAGAGTTTATGATTTAGAGGAAAGCAGAAGTAAATCCCAGGAAGTAAGGTGAGATGTACAGAAGATAAGGATCAGGCTTGCTATGGCAACCAATGGCACAATGGAGGTCAAGACCAGGCAGAGGAAGACCCAGCACCTGGCTAAGACCTAGCACTGGCTAGGATTGGCCGCTCCTGGAAGCAGCCCCTCCCTGTATGATCCAGGTTCTTGGGGGAATGCCTGAGTGCTCAGGTGACTCACTTCCCAACAACATCCTGTGGCTTGCCCATGGGTAGGAAATGTAATTGCTGAATAATTAGTCCATGAATCATTGATAATTGACTGGTGTGAAATAATGAGGAGGGATGCCTTCTGGGTTAGAAAACACATTTAATACTGGAAGCCTGAAATTGTGGTAAAACTAAACCATAAGATTGTCATTTTCAGCACTTATATCAACCCCAAACTGTATGTGATTGATTAAAAGAAGTTGTAATAAGAGCACACCATAAGAGGAGAAATGTCTATCAGCAAACACCTAACACAGGTACTGGAAAATTCCTTGCAAACAAAACTAATGGTAGACAGAACCATGAAGGGGGATCATTTATTATATCTGTCTTTCTTCAAATGGCCCACCCCTACTACTGAGAATTAGTTGTCTCGTGACTTTGAGTCATCACAAAGGAAAAAAATGTCTCCCTTCCCTACCACCTACTCAGAGAGTGGCCCTCTGTTTTGGTGACTTGCTGGGCCCATTCTTCTTTAACACCTTGTGTTAATTTGCTGTTATTTGAGGTGGGACTGTTGTTTGTACAGTTCAAATATGTAGTACCTAGGACAGTGTCTTGTCTGTCCTCTCTCATCTTTGCCTTAAATGTCTCTTACACTTGCCACTCTGGCCAACTACAGAAGAGCAATGGGTTTCTTAATCAACCCAGGCAATGGCCCTTTCACTCCCAGCATGCTTGGTAGCTAATCTCTGGCTCCCCCTTTTGGGTATCTGCACGCACTCTCCTCTTTAGCTTCTATGACTTTTTTTCCATGTACCTCTCTGGTTCCATGATCTAGGCCCAACAGAACCTCTCCGCCAAGCTGACATTTCTGCCAGAGCACCTAGTTCATAATAGGTATATAGGTAGGCAGATTCAATAAATAGACTAAAAAGTTTTTCTTTTCCTGTTTTAATATGTTCAACCAATTTCTTTGGAGCTGTCTAGTCATATCATCTGCAGTGATAATTTTGTTCTTTTAAAATAATTAGTTCAACAAACATTTATTGAAGGACTTCAATATATATTGAAGGCTCAAATATAGCACCAAGCCCTGAAGATACAAAGCCCTCTCCTTCTCCTCCTTCCCTCCCTTCCTTCCTTCTTTCCACATACTCAGTATTTTGCTAAGTATCTGGAGATACAGAGATGAATGAAATGCATCTCAGAAGGTTTTCAATCTAGTTAGTAACTCAGAAAAAGTAAATGGAGAATTAAATTAGAAACAGATGTGGTAAGTGCTGTGCTAGGGGTTTGCACCGGATACCAGGAATATGTGTGTGTGTGTGTGTGTGTGTGTGTGTGTGTATGTGTGTGTGCACATGCACGTGTGCGTGTGTGTGTGTTGGTGGTGGGAATATCATCTGTCTTATCCCACCCTAAGGGCTAAGGTCAGGCAAGCTTCCAGAGGAAGTGGCGTTGGAACTGAGGTCTAAAGAAGTAGAATTTGTCTGGGGTAGAGGTTTTGAATGAATCAAGCATGGGGGAACATCTTATGCAAAGGTCCTGAGGCAAAAACCTCTTGGTGTGTACGGGGAGTTACAAGTGGTTTGGAATGTGGTGTGCTGTGGAACAGCCAGGGATAGTCTGAAAATGTCCTCAAGGACTGATTTATAAATAGCCTTGTGTATGTGGCTAAGGAATCCTGCAAATAGTGTGAAGACTGAAGAATTTTGTTAGTGCCATATTAGTTTGGCATTTAAAATATATTTGGCCAGCTAGAATGTGGATTATTGACTTGTGCCAATGGGCAAGTCTGGAGTCCAGTTAGGAGGCAGTAACAGGAATAGAAATGTGAGCTAAAAAGAAATGGTCCCTGCCTTCCCAACACTTGCACTCAGCGGCTCATGAGAAATCATTTACCATAATAGCGTGATATACATATTAATAGAGGCAGGTGCACAGCATGACCAAACACTTTGGACTTTATGACTTTAAGCTCCTTTTGTCTTTAAAATTCTGCAACTCTAGGCTACCTAGTTGTGGGGAATGGTGCCTCTGAGCCTATCTGTTTTGAGGCTAATGGCATATAAAAGAGGGACCACATAAGAATGTTCATTGCAACACTGTTCACAAGAGAGAAAACCAATAAACAACTTAAAAACCCATCAATGGGAGAGTGAAGGAATAGATTCTTGTAGAGACACAATGGAATATTCTATACAGGCAGAGTGAGTGAATTATAGCAATGACACAACATTATGGATGAATCTTAGACATATAAACCCAAGTGGTAGGTCCCCTAGACATAGGAACTCAAGTGGTTAGTCCCGAAAGATTACATACAATGTGATACTGTCTTCATAAATTTAAGAAATGACTAAAACAAGGTATATTTTAAAGAAATATATATAATAAGTACATTAAAATTCTAATTATTTTATGTAATTATATATTACCATTAATTATAATTATTAATCATTGATACCTCAATTCATTGATATTTAATTAAGATTAATTTTCCATATTACATATTGACACATATTTCTTATATATTATTATACATAAATATATATAAATTTAACATATTAACATAACTGTGTGTGTGTGTGTGTGTGTGTGTGTGTGTGTGTGTGTGTGTGTGTATAAACTATAGAAAAAAGAAAACAAGAGAAAGATGAGCATGGGATTTATTACTTGGGTAGAAAAAAGCATGAGAATGAATGAAAGAGGGACTGGGTGGTTAGAGTAAGTTATAACCAAGGTCCTAGATTTCGTTTTGGGTGGTAGGTTTGGATGCTAATTATATTATTCAAAATAACTAAGTAATTAACTAAATAAAAAATATAAGAAAGTCATGTATGGATTCTTGTTGAGAAATTGTCATGAACAAGAAGGAATAGGATTTATCTCATCCAGTGCCCTTGAGCTCAAAAAAGAAAGACAGAGAAGAGAAAGAAGGAAGCAGACATGTGATAATGGCACACGCAGGGGATCCTGAGAGGCAAGGGCTGGGGCTAGGGAAGTAGGGAGGGGCCAGGAAACCCATGAGGGAGGACAGAGGAGAAGAACCTAAGATGATGTGGCCTTGGAACCCAGCTGGGATTGAAGGGAAAGACTAGTACACTTTGGGGAGCTCAGGGTAAGGGGCCAAATGCCTGGGTCTGGACAGTAGGATCTAGTCATTTGTTAGTAAAATTTCTTCTGGAAGGCTCGTGAGGAGAAATAAAGCCAGATTCCATACTGTAATTCAAGGGGAGCCTTTGCCTCAAATGATAGTGGACCTGAGTCAGGTCTGAATGTTCCACTATGAACAAGAACAGGAACACAGCTGAAGTCCTTGTTCAGTGAGTACATCCTGCTGGCAGGGGAGTCAGCTGCCTCTCAGCTTTCCTGTTTCACCCATGTCCCAGCAACTGAGTAAGGTCAACGTGCCAGCATACTCACAGTTTTATGATGTCTGGTCCAAACATTTCTATCACTAAATAGCAGGTTGTCTTCAAGAACAGCTTTTCTAAAAAAAAAATAAAATAAAGAAGGGGAAATAGATTATTTTCATGATCATCTTTACTAAGAATTGATGATGGATGATTAATTTATCATTGATTCCAGTGATTAATTATAAGGGTTTGAGGGAAATGTTACAGTTAATGTATTCATTATTTCAGGTTTATGTGAATGCTACTTTGTTTACAGTACATGACAAAGATTACCAGTTTATTACAGTTAAATTTGGGGGTTTTATTTTCTTTTGTACAGCAAGGAATGTCTGAATTCTGGTGAAGATCTCCTTTGTTGAAATAAAAGAAACAGGACTCACGTTAAAGTAAATAATTTAAAATATAGCTTTGCTAAAAATACTCTTTTCTGGTGTTCATTTGGAAAAAAAGATTTCACTTTGCCTATTTAGTTTTTGCTGTTAGTATTCCAGAGATAAAAAGAGATGGTCAAAATGTCCCTGCACTGCCATCTTCACCAGAGAACACACACACACACACACACACACACACACACACACACACTAACAAAGCAATCTCCTTCCTCTCCATTGTGAGAGTACAGGGATGCTTTGTGAATTGATCAGTTTGCACAATGAAGCCTGTTTATTCTCTGGTCCTGTTTTTCCAGTTTGTAAGTCCACTGTGGAGCCTTGGGAATTAGGACCTTAGCACAATTAGGACAGATGGGCTGTCCTGGGAAGAGATGGGAGTCTCTCTCTGATGAGAATTTATCTCGTCATGCTCATCTCAAACTGCACTACCCACACCTTGCTTGGAGGGTAGGGTAGTAAAAGAATAGGATAAGTATGGGAAACACTGTCTGGTACTTCATTTTTACTCACTAGTAAATAATGTAAATATTATTGTTATATTACAATAGATCTATTCATAGGACCTTTTTTCCTACAATAAAGCAATGACTTCAAACACATTGCGTTTGAAGTAGGAACTTAAAATTATATCCCCACGTTGACTTTACAGAAGTGAAAAGAACCATGGGGGAATACTATGACACTGCATGACCGCACCTTAGTTAACTAGATGAGATGGACAAATTCCTAGAAAGACAAACTGCCAAAATTGACTCAAAAATAGACAATCTGGATAGATCTATAACAAGTGATTGAATTAGTAATCTAAAGCTTCCCACAAAGAAAAGCCCACAACCAGATGGCTTCACTGGTGAATTGTACCAAACACCTGAAGAAAGCATCTGAATAGGTTTTCTCCAAAGAAGATATATGGATGGCCAATAAGCACATGAAAAGATGCTCAACATCTTTAACTATTAAGGAAATGCAAATCAAAAACAAAATGAGATACCACATCATACCCACTATGGTATGCTATAATAAAAATGACAGATAATAGGGGCACGTGGGTGGCTCAGTTGGTTGAACGTCTGACTTTGGCCCAAGTCATGATCTCACATCACGAATTTGAGCCTCACTTTGGGCTCACTGCTGCCAGGCAGAGCCTGCTTCGGATCCTCTGTCCTTTTTCTCTCCACCCTTTCCCCACTCATGCTCTGTCTCTCAAAAAAAATTTTTTTTAATGACAAATAATAGCAAGTATTGATTTGGAGAAATTAGAATCTTCATACACTGCTGGTGGGAACATGAAATGGTGCAGCCACCTTGGTAAATGGTCTGACATTTCCTCAAATGGTTCAACATGGGGTTACCACATGATACAAATCCACTCTTAGGTATATACCCCAAAGAATAAAAAATATATATAAACACAAAAACTTGTGCATAAATGTTCACAGTGGCATTATTTAAAATAGCCAAGACGGGGCGCCTGGGTGGCGCAGTCGGTTAAGCGTCCCACTTCAGCCAGGTCACGATCTCGCGGTCCGTGAGTTCGAGCCCCGCGTCGGGCTCTGGGCTGATGGCTCGGAGCCTGGAGCCTGTTTCCGATTCTGTGTCTCCCTCTCTCTCTCTGCCCCTCCCCTGTTCATGCTCTGTCTCTCTCTGTCCCAAAAATAAATAAACGTTGAAAAAAAAAATAGCCAAGAAGTGGAAACAATTCAACCCAAATGTCCATTAACAAATGAATGAACAAAATGGGCTACATCCATACAATAGAATATTCAGCTGTGAAGAGTAATGCAGGTCTGCTACATGCCACACATGGATGGACATTAAAAACATTATGCTAAATGAGAGAAACATAATTCCATTGATATGAAATGTCCAGAAGAGGCAAATGCATAGGGACAGAAAATAGGTTAGTGGTTGTTTAGGGCTGGGGAGGATGGATAAGGACAACTTAGAGGTGTGAGGGCCCTTTCTAGTGTGCTGAAAGTGTTCTAAAATTCACTGTGGTGATAAATGCACATCTCTGGGAATATACTAAAAGCCATTGAATTATACATTTTAAATGGATGAACTGCAGAAGGTGAGAGAGAGAGAGAGAGAGAGAGAGAGAGAGAGACAGACTCTTAAGTTGGCTTCACACCCTGGGCAGAACCCAACCCAGGCTCAATCTCACAACATGAGATCGTGATCTGATCCAAAATCAAATGTCAGATGCTTAACCAAATGAGCCACCCAGGTGCCCCCTCAATAAAAAGGTTCTAAAATAAAAGCCTCTCTTTCCCCTGAGTGCTCCTTTACAGGGGCAGTGCAATGGAGAGTATCAAGAATCTATGATGTCATAGGATTCAGAGACCTGATTTCAGCATCCATGGACCTGCTTATGACCTTTGATTGCTTACCCCTTCTGGATTTCCGTTTCCTCATCTGAAAAATGTGGGAATGGAATTCAGTCTCCTTCACTAGACCATCTAGGGAGTTTGGAGAATTATGTAACAGATATTGAAAATTACATGAATTGGCAAAGCACTCTGGAAGCCAGTTTCAAGTATGGCCAATGTAGAACTAGTTGAACCAAAAGCTGGGCAATATTTACTCTTGCAGTACTGCTTGAAAGACAGAGGAAATTCATCTTCTTTCTGGTACAATAAGAGATGTTGGGGTGTGTGTGTATTTTCTTAGAACCTTGTTTTGTTCAGGTTGAAATGAGTGGCTGCGAGTTTTCCTCGCTCTCTGAGTAGGACCATCTGAATGATCGATTTCTCAGACAGATTCAGTGATCATTTCTCAGATGGCTTCTGCAATGGTTAAGAGGGAGAGGCTCCTGGAGCAATGGAATAAGAGATGGCCCCTTGAGAGCTAAATTATAGATCAGCACAGAAAGGTACAGAGTGGAGATGTGCCAAGCCTCCAGAGCAAGCCAGATAGGGCCCAGTCAGCATGATCAGATGCCACCTCACCGTTACTGATACAACCACAGAAAAGATTGGTACTAACATATTGCTAGTCACCTACCTGATATGAAATGTATACAGTTAAACCATCTGTGACCAGCAAGGTACAGAGCATTGAGTTTCTACAGTGTCAAACAGACTTGGAACAGCACAGGAGGGGGAAAAAAGTGGCCATTTTCAAGGGCAAAGGAGGGTGAAAAAGGAGCAAGTGAGCAGTTGTCACACATTAGATGTACACATGTGTGTGTAAATGAAGCCCAGGACATTCTAGGTTGTAAGTCACCTTCATGTTTTCCAGGACAAAGTTTCTCATAAGACCCTTTGGAGGGAGTGTTTATGTTTATTTACTCTCCTTCTACTCTCCTTCTAGAGAGTTATGTTTACTCTCTAACTAGTTCCTACTAGTCTGCTTGTAGACTTTCAGAACCTAAGAAACATGAGGAGAGTTGCCTTCCTTGTTTTAAATCTACATGTGTTTTTTAACTATCATATTCCACGAAGATAAGATTTTTGCATAGGTGACCCAAGAAAGTGAAGTTCTAACTAGGCTCTCAGGGCATATGAGTCTGCTAACCCCTAGTGAGAATGATTCCATTAATCATTTTTCCATTAACAATTCTGATATTCTTCCAAGGTGTTTACTAATGAGAGCCAGAGGCAAAAGCAGCAGGTGAAACTGAAGGTCGGTAATGCTTCGCACAATTCAAAAAAATCGTCTTCCCAGGCAAAGAAAGGCCAGCCTGATTTACTGAGTGATTATTCTCAAGAATGTCGCTTACATGCTTTCAGACCGCTAAGGTTATGTCTTCTGAACTAGTTCTGCTTTGGAGGTAAAAGCAATACTATTTAAAAATAATAACTGTGTGTTGAAGTGTGTAATTTCACTTCCTCTGTCCCCCATTCTCCTGGCACACCAGGCAGAAAGCAATACTGGACGCAAATAGGCACTATGGCTCAGGCCCATTTCATTTTCAAGAAGGAGAAATCCTGAGCTAGGAGGCAGACTATCTTTGTCACCCTCTACAGTTTGCGTGACCATCCTACACACAAATGTACAAAATACATTTATAAAATGGAAACAGTAATGCCTGCCATGCCTTTATGCATGTCAGGTGAAAGAGCTTTTAAGCTGAACTGAATATATTATTTCTATCCACAGGTAAAATATTAATTAACATGAAAACAACTGCAAGCGCCATTCTTAATCCTTTGCCATTCCTCCAGTTGAAAGGAAACCCACCACTGGAAACTGAAATACCAAGTTCGCTTCTCTTGGGAAGGCATCAGCTTTTATTTTACCAGAATCTGACTTTCAACCTCTTATTCACCTTAGCAGACTCTGAAGTTTCCTGTGATGAGTCAGAAGGAGCCAAGATGGTATCTTGCATACCAGCGATCTTGGTCCATGTTGTTTTTCGTTTTGCTAGTATATTAGGTGAAGATAATCTAGGAAGAAGGATTTTTGCTGAGCCTTTCATTTTTGAGCAACATAACTTTGCCTAAATAAAGAACAAAACTGGGTGTCTCCACAAACCCCAAAACACAGTTAGGCAAGGATAAACCACTCACATCCGCAAGACATGTGGGTTATCAACATCTGGGTGGGAGAAAGTAAAGGGAAGCAATAGAATACCAGATAAACCTGAGAATGGGGGCGTCTCCAAATAGTACATAGGTATTGCCTAGAAAGTATGGTGGGCCAATTAAAGAAGGGAAGCTGAGACTGGGTGGGGTTTTGGCCACTGTGATGGCAGATGACTACAAGGGTCTTAGGGGTAGAAGGACTAAGGGGCTGGCATGGCCAGGCATCTATAATTTCTAGAAACTGACCTACCAGAGATTCCTTTTAGGATGGCATCCATGCTGAGGAGAAATTGCTGGGTTTGGAAACAAAACTGAGCTGGAGAGAAGCAAAGGACAGAAAATCCAGACAAAAGTTGTCAAGGGAATAGTCAGAAACACCAAAAGTATGCTTCCGTGTGTGTGTGTGTGTGTGTGTGTGTGTGTGTGTGTGTGTGTGTGTGTGTTTTAACACTACATAAGAACAACAGAAAAAAGTTCTGTGCATTTAGAAACGTACCCTGAACCACTTCTCTTTTTAAGAGTTTTAGAAAACTAATTTCATATAAAAATGAGCAACAGAAATGTATCTAGGTCAACTCCCATACAAAGTTATTATAAGAAAAAAAAGAATAAGGAACAGAATCCCATCCCTATAGAGAGCAAAAGCATGCCAGAAAGTCAAGTCCAAAAAAGGATTAAAACATAACATAGTATTTCAAAATGAGCTAAGAAGCATTAATAAAATGCTTTAAGTCATGAAAGAACAACAGAAATCAAAATTAGAAAACTCAGACATGGACTAAAAGAACACAGGGAAGAATACAAGATTATAAGAGGAATGAAATCTAAACCAGAATGAACACAAGAAGTGAATACAACAGCTAATGTCTTGAGAAAAACTTCCAAGATAAAAAAATAAATGAAAGGATGGTAGTATTCAAGCAATAGGCAACATATCAAGGTTAGGCAAAGAAGATTCAAAATATGGATACTAGAAATCCCTGAAAAAGAAAACCAAATCAAGGAAACTGAACAAGTAAACAGCTTTTCTGAAATTATTTAAAAAATGTATTTGAGAGCACACTGCATGACTGAGAACATCAATATACCACAACAAACACTGAAGGATATTCTAGTTAGATGACTGAATTTTATAGAAGAAAGGAAAAAAACCTCCTTTGAACTTCTAGGCAAAAACAGCAAGTGACTTATAAGAAAAAGGAAATTAGATTATCAGTAGGCTCTTTAAAGACACATTTAAGATACTTAGAGAAAGAAATTATATGGCAAGGATTTATGTATCCAGAAAAACAACTGACTTTCAAGTGTAAAGGGCACAGGCAGCTTGTTATTAAGATGCAAGAATTCAGGGAATAGTGTTCCCGTGAGCCCTTCCTGAGGAATGAGCTGTAGACAAGTTGACTAGAGAGGCATCCGCATAAAGGCTGGTAGTGAACGTCAATCAAATAGTTGCTGATGGGACTGAGACCAAATGGGGGTGACAAGGGCATGGATATGGTATGGAATAGCCTTATGCTCAGGTCATAGAGAACAATGATTACAAAAGGAGGAGAAATGGGAACAGTATACTTAAAGGGCAGTTTGGGTTGCCTTCAGTGATTATAAAGTATATTAATGGTAGCAGTACGAGGATTGATATTGATATTCTGAGACTGTTATATGTCTAATGAGGGATAGGTGAAAGGTAATTATAGGGTATTTTGTCCCTTTGTCCTTGAGAACTAGGACTTTGGCTGTGGAAAGAAAGATATGGATATGACACAGGAGAGATTAAGAAGAAAATCCTGCTAAAAAAAATCCTATAGTCCTGAATTTGAATTTGAAGTGTCAGTATGACCTCATGAGACATAAGACATGAGATATATATCTATATGTATATCTATCTATTCTATATCTATGTATATATCTATCTATATATCTATATATCTCATTATATTTTTATAATGATAGTTTTTAAAGAAAACTAATTGACTACTATGGGACAATAATAGAAAGGCAGTGAATCATTTGAAAATTGGCAAGTAAAGCAAAGGAATCAGGCATTTATCCTGCCTTTCCTACTATGAACAATACCATTATGGACTGTGGGGAAAACGTCTCTAAAATATGATGGGAACATGTGGGTGGCTCAGTCGGTTAAGTGTTCAACCCTGGATTTTGGTTCAGGTCATTATCTGATGGTTAGAGAGTTTGAGCCCTGCATTGGGCTTTGCACTGACAGTGTGGAACCTGCTTAGGATTCTCTCTCTCTTCCTCTCTCTGCCTTTCCTCTGCGCGCTCTCTCTCTCAAAATAAATAAATAAACTTTAAAAATTTTTTAAAATATGATGACGACGAGGCAAAGTGTCTCTAAGGTACTTCCACCACTAAAGATAATATAAATGATATATTAGAATAGCACAATTTTGCAACCCCCAGTGAACGAAGAGATCTGGTTAGTGACCATCGACAGCTGCTAATGTCACAAAAAGAGAAAGCCACTTATAATGGCCTCCTGACTAAAGAAAATATCACCACTTATTGTCTTGCCAAAGAAGTCAAACTGGAGTCTGATCAAGCCTCTGGATCTAGCTGCAATTTTCAGGAAATAAAGAACACAGAGCAATATATTCAATCATACCACAGGGAAGCAATCAGAAAAACCCAGACTGTGGGAAACTCTACAAGGCAAATCCCACAATTAAATTAAATGGAAAAGGAAGGGATGGAAAGAAGACTTATAGATTAAAACAGATTTAAGAGACATATCAAAAAATATTTTTTGAGAGTCTCATGTGCTACCAGCTGAGCTAGCCGGGCAGTCAAAAAATATTTTTTAAAATGTTTATTTATTTATTTTTGAGAGAGAGTAAGAGCAGGATCAGGGGAGGGAGGGAGGGAGAGAGAGAGAGAGAGAGAGAGAGAGACATAAAGAGAATCCCAAGCAGTCTCCATGCTGTCAGCAAAAAGCCTGATGCTGGGCTCAATTCCAAGAACCGTGAGATCATGACCTGAGCAGAAACAGCCAACTGAGCCACCCAGGCATCCCAGGCCTTGAGATATCAAAATTTTAAGACTAGGCAAGACTAGGGTATAGCAAATGCTCACCTGGAAGATAAAACTATAAAGCAATGCCAAAAAAAAAAATGAGTACAGTAAAATTCAAGATGTTGTTCCTTTAGGCAAAAGAATGGATTTATGATGGAATGGGGCTTCTAGAGTAGCTACCTATCTGTTTCTTCTTGACCTGGGCTATGTTTACAAGGGTATTCACATTTTAATAACTAATAAAGTTATACATCTATTTCATGTGGTTTTCTAGGTTTGATTTGTTTCCTCCAAAAAAAGGTTAAAAGATTACCCACTGAACAATACCATACATTGTTTATGGATTCATACAAGTGAATATGAAAGTATTAAATTTGACAAGAACAATACCCATAAAGCTCATGTGAGTGGTTCCCTCTGGGGAAATGGAAGGAGAATGGAACTGGGGGTGAGAGGAAGCCAAAGGCTGCTTCAAGTCTATCTGCCACGTTCTAATTCCACAAAAGAAAGATGATGTAAATAAGTCAAAATCTTAGCAATGATCAATCTGGGACATTGTAAACACTCGTGTTTGTGTATTATTCTCTCTTAGACTTTAGATTGAATTCCAAGAAATTTAGCTTGTGAATGCATATTGTGACTGAATGCAATAAATTCTCTGAAAATGCTTTGGTGCTATTGGAACAGCATGCTATGTAAACCAGACACAACCACCATTAGTCTGGCTTCCTTACTTTGAAAAAAATCATCCTTGATGAATTTGTTTCTTAACATTCAAGGAATGACAATTTGACTCTCAAAGAAGTTTACTCATTGTGGCTGTTCACCTAATAGTATTCTATAAGGGAAATAGAATCAATATTTTTTCAACTTTGTAGAGATGGAGAGAGAAATATACAATTTGTTTAAATCATCAATCATCAACCCATTCCTTTTTTTTTTTTTTTTTTTGAGTATGGGTCAGATGATTTTATTGAGATCCAATTCAAATCCGTGGAAAGTTCCCAGATTATTTTCCCATTTGGGTTTTTTAAAGATCAGTTGTCCTCTCAGCCTAAATAAAGCTCTGTGTGGGTAAGGCTGTACATGTATCTGGGAATGTACATGCGGTTAAATTAACATAAATCATTGAAAATTATCCATTTTTCATTATTTTGACCTTCTTGGTACTTAAGGCAATGAACTCCAGTTAGGCAAATCATTATAAATGTGAGATATGAAGCAACAATTGGCCATTCTACATTTTATTTCCTAAATGTCCTCAACAATCTCATTCTGCCATGGTGGAAAATGAATGTCAGGGGAAAAAAATGCCTCGAGTGGTTTGTGTGTGTGTGTGTGTGTGTGTGTGTGTGTGTGTGTGTGTGTGTTTTAATTTCTATGAGCCCCATAAGAATATCAACTCACACAAATAACTCAGTCATATTCTCCTCCATAAGTGTGTGTAGGGTATAAACTCACTCATGATGACTCAAAAGTCAGAAAACAAATCAGACCCACAGCCACATGACCCTTTCTGTATTTACCAGGAAGGTAGCTGCACAGTCTCTCCATTGAGGTCTCCACCGTGGAGTTGTGAACTTGAGCAAGCTGTTCAATCACGGATACCACCGCCACACAGGCTGCAAGGAGACAGAAGAACATGTCAGCAGTGTCATGTAGAAAACTGTGCTGGAGGGCCAGGGGAAAGGAAGGGATGTGCATGTGTCCTTGGGAACACCAACCTTTCCAAAACACAGAACTTTTGTTTGCCAAGCCTTTTAACATCTGCTGTGTGCATAAAGGCACCATGAGTTGTAGTGAAATGTAAAGTGTGCTAAGAAGATTGTATGTTTGAGGGTCAGAAAGACTGGTTGTCAGTTCAGTTTTGCCACTTGTAAGCTATAGGACTTTGTGGAGGTAACTGAATCTTTATGTTCACTGCTTTTCAATCGCATAGAAGACAGACATGGCATTTAAAGGAGACAGTGTGGAAATAAACAAGTCAGCACAGAGCAGAAGCTCAATAGACACTGGTTTCTTTCCTCCCCCCTTTTCTTCCTTTCTGCAGCAGCTGGTTTCATTGGGATTAGGATCATCCCCACCCCATACATACTCAGCTGTGACTTAGGGTCAGGTTTTTAATTTTAGAAAAGTGGTGGAAATTGCTCAGCCTTTAGAGTCAGAAGACCTGGAATTGAGTCCTGCTCTTGAATCTTGGACTCACCGTCCAGGCTTTCTAAGACTTGGTCTCCTCACTGCAAAGTAGGTAATAAGTTTCCTATAAGAGGCTGTAATGATTCAGTGAGAGAACAGTGCAATTGAACATGCCTTTGAAATCATAACACGAGTGTAAAGTATCATTTCACCTCCTAGCTAGAAAGCACTCTGCTTGAAAGCAAATGCCGATATACTAAGTGTCTAAAAGGAACCTCAGATTAAATTAGAAATATATTACTTCACCAACCTTGGTATATATATGTGAAGGCCCAGAAATGCCAGGCTGACACCCTTTAGAAGTTTCTATCACCAGCCTTGATCTCCTGAATGCCTGGGAAAGCCCAAACTTCCTTTTTCCAAAGAGAGGGGACTCTTTCTTCTACACACAAAGGGTTGGTTGGTCAAAGATCAGTAAGTCTGTGAGAGGAAATTGTTAGGCCTCAGAGAGACAAGAGTGGCATTTATTAGCAGTGGTTGGTTTCCAAGGAGGAAAAAGAAGGCTTATATCCCAAATGAAGAAGTTCCAGGGTGCCTGGCCCAGTAGTAAACTCGCCATTAACCATCTGCTCAAGGTGCTGGGAACCCAAATTCACATGCAGTGTCATTAAAGCCAGATTTCTACCAGGACTCCTTGAGGGAAGGTGGCTGGTAACAGATGTGATAGTACAATTGAGCATTTCTAGACAGAAAGAAATAAAATCTTCTGTAAAATGCAGGATTGTCAATGAGCGAGAGACTTTCCCCTTTCTAGACACTGCAACAGCTGATGAGGCTTTTGGCCTCGATTGCTCTGTATCCTCAGATAAAGCCAGACAAAGCTAGGCTCACTTAATCTGAGCGTGATCTTGAAAACCACAATCTCACTGCTCTGAGAGCACCTGCGCATTTATCAACACCAACTATCAAGGTTGATTAGATGTGCTTTTAAGTAATCCATGCATTGAGGGTTCTATTACACGCAATGAATTTAGTAGCTGATACTTATTAGCACTTTATGATCTAAAAAGCATTTTCATGTGTATTTTGTTTTATTTTAAAAATAACATTTCAAAATATAATGCAATGCAATCTCATTTTAGAAAACAAAAAATACCGAATATTGTAAATAAAATAAACATCATTTAACTCACCCAGAGATAAACCAATTTCACTTTTACTTTAAATATATAAAATATATTTAACATATACGAATATTTTCAACATTTATAATACTTTTACCCCCTAATTTATGCCTCTGCCAATCACCTCTTAAGTAACGGGAGCTAAATAAATTTTAATAACTGCAATTGAAAGACAATGATAAATAATGAGATTGCAGTGTGGTAAGAGGATGCAGTGTGGTATAGTTGAAAAGGGAGAGGCTTTGAATTAAAAAATAAACTTGGGTTCAAATACTGGATGGATGAGTTACAAACAGTGTAACTTGAACAAGTTACCTCTCCACTGGAACTTCATTTTTACGAGTTTAGATTTGGACCAGAAGTTCCTTGAAGGTGGGAGAAGGGTCTTACTGTCTCTAACTTTGAATGCCTGATGCAGGGTGTGGTTTGGAGTCAGGGGACAGAGATGTGTGCTGACTTGAAGCAAGCTGACTGGAGAACCAGCAGAGTGACATTTCAGTTGTCAGTTACTGGGGGTCTCCGTAGGAAAAGGTTAATGAGTGCACCTGAAGTTGTGTTCAGACTCAGTCATCTCCCCAACAACGTCGCTTACTCTCATTCCATCTTGTTGCAGGGCATGACTGCACTTCTCATTCTGGTGTGAAACAACCAGTGCCAACTCTTGAGTCAGACAGCGGATCTGATAGCAAATAGTCATGACTTGCAGTTGGGGATCACAGAAGGCGGTGGACATGGGGTTGAAATCTTGCATAACAATCACTTTGTGTGGCATCTCATCAATGAGCTGCTTCACCCAGCATGGACTTGAAACGAGGGTATGCATTTGTTTTAATCCAAGTCTTGCAAGGATCAATGCAAAGAGAATTGTGCCACTCGAAACCTCAACCTGCTCCTTTGTACTTATAGATATGGGTTTTTCTTTTACTCAGACGAATCCCATCAAGGACTCTTATGACTTTGGTGGCTCCTTAGCACTCCTTGCTAAAATTGGAAATCATTAGATAAAAGGAGCCAAAAAAAAAAAAAAAAGTCAGCTCTCTCTGATGGAGTGGACCTTGACATCACCTCTGCTCTGTCCAGTGAAGAGTTATGATCAAAAGGGCTCTGAAGAAAACTGGGTAATGGGGTTTGAAATATGTAAACGCCCAGGTTGGACTCAGCTTTGATTTGAATCATGCTCCCTTAGACATCCTCACCCATATCCAGGGGCCTCAACTCCCCTTCCAGCTGGATTGTTAATTTAGGGTCTGCAGCGCAGTGTGTTCTGAATCCTTTAGTTGGCAAGAGTGGAGAAATTGACTTGGCTATAGTTTCTAATAAGAGGTTCCACTGTCTTGACAGGCTAAAGAATGTTTTCCCTTAGACGCATGGGCAGAGTAATTCTTCGCATTACAGACCATTCTCTGGCTGCTGATAAAAGGCCTGGCTCTGCTAAAGTGAGTTTGTCCAAGCTACTGTTCATTTACAGAGAGTGAGAGTGGTGCACTTTGCTCAATGGTCACCATTCGAAACCTCACATATGGAAAATCTCTTCTCACGTGGCTTCTGAAAATAATGAGTGTAATAGAAACAGACACTCCTGATATTGTAGGAAAAGAAGTGAATGGGACCCAATAAAAACATCTGCCACAGGGATCTGCTTCTGGACACATTCCTCTGGTAGGTTGCAGACTATACCCAGAATCCTTTTGAAATGAAACAGGACTCTTGCAACTCTAATTATAATCATATCCATGCTGGCTGGAAATGCAGCCAACTGCAGAGAGACGGCTACAAGATTTCCCATTTGTGTGAAGCCCACACTTCATCGAAAAGCCCAGAAAGCACTAGGCAGTTGTCAGAGACAGGGTCAGCATGACTATCCTTCCTTTTTGACCCTAAGTGGACACATAAATAATTCATCACATGGCTAGAGTGTGCCCTGCAGTTTTCAAAGTGTTTTGCATACATTATCATCTCATTTGAACTTCACAACAACTCATAGATGTAGGAATCATTGCTCTCATTTTACAGACCAGCAGACAGAGGCTCAGAGAGGTTAGCTATCTTGCCAAGGATGTGGCTAGTTAACAGGAGAGCTGGGACTGGAACACAGTATGTACTGAGTTCCTTCTAGATGGAGGCACTGTGCTGGGCTGTGAGTAGGTGCTGAAAAAAAACTGATATGGTTCCTGCCCTCTTAGAGATTATGCTGTAATGGAGAAAAGTGATGGTAAACAAACAAACACATAATTATAAATAATTTTAGGAGCCATGAAGAAAAGGAACAGGGTGAAATAGCAGAGGGTAATGAAGATGGGGTGGTATAGACCTTCTTAGCTAGAGCCAATAAAGAGGGCTTATCTGGAGAACGCACACAAAAAATGGCTAATATAATGGAAAGGATCATAAGGAGCTGGGGGCAAGCTTGGTAAGAAGTGGGGGGAGCTGATGCCACTTCATGGCCTAAAGCTAGGAAAACCTGGCACCAGAACCCAATGGTGAAAGATGAAGTGCAGGGAAAGGAAGATGTCAGTTTCATGGGCTTTATAGACTGCAAAAGAGCCAGGGATTTTTCCAGAGAGCAATGGGGAACCATGGCTGGGTTTTGTGGAAAGAGCTGCTGCTACTTGATCTATGTCTTAAATTATCATGTTGGCTGTCACAGGGAGGAAGGTACTTAGGGGGGCAAAGGTGGAAGCAGAGAGATGAAGTAGAAGGCTATTTTGGTACCAATCCAAGTGGTGGATTGGAGAGTAACGAGGGGCAGGGGGGACAGAGAAAAATAGACAGATGTGGGATCTATTGTGGAGGTTAACCCAATACAATTTATTAATGAATTGGCATGTGAAGGAAAGAAGTATGAGGACAAGTGAGAATCAAAAATGATTCATTTATTTGTGGTTTGGGCTCCAGGGAAGGGTCGAGCACAGGTTTTGGGACCATACCACACCTGGGTTTGGGTTCCTGAGTCCCTATGCACCTGGGTGACTTTGTATGTCCCACCTCCCACCACAATAGCGCTCCTCAAGCAGCTAAACTCTCTTTTCCTCAGATTTCCCTGCTTGTGTGGGAGCAGAAGATATGGCTTTACATGTTTACACTCTCCTAGGCCTTTCTCATGTTGGTGAAAAGAAAAGGAAATAAGGTATGAAAATAGTCACTTAAAATTACCTTCCTACCAGTTTTGTTTCCCTACGATAGTAGTTACTAACTAGTACACAACCCAGATATGAATATTACACCTTCACCCTTTTCTTTTCCTCGTCTCATGAGTCCGGACATGGATAGGGAGAGGTTGGTAAGAAGGAAAGAGAGTGGAAGGGAGTAATGAAGGGAGAAATTATGTTATAGTAGAGAGTAGAAGAATTTGGGGGTCAGACAGACCTGGGCCTGCTTCTCTGACTTATAAGCTGAGGTATCTGGCAGGATGATTAACCTCTCTGGACCCAGATTTTGTCACCTACCAAATGGAATAATAATGCTCACTTGTGTGTTACACTAAACATGGCCATCTATTCTAGTCCTCTGAATCTGGCCTTGTAACTTGTTTTATCAGTAGACCATGGAGGAAATGACAGCATGTCAGATCTGAACTCAGGCCTCAAGAGGCCTTGTAGCTTCCATTTTTGCCCTCTTAGAACGCTATAGCTGTGAGCTTGAACCTGCTGGAGAGGCCACATAAAGTAAAATCAAGGTGCCCCAACCAACAGCCTGCCAACATTTGTGAATGAGGCCATTCTAAATCATCCAGCCGCTGTCATTCTGCCATCTACCAAGTGACTGCAGCAGCAGGAGTGAGCCCAGGGGATCTCCAGTGGGAGGATCACCCAACTGTGTCCAGCCCCAAATTGCCAGCCCATAGAATTATGAGCTAATAAATGATTGCTGTATAAGTGTGGAGTAGTTTGTAATTCACCACAGGTTATCTGCCATTCCTGGCAAAAGCATTGTGGGAATTAAGTGATACAACACACAAATGCATATGCTATCTAGCAGAGTAGGCATTTAACAAATATCTACTGTCAGTTTCTACTCCAGCTGCTGAGACCATTCGGCCAAGACATATTCTCTGTGATTCTTTTTAAAATAAAAACTCAGAAACTTATCTTTGAAAAACATATTGCTGTACCAACAGTGTTTTTACTTTTCTATAGCTGAATTTGCTTTTATTGCCTGTAGGTAGTATTTTCACTACATCTGGGCAGATTAGGGTCTGTGGCTTAACCCCATCATCACCTAGAACATTGTCTTTATGAGAAAATGTGCAGTGAGTTCCAAACTGCCAAATTTCCCAAGAACACTGGCAATGAGAGAGGCACTATATTGGGCAATTTCCTAGTGAGAACAGAGGCTGGGGGTATTCAAGGGTGAGGAGTATTGGTGAGAGGAAATAAGCAGACTGTGTTGAGAGACCCAGGATGGTTGGCCTGACTAATTTAGAAATATATAAAAAGCTAATAATAAAGAGATGAGAGTAAAGACAGGAACCATTCCATCCTGTTTTTAATTCAACACATGTTTATTAGCACCTACTATATGCTCAGAAGTTTGAGTATACAAACATGAATAAAAGAAATCACAGACCAGGAGGAAAGCCTGATGATGAGAAAACCAGTCTAGTTATGGCAACCTGTGAGTGCTATGGTAGAGGGAACTGTTAGTGTTTTGGAAGCATAGAGGAAGAAGAAACTAACTCTGGGAGGGGCCAAGATTGCAGAATAGCATGGAAGGTTTTTTGTGTGTCTCTCATCCTTGAAATACAGCCAGATCAACACTAGACTATCCTGAACACGTACAAAACTGACTTGAGGATTAACACAACAATCTGCACAACCTAAACCAGAGAACTCAGCAGGTATGAGGTGTGGGGAAGTGAACTGGGGGAGAGAGAAGCCACTAAAGTCAGGGAGCTGTTTTTTTGTGCAGAGAGAGGACAGAAACAGGGGTGGGGGCAGGGGGTAGAGTAGGAAAGCAGCTGGAGAGAAAAGAAAGAGTATGCGAGGGACTGAACAAAAAAAGGGGAAAGGAGAAAGGAGAGGGTTTAAATTCCATTAAGACTCTATAAACAGGGGGAGTACAGAATCTGAAACTCCACAGCTCGATACCTGGTGGTGCTCTGTTGGGAAGGGCAAATCCCCAGGAGCAGAGAGCGAGGTCCGAGGGGGTCTCAGTGGACCCTGGAGAACAAACACATTTGCTGGTGCTGGAACAAGGTCATTAAGGGTGAAGCCTGGTGCCAGATATGTGTCATGATTTTCCATAACCCGTGAAATGCTGCTGCTACACAATCATGTGAACTTTTTCTGGGGCAGGCCGGCAGTCTGGGGCAGGCTGGGGCCACAGTCTCTGGACATCAGTGGCAGCACAGTCCTGAGAATGTCCCTGGGTGGGGCCGGCACTCGGCCATTGCTCGGTGAGACCCTCACCTAGAAGGTCTGAGCGGGTCAAAGCTTCAGTCCTTCAGAAGTGAGGGGTTGGGAAACACAGCCGCATCAGAGATAAAACTCAGGAGGGAGGTGCCGCCTGGCAACATGACAGCTTGGTCACAGACAGTGTAAAAGTGGGGAGTAGACAGAAGCTGGAGACAAAGGACAGGTGCGCGATTGCTGGTCGGGAAGAGCACAGAGTTCCAATACTAGACACTGGTTAGGTGGGTGATGCCATTTTCACCCCTCCCACGCATGCGCATACACAACTACGCCTGCCACAACAATCCACTCCAGTAAGCTAAGCAGCCCCACCTAGTGGAGAGCAGAGCCCTTACACTAAGCCCCGCCCAACTGGGCCAACGTCACTCTTCAGGAACACCGCAAGTCTCTGCACCTGCTTAGTTTACGGTCTATAACGTGCTTCATACTTTGACTTCTAGGGGAAACTGATGTAATTTCAATAGTATTACAGTATATTTGCTGGTCCATCTATTCAAATTTTTTTCTTTTCTTATTCTTGAATACAGAAAGAGAAAATATTTATTTTTATTTTCCATTTTTATTAAAAATAGTTTTAATTTTTTCTACTATATTTTTTACTTTTTTGGTAAATTTTTCAAATTATATTTTACTTACATCATTTCACTTTATTTCATTGTATTCATTTTTTTTCAAACTTTCAAACTTTTTTTTCTTATCTTTTTGTTTTTTCTCTAATCTATCAAGCTCCTTCCAACAACCAGACCAAAACACACCTAGGATCCAGCAACTTTTATTTGATATTTTTTGGGTTGTTTTTAATTTTTAATTTTAATTTTTTTACCTTATTAATTCCTTTTCTTCCTTCAAAATGATGAAATGAAGGAATTCACCCCAAAAGAAAAAACAGGAAGAAACGACAGCCAGTGACTTAATCAACACAGATACAAGCAAGATGTCTGAACCAGAATTTAGAATCATGATAATAAGAATACCAGCTGGGGTTGAAAACAGATTAGAATCCCTTTCTGCAGAGATAAAGGCTAGTCAGGATGAAATAAAATATGCTATAACTGAGCTGCAATTTCAAATGGATGCCATGGCGGCAAGGATGGTTGAGGCAAGCAGTGATATAGAGGACAAACTTATGGAGAACAATGAAGCAGAAAAAAAGAGGGAGACTAAGGCAAAAGATCATGATTTAAGAATTAGAGAAATGAGTGACTCATTAAAAAGGAACAACATCAGAATCACAAGGGTCCCATAACAGGAAGAGAGAGAAAAAGGGATAGAAGTGTTATGTGAGCAAATCATAGTGGAAAACTTTCCTAACCTGGGGAAAGACAGAGACATCAAAATTCAGGAAGCACAGAGGACTCCCATTAGATTCAGCAAAAACCGACCATCGACAAGGCATATCATAGTCAAATTCACAAAATACTCAGGCAAGGAGAGAATCATGAAAGCAGCAAGGGAAAAAAAAGTCCTTAACCTACAAGGGAAGACACATCAAGTTTGCAGTAGACCTATCCACAGAAACTTGGCAGGTCAGAAAAGAGTGGCAGGATATATTCAGGGTGCTGAATTGGAAAAATATGCAGCCAAGAATTCTTTATCCAGCAGGCTGTCATTCAAAATAGAAAGAGAGATTAAAAGTTTCCCAAACAAAAATTAAAGGAGTTCATGACCACTAAACCATCCCTGCAAGAAATTTTAAGGGGGACTCTCTGAGGGGAGAAAAGATGGGGGAAAAAAAGATCAAAAGCAACAAGACTAGAAAGGACCAGAGAATACCACCAGAAACTCCCAACTCTACAAGAAACATAATGGCTATAAATTCATACATTTCAGAACTCACTCTAAATGTCAATGAACTAAATGCTCCAATCAAAAGACATAGGGTAACAGAATGGAAAAGAAAACAAGATCCATCTATATGCTGTTTACAAGGGACCCACTTTAGACATAAAGACACCTTCATATTGAAAGCAAGGGGATGGAGAACCATCTATCATGTCAATGGTCGCCAAAAGAGAGCCAGATTAGCTGGATTTTTTTTTTTATATCAGACAATCTAGACTTTAAAATAAAGACTGTAACAAGAGATGAAGAAGGGTATTATATCATAATTAAGGGCTCTATCCACCAAGAAGATCTAACAGTTGTAAATATTTATGCTCTAAATGTGGCGGCACCCAAATATATAAATTAATCACAAACATAAAGAAACTTATCGATAATAATACCATAATAGTAGGGGACTTCAACACCCCACTTACAACAATGGACACATCATCTGAACAGAAAATCAACAAGGAAACAATGGTTTTGAATGACACACTGGACCAGATGGACTTAACAGATGTATTCAGAACATTTCATCCTAAAGCAGAATATACATTCTTCTCCAGTGCACATGGAACTTTCTCTGGAATAGATCACATACTGGGACATAAATAAGCCCTGAACAAGTATAAAAAGATCGAGATCATAGCATACGTATTTTCAGACCACAATGCTATGAAACTCAAAATCAACCACAAGAAAAAATTGGGGAAGGTAACAAATACCTGGAGACTAAAGAACATCCTACTAAATAATGAATGGGCTATCCAAGAAGTTAAAGAGGAAATAAAAAGTACCTAGAAGCCAATGAAAATGATAACACCACAGTCCAAAACCTCTGGGACACAGCAAAGGCGGTCATAGGAGGGAAGTATATAGCAATCAAGGCCTTCCTAAAGAAGGAAGAAAAGTCTCAGATACACAACCTAACCTTACACCTTAGAGAGCTGGAAAAAGAACAGCAAATAAAACCCCAAACCAGCAGAAGACAGGAAATAATAAAGATTAGAGCAGAAATCAATGCTATCAAAACCAAAAACAAAACAAAACAAAATAAAAACCAAAACCAAAACAAAACAAAAACAACAACAACAGTAGAACAGATCAATTAAACTAGAAACTGGTTCTTTGAAAGAATTAACAAAATTGATAAACCCCTAGCCAGTTTGATCAAAAAGATAAAGGAAAGGACCCAAGTAAATAAAATCAAGAATGAAAGAGGAGAGATCACAACCAACACAGCAGAAATACCAGCAATAATTAGAGAATATTATGAGCAATTATACACCAATAAAATGGGCAATCTGGAAGAAATGGACAAATCCCTAGAAACATATACACTACCAAAACTGAAATAGGAAGAAATAGAAAATTTGAACAGACCCATAACCAGTAAAGAAATCGAATTAGTAATCAAAAATCTCCCAAAAAACAAGAGTTCAGGGCCAGATGGATTTCCAGAGGAATTCTACCAAACAATTAAAGAAGAGTTAACACTTATTCTCTTGAAGCTGTTCCAAAAAATAGAAATGGAAGGAAAACTTTCAAATGTTTTCTATGATGCCAGCATTACCTCGATTCCAAAACCAAAGTCCCCATGCAAAAGGAGGACTATAGACCAATTTCCCTGATGAACATGGATGCAAAAATCCAACAATACATTAAAAAAATTATTCACCACGACCAAGTGGGATTTATACCTGGGATGCAGGGCTGGTTCAATATCCGCAAAACAATTAATGTGATTTATCACATCAATAAAAGAAAGGACAAGAACCATATGATCCTCTTAATAGATGCAGAGAAACCATTTGGCAAAATACAGCATCCTTTCTTAATAAAAACCCTCAAGAAAGTAGGGATAGAAGGATCATGCCTCAAGAGCATAAAAGCCATATATGAAAGACCCAATGCTAATATCATCCTCAATGGGGAAAAACTAAGAGCTTCCCCCTAAGGTCAGGAATAAAATAAGGATATCCACTCTCACCACTGTTATTCAACATAGCATTGGAAGGCTTAGCCTCTGCAATCAGACAACACAAAGAAATAAAAGGCATCCAAATCAGCCAGGAGGAGGTCAAACTTTTACTTTTCACAGATGATATGATACTCTATACAGAAAACCCAAAAGATTCCACCAAAAAACTGCTAGAACTAATCCATGAATTTAGCATAGTTGCAGGATATAAAATCAATGCACAGAAATGGTTGCATTCCTATACACCAATAATGAAGCAACAGAAAGAGAAATCAAGGAATGGATCCCATTTACAATTGCACCAAAAATCATAAAATACCTAGGAATAAATCTAACCAAAGAGGTGAAAAATCTATACACTGAAAACTATAGAAAGCTGATGAAAGAAATTGAAGAAGACACAACAAATGGAAAAATATTCCATGCTCCTGGATAGGAAGAACAAACATTGTTAAAATGCCGATACTACCCAAAGCAATCTACATATTCAATGCAATCTCTATCAAAATAACACCAGCATTCTTCACAGAGCTAGAGCAAACAATCCTAAAATTTGTATGGAACCAGAAAAGACCCCGAATAGCCAAAGCAATCTTGAAAAAGACAACAAAAGCAGGAGGCATCACAATCCCAGACTTCAAGCTGTATTACAAAGCTTTAATCATCAAGACAGTATGGTACTGACACAAAAACAGACACTGAGATCAGTGGGACAGAATAGAAAACCCAGAAATGGACCCACAAACGTATGGCCAACTAATCTTTGACAAAGCAGGAAAGAATATCCAGTGGAATAAAGACAGTCTCTTAAGCAAATGGTGCTGGAAAAACTGGACAGTAACATACAGAAAATGAACCCGGAACCCTTTCTTACACCATACACAAAAATAAACTCAAAATGGATGCAAGACCTAAACATAAGATAGGAAGCCATCAGAATCGTTGAGGAGAAAGCGGGCAAAAACCTCTTTCATCTTGGCCGCAGCAACTTCTTACTCAACACATCTCTAGAGACAAGGGAAATAAAAGCAAAAATAAACTATTGGGACCTCATCAAAATAAAAAGCTTCCGCACAGCAAAGGAAACAATCAGCAAAGTAAAAGTCAATCAATGGAATGGGAGAGGATATTTGCAAATGACATATCAGATAAAGGGTTAGTATCCAAAATCTATAGAGAACTTATCAAACTCGACACCCAAAAAAAAAAAAATCCAGTGAAGAAATGGACAAAAGACATGAGTAGACACGTCTCCAAAAATGATATATTATATGTATATATACACACAATGAAGTATTACTCAGTAATCAAAAAGAATGAAATCTTGCCATTTGCAACTACGTGGATGGAAATAGAAAGTATGCTAAGCGAAATTAGTCGGAGAAAGACAAATATCATATAACTTCACTCATATGAGGACTTTAAGAAACAAAACAGATGAACATAAGGGAAGGGAAGCAAAATAATATAAAAACGGGGAGGGGGATAAAACATAAGAGACTCTTAAATATAGAGAACAGAGGGTTGCTGGAGGGGGATGGGCTAAATGGGGAAGAGGTATTAAGGAATCTACTGAAATCGTTGTTGCATCATATGCTAACTAACTTGGATGCAAATAAAAAATAAATTATTGATTAAAAAAGAAACTAACTCTGCCTTGGTAGCCAGTGATAGTTTCCTGAAGGAGTTGAGTGTTAAAAGAATGGAAGGACCTTATTTGACAGAAAAAGGCAAGAAAGGCCTTCAAAAAGAGAGGAATCGCTTTTTTAAAGACTTGGTTGTGAGAAAGAGAAGGGTTGGCCAAGGCTAGAGCTCAGGGTCCGTGGGAAAGACAAAGTGAGAGAGGCAGAAATGGATCCCATTGTGAAGAGCCTTGAAGGGCAGACCATAGAGCATGGGGTCCATATTCTGTAGAGTCTACAGTGTAAACCAATGGTTTCAAACATTTTACCTTGTACCCCCTAAAGGAAATTTGAGAAACTATGTACCCTTCCCACATTTTAATGGATGTTAATGTAATATTAATGGATATCAATTTAAAAAGATGCAAAGAGTGTATAATTCTAGGCAGACTATAAATATTAATAGTAGAAATCATACATTAATCTCTATGTATCCAAAGGAATCTAAATACTGTAGTGATTCATACCTACTCTCATCCACTTAAAAAATATAAGCTCAAGCACTTTTTTCACAATGAGAAATTTATGTTGATAATCCCTCTCCTTGAAATCATATTTCAATAAAAACTCTACCTCCTTGAATTTTTCTTCCAGTATAGAATTGTATCCCAGTGTAATATATTTTTATGGTTGAATGTATTTTATTGATGGCACTGTTATACTTCTTAGCACTAAAAATATGAATAAAATTTAAATGGAAATTTTAATTTCCTGTGAATATAACTCTAAGTTTTAAAAAATTCTTCTGGATAGTTTTCATTATTAGTAAAATTAACTTTTCTCAGCAATATGTATTGTCAATTTAACAATTCCTAAATAATAAAAGTAAAATTTTATTGGAATTGCACTTCTTAAAGAGATGATTGCCCTTTTCAATTAGTACTTATGTCTGATGAAGAACATTACTTATTCATGTAAACAGGCAAAGTTCAGCATCATGTCTGTTCCTATTTTTCATTTTTAAAGAGGCAAGTGCTGAGAAAACATGTTCACTTAAGTAAATGAAATAGAAGGACTTTGGGTAGAGAAATGTCACTTTATTCTTTAACTCCTTCTAAGTTAAATGTCAAAAGTCTTAAAGTGATCTATCATTGGCAATTATTTCAAATGATCTATCACCTGAAAACTCCATTAAGTGCCCCTTCAATCGTGTTGAAAGCAAAGAACTAGAAACCACCTGACTTGCAAAAACATTTGTTACCGAATCAATGAAATCTTCTAATTTCTCAATTTCTGGGATAGATATATATATATATATATATATATATATATATATATATATATGTGTGTGTGTGTGTATGTATACATATATGTACGTGTGTATATGTATATATATATGTTTTACTAAGACTCTTCTTTTCATTATATCTATTATAATTCACCTCGAGAGACTTTGTTAGAACTTAATACACTCAGAAAGAACTGGGAAGTTGAAATACTATTTTTTTCAATACACTTTTGTGTATATAATATTTTAAGTAAAACCTTTTATCTAAATGCATACTTCATGTATATTTTTGTCAAATTTGGAGCTACAGATTTAGTTCATCAGGTTATGAGAAATGTCCTCTGTATAAACCTAAATGGCAAAGTCAGACCTTATCATTAAAGTAATCAGATTATCTTTCCAAAAATATATGACTTCATGTTTCCTTTCACTTCTATTTTTGAATTTTAAGATACGTACTTAGAGATAGAGGATGGATGGATAGAAAAACAAATGGATGAATGGCTGAGTGGGTGGGTGGATGGATGAATAGAAAAGGATAGACTGATGATGGATGGATGGATGGATAGGTAGATAGATTAGATAGATACGTAGGTAGGTAGGTAGGTAGGTAGGTAGATAAGATAGATATAAAAGATGAAAAAAATTGAAAAATTTCCACTTGCTAGCAAAGACTTATTACTACCAAAGTTCTTTTGTTTTTAAACAAAGTTTATTTATTTATTTTGAGAGAGAGAGTGAGTGTAAGCAGGGGAGGGGCAGAGAGAGAGAGAGAGAGAGAGAGAGAGAGAGAAAGAGAGAATCCCAAGCAAGCTCCAAACTGTCAGCACAGAGCCTGCAGTGGGGCTCAATCCCACGAACCCACAAGATCATGACCTGAGTCAAGATCAAGAGGGGGATGGTTAACATACTGAGCCACCCAGGCGCCCACCAAAGTTTTTACAAATGTTTTCTTGAAAAAAAAAAGTGTTGATTTTAGATTGTCTACTTAGCCATCCAGATTTAGAAATCAAACAAAACAATAAGATGAGGTCTCAAACTCCATAAACACATACCCAGACCTTTTTGAAAGGAAATATAGCAAAATATCAATAGTGATCATCTAGGTTTGGGGATTACAGTTGATTTTATTCTTCAAAAATATTCTTTGCTGTTTCCTAAAATCTCTATGAAAGCCACACATTCTTTTATAATTAGAAAAAACCAATACATAGTATTTTATCAGATAATTTCTCATTGAATAAACTTTTTAATAGTTGCCTTCTACCTTACCAAGTTCTAGGAAAATGTGAAATGCCATTTTCTATGATACTTTCATTGTTTCAGCTCTCAGCTGCGTGTTTTTACAAGCTATATCTCATTTAATCTTCACAACACCCTCATGAGATTGGTACTTCCCATTTTACAGATGAAAACTAGGAGGCGCAGAGAAGTTAGGCAACATACCCAAGGCCTTTCAGATAAGCAGCGATTCTGCTACTAACTGGCTGACTGGTGATTTTAATCCAGATCAGTTGAACTTTGAAATACAAATGCTTCTAAGTGTGTCACACCGAACATATTAAAATATGGGATTTTGAAAGTGAACATTGTCAATAACATCAATTAAAATAGTCATTGCTATATTGAAATCTACACAGTTTGTGCATATTTTCTCACAATATTCTTTTCAGTTTCCAATGATGTTTCTGGGAGAGCAAAAATGTTTAAATTTAATAACGTGCGATTTAGAATTTTTTTTATTTTTGTATGGTTCTTTTGATGTCATATTAAGAATCTTTGAATCCAAAGTCACAAAGATTTTCTTATAGAAGTTTCATAGTTTTTGCTCTTACCTGAGACCCAGAATTTATGTTGAATTACTAATTGCAAGTGATCTGAAATAGGAAATCAGATAGTGTCAGTTCTCCCACAGTGTTTTTCAAAATTTTTGACGATTATAGTGTCTTTGTGTTTTCATATGAATTTTAGGACCAGCTTGCCAATTTTTACCAAAAAAGGATGTTAGGATTTTGATTGAAATTGTGTTTATAGATACAATTTGGGGAGTAATGCTATCTTAATACTATTGAGTTTTCCAATCCATTAGCATGAGACATCTGTCCATTCCAATAAAGCATTCTTAATTTCTCTCAGCAATGGTTTGTAGTTTTCAATGTAATCACATTTCTTTTTCTAAATTTATTCCTAGGTATTTTTTTTATTATATTGTAGATGGAATTGTTTTCTTCATTTCAATTCTTGAAAATGTATTGGTAATAGAAACAAATGTAACTGACTTTTATATTAATCTTGAATCCTGCAACCTTGTTAAGCTTTCCTATTCATTACAGTCATTTTATTATTAATATCTCAGGATTTTCTACATTCAGGATTCTGTTGTCTGAAAATAAAGACAGTTTTACTTCTAAAGATAGTTTTACTTATTTCTTTCCAACTTGCATGCTTCTACTATTTTTATTTCTTTATTAAACTGAAGAGAATTTTCCAAAAAATGTTGACCAGCAGTGGTGAAAGTAGACACCCTTCCTGTGTTCCTGATCTTAGGAGGAAAGTAAGTCTTTCATCAATGAGTATGAAGCTAGCAATAGGGTTCTCATAGATGCCCTTTATCAGGTTAAGAAAGTTCCTTTTTATTTCATAATTTGTTGAGAGTTTTTGATGTGGATGGGTGATAGATTTGCCAAATAATTTTTCTATTTCTATAGGGATGATAATGTAGTTATAGCCTCTATTCTATTAATTCATGGGATATCCCATTAATTGATTTTTAGATGTTGAAATGACCATGTATTCTTAGGATAAACCCCACTTGGTCATGGTGTATAAATCATTTTATATGTTGCTGGACTCAGTTTGTTAATATTTTGTTAAGGATTTTTGCTGATGTTGAATTTTTCTGTAGAATAAGGGTATAGAATTATGAATTTGGGAGGTGGCTGGGTGGCTTAGTCAGTTAAGCATCTGACTCTTGATTTTGGCTCAGGTCATGATTTCAGAGTCGTGAGACTGACTCCAAGTCAGGCTCTGTGCTGGGCATGGTGCCTGCTTAAGATTCTGTCTCTCTACTCCTCTGTCCCACCTTGTGCACACTCTGTCTAAAAAGAAAAATAAATAATTTTTTCTCTAAACACTACTTTAGCTACATTCCATAAAATTTGATATATTGTGGTTTTTCATTTAAGCCAAACTATTTTTTTTAATTTTCCTGTGATTTCCTGTTTTATTATTCTTTTTTTAAAGAAGCGTGTTGTCTTATACACATTTGATTTTTTTCCAGATTTGTTCCTATTGTTGATTTCTAATTTAATTAGAAAAATATTTGTATGATTTCCCATCTTTAAAAATGGATTGATACCTGTTTTTTTTTTTTTTTTTTGCCTAGTATATTGTCTATACTGGATAATGGGCCATGTATAGTTAAAAAATAATGTATATTTTGCTGTAGCTGAATGGAATGTTCTATAGATGTTAGTTGGGTCAAGTCGGAGTTGCTCAATCTTCCATATCCTTACGTACTTTTTGTCCTTTATTCTACCAATTACAGAGAAAGGAGCATTGACATTTTCAACTGTATTGTTGAATTGTATTTTTTTCTAATTTTTTAATTAAATTTTTATCTCTTGGGGTTTTTTTTTACTCTATTATTAAGTATATGTACATTTACAATTATTACTTCTTCTTGATATATTGAGCTCTTTATCATTATTAAAAATACCTCTTTGTCTTAGGATGATTTCATATCTTAAAGTCAATTTTGTCTGATACTAATATATTAATTCCAAGTATCTTCCATTCAACCTTTTTGTGTTATTGAATCTAAAGCATCTCCAGCAGACAGAATATAGTTGGATCTTGCCTTATTTATCTAGTCTGATCATCTTGTCTTTTGATTGGCGTGTGCAGTTCACTCACATATGTCAGAGCTATATAAAATAGCTATATAATTAGAGAGATGGATACATCATAGCTTTATGGGGATTTTACTCAGCTTGATGCTTTGCAACATTCTTTTTTTTTCCCTCCTTCCCATAGTACAATTAATCTATGTTCTAGTTTCACATCCTCCCTCCCCACTAAAATTTATTCACATTCTGCCTGAAGAAAAGCATACTGTTAACTTGAGTTCTTTAGGTTTTGCTCACTTTGTGACCTTTCCCCAAAGTGGTAGATCTCTCTCTATAGTGTCTTTATGGCCTTTCTTTTCAGAGATGTGACCCCCCCAGAACAGTCCAGGAAAATAACAGGCAAATGTGGGTATAGTGAAAGTGTAGATGATCAGAAACCTAACATTTGTGCCAAGGTTGGGGTTAAATTCTATGATAATGTAGAAATAAAAGTATGGGAATTAAGGAGGGGAGAAGGTGTGAAAAGTGGGGGGCAAAGTGCAGGGGGCTACAGCTATAGCTGGGAACCAGTAGGTGACAGGCTAGACCAGCACAATCTGAAGGCCCCAGCGGGTGACCTGGGGGATGGTGAGGGGATGGAGATGAGCAGATGCTCTGAGAGCAACAGTGGATATTCCCTTGCTGAGAGGAGCCCATGATCTACACCAGCCATGACACCCCATGGGGACAGAGGCCTGCCCTCAGAGGCCAAGAGCTGTAAATGTCAGAATGGTACATAAGCCCACCTTCAGAATTGAGACCAGCCCTAGCAAGGAAAGAAGAGAGCCCTGAGGTACCCAGAGGAGACCAAATTTAAACACAAAGCGGTAAGATGAAGTGTTTTGTGCTATCAGCAGCAACAGCAGCTTACGAACAAGTGTTCAGTTACAGAGAAATAGAGAAAATGAAATTTCTGTATATAAAATTGTGATCATAAATTTTCAAACTTCTCTGCTGGCTCTATCTAAATCTTTCCTATTTTTGTCAGTAACACTGTCATCTTACCATTCACACTGGCACCCCTTTCTCTTTATCATGCAAGCTATAAAGTCACTCTATGTGAGATGTGGGGGATGGGGAGATGGGGTTTTAACTGACTCTGAAGGTATTTTATATATTTAACCAAACATAGATGAAGGGTGGGGGGAGGTAGGTGTTTTTTTAACCTTTTAGAAGTGCTTAAAAAACAAACAAAAAACTCAATGAATTAATTTAAAATGTCAATGACTTAGAAACATAAATATTACTTTGCCCCTAAGTCACCCATGGAAAGAAAATGATGTTTTGTAAAAATGAACATGGCTTATTATTGATTCCATAACATTTGGAAAGTGGCAGAAAGAGGCACTGCTTGCTCAAGCACAGTTGAATCAGCATTTGCTTCGTGATCAAATGGGATGTATGGTTCCATGCAAACAAATTGTGGTAAATTTGGAAGGGGGCCACTGGGGCTTTGCACAGCTTGGTTCTGATTGTGGAATATATTTAAGAAGGTGCCCTCCAGGTGTATTGGTTCGTCCTTCCTGCAAAGTCTTCTCGTGGGACTGAAGCTGAGGGTGCTTGCTTATGACAGAGATGTTGGTGCAATCACTGAGTAACTTCTGTGATGGCTTCCTTTAGAGTATCTCTCCAGTCCCAGCAATCCTCACTTCTTGGAGAGCTGTCTTCTCACCCGCGGCTCTGACAGCCACATGTGTACAGCGAGCTCTCCTCACTCCCACTTGCCCTTATTCAGTGGCCTAAAGACTGAGCCCAGTTTCTTTCTGCCAGGAAGCTGGATTAACAACCAGAAGGAGAGTCCATCTTGGTGTGGACTGGACAACTGCAGGCAAACTCTGGACTGTGGGAGCCCATAACTGGCCAAAGGGCCTAGAGCAGTAAAACCAGCTAGTCTATATAGGGTCAGAGATGGAGGTACTGAGAGGCCAGAAAAGTACTCCTTAGGACACTGACAGCCATCCTTTTTTGGCTCCTGGCTCAGTTTTTAGGCCTAATTGTATTTTTCTGCCTTTTGGTTCTAAAATTCATTCCTGGGATCCTCATAGGAAAGTTTTCTCTTTTTTTTTTTTTTTTTTTTTTTTCCTCAGCCTAGCTCAAGTTGATTCCTGTTACTTACAACCCCAGCAGTTATACTCTGTGTCACTAAAATGGTAGTTAGAGACCCAGTGTCTGACAAACAAGGCAAGGGGATGGGCAGATGACGAGAAAGAGACAATAGTTTCAATAAATTTTTTTTAAATATGGGATTTAGCTATGATACAAGAAAGCCCAAGACAAAAGCAAAAATAGATAAATTGGACTTCATCAAGATTTAAAACTTTGCTCTTTCAAGGATACTATCAAGAAAGTGGGGGAAAAAACCCCATGGAATGGAAGAAAGTATTTACAAATCTTGTATCTGATAAGGGATATCTATCTAGATTATATAAAAACTTTTATCATTCAACAATAAGAAGACACAACTCAATTAAAAAATGGGCAAATGACTTGAGTAGACATTTTGTCAAAGAAAATATGCAAATGTTCAATAAGCACACGGAAAGATGTTCAACATCATTATTATTTTGGGAAATGCAAATCCAAACTACAATGAAGTATCACTCCAAATATACGAGGATGACCATAATAAGAAAGATGGATAATAACGAGGTATTGGCGAGGTTGTGGGAAAATGATACCTTCGTGCACTAATAGTGGGGATGTAAAATCCTGTAGTGTCTCTAGAAAACAGTTTGGCAGTTCCTTAAAATGTTAACTATAGAGCTACTGTATGACCCAGAAATTCCACTTCTAGGTATGTACCCAAGAGAAATGAAAACAAATGTGCCCACAAAAATTTGTACATGCATGTTCATAGTGGAATTATTCATTATAGCTAAGAACTGGAAACAACCTATATGTCCACCAACAATGACTAGATAAACAATGTGGGGCATATCTATACAATGAAATATTATTTATTCCTAAGAAGAAATGGGAGTGCCTGGCTGGCTCAGTTGGAAGAGCATACAACTCTGGATCTCAGGGTCATGAGTTCAAGACCGGGGTTGGGTGTAGAGATTACTAAGAAAAAAAACAAAAACAAAACAAACAAACAAAAAAAGCTTAAGAATAAATGAAGTTGGTACATGCTACAACATGGACAGACCTTAAAACATTATGTTAAGTCAAAGAAACCTATACAAAAAGGCCATATATTGTTATCATTCCATTTATAGAAGTGTTTATAGAGATATGAGAGATTAGTGATTTCTAGGGGTTGAAGAGAGGAAATGGGGAGTGACTGGTAATAAATATTGGGTTTCTTTTTAGAATGATAAAAATGTTTGGATTAAATATTGATGATCAATATACATACAACTTATGAATATAACAAATAAACATTATACTTTAAAAGGGTAAACTTTCTAGTACATGAATTATATCTCAATAAAGCTATAAAATAAAATAGTATTTAAAAAAATGTGAGGAAGAAATATATTGCCCCTACCTAATCACTGAAAAAAAACCCCAAAAAACCATAATCACACTGACAGTGAAATCTAAGGCCAACTTTTAACTGGCTGCGTAAACTTGGCCAAGTTGTTTATTTCTCTAATTCACAGTTGTTTCCCCTGCCAAGTGGGAATAATGATAATATATATCCCATAAGGTCATTTTAATGATTAAATGAGATACTTTGTATAAACTTTTTGGAAGACTGTTAATTGCACATACACGCTCAATAAATGTTAGCAGTCTTATATTTATTAACTTAACGAATGTAATTCTTGTCACTGAAAAACCCTTACTTTCTTTATGCACCACTCCAATGAGCCCAGATGCAACTCAGAGAAAAGACACAGGGCAGCAGGGAGAAATTCCAGGAAGCTGCAAGAATGGCTGCAGACCAGTAGCAAAAAAACTTTCATGAATAAGAAACAAATATGATCACTAAATGCGCATCTTCATAAAAATGGATGGAACACAATTAATTCAGTTGAGCTCCAGGAAAAACTGGGAAGCAGAACTACTTCCATGTGTTAAGAAGGTGACTATAAGTATTTTATTTTATTATGCTTTTATAAATCAAGGCAAGTGTATACTTTTATAGTCAAAGTAAAACTTTATTTTGGAATGGTAATTAGGAGATCCCTAGCTGCTAACAAAGATGATCCCTTACTGCTTAATCGGATGATCAGAAATCCAACTGCCTAACCAAGTTTTCTCAAGACTTCTGTAGCCCAGCGTCTCTCATCAGGAGGGTAAATGCAAGTGAAATCTTTGGGAATACCTGAAGCTTCCTTCTTTGACTGGCAATACTTGGGTAGAAATATTTCTAAAGTTCTAAAACTTCACCCCACCCTTCTTCCTATTTTCTCCTTGCTCAGTGATGTTATGACTATGACGAGGTTCTTACAGTCACCAGTTGCCTGCTTCGAAATGGTTTGCGTTTGCTCTGTGTTTCTTGGCTTTCTGCTGGCTGTACCATGGGTGCTACAGTTCAGAGTTCTTTGACAGGTGGAGTATTATCGTGAGCACTAAGCTCTCAGTTTGTGCTTCATTTCAAAGAACTGTAATCTTTACAGTCCAGAGTTTCATTTTTATTTCCCCCTAAACTGAACAGTGAACTTGCTGAGGACAGAGGCGTTTTAAATATTATTCTCATTTGGGGCACCTGGGTGGCTCAGTCAGTTAAGCGACCGATTCTTGGTTTGGGCTCAGGTCATGATTTCACTGTTTGTGAGTTGGAGCCCCACATTGGGCTCTGTGCTCACAGTGTGGAGCCTGCTTGGGATTCTCTCTCTCCCTTTCTCTCTGCCCCTCCCCCACTTGCTCTCTCTTTCTCTCTCTCTTTCAAAATACATAAACAAACTTAAAAATTGTTAAACACTGTTATTCATCTTTGTATCTCTAGCGCAGAGCACAAGGTCTGGCATGTGGTGGCCATTCAGTGACCATGTGGAGAGGGGACACATAGGAATGTTTGGGAAGTGCCTTTGTGCCAGTGAGTGTGAAGTCAAATAGTCCTGCTTTTTTCGGAAAGTAGTGGAAGCCCAACCAGAATCTCCTTGTATTCTCCTGCCTCTCTTCCTTTTACCTGACGCTCTTCCTCCTACCACCAGCTGCAAATGAGCTAACCCCACATTCGGCCTTGCAAACCCGAGCACCCTCATATCCTCATGGCCCCTTTCAGGAGACACTCCCTCCCCCTGTTGCTGGGACCCTCGTCGGTGCTAATGGCTCCCAGCAAGTGCCTCTGCAGGTATTGTCTCCACTGAAAGGAGCTGCCCCCTGGGGTCAGTTCATATCCAGTAACTGTTTACTGTTGGCAGTTCCAGTGTCTGGACCCACTGCAGGCCACTTTGAAGGGCCATTTTAGCTCCAGAGTGGGATTGGCGTGCGTGCGTGTGTGTGTGTGTGTGTGTGTGGCTGTTACATAGCCCATATTTTCCTTCTGCCTATTCCTGCTGCTTTACTCCCTCCTCGTGGTGTTTTCCCCAAGAGCACACCTCAATAAACACCCCTGTGTGCAAATTTCGGAGCCTGTTTCTCCAAGGAACCAACTCAAACAGTGAGACCCCAGCTGGGACAGCCTGCAGCCCCTGGCTCAGTACAGTCATTGCCCAGTAAATGTTGATCACATGATGGACACATCTTGCACTCACCTTTCTTCTTAACCATGTGGACTGGCCAACAACTCCAGGCAGTTAGCCAGAAATTGCGAATTGTGGAAATGGGTGCTAACCCATCATCAAACCCAAGTAGCAATAGACTCCCTGAGCTCTCGGGGACGTGGAGTATTTGTATGGGCATCCAAATGAACACCCATGGCTAATGAGGATGGCCACAAATTCCTTAACCTTCCCACGAAAAGGAGGGAACTATGTCCCCTACCACTGAGTCTCAGTGGAGGGACCAGGAATATGGCAGAAGTCATGCTGTCTGATGTCAAAGACTACCTTCTTTCTACTGTGCAACGCTGCCTACTGTCCTGAAAGGGTAAGAATTTCAGGCTTTTCTAAGGGTTGTCCCTCCAAGAGAAAAAAAAAAAACTACAATCACCAGCGAGGTGGAAGACTTACACAACAATTCAAACTAGCCACTGGATAGCATCCTTCTGTGCACACATATGTGTTCACTGTCAGGCTCAAGGTTTTCTATGTTGGGGAGGTTATTGTCACCTTACTTGGAATTCAGAGCTATTGATGTCACTAAATAGGTGATTTACTATGCAAGCAAAGTATTTGACCCCATTGTTATGCCCACATAAAAAATATGCAAAACACTTACGTACCTAGACAGGTGTGGCCATTGAGGTTTCTGGTGCTTGGGGAGTCATCAGAGGCTGGAGAGGCCGAGGTGCGAAGCGGCAGGAGTAAGAACAGAGGAGTCACCAAAAGGATATTCCAGGGGGACTTCATCTTGGAGCTGTGCACCACGAGAGACCAGCCGGGCTGCAGAGGCTGCCCGCTGAGGGACTCTGAAGCTGAGGCCACAGAATCTGTCAGTCTGGCTTCCCTTCTCCACTCTTCCCTCTCTGATACACACACACACACACACACACACACACACACACACGTCCCGCACTCTCACATACAGACTTTTCATAAGTGTGAAGGGAATAGAAAAACATACAAACACTCACAGACCCACTCCTTCCTTTTGCAGAAGCCCTGAGAGAGAGCCAGCAGCCTGGGCCCCCGGAAAGAGCTGCAGGGAGTCCCTGGTGAGCAGGTTTTCTGAATTAAAACTGAAGCCAAAGGAAAAACCCAAATGGCAGCAGCTGCAGCCACATACCCTTTTATATTGCGGGCTGAAGTCAGTCGTAAGCCTCAGGAACCTCGAGTCTTGCCGGAATCATCCTGTGGGGTGGTTAGGAGGCCTTCCTCTTTCATTCTTGCCAAACAAAGCAAAACTAAAACTGAAGAAAAAAAGACCCACAGACACACAACTCTAGCAATTTGGTCAGCCATGTCCACAGCCTGTGGAAATGATAATTTGCTGTATTCACAAGTTATTTCATTTTGCTCTAAACAATTTTGTGTAGTAAGATCGAGCTCCTTATTTTGTTGCTAAAGAATATTCTGGTCAAGTAGTTGTTTTCCTCTGGAGGAGTTGGACTATTCCTTCCAGGGTCAAGTTTTGCCAAGGCCTTCTGTTTGGTGTGCAGGGAATAAGCAATGCAGACAAGAATGGACTGTCAGCATGGCTGGATTTTAAACCTAACGTGAAAAAAAAAGATGTGCTGTAATTAACCCACTTGTATTTACTCAGCTGTATATGATGCATCTCTTTTCTCCAGAATTCCACAACGTGTTTATATTTCCCACCTCAGATGATTTGTTTGTTTTCCAGAGACTGATTTTCTGTTTTGAAGATGAGAACTGAATGCAGTTTTTCTGGAGGAAAAAAACTGAACCAGATCATAGATAGAGAAAAGACATATCATCTGAATGCTTTGTTCTAAAACAGGATACAGCGAAGTCACATGCCATGCTCAGACGAGATAAGGGGATTGGGTCAAAGTACCACAATCTAGATATGCCTGGGAGATCCTGCAATTTTTACTCTCCTTGTTTAGGCTCTGAGGAAAGCTTATTATAAACTTTATGAAATGTTATGAAAGCTATCAGACTTGGTAGACATTTCTCCTTCTCCTCCTCCTCTTCCCCCTCCTCCTCCTCCTCCTGCTTTTACTTAAGGAATAGCATTTAAAAAAATTTTTTTTTTCAACGTTTATTTATTTTTGGGACAGAGAGAGACAGAGCATGAACGGGGGAGGGGCAGAGAGAGAGGGAGACACAGAATCGGAAACAGGCTCCAGGCTCTGAGCCATCAGCCCAGAGCCTGACGCGGGGCTGGAACTCACGGACCGCGAGATCGTGACCTGGCTGAAGTCGGACGCTTAACCGACTGCGCCACCCAGGCGCCTCAGGAATAGCATTTTAAATAGCAGGCAGAATTTTAGAGTTGTATTCTTTCCAGGATGTAGGAAATACCAATTTTTATGCTTTGAAGAATTCTTTGTAGGCATTAGTTTAACAAATGCTAATTCATCAAAGCTCTGAATCTGCAGCAGAGATATCACACTCCAGAGTGTTCCCCTGCTTATGTCCTGGCACACGTTGGGCCAAACAGTTGCATGATGTCCTTGGACCTGTGACTTTCTTTGAGGCTGAGCTGCTGGTTCTCAAGGTCCCTGACTCTGTGACCAAGGCAAGCTCTGGAGGTCACTAGGACCACCACAGGAGGCAGGGCCTAGAGAAGTTCCAGGGACTTCCTGGAGAGACAGACCAATGGAATGATTATGAGCACATACTGCAAAGACAGAAAGACCCATGTTCAAATACCATACCTATTGTTTACTTCTGAGTAATGTATTATGCCAGTAATGTAACATTTCAATGCATCAGTTTCCTCACTGATATTGGGATAATAATGATATTTGTCTTACGGGGTTGCTGGAAGGATTAAAATAGATGATGTATCCAAACTATAAAGCAGTGTACCTAGTAAGAAGTAAGTGCTTAGTAAATCAAAGCTCTGGTTATTATCCCAGTAGGAATGTGATGAAACCTGCACCCCAGGCCAGCCTTTGTGAGAATTATAAGACATCGTGGTAGTTTCAGGCCAAGATGTGGGGAAATGGCATGGATTGGAAGAGGCAGCATTTATTGAATGCCTTCTATGTGCCGGGCAGAACTCCAGGAATGCAATCTAGTTTGCTAAGCCATAGGTCAGTAAGGAATTTTCAGGCAGCTTCCAGAAGAGCACTTGGCACAGGCTCTGGGCCTCCTGAGGTTCTGTTGGTTCTAGATTTATAGCTGTGTGCAGGCTGGAAGCAGGCCTCTCAGGGTGAAAGGAGTTTCTTAGTGGAAGGCTGTATGCAAATTTTAAGGCTTGTTATTCATGTGGGTGACCTGGGCAGTTCTAACCACAACCACCCCAGGAACAGTGAGCCCTGAGACAACCTGGTGTGCTCAGGCTTCCAGGCTGGCCAAACTGGGAATTCCTGGTTTAGTTGTGCGGCAAGAAGCAAGTCATTTGCCATTTCCAAGGTGAGATTCCTCAGCTGTAGAGGTGTATCCCAATTATACTTGACACACAGTAGGTTTTCCATAAACAGAATGATTTTCATGCTTGAAGATCAAATTCTTACCGGGCAGGGTCAAAAGCGGAACCCAGAAACGAGGAAGTGATTTTGCTAACTGATGCTGAAGTGTGTGTGCCTGCACACCACCAGACAAAACCTTTGTGTCACCAAGGTGGTGTCCCTCACAATGGCGTCCCTCGCAATGGCCTGTCTCATTTCTCCCAGCAGGGCTGCCTTTGTTCATCAAGCATTGAGTGCAAATGACCCAGGATCCCTGCACAACTTGCTGACAGGCCCTGGATATACCCGTGGTTTATAACAACTAGCTGGGCCCTGTGTGATATCCCTAGAGGACCCCTGCTGTCAGATGCTCCAATTCTGATTTTCTCAATATCTGCCTCTGGGAATAAGATTTCTTCCTTGCAGCATTTTGTTACTTTGCTCAGGGAGTTTTGATTCAAACCACAGTCCCTGTAGCAGAAGGCTGAGGGTTTATAATTCCCAAATACTACACCTGTGGTTCTGGTTTGTTCTGTCTGAATATGCTTCCTGATTACTTTTTGACCTACATTGGCCTCAGCTATCTCATTCACAGCGAGTCCTTTAATCAGGGAAAAGAAAAAAAAAAAAGACCCTAATGACAGGAAATCTTGTAAAAACTGGTGCTATCACAAAAGCATGTCTTTGACTTTCTCCTGTCTCTGACACCAAGGGTACTTTTTTTGCTTCTGGTTTCCCAGGATTCTCTGCGGTGGTCCCTGGCTCAGACTCACCAACCCCAGACTCTTTGCTGAGCCTCTTCTCTCCAGTCAGAGCTTATTTATTCTAGCTGTAGCCAATCCTTCTTTCTGTTATGTGCTAGGGAAATAGCAAATTAATCTATAACAAGCCTGCACATCTGCTAATTAAAAGAGTTATGAATTTAGGATGCGGGGACCTACATTTTTACTGTGGCTTCATCACTTCCTAGCTGTGTGCCCTTGGGCAAATGGATCCACCTCTCTGGGATTAGTTGGTTTCACTATAAAATGGGTCATATAATGCCAATATTATAGAAACATTGTAAGGATTAAGGAGACAATGAGAGTAAAAAAATAAAAATAAAAACAAAACAAAAAAACAAACCCTAACAGTAAATGTTAGATAAATGTAAAGCTAACAATCAATTAACATTATCCTTCTTAAGTAATATTGGAATTTTAACATGCTTTGGCTTTGTACATTTTCGGAGAACATTTAAAGGCATTTCCATTTTAGTAATGCACATACGTAGATACAAAGTAGGAATTCAGAAAGCCCCAGGGGAGTGGTAAGATTCCCCAGTCCAGGGAGACTTGTGATGCAATTTGAGAAGTAAGCACTAGATGGGCGGTAGGTGAGTGTGGAGACAAGGAACCCCTCTCCCAGAGGTATGCTGGTAGCTTCCAGTAGGAAGAGCCGTGCACCAGGAAATAAGCCAAGGATCCTCTAGTGATGGGTGGCCCAGCAGCAGTGCAAAACAACCCAGACATACAACAGGATGTGTGCTCCCACACTCCCCACTAACCCTACCCATTCACTCATGTGCTTCTAGGTGGTTGAGATTTGTAGAGATAGTTATCTGGCAGGGGTGTGCCATTTATAACCATGGCCTTCTAAGGAGGGTGAATTCTATTAGATATAACTTGTTTTCGTCTTCTGGGCACCTGATAAAAGTTTGGAGAAAGGAGATGCTGTGAATGAACTGCTTTTTATAAATGAGGCAAAAGAATGTGGACATAATCCAGAAGGAACAGGGTAGGAGTAGAGAAATGAGAGCAAAGGGAAAATAGGACAGATGACACACTAGGATCTTTCTGGCAAAAAAAAAAAAAAAAAAAGAAACCCAAAAAACAAAAAACAGAGAGAAGTGCTGGGAAGTGGGGAGGCAAAAGCCTGAGTGAATAGAAAGGTCTGTGGTAGATTTGCAAGTTGTTTGCTGTGCCACATGGGAAATGATACTTTGCCCAGATCTTGAATGGATTTTTGTGGAAATCAAAGAGAACAAGTTTCTTGTTTGGATCAGGGCTGGGCAGAGCTAAGAATGTACCCATAGAAGCAAGTGCAGAGGCAGAGGGACCAAGAGAACAAGAGCTCAGGAGTTCATAGGTGTCTTGGGGAGGGCTTTGGATTCTCATCTGCTATAGATTGGGGGAGATGATGGTCTTAACTCACTCTTACCTACATCTATAAAGTGTACAGTTAAGTTTTCACACAGAGTAAGATAAAATAACCATTGCTGAATAAGTGAGAAGCTCATTCATTCATTCTTTTATTCATTTTTAGATAAAAGAGGTCCAAGGGTAGGCAGTTCAGTGCTAGTCTGACAGTCCCATGGTGCCTTCAGGGACCTAAGCTCCTTATTTTCTCTCCCACCCTCCTAGAACTGATTTTCATTCTCAAGATCAGCTAAAGATCTAAAATAGCTGCTAGAGCTCCAGCTATCTTACCTATATTCCAGAACAGCAGTAGAAGAAAGCAGAAGGTGAGTGGAACTCACACCTTCTCTCATAAAGGCATTTCTTCCCAAGTCTCCCTCAACACGTTTGCTTACATTTCATTGGCCACACCTGGCTACGAGGGATGCTGAGAAATAGAGTCATATGACCACTAGTAGCTGCATGGGAAGCTAGGGCAGGTGGTCTCTATTCTTGTGGTGATGTGCTCAGCTAAAGATCAGGGTTCTTAAAAGAAGGAGAAATTGAATTGGAGGAAACTGCCCACCATGTGTATTATACATAAATGCATGTAAACATTTTTCTTGCTGAGTTGAATATGTTTGATTAGGTTGTATGAGTTTTTGGAAGGTAGAATGAGGAAGCATACTAGCCTGTCCTATTCCTCTCAGTGGAATTTTCTTTGAATGCTGAGAAGACTATGCTCCCCAAAGGCGCTTTTCTCTCCAGCTCTTATTCTAGAGAGCTCATGGAAAGATGAGCTCATGAAAATCATGAAAATCACAGCTGAGATGAGATGGGCTAACTTGTGGTGGGGGACCATCATGAGTAAGACAGGCTCCCTCCGTACTGGGGAGTTTGCCACTACATTATAAAAAAAACATGGAATAAATCTCTTCTGGAAATACTTTATTGAAGGAACACCAAGGAAGATGTAGTAAGGTGCAAATTAAATATAAACAAAATGCTGAACACAACTTTGAGGTTCTTGGTGCAGGACGCCGCACTTGTAGAGGGCCCTTGGATTATATGGTCAACTAGAGTGGCCATGGTCAGATGTCCTGGGAGATTAAGTGGCCAAACAAATGGCAACCCTGGGAACTGGCCTCAGTCTGAGGGGATGCTATTTCATGGCGAGGGCCCCAGATGCACATGGCAAGCTCAGACCACCAGGTCTATTGCAGTCTTCTTCCCAGCTCCTACAGCAAGCCTGGAGGTCTCTTGCTGATACATTAAAGTCATTGTATCAAGAGTCCGTGAAAGCGTGAAGAGAGAGGAGAGATCACGAGATTGCTTTGCCAGTGCCTGGCACAGAGCATGCTTCATGGGCTGCCTCGGAATTCCTGCTGATGTTTCCCACGAGAGGGTCGTTGAAGGAAGAGAGGGTGGGGATGAACACACTTGCATGGGTTTGGAAAATAAATAACCAGAATAAATATATCTCTGAATGACCTTGTGTTAAGATAATATGAGCCTTTAGAGAAAAAGAAAGACATGAGGAGCTCAATTAAATATAAAATGAGAATTAAAGAAAAGTAGTAATCTTAGTCAAAACACAGTCCATCATGTTATCCCGTTGCTTACAACTGCTCAAAGCTCCCCAGGGCCACCAAGTGAAGGGTGAATTCCTAGTAGGGCTCTCAGTGCTGCTCATCATCTGGAGACTGTTGCCTCCCCGGCCACATTTCTAGTCATTTTGCTACGTGCTCTGTGTTCTGGTGACACCAAATTACCAGTGATGTCCCTAGACCTGCTCAGCTGTTCTATGCCTCAGTGCCTTTGCATGAGCTTTCACTCTACCTAGAGTGTTCTCCTCTTTGTCTTCCAGGATAACTCCTCCTTTTCCTTCAAGGCCACCTCTTCTCAGAAGCTGTCCCTGTCCCTTGCCAAGCACGAGTGTTTTCTTTGTCCTCAGAGCCCCCAGAATAAAATGGGCAAGGCTCCCCTGGCTCTTGCTTCTGTGGCATGGCCTTTAAGGTGGGCATCTGACTCCCCTGCCAGCTGCTGGATAGTTAGCACTGTCCCCACAGAACATGCACCTGACTCAAGGTAGGAACTCAATAAGTATTCATGGAGAATAGAAGGAGTGCACAAAAGGAGAAAAATATTTTAGCTGTTACAGCAGAATAGTGGAGTAGAATATATTTTTTTAAATGTTTAAAAATGTTCTCAGGAGTTGTATGTGAAAGGAAGAAACATTAAAGGCAGGCACCATATTTGGGGTTCAGAACTAGACCCTAGTGCAAATGCTTCCAAATCAGATCAGTGAAGGGCCGAGCCTCCAAGCAGGATTTGAGTGGCGGTCCCAAGCCTGGGCAGAGAGAAAACGAGAAGTGAGAGCATTATGCAGTCAGGGGTAAAATCTAGAGTCATGCAATTTCCTCCTGGTTTTTCACAGTTTTTGTAATAAGGTGGTAAGGTTTATTTCCCGAGAGACTGTGGAGCTAGCAGAGAGGAGTGGGGAGAGGGAAGCTAGGGTGTTGCCTTGCTTCATTCCAGAATGAGCTGCTCTGAGGAGCCGGGAGGAAGGGTTCAGCCAGCCACAGGCACTGGAAGACAGAGAGGCCTTTGTCCCCTCACCAGCAATAGCAGGTCCTCTGTGCAGCTTGAAGGTGCCTGAACCGCCTTTACAAATTACTTCTTGCCATGACTTGGGATGGGAGGAGGAAGGCCGACTTAAATGGAGATTACAGAAGAGCCAAGGGAAGTGAGGGTTGGGGGGGGGGGGCTTGGGGTCCTGCCAAAGGGACTGGACGGTCAGTGTGAATTGGCCTGCATCTTTCTCCTCCTCCCACATCCTAAATTATGCTTTAAAAGTCACTCTTTCATCAAAAAATTTTTTTATTTTGAAGTTTTAGTGTATATGTGTGTGTGTGTGTGTGTGTGTGTGTGTGTGTTGATGTGTGCATATGTATGTTGCAATGACTATGGTCCCAAATTCTTTGACACTCCCAGTATTGTGAGGTGGAGTTCATTTGCCGTCGTCCTGAATTTGGGCAGGTTCATGACTGCTGACCAATCAGTCTGGAAGAAGTGTTTCTGGGTTAGTACCAGGCCCAGACTGTCAGAGGACTGACAGCTTCTGCTTTGGTTTCTTGGAATTCCGAGCTTCCATGTAAGAAGTCTGATTGCTCTGCTATAGAGACCTCGTGCAGACCCTGAGACCATATGGGGAGGGAGCAGTCCCCTGCTGACTCAGTTTTCCAGCTGTCACTCCAAAAGCACAGACATGTGAGTGAGACCAACTTTGACCTTCTAAGCAAAAGTGACCCTCCAGACTAGCCAGCTCAATACCGACAAAGTCCCCCACCCCTAACACCAGTTGATATTACTTGGAGCAGAAAAATCTACCCAGTGGAACCCTGCCAGCAAAGAGATAATAAAATAGTTGTTGTTTTAAGACCTTAAATTTGGGGTCATTTGTTATTTAATAGTAGATAATCAGAACAGTGTGTGAGACGAGACTGAATTATGATTTGGCCAGCATGCATCATCCAGGTTGTTAAGGGTTTGAGCATATTTGCCCCATTTCTTTGGGTCTGTGCTTTCCAGAACACTAAGGTCCTTCATTTTAGATCAAACCAATCCAGAAACACTGGACTTTTCTAGTGATCAGAGGTGGTTCCTCCATGTCCCAAAGGGACAGCAACCCAGACTCAGAAGATGAAGGAACCATGTAAGACTTTCAAGGACAAACATCTCCAAATTGCAAGCAAAGATCACATTTTCTGGCTCACACCTTTCAAGTCCCCTGACAACACTTATGTTGCTTGCATGGGTATGTGGGTTTTTATTGCAATGAGGGTAAGGAAAGGAGAATGAGGTGAAAGAGAGGTTATCTTTCAGAGGCTTGTTAATATGTTGCAACTGGAGAAAAGACTAGGTTGTAGGATTCTTTGTTAACATTTGCTACCTTTGAACTAGGTTAAGATAACAAATAACCTACTCTCAAGCACCACAAGGTTGATAAAAATCTCAGAGCCAGCAAACAAGAAAGACCTTTGCCCTGATTCCGTTCTCCCCAGAACGTTCTCCCCAGAATTCATGTCTCCTGAATTAGGATAGAAGCAGGAAACACATGCAGAACATTATAGAACCAGAAGGCCAGGAAGGTCGAGATGACTTTTCTGGAGTCAAAGCCCAGAATGGGAATCCCATTACTGATTTTAAATCCAGAATCCTTCATGCTGCTTTCTTCTATTGTGCTTTCAGGGGCCATTGTTTTTTATTTTATTTCATTCTATTTTATTTTTTAACTTTATTTTAGTAAATGTCTTATGGAACGATATAAAAATTTAAATATATTACATATATACACACATTATATATGTTACATATATACACATTATGTATATTACATTTATATACATTATATATTACATATATACATTATCTATTACATATACATTACATATGGATACACTATATATATTACCTATACATATTATATATTACATATATACATTATATATGTTACATATATACATTATCTGTTATATACACATTATCTATTACATATGGATACATTATATATATTACATATATACACATTATATGTATTATATATATACACATTATATATATTACATATGTGTAGATATATATACACGTTTTATATATGTATAATTATTAAATATATATTGTTGTTAAGTAGGAACCGAATGTCAAAATATAGCCAGGATAAAATAAATGTGTTCTAGTATAGCTACACAATTTTTAAATTCAAAATTCAAGGAAATCATTTATGCATATGTTTTGCTAAAACAATATCTCTTCTCTTCTGTTCCATGTATTTAGGCAGTGAGTCCCAGACAAGGGCATTGCCATTGGGCAAAGGTCCAGGTGCAGGTGCAATTGGGTTCAGCCTCCTCATCCCTTAGACAGTCTGGATCTGCCTGAGACCTTGAGGGACACACAGACCCAGGTGAGTTGCTCCAGGCTGATGGGGATGTGAGTTCCCTTCAAGTGTGTCAATCTTGCATCTCCTGGCTTCTCCCTGAAAGGGCAGTCCTCCCAGATCCTCATCCACTTTATCGCAGAGCAGGAAGGTAGGCAGATAGCTGCAGATAGAGGAGTCTGAAATCAGGAACTATTGTATGACAAGGCTGGGAGCTTTGGGGTGAGCCCTGGAGCCCTGTGCTGCCTGCTGGCTCAGTGTCTGGGCTTGACATTGCTTCAGTCCCCTCCAAGTCTCCCGGCGCCAAGCTGATCTGAATTCCCATTAGGCTCCTGACACCATTTGAGCTCTTGTCCCTCTTTATGGAGCTAGAAGGCCTCATCCCCCACCTTATAGATAGCTGTTGGAGCCTCATTGTGCATGGTGTGACCTCTCAAACCACATCCCCTCTGTTCACATGACTGTGTGTGCTATCCATTGTCTGCATTTCAGTTATGCCTTGCCCTCTGGACTGTACCTCTCCTGGGTTCTTGGTGTCTGTCTAAAATAAGCTCTGGTGCTCTATAGCCATTAGATCCTGAACTTGGGCCCCAGTATCTGCCCTGATAAGAGCCAGCCTCAGCAGCAGCATTGGAGCCACCTCAACTTTGTCTGTCTTGGTCTTACAAGCTTTTCCATCCATCTGCAAAGCTGAAGTCCAATCGGTTTTGCATCTGAGGATATCTGAGACGCCTGAGTCCCAGGCTTCCCGTTACTTTAGGGTAAAACTGGAATTTTGCATCATTTAAACACCTCTTTCCTCCCCCTGCCCCGGAAAAGGTGTAAATGTTGCTGATGGTGGTCAGCTAACAAGTCAGCTGACCTCTCAGACATGACTAATTGCCTTTATGCAGAGTACGTCTGCCCCGTTTACTCTGACCAAGAGTGAACTCCAAACCCTCATCTCTTAGTATCCTGGGACTAGACTCTTGAAGGCCATTCATTAGACCTGCCCCCCCCCGCCCCCGCCCTGGAATTCACTGTTTTACTGGAGTATGTTTCAGGAGTGATTTAGTTCCTCCAAAGCCACCATGTCCTCACTGCTCTGTGGCATCAACACCTCTACTTTCCCAGAATTCAAGCCAAAAGAGAACGAGACCAACTAACCAGGTGTTTTTTGTAATATGGCTCATTTGAAGTCAACTCCCTGCAAACTGACCTGTGCAGGTAAAACACACAGCCAGCACCTTGGTTCAAAAGCTCTGGTGAGACATCTGTCCTGGAGGGTCTGAACCTCACGGCTACAGGTCACAATATAAGAAATCTACTTAATATCTGTCTCAGAAACTTTCCTTATACTGTTTGATGTGAGAAAGTGATTAGACTTCAAAACAGACCTGTGGGTTTGGAAGGCTGCTATTTGGCGGTTCGGATACAAGAAACCCACATGGAAATGATCCACGCCCAGCTTATCTCAGCTCTGCCAAAGACAATCCAGTTAGCACATGACAGCGGGAATAAGGCACTTGAATTCCACCAGGCAGGGAAATAGTGCATTTTCAATCAACAAGACCAGAAAACTTTCACCCTGTCACTGTTAGCTCTGAAACCTACATCTGTTATTTCCATGGGGTCAAAAGTCCTAAATTATATGATTATGAATGGAAAGAATCAGGTAGTGATTTTCTTTTGTATGCAAATTTTTACTGTAAATAAAATAAGTATATAAATAAACAAGAAAATACGGCATTGATGAAAGTCAAAATGTTTCAGTGAACAGCTTTCAGACTTTCAGCATGAAAACAATTATAAATAAAATATTAAAAGCTTCTACTCAATGCCGATAGTGCCTTTTAAATAAAATCGAATAAATTTCTTATCAGTGGTAGAATGCATTACAAAGCCAGCCGAATTTAATTGGACCCACAGTCTTTGTAGGGTTTTAGAAAACTCTTTGTTGATTGATTCATTCCGTGCATATTTATTGATCCCCTGCTATTGGTCAGCTTGCAGGCGTGAGAGTTAGGAAAACTTACGAAGATTTCTGTCCGCGTTGACTTTTTTTTTGGACTCACAGTTGACTTGCTATGCCGTCTGGAAAACACATTTATTTAAATATGGTTACATTGCTTCTGCTTTTTGTGATTGTTTATGCACAGGGTCACAGCAGGCAGCTGTATGCACAGCCCCTCCTTGGGAAACTCACACCCCCCACAATTTTCCCAGAGCAGAAAGCCAGCTTTCTTTGTATTACTTTAGCCTGATATAAGAAGAAACAACTTTTTATTTCAGGACACTAATGACACCAGCCCTTTTTATCTTTCCCTAACTGATCACCTCATATAAAAATTTTGTTTTTTAGACTCACAGACCTCACTGACAATCTGATGAAAGCTATGGGTCCTCTTCCTAGAAAGAAGTAACACACCCTTATTTGTTTTCTAAGGTTTCATAGATCCCAGGTCAAGAATCCCTGGTTTGGATGGCCTTGCTTTTCCCAGCTTCTTATTCTGTGTTCCACATATGAGAAACTGCCATGAGCTGGAGTTTTCCTGTTTAAATTTAGCCACTTGGGTTGAGAAATTGTGCAAAATTTTGGTCATACCTACTTCTGTATTAGCACTGTGATATAAGCTCTTCCTATTGAGCAAGGGCATCAGGGCGGACACCGTCTGTCGTCTGAGATGGAAGCTGTTGTCATGAGGCAACATGTGGGAAGGCCCAACCGGAGGCCTGGTCTCCTTTACCCAAGCCAGATACCATATTCTGGTTTTCATTTTGTCTTTTCAGTTTGTGGCAATAAAACCAAAGTTCCTTTGTATCTTTACTTCACGTATTTGAGTGACTCCTTTTATTCCAGTTTGTATTCCCCTTTTTTGCCTTCTGCAAAATCTGCTGGACACCCTACTTTGGGTGTTCAGAGAACGAACGGGTGGACACCCACCAGTTGTAGGCTGTCTCCCTTTCTCCTGCCATGAGGAAATGCATTCAGGGGATAGAATGGTGACATTAATTTAGAATTGGTTATGAAACCCACTTTTCTTTTTTTTTTTAATGTTTGTTTATTTTTGAGAGAGAGAGAGACAGAGCACGAGCAGGCAAGGGGCAGAGAGAGACACACACACAGGATCCGAAGCAGGCTCCAGGCTCTGAGCTGTCAGCACAGAGCCTGACGTGGGGCTCAAACCCACGAACTGTGAGATCATGACCCAACTGAGCCACCCAGGCGCACCTTGTGTGTGTTTTTTTTCATGGTCTCTCTGTTTCCTCCTTCACTGTGTTCTCATAGACAGTATGCATGCCTCCCTGTTTTTGGTTGACATCTTCATTCTCTTGTGGGCTGAAAGCCAAGCAAATCATGATTAACTTTAAATTTTTTTAACGTTTATTTATTTTTGAGAGAGAGAGAGAGAGAGAGAGAGAGAGAGAGAACGAGTGGGGGAGGGGCAGAGAGAAAGGGAGACACAGAAACCAAAGCAGGCTCCAGGCTCTGAGCTGCCAGCACAGAGCCTGATACAGGGCTTGAATTCACAAACGGTGAGATCATGACCTGAGCTGAAACTGACTGCTTAACCAACTAAGCTACCCAGGCACCACTGATTAACTTTAAAAAAAAAAAGAGAGAGAAAGAGAAAGAGAGAAATAGGCTTTGAATGAGAGCTTAAGGAAATTTATCAAAGGACCACCTGACCTTTAGGGGTTTTACTAAGGCATCCCTTTTAGGAAGGAAATCACATAAAAGGGTTTTGGGTCAGAGAGAAAGGACCGGGAAAATCATACTCCTTTTGAGCCGGCAAAGTAGAGAAGAAGAGTATCAGAGAGCGGAGCAAGCTCAGACATATATAAAATGACTCGTCTCTCTCCAAGCCCTAATTGAGGGTTGTGGGTGTTGGAAAGGTTGAGGGGGCAGCCAGGATCACAGAGGTTTTACCCTGTTTTGTTGTTTGGGACCCTACACCATCCCACAGAGGGAATCTCTCAGCTGCATGAGGTGCCTGTGGCAAAGTGAAAAGTGTGGTGCAACAGATGTGGCATGGAGGGGTCTGAATTAGTGTCCCCCAGCTAGCCTCAGCCTAAGTGTTGTGTACTGGGGGGACTCAGAGATTTACCCATGGCATGTAGACAAGGCAGAAGTTGGCTGAGGATGTGGGTGATGAGGTTTGCAAGGTACAAAGAGATAGTATGGGGCAAAGAGATCCAGGAGCCAAAGGGGTGGGGCAGTAGCAAAGTCCAAAGTGGGGCCAGTGCTATGAGAAGGGCCATGTAGCTGACATGGAGCTCAGAGACCAACGGCAAATTCACCAGCTATAGATTTCAGACTCAGAGGCCAGCAGCAGTGCAGGGGACATCCTCGTGAAAAACAGGACATCCAAAGGACACTGCAGGAACTGAGCACGTATAGTAAGAGTCCACTCTTTCCCACGACCCTGACATCTCCTCATTTGCCATCTTGAAAAGGAGAGGGGGGAGATCCAGAAGATTGAGCACATACCCAACAGAGACATGGTCACTCCAAGAGAGACTATTCCAACTCACAGAGACTGAGATATTACTAATTGGCAAGTTTAAATTGTAGCCTCCATTATACCTGTTAGAGTGGCGAAAATAAAAAAGACAAAGAAATAACAAGCGTTGATGAGAAGGGGGAGAAAAAGGAACCTTAACACACTGTTGGTGGGAATGGAAATTGGTGCAGCCACTGTGGAAGAGTGTGGAGTTTCTTCAGAAAGATTAAAGATGGAAACACCATATAATCCAATAATTCCACTACTGTGTATTTACCCAAAGAAAATGAAAACATAAATTTGAAAAAAATATATGTGGCGTCGCTTATAAGTCTATTGTAGCATTATTTATAATCGCCAAGATATGGAAGCAATGTAAGTGTCCATCAATAGAAGAATGGATGAGAAAGAGGAAGACGTGGGATAAAGATGTGAATATATATATATATATATACACGTGTATATATATATGTATGTATATATATACACGTGTATATATATACGTGTATATATACATGTGTATATATATACACGTATATATATACACGTATATATATATATATATATATGAATATTTATATGTCATGGAATATATGGAATTCCCAATATATATTATGGAATATTACACAATCATAAAAAAGATGACGTCATGTCATTTGAGACAACATGGATGGACCCAGAGGGTATTATATAGGTGAAATAAGTGAGACTGAAAAACACAAATACCATATGATTTCACTCATAAGTGGAATCTAAAACAAAACAAAACAAATGAACAAACCAAAACCAAAATTAGACCTATAAATAGAGAGAACAAACTGGTGGTTGCCAGAGGGGATAGAAGTGGGGAGTGGGCAAAATGAGTGAAGGGGAGTGGGGGATACAGGCTTCCAGTCAGTATGGAGTGAGTAAGTACCAGGAATAAAAGGCCCAGCATAGGGTACATAATCAATGATACTGTAATAGTGACATATGGTGACAGATGGTAGCTGCACTTTTGGAGAACAAAGCATAACATATAAACTGGTAAAACCACTATATTATACACCTGAAACTAATATAATATTGTGTGTCAACTATGCTGAAAAAAAGATGCAAACAGAGTAAACTTCACGTGCATTATCCACAGGTTGAAAGGAAGATTCCATCATTAGTCGAAAATAAGGAACTCACATCTTTTTCACATAAACTGTGAAAAAGTGTGTACAATTTTGGATCCCAGTCAACAGGGCAATGATAACAAGGAAGAAGGGGTGTGTAATGAAGTGACCCAGCCCTTGGCCTTGAATTACGATGTCTGAGTCCAGGTTGTGCGTGGCCATAGAATGAAGGGCTAGCGCCATGGCAGGATCATGTCAGGAGGACTGGGGAGCAGAGTTAAGGGTGGCTAACTCAGCTCAGGGGACAGAAGGACCTCACTAAGGGAGATGGCACAGTCCTGGGGGTGGGGAGTGTGCTCCCTTCTTGCAGGGTGTGAAGATCCTCTACACCAGGAAACCTGTGCATTCCTCAGGTTCTTTTGGTTGTAAGTTACAGGAACCCATGGGAGCCGGCTTGGGCAAAACCTAATTTTCAATGGAAGGATACCACAGAAGCTCTTGGACTCCAAGAACAGAAAAGCCATGGGGCCTCGGGAAGCACGGGACCCAGGCACTCCATAAGGAATCTGCATGGGTATCTTTACTGTTTTTCTCTTAGCCTCCATTTCATCCTTCCCTTTGGCTTTGGACCATCTTCCCCAGTTTCCAGCCTGTAAGGCCACTGACAGGTCCTGAATTTATATGTTGCAGTCCCAGTTTCTCTCTGCCTTGGGTGAAATTCTTCATGAAGGGATTCATTTACCTCTTCTAGATCCGTCTACTCTGGCTAGGAGAGAGGGAGGTTGTGTGCAAACTGCTCCCAAAGCCACATTGTATGCAGAATGGGAGGAGCGAGGCATGAATAAGAGATCTAGGCTCTTCCCTCCAGGCCACTAGGAAGGGTCTGGTTCTGTCTCCACTGGGTTAAGCAAATTCTAGAGAGCAGGGAGAATGACTCGAGGGAGGGGAGGGGGCTGGGCAGAGGGAAGCCCTCTCCCACTTTCCCTGGATGGTGGGAAAGCCGAGTCAGCACTCTGCCCACCATAAGCTGAGAGGTGAAGGTATGGGGGATGTGACTCCAGGACCCCTGGCACATTTTATTTCACTATTTCATGATGTCACCTTAAAGAAATGAAATGAAACTTTCACTAAGGGAAAAGAAAATTAATGGTGGGGTAGTTATCCGAAGGCAGAAAATTTGTTAAACGCTACACCGGGATTTCACAAGAGGTTGATGGGCTGATTTTCTCATGGCTCCTTAGTGAGTCTTGGGGAAAAATCATGATATAATTTTAATGTGATTTTGATTGCTTTATTCTTAGGTCAGCCTGATACGTTTCTCATGATGCTAAATTATTCATTTTTATAAGAAGCTTTCATAAATAAAAGTATAAGGCCTGAGGTGTCCAGGAATTTGGAGAATGAAGATGGAGATAAGTGTGGGGAGAAAGTGAAAGGTAGCCAGAGAGAGTGGCTTTGCTCTTTTCCAGAATCGTGGCATCAGAGAAAGCTGGCTTCAGGCATTGTATACAGTCTGACTTTCAGCATTGCCCTGCAGCCCAAGACCACCGGAGTCCACTTGTAGTCAACAAAATTATTTTTATTATTAATCTTGCAGCAATGGACAATACATACCCCGAGAAGCTCAGGAGCCTCTCAGAAGGGAGGATAAGGAGAGAGGGAGGGGTACTTAAGAAGGTTTTAGGGGCTGGAGTTAGTCACAGGAAGGTCTTGACAGGATTGATGAGATTTTGTAAACTAGGGAGTGTCTGGAAAAGCCAGCAGTCTTATCTTTGGGACACACAAGTCTGTGCAGAGTTACCATTAGGGCTGTCTCTCCACGGTCTTATGTCGTTGCACAGGAGTCTGGAGGAGCTGGTGTTTGAAGACTGAGCCCCAATGGTCTGTCACGATTGATCTGTTTTGTAAGGATAGCTTATGTTTCACAAGTGTAGTTTCTGTTTTCATTCTCAGGCCTCCCCACTTTAGTCTGGCTGTTGGCAGGGTCTGTTTTCATTTTATCCCTATTTTTCTGTCCCGTTGTCACAGTTGTACAGACATGCAGCACGTATAACATAAAGAGCTCTATAGCTCTGTAGCTGAATAACCTCCCACAAGATGACTTCTTTTATTTGCAATGGAGAACCGGCCATGGTGCTCACTTCCAGAAATTCGGCACTCACTCAGCAAATTATCCGATTTGATCACTCCCCCCTCATAGGTCTACACCTTAACTGTGCATGTGTGCATGACAAACATAGTATGTCTTAGACTTAACACACAATTAAGCTCAACAAGTGGCCATTTCAGGAACCAATTATGAGTTCTAAGAACTATCCTCTCTCCCTCTCTTTTGAGACTCTTCCTCAGGAGGCCTGGCCAGGATGCCGGCATGGCAGGCTGTTTCTTGGGCCTGGATCTTATAGTGCGTGCGCTGGTCAAGAAGTTCAGCAGAACCACAATGAAATACCACCTCACATCCACTAAGATAATTATTATTTAAAAAAAAAAAAAAAAAGAGGAAAAAAACCAAGTGTTGCCAGAGGTGTGGAGAAATTGGAACCCTTGTGCACTGTTGGGGGGAATGTAAAATGGTGAAACCACTGTGGAAAATAGCATGGCAGCTCCTCAACAAATTAAAAACAGATTTACCATATGATCCAGCAGTTTGACTTCACAGTATATATTACCCAAAAGGATTTAAAGTAGGGTCTCAAAAAGTTATTTGCACTCCCATGTTCATAATGAAGACATTATTATAAGTGAAATAAGCCAGTCACAAAAGGACAAATACTGTATGAGTCCACTTATAGAGGTACCTAGAGTAGTCAAATTCATAGAGAAAGAAAGCAGAATGATGGGTTAGGGAAAATGAGGAATTGTTTAATGAATACAGAGTTTGTGTCATAAGGGAAGCTTCTGGAATGCAAATATTCTCTATCTGGATAGTAAATACATGGTACTCACTTTGTAAAAATTTAAGTCAAGATTTATGGACTTCACTATATCCATATTACACATTAAGATTTAAAAAAAAGTGAAATAAACACACTGTTTCTAGGAATCACCCACTGCCCACATACCAAGCCATGCACCAACACTCTGTCGATACTTGGCTTACCTGTGGCTTTTAGATGCAGTAGGTCCCTTTTGATCGTGAATAAAAGGAATATGAGTGAGACATTACACACACTTATCTTGGCCCTCTCTTTACTCACAAGTCATTGCAGTCATTGCTCTGAGTTCAGAGTCAGTCTAGACTTCAGCTCAAGCATTGCTATTGTGCTGTTAATCCTAACCCTTCTGAGTGCAGCGTGTGCTATATGTCTAAGATGGGAATGATCAACATTACTAATAAAATTCTCTACTAAGAACAGTAGTGGGTCAATCTTTTAAGTTAGGCTTACGCTTGGAACATATTCACCATACCCACATATACAGGTACTGTATTAGGAAGAAGAACTTCCCAATTCTGGAGATGCAAAAACTACCCAGTTCTGATCGTTAGGAGATGATACATTTATCTCAAAGGATTTGCTAGCCATGGAAACAAAATGAAGCTCAACAATGGAATGCATTCAACTTATCTTTATTGGGCAGTGAAGAAACTGGGTTTCACTTTTCTTCATATGCATGTACACTCAGAGGAGGCATGGATGTTCAGATATTGTTCACAAGCCACTTTACTCCTTTCAGTGACCAACCAAAACTCTCGGTATGGTCTGAGTGTAAATCAGACGTTCAAGAACATCAACTCCAGAAAGGGCTTAAAGTACTTTCTTTACATGGGCCCATGCTCCAACGGTGTTAGTGGCTCATCTATTTCCTCTTGGGTTCACTGAGGTGACAGTGGCCTGGACTCTGAATGGCTGAGAGGTTGGGGATGGTTATACACAGGGAGCTGCCTTATGGCTTTAAAACATTGCTAATAGTGTCCTTCCTAGGGGATCTTCAAAAGTTCCTGAGCTAATGTCACAGTCAGCAATGTCTAATTGCTCAAAAAGGACTCAGAATCATCAGCCTTGTGGCTAATCCACATTACAAATTATTTGTGGCAAATGGACTCCTAGCCTGTCTGCCTTGCCCCTCAATCCTGGATTTGTTTCCATCTCTTCATTTCTCTAGACTCTCTGGGAGTAAGGTATACAGTCATGTCATCTGTGAATAGTGACACCTTTCCATTTTTCTTCCAAGTCTTCCTATTTCTAAATTTTTCTTTTTGCTTTTTTGTATTGGCTAGGACTTCCAGTTCAATGATAAATGAAAGTAGTGAAAGCAGATATTCTTTTCTTATTCCCAATCTCAGGGGAAAGCTTTCAGTATTTCCCTGGCACATGTGATGTTTACTCTTTTTTGTTGTCGTTGTTTTATTTTTTGTATTCCATAATTTCTGTTAAAAAAATAGACAAGACTTACTGTAGAAAATGTATCTTTTTTTCTCGACTGCTTTCAGGATCTTTGCCTTGTCTCTGGTGTTAAACAATTAGTTACTTGTGCCTAGATGTGGTTTCCTTTGTATTTATGCTAATACTTAGGGCTTGCTGTGTTTCTTGAATCTAGCCTCTTCTTGTGTTTTTTTTTTTTTTTTTTAAAGAAACTCAGTTTTGGAAATTTCTTTGCCAATCCCTTCAAATATTATGTCTGTCTTATTCTCATTCTTTTTGTCCATTTTTTTTTTTACTTTACCAATCTTATTTATTCATTTTAATTAAATTAATTAATTAATTTACTTACATCCAAATTAGTTATCATATAGTGCAATAATGATTTCAGTAGATTCCAGTGACTCAATCCTTATGTATAACACCCAGTGCTCATCCAAACAAGTGTCTTCCTTAATGCCTCTTACCCATGTAGCCCATCCTCCCACCCATAATCCCTCCAGCAACCCTCAGTTTGTTCTCTGTATTTAAGAATCTCATGTTTTGTCCTCCTCCCTGCTTTTATATTATTTTTGTTTCCCTTCCCTTATGTTCATCTGTTTTGTATCTTACATTCCACATATGAGGGAAGTCATAAAATATTTGTCTTTCTCTGACTGGCTAATTTCGCTTAGCATAATACTCTCTAGTTTCATACATGTAGTTGCCAATGGCAAGATTTCATTCTTTTTGATTGCTGGGTAATATTTCATTTTATATATATATATATATATATATATATATATATGTGTGTGTGTATATATATATATATATATATATATATCACATCTTTATCCATTCATCTGTCGATGGATTATCCATTTTTGAACATCAATTATACACTCCCTGAGTGTCTTCACTCTTTTCTGTATTCTTATTTTCCATCTTTTTTCCCCCTCCATTGTTTTCTCCTTGTGGTTCACTCCAGATATTTTCTGTTGGCCAACTTTCTGTTAAACTAGTTCATTGTTCTTCCATGTCTAATATGCTGCTAAACCCATCTGTTGAATACTTAATATCATTTACTACATTTTCTAGTTCTGGGATTTCCATTTGATTTTTTTTCATAGATTCTAATTATCTGATAAAATTCTTCATTTTCCAATAGTTTTTTTTTTTTTTGTATATATCATAGTTATCTTTAAGTTTGTATTTGATAACTCAAACATCTATGTGATTCTGGGTGACAGTCTATCTTCTGGGACTTTTGTCTTTTAATCTTCAATGATTTCTTTCTATTTCCTATTATTCATATCAATTTTTTATTGAATATCAAAATGTATGAAAAATAGCAGAAGCTCCAGATGATGTTATTTTCTTCTGAAAGATGTTGCTTACCTCTGGAAGGCAGACAAAGTATTGGCACGTCACCTGTGTTCAGTGGCATCAGATCTATTTCTGGTTTCCCTACTTACAAGTTGTGTCTTTTAAGAATTTCAACAAAAACTTAGAGTTTTATCAGGGCCCCTTCTTCTTTGTGTGTTCTCAACTCATTTTTTTTTTCTTTTTTCTCTCTAGCATTTCCAGAAATCAAAGTTTCTGCTTAGATTTTACCTTCTCAAAAATTTCTTTCTTCTTTGTTTCTCAGTACTGAGCTCCACGCAAACACAACCTATGGGACAGAAAATACCTCAAGAGCACAGAATGTCCAGGTCATGTCAATGCATTCCCTTCTCTATAGGATTTTCATAGTGTGAGAATTAGGCCTTGATAAGGAAGCATGGCGTCCTTGTTTTTTCCCTGATGACTTCTAATAGTTGTTATTTTATCCAGCTTCCATAGTTGCTTTCAGTGGGAGACTTGTTTGACACCAACTACTCCATCCATCAGTCAAAAGTGGAAGTACTCTTGTGTTCTGGCTTCTAATTGATTCAACATTACATACCCATTAAAAGCTCAAGATGAAAAATGTGAAATATTTTGTGTCATTTTTATGAATGTTTTTATTTTTCTGCCTTCACATTTTTGAAGTATGATTGCCTAATGCAAAATGGGCCAATCTTAAATGTGTAGTTCAATTAGCGTTGACATGTGTATACCCATGTAACTGTGTCATTTAAGTTTTAAATGCATTTTCTTTATATCACCTAGCTTCATCAACACTAAAACAGCTTGGGCATGATAGTCAAGACTCATAAATCAAACAAATTTTCATAATTTGTAATTTAACAAGGTTTATTTAAGCGACTGTGTGAATTACCAGTGTTCCCTACACCAACACACAACCACGCCTGGCTCTTAGATGGATAAATGTCTTCTGGATTGAAGTAAATGGCTGGCTTTATTTTAAAAATTAAGTTGCTCAAGTATATTCCTTCAATAATAAATAACTCTAAGTTCGGCAATTTTATTTGAGTTATTTTTAAACCACTTTTTATTATACCAATAAATCAGTATTATTGTTCAAAGATGGAAAAATGTAGAAAGGCTTCCCCCAAATTTCTTCACCAGAAAGTCTATTCTAGGTATAACCAGTGTTTATGGTTTGGTGTATACTCTCTCTGTCATTTCATACATATACCTTTTTTGAAATAAAAAATAGTGTCATATTTTTATAAACTTTTTTCTCTTAAAAATTTACGAACAAACATCCGTCTCATGTCAACAGTTATACTTCCATACTTCCCTTTTAAATAGATGCGTGTAGTGTATTGTATGGAATTTACTTTAAAAGTACCCAATTGTTGGCACTTTGGATTATTTCTATGTATTCTCCATTAGAAACCACACTGTGTTATACATCCCCAAAGTGAAAAAAATTCTCAATCTACTAATTATTTCCTCAGGATAAATTTGTACCAGTGGAATTGCTTAGTCACTGTTTTACACATTTTAAAAGACTTTTTTCACGCAGTAAAGTTTCCCATGAGGAATCTTTGCTAATCTGCACTTCATCAGCCTCATAGGAGAGGTCTTAATTCACCCCTTACTTCACCTACAAAGGCAGAAAATATTCATCGCCCTTTTAATTTGTATTTCTTTTGTTACTATGATGGTTGGGCTTTTATCCCTTACGTTTATTCTCCCTACATGTATTTTTCTGTTTTTGGATGGCTGTTTATATATAGATTTTTCTTTGTGGACAGCTCATGATTTGCTTACTGATCCATAGTAACTGTTTATATATGTCATATACATGAAAACTGTCAGACTTTTATATATGCTACAGATTCTGTCCTGTTTGCCACTTGCCTCTGCTTACGTTTCCTGCTGCAGGGCTGTGGGCAGGGCCCCAAGCACGAGATGTCAAGCCGGAGGGTGTCAGAGAGGGCTGAGGCTGGAGAGCTAGGCACGGGCCAGGTCACCCAAGGCTGGTTGATCACTCAAAGGACCCAGGAGGTTCTATGGAAGAGGAAGGGATTTAAGAATACATAGGGAGTGTGGGTGCCTGGGAGGCTCAGTGGGCTAAGTAAGGGACTTCGGCTCAGCTCACGATCTCACAGTTTGTGAGTTTGTTCCCAGAATCAGGTTCTCTTATGATAGCTCAGAGTCTGCTTCAGATCCTCTGTGTGTCTCTCTCTCTTCCCCTCCCTGACTCATGCTCTTTTTCTCTTAAAGGTAAGGAAAATTTAAAGATATCTAGGGAGGGAAGTCTTGAGGTTTTGAGGTAAGTGAGAGGGATGGAGGTTACGAGGACAAGACTCCAGTTCCTCGGGGTTGTGGTGGGGGGTGGCGGGGAGACAGACAGTGGTGTCTTGATGTGGGGGAGGGTCACTAGGTGCAAGCATGCCTGGAAGGAATGAGATGAGCATTGGAGTTGTTGCCTCAGTGTCTGTGACACTCAGGTGTTCAGTGGCCTTTGAGGCCCCACAGCTGAATATGGTCTGTGTACACCGTGGATTGCCCACTGGGTCGAATTTAATTAAAGGGGAATTCATCATCAGCCTCCATCAAGTGTGGTCTGCTCCTCTTTGGTGCTACTTGATCTCTTGCCTGGTGCCAGCAACCTCACGACTAAATTTAATAATCTCAGTTCTGCTTCTTGAGAAGCCACAATCCCAAGGAGAATGAAGAATCCTGCAGATCACTTTCCCTTTACATCTGGTTGAGGGCCAGAACTTGCCTAGGGGCCTTATTTACTTTCCTCTCTATTCTGGGGTTTATGTGGCTAAAGGTAAATGTTCCTAGAGTTGTGCACGGATTTCCTGGTGGAATCTAACCCATGGCTCACCTGTTTTCAATTTTTAGCAACTTCTTTGACTCCAGTGAGGCACATCCTATGGACGATCTTGCAGCCTCTGGTGAATTAGTCCCTGGAGAAGGCACTGCTCTGATGGACGGTGGCATCAAACACTGTTGCCACACAGACAAGTTTGAGGCACTGCAGGTCAGGTCATCCCGGTGGGCTCGGGGTGAGAGAAACGGTCTTGTAGTTCTGGGGGGGAAACAAAGACAAGGTAGGTGTGGGATGGAAGGAGGGTGTATAAGAGTGGGATCTAAACAGAAAAGCTTGCAAGAGGTTCAGAACAAAACTTCTTAATTCTGCAGTCCTCCATATCCACAGCTATTATAAAGCTCGCATTTGGGCTCATTCTACAAGTCATTAATCATCCACTACCAGGCGTACTAGCTCGTGGTCACATTAGAGTTCTATGAGCATTTAAAACTTCTTCCTTGCATACAGAATGGCCTGACAGGAAATCTCTGGAGAGTTAGTCCATGCAGAAGAGGCTCTGCATCAGTTCTGTGCCCGAGATCCTTGGAATGCATGTGTGCATCTTCTCTCGGTTCCACTAACAGATCTAAAGATTCCGCAGCCTGCCAGGCAGCTCTGTCCTGGGTGCTGGAGAGGGGCAGGAGTTTGGGGGAGAAAGGAATGTGGTGTATCCCATAAGAAAACTTTGCATGCCTCTGATACTTCATACTACCTCTTCTTTTTCATTTATACTTAAAACACTACCAGCACCTACTTTGAGCCACACCATTCCAGGCATGGAACATTCAGAGAGAAATAAAACACAGCCCCTGCCCTAGAGAAGCCAATGGGCAAGAGGAGACCATAGACACATCAAAACTTACAGCTTGGGGTCATTGTTTCTGTACAGCTGCTTGAATAAGGTCCTATGAGGCCATGAAAAATAATGCAAGTAGCTCCATGTGTTCAGGCTACACAGACGTCTATGCAACATGGACTTTCACAAGTAAGAGGGATTTCAGCATGCACAAAGTGTGGAGGGAGGAACTGCGAGGCAGAGGGAGCGACAGTGCGTGTAGACACACGAGGGTGCCTGGATGGTGGCTAGTGCAGAGGCTGGCAAGAGGGGAAACATGGGAAGATTGCAGTTGGGGAAGAGGCTGGAGCCACAGGTGTGCACTTTCTGCTGAAGAAGGGAGAAGAAGTGCCCCTTGGGTCATCTTAGGTTGTGTGTAGCGAGGGGTCTGGAAGGCCATACAGAAGTGGACGTGACATAGATGGCTATTTCCCATCCTTTAACAGACAGTGGCAGTAGAAACTGGAGAGCTTATCCTATTAGCTTTTAATTTCATTTCATTATCGACATCAAATATTTATGCAGCCTCCGTAGGGAAGTGAGTCCCACAGTCAGTCAGGGGTAGAAGATATAGAGGTTAATCAAAAGACGCAGTCCTTGGGTCCTTATGTTTGCAATTTAAAATGGATACCCTGGGGTGGAAACGCATGAGAAGAATTAATAGTGGGACAGATACAACAGTTTTGCTAATCAAATGTTAGCTACAAGACTTTGCTGTGTTCTTTTATTTGGTTAGCACCTTAGCACAATGGCTTTTAAACACTTTTAACAATGGCCCAAAGTAAGAAATATATTTTATGCTGTGACCCATAACCCATACAAAAATTTCACCAAGTACTATTGTGATGCACTCTGATATTTTATATCCTCTTTTATTTTACTGGCTTTTAAATGCTGGTCACTGACCCTCTAAATCAATTTCATAACCCCTTGATGGATTATAACTTGCAGCTTGAAAACTGCAGCCTTCCCATGTCCGTGAAGGGGAGATTTGTGGGGAGGGGAGAGAATGAGATCACAGATTGGGTGGGGGGCACAGTAAAAGAGTAAGCATGCCTCTAGTAGGGGAAGGGGTGATACGCACAATCGTCCCAGTAAATTTATATGTCCGAAGAGGGAATGGAAGATCAAAGGGGACTGCACTAAGAAGAGAGATTTGCTTCAAATTGGAACATAATTTCTTGATATGTGATAAAGGTATGGAGTAGTATTGATGAACCTGTGTTGTATGGAACACTTGGAGATAATAATAGATATTCCTTAAAAGAAATCATTGAGTGAGGTAATAACTTTGGGAAATGCTAAAATTTATCTCCTCAATTTGGATTACCACAAAGTATATTTAAAGAGCTGAGAACATTTCCAGTAGCAAAATCATTTTATCCTTTTTTTAAAACCCAGGATTTGATTTACTACAGAACTTTTTCTGCTCCGTAGAACACCTATTACCATTTCATAGAGCAGTTTGGGAAGCTTGCATGTAGACAGACATCACTGCAGAAGACCGAGCAGAGGATATGGAGTCAAATGGGAAAAGGTTAGCGTCCACTGGAGCCTCCCTTCTTGTAAAGGTTCTAAGCAAGGTGAGCATTTTCTGTAAAGGGCCAGATAGTAAATGTTTTAGGCTTTGTAGGCCACTGTCCTCTGTTGTAATTTCTCAGCTCTGCCATTGAACTGTGAAAGCAGCCATAGCCAATACATAAGGGAGTGAATAGGTTGTGTTTCAATTCAACTACATTTATAAACACCGAAATTTGAATTTCATGTGGCTTTCCTGTGTCAGGAAATCTTCTTCTTCTTTTTATCTTTTTCCCCAATCATTTAAATATGCAAACACCATTGCCTGGCTCACCATGGATTTGGTCTGCCAGCCACCGGTCTAAATCTTCAGCGCTTGCCTCTTCGCAATTGCGAGGGAGAGTCCAAGATAGGTAGACTGTTCCCTTTCCCAGCCCCCAGCTGCAAAACTCTGCTGAAGTAGCCTTAACCCTGGGAGGAAAAAGTGCCAACATGCCTAACCCCCTAAAGATTTCTGCTGTCAGTTTTAAACTTGTTTCTCTTCCTCACACTAGTAGGAAACAGCATGGATTAGGCTGGGAAGACCTGGTCAAGGAAAAGTCTCCTTGTTTGAGGGCCCTTCATCTGTCTCCCATCCTCCAGGGGCATGCGTGTCTGGCTCCTCTTGCCCTGCACCTCCATATCTGGTGGCTGCTCTGGCCAGCAGCTACTCAGGGCTGCTCCTTCTCGATAATTTCCACCAGAGCCAGAGGAAAAATGATTTGGAGTCTCCAATCTTAAGAAAAATAAATTTCAATTCTGCATCCTACTCCACGACACTTACCCTAATATAAAAACTAATGTGTTTTCCTCCCCAGGAAGTATTCTAGTAAAACCAATGCTCCATGAAGGGCCTTGCTTACCTGGTTTGAATATCAACTCCCAGCACAGCACCACTTACCCTATGTGTGGAAGTATAGGCTTGTGTGATAGACTGCAAAATCCTGGCACTTAGCACCCAACAAAATCTGGTCCCTGCCCATCTTTGCAGACTCCATTCCCACAAAATGTCTTCTACTTACAGACGTGAGCCCAGGTGGCAGCCCTTCAGAAAATTTTCATGATCTTGTAAGCTGATGTGATTTCTGTTGCCTATGGATCATAATATTTCTATTTGATGTATTAGTACATATTTATACATCTTTTTTTTTTTTTGCTAAATTCTGTCATAAGCTCCTTGAGGCCAGAAGCTATAATTGATAATATGTATATTATATCTTCCTATGGTAACAGATTCTAATGTGTTCTCCCATAATCCTTGACTCCCAACATATATCCCTTTGTGGAATCCTTCCCCTCAAGTGTGGACTCAAGCTGTGACTTGCTTCTGACCCACAGAGTATAAAAGGTGATGGGATATCATTCCTATGATTACCTAAGATGTTGTCATGCTAAGTAGACTCACCCTAGAGATGTTCCTTCTGGCTTGTTGAAGTAAGAGGCCATATGGAGGGAGGGGAGGCCTAGGTGGCAAAGACTACAGGTAGCCTCCAGCTGACAACTGGCAAAAAGCCAGTGCCTCCAATCCTACATCTATAAGGTAACCTCTGCTAACAATCTGAGTGAACTTGGAAGAGGGTTTCCTCCAGAGCCTCCAGTAAGGACTGTACCCCAAATGATACCCACCTGGATTGTAGCCCTAGGAGACCACAAGCAGAGCACCTAGGTAGGATGTGCTTGGATTCCACTTGGAAACTGAAATAATAAATGTATGTTGTTTTAAGCAGCTAAATTTGTGGTAGTTTGTTATATAGCAATAGAAAACTAAGACACCCCCCTCCTCCTCTGGACTGCCTTGACAACTGTGCCTTGTATGAAGGACATGCTCACTGAAGACTCACACCATGAATTCTTCCCAAATTAGCTTCTAGCTCTCCACACCCGTAACAGATACAAGCCACGGTAAAGTTTGAGGCAAAAACCTAAGCTTGTGTCACATATTTGTTAGTTTCTTTTCCTGCCTCGACCATCCTCATATCCAGGGACATATAAACAACATAGTTGAAGAAATAAAAGTAGGAAATCAAATCACTAGAGGAAAAAAAAGGAACACGAGGGCTAGTGTACTTGTTATGATGAATCATCTCACTCAAAACCTGAGAGTCCTGGCAGCTCGGTGAGGAAGAAGAAATAGCTGCGAGACAGAATGGCCGTAGCAGCCCTTCAGAGGAGACCATATTTTGTACTGGATCTGGATTTTTTTCCTGTTGTCCTTTAGGGTTAGAGCATGACCTGTAAAATTGGACTTCCTCTGGGCAGAGTTGCCTTATGCCTGAGGGATGAGTATCTTTGAAAGTTCATTGAAAAAGATTACATGTGTGTGATATATATATGTATATGTGCATATGTGTGTGTATGTGTTTGTGTATGTGCTTGTGTATGTGTATATGTTTGTGTATGTATATGTGTATGTGCATGTGTTTGTGTTTGTTTATGCGTGTGCATATGTACATGTATTTGTGTTTGTGTATATGTATGTGTGTATGTGAATGTATATGTGTTTGTGTTTGTGCATATGTATGTGTATGTGTGCGTTTGTGTATGTGTATGTGTGTTTGTGTATGAATATGTCTATGCCTATGTTAAGAGCTGCAGAACTACTTTTTGTCACATCACTACTCCATCCAAACCTCTTCCTACACTAAGATGACCAAACTCTGGCAGGGCTTCTAGTAACATAAGGCCATGTCCCTAAGATGACCCAGTTCTCACTGCTTTTTTGAGAAAGTTCAGGGCTGCCAACACGGTCAAGCACTGGATGAAACAATGATTTACTCACATAGAAAGAGCAGAGACAGAGCTAGATCAGCTCCAATAATGTGTGTTGGACCCCATGGCTAGTGGGGGTCCCCGACAGTTGACACAAGGCAATGGGGCTGTGCTCACCTATCTTTTGCTGCGGTGGAAGGGCCTCGACTCTTCCCCTGGAGCTGGAAATACTGAAGGCTGAAGGTGTGCCTGAGGATGGCTGACACATGCTGACGCAGAAGGAGCACATTACACCTGAAACAGGGAAAGATATTCCCACACAAGGTGACAAGCCCAGTGCAGACTGTGTGGGCCCCTTATCTCCCGGTAAGGACTGTTCCAGGCCCAGGGACCTTTCTTATGTGGCTGAGCAGACTGTACACATGAGATGCCTTGCTTAACAATTTACTACAAAGGGCTTACAATTGACAATATGTGGCAGTGGCATCTTTCTCAAGGACCTGAAAGCGATTTCTCTGGAATGTAATCATCAGGAAGAATAGGGCCTCTGTCTCCCAGTTTCTGTGGGAGGACAGAATCCTCATTTGTCAGCCTCAATTACCAGCCAGCAAACACAGCTGACTTGATGCGTTTAACTGACCAACCTGTTGTAATTTTTCACATCCCTGACCACCCCTCTCCCGATTCCCTCATTCCCCTTTGAAATGCCCAGTCACCACTGCACAAATTGGAAGGGAGCTCAGCTCTTTCTCAGCTATCAACAGTTGCTGAATAAAATCTATTTTAGCATTTTAACGTCTGGCTTTGTTGATTTTTGACTATATGTATATGTAGGTATATGTATGATAGGCACAAGATTTTATAGGAGACCAGAGGAAGAGTCTCCACACTCACCTAGGGAGGCAGGGATGGATTTCTGAGGGTTTTAAAACCATGTCAAGAAAGTCTGTTCCTAGAGTATTTGGGAGAAAAATAATTATGTAAATACTGGCAGCCAAATTCTTAAAGGAAATAAGCCACGTTTTTGCTTGTCGTTTTGTTTTTATTTCCTTCAGCAATTAACTTGGTAGCATAATTTGGCCTATTAGATCAGGATCAATCAGAAGTGGAAATAACTGCCCTGCATAGAAAGTAGAAAACATTTTGCACTTCCAAAGGCAATGGGGGTAGGGGGTTAATGGAGAGAGTGAGGACCCAGAGAGGCCAGGAGGCAGGATTTGGGAGAGTCCACACCAGAGAAAAGTTCCCAGTGGCAGGTCAGGCAAAGGATGTTAATTATTTTGCCTGAACAAAATAATTGAACAGGGTTCAATTATTCAAAGTTGTTTGTTGTGTGCACATCCCTAGCCCCACATCTGCACATGTAACCTGCACACCAATGCCCCATCTTTTGGCTCTACTTTTGTTCCACAAGAGGCCTGACGCATGATGCAACACTTAATTACGTTCCCCAAAGGAAAATCCAGTTCACAAACATCATCGCAGATGATGCCAGTGGAAGAATCGGAAAGAGGTTTTACATCATGCAGTCTTCATCTGTTCCCCTCTGATCTGTCCCTTCTTCCCCTGGCCTCACACACCTGCTCTGCCAGCCAGCGAGAGGAAGGACAAAGGGGGTATACTTCTCCAGAGTTACACTCAGAGGCTCGTGAACTGTGCAGTCACATAAGGGCCCAGGAGCAAAGAATCCCTTTTGAGATTTAATGCTCTGCTTTCATCCTCTTAAAACGGTTAATATCCTATCTGTGAATCTCTGTATTGTTAGTCTGATAGGACAATAGAGCCTGTGCCCGAGTACAGGAGACAGGTGTAGTAACACATCCACTGTTCTCCGCCTCCCCACTCACAGTCAGTGTTTGCAATACCCCCATTGGTACAGAATTTCAGTGGACCCTGGTGCATGGGACTTGAGCAGGACTCAAAGAGAGAACAAGCCAACAATTTCCATGGCTTCCACTCAAACCAGAACTTGTTTTGAATGCAGAAGGAGGACAATGGTGCTGTAAGAAACATGAAAGACCAAAGAACCCCATCATGTCCTTGCTCACCTGTGTGATGTCAGAGCAAGAGGTGATCAGGAGAAAAGTAAGTCTTTCAGGAACCCCAGGAGACGCTGGTAGGGATGGAGGTGGGAAGAGGAGAGCCATGATTTCCCCCTAAAGTATGAAGGAATTTCAGCCTTTAAAATGAAATATCAAAGATCAGGGAGTCTCCAGACGGCTGGAGGACATCTGAACAGTTCATGTCTGTGGCTAAGTCCCCAGGAGGATGAACGCTATTATTGGAAGTCAGTTGTTATTGGTTATGGTAACCCTGGCTGCTGAATCAACCCCTAGATATAATAAGAGTTCATCTCTCCCTTTCCAAAATGGAAATTCCTGATGATTAAAGGGTGGCTGTCCTTCAAGTGGAGATGAAAGGACCAGGGTCGCTTCTTTATTGTGGCCCAACCACCTTTATCACTCAGCTCTTCTGGTACTATGGTCCTCTGCATCAGTCTGCACAAGGGAAAGAGGTCTGTTGGCTCAGGCCTAGAAGTGACACTGATGACTTCTGCTCTCATTCTACTGGCTAGAACCCAGTCGCATGGCTACAACTTACAGCAAGAGAGGCTGGGAAATGTGGTCTTACCTGTGTAGCCAGGAAAAAGAGGAAATGGATTTGATGAACACTAGCCAATGAAGAAGTAGGGAAGGTACTCCAGGAACTAAAGTGATGGATGGCAAATGGCTGTGCAGAAGCAGGGAACTCCAACCCTACTGTGGTTTTCGGAATGCCTGTAACAGAGTTCTCAGCCCTTCCCCACCCCATGCCCACCTGCACGGGACTAGAGATGGTTGGAGCATTTAATGTGAAGAATGATATGAGTATCTGTAGAGGATGGGTGGGAGGCTCTCCTCTTCTCCTCCCTGCCTTCAAAGCAGTAAAATCAGTAAGGAGAGAATCTGCTAAGGTACCAAAGTCATGTGCTTCTTGACAACACAATCTCAGTTTATCAGACAGAGGCTAGAAGCCAGTGCTGCAAGTATAAAGAACTGGCATTTGGCTGGTATGTTCTTTGTCCTCTCTCCACCTTGAGCCTCAGGTGTGCTGGTGGTTGACACCACAGGAACGGAAGGCAGGATCAGATTTCAATGGGACTACCAGCAGGCACCTTACAACCCTAATCTGTTCTCCCAGGCACACCCAAGTTACGCTAATGGTTTTCTCAGGCTGGTGCTGCGCTGTGCTATCTTCTCTTTCAAATGCCTAGAGGAAGAGCCCAGAGCTTTCCAGGGAGACTGTGACATCCTCCCAGAAACATTATCCGTGGCCAGGCTGAGGTGTACTAAGGGTGAAGGAGCCGGCCATCTGCATTAACCAAGTCTAGCCAAGGAAATTGTTTCTGTCTGCTGGGGCTTGACAAATCAATTGATCTATCACGCTGTTCCCTGGGTTTCCTGAGAGGAAGGGCTCAGCTTTGCTGCACAAATACATCCAAGTATTGAGCGTGAGTAATAGACAGAAGGTTATCAGCAATCATATGAGAAAAGAGCCTTTCTCTAACATCACTTTTCAGCACTAAATTGCAGAGAAATCCATGCAGCTTAAAGGGATGAACCTGCCTCTTTACACTAAGCATCTCTCTTTAGTGATGCTGTCCCTGTCCTTCCCGGAAAGCTGCACAAGGGGCACTGCTAAAGGCTACTAGCCAATGCCCCACCTCCCTTCCAGACCCCTTTCTCCTGTGTCGCCTTTAGTGATGTTTGTGCAGTTTCTCAGCCTTCGCCACTGCCTCCATCAAGTTACCACCAAAACGTCCCAAAGCCACTTGAATTGACGGCTGCTGCAATCACAGGTGGGGCTGGCTGCGTAATTGGCAGGGCCTACTGCAAAATGAAAATCTGGGACCTCTTGTTCAAAATGCAGTAAAAAGTACCATTAAAGGTCCTAAAATACAAAGCTTGTTTTTTCCTCCACGGTTTGTCTCTTACTTTGTTATGGTATGTAAATTTTTTTTGGTTCAGTACTAGTATAAGTAAAGAAAAATGAAAATTCTACATTATTAGTTTGAATTTACTATTTGTACTCATATTGTGCAATACCAATGTTTTTTTAAAAATGTTTATTTATTTATTTTTTGGAAGAGAGAGAGTGGGGGAGGTGCAGAGAGAGGAGGAGAGAGAGACAGAATCCCAAGCAGGCTATGGCCGGCACAAAGCCTGATGCCGGGCTCAAACCCACAAACCATGGGATCATGGGATCCCATGGGATCATGACCTGAACCGAAACCAAGAGTGGGACGCTTAATCAACTGAGCGTCCACTGTGCAATACGAACTTTAAATGCAAATGTAAGAGCATTTACCTCTTATGTGAAATCACCAAAACTGCACAATTTTTATTTCATATCTCATATATATACATGTATATATGTTTAATTTTTATAAAACACTGGAAATGCTGAGCAAAGAACCCTCACTATTTTATTTCACTTTATATGTGCAAATCTACCAATATTCTCTATCTTTGGCTCCCAGATTTATGAGGAAGGAGTGAAAGAAAAGGTACTATGGGGTGCCATATCTTTTCCTTTTCCTTATATGTGCTCATTTTCAGTACATGGTTGGCTACTGCAGGGAAGTAAGAAGAGTAAGAAAGAATATGACAGGATTCCTTGGTCATTCAGGTTTCTTAGAATGTGATTGCCTTTCTTTTTGTATTCAAAGCAACTTCTGGCTTGAACAGAGAGCAGAGGCTCTTGGGGCTGTCAGCACCCCCTCTCTCTCCACTGTAGACAGAACATGCTTTTTTGTACTTGCTTGGAGTCTTGCTTGACTCCATGAATGGTGGATCCTTCTGGATTCTCTGCTCGTGCACATCTCAAAGGCTACATGCAAATGGTGCAGCAGAAGCAAGAACACATGCATACAGCACCTGTCACTTCTGATCATTCCCGTGTTCCATTGCCCCATTGGATTTCACATACAAAACACAAAGTCAAAGATAAAATTATCAAGAATTTAAGAATGAAAAAAAAAAGAATTTTAGAGTGACCACAGCAGAACATTAAACCAAGGGTTCTTCTGAACGTGACCCTGTGTGGCTGCATAGGTCACCCATCTGTAAAACCAACCCTGATGGTGAAGCACACCCAGAGAGAGTCAAGCCATATTATAATGGCTGGTCCTGCTTAATTTCCCCACCAAAACATTGACGACAGTAGCCAAGGGAGAGCACCGACATTTGCATCTTACTTTACTTGCATGGATTTAAAAAAAAATTCTTGGATCTTGATAGACAATAAAATATGAGGGCTAAAAATCCTGCACAGTTACGACAGTGTTAACTTAGATGTCATTATAATCAAGACTCCCTAAAGAGTATCCATGGGGTTCTCATATTAATTTCACCAAAGGACTGGTAAAAAGCCTTAGTTTGGTGTCACCAAGAGAATGTTCTGGTCTGTTCCAAAGTGTATTTTGGTGTCAAAAGGCCTACTCCATTCTCGTTCCATAGCAATCTTTGCTGTAATGTCTACAGGGGGCTTTATCCTCTGCTTCTTCTTATAAACATATGCATTGTTCTTGTTTAAGTGGTCTTGTTATCACAAAATGAACATATTTTTTCCACCTTTTTCAGGCATAGAAATAAAACATATTTGTGGTTAAAGATTAAAATGATACAGATAGTATGGAGAATTTAGAAATTTCCCATCAAATAATCTGTAAATATAGCAGCCATTAACATTTTTGTGAAGATCTTTCCTGACTTTTTCTATTCATACACACCTGTACTCCTAAATTCAGGCCACACACACACACACACACACACACATTTTATTTGTTGTTTTTCCAAAATGGTAGGATTCTCTACATACCATCAGCAGCTTCTGTTTTTCATTTCAGTATTGTGATCATTTTCCCATAGATCTACAGATCTCCCTATTAATACACAACATTACAATGCATAATTGTAATATTGTTTCTTTATCCAATTATATTGATTGATGTTTAGGTTGGGTTTTTTTTGTTATTTTGTTTTGTTTTTATGTCTACAAAGTGAAATAAGCACATTTAAGGGATATAAAAAGAAGGAATAAATTCTCTTCTTGCTTATCTCAATAGAGATCGATGATGACGTCTGAATTATCCTTCCAGTCACCACATGATCAGATGACAAACATTCCAGCCACCTGCCCCGTGCACTCCTGGAGCCCATTCCTGGCCTTGCCTGCTTGGGCTCCTTCTCCTGCGCAGACCCTGTAGCAAACTCCAATTGGGTCCCTCCTCCAGCCTACTTCTTTTTCATCCTGCAGCCAGAGTGGTCCTTCTAAAAATAGTTTTGCTGGTCTCATCTCTACTTAAAAACCTCTTCAAGGGCACAAGGTGGAGGGGTCATGCACAGAAGCTTTTGGTGTCTTTCTTTCATCAGATCCTAGTCCAACCTCTTTCTTCTCACTTTATTGTTGATGTGAGTGGACTTGTCTTATAACCTTCATGTCTCATTTTATAAATCATTGGAAGGTGAAGTTCAGATCATTTTGCTTCCCTTGTCTTTTCTTTTGACACATTGGCTCATCCTCCAGGATTCAGCACTTGAAACGTGCTCTAGCTATGGAAACTAGTTTGAATGGGAATATTAAGTGGAATTAATTATTGGCCAGAAGTTAGGTTTTGGAAATTTTAGAAACATTTTCTACTTTCGCCACCCGAGACTCAAATTATCGTTGTTACTGGAAATGGCTCTGATTGATTTAGCCAAAAGTAAACAGAAAGAAAGAGTTACAGCAGGAGGAAGGTAGCTCAGTGAGTTGAAGAAAAGGCTGACCAACTTGAGTTTGGAAAGTAGGAGAGCTCAAGCATGGTCAGTTTTGGACAGTGCCATTGCAATGTCTTCTTTGGAATTAAGATTCCCTGAAGAGAGAGAGAATTGGTCTACTGGGGGTGGGAAACCTATTGGCTTGGGGTATCTTGAGGTCAGGGTATTAATTTCTCTGGCTCCCTCCTTATTAGGCTGCAGGTTAGCAGTGGCTGTAATCCTTACTGGAGGTTACAGCTCTTTCTCAGTCCCCATAACTATTCCCTCTTCTTGAGTTCCAGGGGTTGCTCCCTGATGTTGCTAACCCTGTGTGGCTTCTCTATCCCTTATTGATTTCTGTTAAATCTACCCACACTTTTGTAAAATATCCCTTTATTACATTCTCCAATTACCCTAATTTGGATGTACTACTTGTTCCCTGCCAGAATCTTGACTTACATAGTAATTAGTACTGGGAGAAGTGGGCCCAGGACACAGGCTCTGAAAAAAAACAAGATTCCAAGATTGGGTTGTTCAAAGTTGAGGAGTGCATAGATAACCTCCTCGATGGGAGCAGAGGGAAAGGGATAAGCCACTAGTAATCATTGGCAAGCACAAGTGTCTTCTCTTACCCAATTTTCATCTGGTTATTTTTCCCATTTTCAGAAAAGTGATATACTCAATTGGCAGAATACTCACATTAGCTCTCTATTATGTGGAATGAAGATTGTATAATAGGAGGAGCCAAGTGGAAGCCCCAAAATAATAAGCTCAATGCAATGTGGCATTCTTTGGAGGAACTGCAAAGATTAGTGCCACCATCAGAGACTTGGGAGATGCAGGGGTGATTATTCCTACCATATCCGCATTTAACTAGTCTTGCTTGGCAGATCCAAGAGCCAGATGGGTCTTAGAGAATAATGGTAGATTGTTCCAGACTTAATAAGGTGGTTATGGCAATCACAGCTGAGGTTTTGGATATATCTTTATTAGGAAAAAAAAATCAATAACCACTCCTGGCACCTGGTTTTTCAGCTATTGATGTGTAAATGCTCTCAATAAATAGGTAGGAAAGGTGGCTGTCAGTCACTCTCCTTTTTTTGGCAACATTGGTGCTTATTCAATGAGCCCATGTAGAAAGTGGAAATAGAGGCAAAGATGGAGGCTTATTATGGATTTCTTATCCCCGAAGCTTATTTGGCCAAGGCCACTGTTGATTGCCCAGCTTTTCAGCAGCCATGGTCTTTAATAAAGCACAGAGTAGACAGTGATTTGTCCTCACAGACATAAATGTGTATCTCAGATACACTTTGGCTTTATTTTATCAGAATTCTTCTGCTGGAATTCCTATTTGTGGACCTACAGATGCCTTATCCATTGACATGGTATCTCACAAAAGCACTTATTTGGTGGCAAAGGATGTGTGGCAAAGGACTCTTACCTTTAGCATTTATGACTCTCCTGTCACCCAGAAGCAGATGACTTGATATTAATGGAATGGCCTGATGAAGAAAATCTTTCACAAGCAGGTGTCTTAAACCAGTGGTCAATAGCTGGTGATATGTTCTCTGTAGCCAGAATGCAAAGGCCTGGGAACTAAGAGAAATGAGAGTGGCTGCAGTATTGTTTGATGTTATCCCCAGAACCTTAAGAGCTGTACTCTGAGGAGAAATGTTCCATCAGAAAACAGCATCACAGCTCAACTAAATTGGGAGCTGAGGCTATTCCAAGGCCATTTTTGAGCTCTTCATGTCACTGAACTAACAAAGAAGGTGGGAAGTGGTCCCTTTACTGGCTGGGGTAATTGATATAGTGAACTTGTCAGACCAACTTCTGAAAATACTGAAATAAATTCACAACCAACTGAAATAAATGTTTAAACAAACTACCACAAAAGGAAGTGGATAAATGTAAAATATTTGTCAAGGACTTCTTCAAAGAAGCAGAAAGTAAAGTCCCAAGAGTAGGGAAATAATTACCTTATTCCCCCTCTTCCAAGGGAAATATCTGCCAAGATGTTCTGCCATCCTGGCACATATGCCTTTCGAGTTTGCAAGGCTTCCATGGCCATCTTTGTAATTTATTCTTCATATTCTACATAATCTTTATTCATAGCCACATCAGGATTTGATGATTGGCCCATAAAGTAAATACTGAGCCAAAAATTTATAGGCTTTAGCCAAGACTAAAATAATTGCCAAAAAATTCTTGTTTGGGAAGAAGGCAATTTTTTTCTTATTGGCATCAGTGTTCTACTGCTTTCTATTGCAGGATGCCTTAAGCACCATGATTCTGCAAAAACACTGCACTGACTTGACATCAGAGGGAATGACCACTAAATCCCCTGGACTATTGGCTAGTGGTCTGCCAAATATGGTGTGGTTCAGATTCGGATTCAAGGTCATAGATCAGGAGTGATAAAGCAGTAGCAGTGAGACAGTAGTATGGTCTGGAAGCTGGGTCGTTGTCCATGACTGGAGACAGACAGCTTGGCAAGGGAAAGATCTTGCCATCCTTTGTCTGAGGGTATACAGTGGTATTCAGAGAATCTGCAAAGCTACATTAGGAGCCACGGGCAAAGAACAGTTGTGATTATACCAGCTAGATGAGACTCATGGCTATAATGGTTTCAATAGTCACCCAAAGGCTACTGCCAGCTTTTAAGATGAAGCTACCTGCTCAAGTCTGCCATGCCTGGCCAGATTCTACAAATGTAAATGGTCTTTGATGATTATGCCCTCACTGTCCATATCTTCTGACAGAGGCAGTATTATCAGTTGTTTGGAACTTGGGTTGAGCATATAAATCCTAACTCTGACATCTACTGGCTGTGGGTCCTAAGACCTATTACATAACATTTCCCCAATTCTCAGATTTCTCATAAAAAAAATGGGAATCATATTTCACAGAACTAGAACAAATAATACTAAAATGTGTAAGAACAAAAAGGGAATCATAATATTGACTTCATAAGGATATTGGAAGCATTAGATAAGATCATGTTTGTAAAGCACCTTAAATAGTGTATAGTACATATCAAGTCTCGATAAATGATAATTTCATTTATCAGCATTATCATAACCATGAAGGCAGTTTCTCTAGAGTCCAGAGGGGAGGAAGATTCAAACAGCCTTGGAGCTGGTCTCCTCTTTGATGCATCTTTCATGAACTGGGTTGGGCAAGAGTTGCACTAATAAAGACTCTGAGATGGTGAAAATGAGAGGAATATATTTGAGTCATTGGTATGACCAATGTATAGTATAGTAAAGACCATGATGATTGAAGGCCACCTGCATGAAAGAAGGAAGAGATATACCATGGCAAGAATACTCTTAGGAAAATGACTAAGGTTAGAGGAATAAGACAACCAGAATAGGAAATGTACTGGGAAGAAAGCCTCAATGGTATTTCTAACACCAAAGAAGAAGCAACCTAAAGAGTGAGGTGTCATTCAAAATGAGGACTAAGAATGCCATTGAATTTGGCAGGAAGGAGGTCTCAGTCTCATTAAATGAGCAGTTTCCATGAAATGGCACATATATTGGTCAGAGTTCAATTAGAGAGGAAAATCCAGTAGGATACATACGTTGATTGTAAATATTATGGATTATAATATTTATTATAATTTGTATACATTATAAATATTAATATAAAATGTGTTAGTTATTGGTTAATTAATAAAAATATTAATGATAAATATAATATGCTAGGGTGCCAGTGTGGCTCAGTCGGTTAAGCGTCGGACTCTTGATTTCAGCTCAGGTCATGATCTCAAGATAGTGAGCTTGAGTTCCACATCAGGCTCTGTGCTGACAGAGGAGATCCTGCTTGGGATTCTCTCTCCCTCCTTCTCTGCTCCTTCCCTGCTCTCTCTCTTTCTGTCTCTCTGTTTCTCTCAAAAATAACTAAACATTTAAAAATGCATACATAGGGGCGCCTGGGTGGCGCAGTCGGTTAAGCGTCCGACTTCAGCCAGGTCACGATCTCGCGGTCCGTGAGTTCGAGCCCCGCGTCGGGCTCTGGGCTGATGGCTCAGAGCCTGGAGCCTGTTTCCAATTCTGTGTCTCCCTCTCTCTCTGCCCCTCCCCCATTCATGCTCTGTCTCTCTCTGTCCCAAAAATAAATAAACGTTGAAAAAAAAAATTAAAAAATTAAAAAAAAAATAAATAAATAAAAATGCATACATAATATGTTAATTCTTCTTAATATATTATGGTATTTATTACAAGAAGTTGAGTTACATAATTGTGGGGACTAAGTTAGCTACCCCAAAGTCCATAGGATAGGAAGTTCAGAACAAAAGACCATGTCAGGCTAGAAACCCACGGGTCCAAGCTGAAACTTATTGTCCACAGGCAGGCAGGTAGGAAGGAGGATCTAATGGGAAAGGGGAACCACTGAGAAGCTAGCTGCTGTCTGTGGTCTCTAGCTCAGGAAAGGCCTAAGCTCTCTTTTAAGAGGCTTTTGATTAAGTAAGGTCCATCCACAATCATCTCCCTTTTTTTGAACTTCAAGTCAACTGATAAGACCGTTTATAGTTTACATCTATAAAATCCCTTCACAGTAGCATTGGTATTAGATTGGTAGTAGATTAGTATTTCATTTAACTGGGAGAACATGACAAAATAGCTGCTTCTGTCCTTCTGTCCTCAAATTCACAGAAGGGAGTATCCCTTGTAGCCTGCCCTAACTAGAGATACTAGAAAGGTAATTTTCTGGTAGTTCAGAACAAGAAAGAGAAGCAGAACAAGAAAGAGATATGTGCAAGGGATGATCTCAATGGAGAGCAAATGAATGAAACTGCAGTTGGAGAGGGTAAGTAGCAACAAGACCTCATTGTTGTCTAGAGAAGGATTCAGTGCTGGGAGAGGCAATTCACCGTGGGCCCTCAGCCTCCCTACACATTCTTGCTGGGTATGCCCAAAATGCAAGGCCCAGCCTCCTCCATACGTAGGATATTTCTCAGAGTTGTGTTTGCAGAAGGCAATCTTGAGGGATGATGGTAACATCTCCCCCCAAACAAAGAACAGTCTTGTCTTCACTTGCTATAAAAGCAATAAATCCCTAGTTTTAGTGTTCCCCTCCTGTAATGTAACCTATGCCATGTGTGGGCACTCGCCATGGGCTTTCTCTGTCTCCTTCATGGGCCTTGGTGGTGGGGATTGGGAACCAACTGACATAAACCAACATAAAGCTCTGACTACTGCTTTTGCCATGAATCATAAAGGTCTTTGTCTCTTTGGCCACGAGTCTTATGTCTTCTGCCAGCATCCACAAAATAGTAACAGGCTAGTTAATTCGTGTGTAAGCAGGCTAAAATCTCAGACCCTTCATGATTCTTGACACCCAGATGAAGAGAAACACACTTCTAGTAACTACTAAAAGCACTAGACTTTAAATCTAGCAGAAAACCATTCCCAACAAAATTTTTAAAATTTAAAATTTTATTTAAAATATTGGTTTATTGGTCTTTATAATCTGGAAAGAAAACTAAGCATATCCTCACCTAAGCTCCAGAGTCTAGCTCAACTGTATTTTATGGACAGTGGAATAGTCTAGCGATCCAGTTGTAGAATCTTAAGATCTTGGCTTGACTGTAAGCACTGAGCCTTGTTTTCCCCAAGTCTAAACTGGGGACACTAATACCTGACACTTGCAGCGTTACTTCATGGGTTATGTGAGAGCATGCGTGGTATACAAGTGAGATACTGTGGACATCTCACAAGTGTTGGTTCTCTTTTCTTCTCTTTCTTCTGACTCCTATCCCACACACAGCCTTAGAATTGTTTTCTAGTTTTTGCATAGATTTTGCCTATGTTTTCACTCAAACCACTGACATTCAGTATTGTCTGACCTTGAGATACCTTATAGAAGATCCAACCATTAACTGGTTTCCATATTTCTCTCTCAAGAGTTCAGTGACTTACAGCCTAGCTTCTCCTTTTCAGTCTATGTTTCAATCCACAGTCTTTTTTATGGTGCTGCTCTCTATGTAATAAGTGCCATTTTCAAGCACTTAACATTTACAAAGAGTGTTCAGAGCATCATGTTATATATGGCAACAATAGGATAGTCATCCACTCTATAGACCATTAAGTGGAAATGTTACACTGTCATCCAAGGTTGCACCTTACTTTTTCCAAGGTCGTTGGTAAATGGCAGAGCTGGAATATAAACCTTGCTGTTCTGACTCTGAGTCTCATGCTCTTCCCCGCCTTATCGCCTGCTATATCACTCTGTTTTCTTCCTGTGTCTGTTTGGCCCGCCTCTGGGTTGGTTTTTCTGAGGTCTCTTTTCGACAGTGTTTTTGCAATAACCCTGTGTATTAGTCAGGGCTCTTTCAATTTCAAGTGACAGAAATCCCACTTAAAAAAGATTTATTGGCTCATGTACAGAGAAGGATGGGGAATAAGTGGTGTTAGGCACTGCTGGGTCTGAGGGCTCAGAGATGTCATTAGGGTTGTTTTGTTTTTTGTTTTTGTTTTTTTTTCTCCTCTCCACTTCTCAGTCCTGCCTCTTTCTGGTTTTGGCCCCATTCACTTCCTGCAGATATGTTTCCTTTTTGTGGTGGCAAACATGGCGGGCAACAACTCCTACATAGCTTTCCACTGCTTCTTATTCTAGGGGAAAGAAAGTCATGTTCTTCATCTGTCTGTATGGAATTGGCTCCATTTGGATCATGGACCTATCCATGGGGCCAATCACTGGCCAGGGTGAAGGCGTATCATGATCAGCCAAGCTGGTGTCACACATCTATTCCTTCACCCAGGAATTGGCGTTCTATGTCTGGCAGTTAGTTCATGAGGGTCGCGTCATTAGAATAGGGCAGCATGACTCAGGGGTAAGCGTCAGGGAAGGGGATACCTGAGAGCAAAGGAAAACAAAACACAATAGAAGCAAACTGCACCCCTCCACACCAGATGGCCACCAAACCTTACAGTCTAGATTGTCACCGAGAATTCAAATTTCAAATATTATAAAAACTGATATATGTTTTCCCTGAATTTTTTACTTGAGATTTTATTCTTTGCAGTAAAGACTATCCACTAAATTTCATGTGATTTAATTTAATACCTGTGAAAACCTTTTCATAAAACTAAATTAGAATTCGGGAGAAAACGTGCTTGTCAGACCACACATCCTGATTTGGAGCTCATAAAACGTGATTCTGCTCAGTAAGGACAGCAGAGTTGATGGGCTTGTTGGGGGGGGGTGGGGGTGGAGGTGGGGGTGGGGGGGCGTGGGGGGGGTGTCTGTCAGTTCCTCCACCTGCCCACCTACGGGACTCCATTTCTTGGCGGGGAAGGCAGCCTGCTCGAGCGCTCATTGAATATATATTTAATGGTGCGACATTTACACGATGCCAAGGAGGCTTTGAAATGACTAAATTTAAAATAGATCTTAATACCTAAAGCAAGAGAGAGAGAGCAGAAGGAAATGAAGCACATTCTGTGAGTTAAGAAGACACATTACAAGAGAGCTAAAACCAAATATGCCTGCAGATTTCCAAAATAGACATTTATTGTGTTGTTTCCCATGTTTTTGTCTCTGTCTCTTCCTTTCCCTCTACCCTAGAGGTATTGGGCAAATTAGTGAACAATAACAATGATGATAATAATAACAGCAATTACTCCTGTTCACAAAGTACTTACTCTGTGCCAAGTACTTTACCAAGATTTTTAGATACAATATCTCATTTAATCCTCACAATCACAGAATGAGTATGATCCCTGTTAATAAGATGAGGCAGGAGGTTTAGGGAGATTAAGTGTCTTGTCCAAGTTCATTCAGTTGGTGATACTTTTATTTGTTTTCTCTTTCTATTGCAACAAATTACCACAAATTCAGTGTCTTTTTTTTTTTAATTTTTTTTCAACGTTTATTTATTTTTGGGACAGAGAGAGACAGAGCATGAACGGGGGAGGGGCAGAGAGAGAGGGAGACACAGAATCGGAAACAGGCTCCAGGCTCCGAGCCATCAGCCCAGAGCCTGACGCGGGGCTCGAACTCACGGAGCGCGAGATCGTGACCTGGCTGAAGTCGGACGCTTAACCGACTGCGTCACCCAGGCGCCCCACAAATTCAGTGTCTTAAAACAACACGTGTTTATCATCTTGCAGATGTGGAGGTCAGAAGTGTGAAATGGGTCTCACTGGGCTAACATCAAGGTGTTGGCAGGCCTGTCTTCCTTTCTGGAGGCTCTAAGGGAGAATCCACTTTCTTACTGTTTCTAGCTTCTAGAGGCTGCCCTCATTCCTTGGCTCATGGCTGCTCTTCATCACCAAAGCCAGCAATATTAGACCGAATCCTTCTTACCCTGCCATCTCTCTGCTTTCTCCATCTTTTGCCTCAATATACCACTTTTAAGGACCCCCGGAATTACATTGGGCCCACTAGATTATCCAGGACAATCTCCTTATTTTAAGACCAACTGATTAGCAGACTTAATTCCATCTGCACCATTAGGTCTCCTTTGCCATGTAGCCAAACATATGCACAGGTTCAGCGGTTTGGGACATGGAATCTGTAGGGGCCATTATCCTTCTTTCTATAAGACTGTCCTGATTACTCTCCTCCTGATCTCCCTGGCTCCTGATCCTTGGACTTGGCATTTGAACCCTTAGTCCCAGCTTGCTCCTTCAGCACTCTCTAAAGATACTGGCTACACTCCCAGCCTCTGGCTGTTAGGCTCCTGGTACTTCTGTTAAGATGGCTCAATCCCAGACACATGTACACATATTCACAGATACACACAGACTTCCTCTAGGGAAACTTGGAACATACTGAGCTTCTCTGACTCCTCACTGAGTACACATTTGCTGAGCCCCAACTATATGCCAGAGATACAAGATCACCTCTGCCATCAAGATGCTCATAATCAGAGGGAAAACACACAGGTAAACCAGTGATCACAGACCTTGTGGTAAAATGCGCAGAGTGCTGTGGGGGCAAAGTACGGGGGTGAAGGGCATATTAGGGAAGGATTCAAATGGGGACGGACACTCGACTGGAGTCCTAAGTCATGAATAAGAATAGTAAGGCAGAGATAGAGAGGGGCAGACTCTAGACAGAGGGAACAGCACGTACATAAACATGGAGAGTACGAGAATGTGGACGCTTTGGAAATGCAACTAGCCTGGTTTGAATGGAACACAGGATCCAATTCAAGATGAGGGCCACATGGCATGAGGAGAAACCAGTTTAACTAGTTTCAGTAAAGACTAGGGTAAAGTAATAACCCCAAAGTTATTACAACACCCCAAATAAGATAGATCTTCTCTCTCACGGAGTTGTCTTGCTAGCCTAGATTGGTGAATAGCTTTGCTATGTGATGGTCAGGAGCCACCGGTGCATAATTGAGAACAGGTCACTGCAATGTCTGGTTCCAGCTTAAGGGAACAGAAAGTGAAGAAGTCTGGGGCAAGCAATTTCCTTTTCAGCAAGTAAGGCGGGGCTGGATTAAGGGGACATTATCAGCCATGTGACAGCATTTAAACTTTATCCTGAAAACAATAGGACATCATTAAGGGGTGACAGATTTCATTTCAAAAATGCAAATTCTAGCACCGAGCAAGAAGAGTAGACTGGACAAAGGCAAAACTAAGAAGTAGGAAATCCATTTTATAAAGATGCCTTTAGCAGAAACCCAGGGGAGAAGTGATAAGAAAAGAGTAGATGGAATTGAGTTTGTGGAAGCAAATACATGAAAGAGTTTTAAAAATGAGAAAGTATTCAATTGTTAAATGCTACAAAGATGTCAAGCAAAAAAAGGACTGGGTTTGGCATTAGGAGGTCATTGATCAGCTTGCTGAGAGGACTTTCAGGGGAGCGTTGGCACAGAAGGGGGTGGAGAATTGGAAATAAGGAATGTAGAAAAATTTCCAAGATGTTTGGCTAGGACATAGGCATATAAGGTAGTAGTTTCTTTGTGGTTGTTTGTTTATTTGTTGGTTTTTGTAAATATGGAAGAGCTTGGAGATGGAAGGTTAAAGATAAATGTGAAAAAGGGGTAATTAATGAACAAAAGTGGTTAGCAGGAGGGAAAGAACAGGATCCAGGGCCCAAAAGAGGAAATAAATTCAGTGACAGAAGATAGATCCAGAGCCATAAAAAAACCCATTTTTCCCTTCAACTGAGACATTTAGAGAAAATGCCGGAGAGGCTGCCAACCGTCAGCATAATGATGGAAGATCATAAACCAAGGGCAGTAAGGTCCATCTGTGGTCTAAGGGTTTACTTCCCTTTCAGAAAGTTAGTACTGGATGCAGGACAATTTTCAGCGATTAGTAAATTTGACCACAAGGCAAGACTATGATATGAGTGGAGTCTAACTATTACTATGACATATAATTAATTCCCTGCGGGTATGACCAGAATTATCTTAACAGCCACAAAGAGACGGACTGGAATGTCACTTTGCTTCCTCTCAATCCTCTTCTTCCCACATCCCCAAGTGTTTTCCCCTTAAGTGGATTCTGTACTAAATCATCATAATGATGGGCCCTCCTTAACTCAGTTTGTTCTTCTGCCCGTGGCATCCATTTCCGCTCTCCTAATTCACGGAGTTCCACGTTGTTATTGAAGCATTTCCCTGGGGATCTTTTAGGTGTCTACATCCTAGTTTCATTTTAGTATCTTCATTGTATCTTTTGCATTACATCAACAGTCTGTTAGTTTCAGACTTTGCCTTATGGTACCAAGTCGATTAATATATGATTTTGAAAACGTAAATATGCACACATACGACAAAGTGCATCAAAGTCGACAGAACAAAAGAAGCGGTTTGTGTTGGCCCACAGGCTGCAAAACCATGCCGTATAATAAGCACAGCACCTATAAAGAGGAATTGGGTTTGGTTCCTGCCCACTCAAATAATGTGTATGAATTTCTCGGTGGGATTCATTGCAGGCATTCAAATGCTGATTTTCTTTCTTTCTTCACTCTCACAGGGTTCACTTTCAAATGGGGGAGATGTAACTACGGCATAAATACTTTTAAAAGGAGGGGAAGGGAACTACAGAGAAATAGGATTCTATACATGAAGGAACAGAGACAGGAAAAAGCTCACAGCATTCAGAGAAGAATAAGTAAAAACAAGTCCACCCTGCAGTGTTCTCCAGGACCTTGTTAACAACTACATTCAGATGTTAATAAATCATTTTTACTGAAATTTTTTGGGGATGGGAGAGGAACCTGGATTAAAGTTATTTTGTTTTGCGACATCACCAAATAAGGATCTAGGCTATTAAATTACACAGCAAATGCCCATTTTGATTTGGCTTGGTTGGCTATTTATTTATTTATTTATTTGGACAAATACAGTCTGGATTTCATTTCCCAATGTTCCTAGTGGCAAACTTCTTGGTAGTATTTGAGAAACATGCTTTGGTATATGACACTTATTACCTAATAGCCTTGTGATCTGGGTTAAGTTATAAAATCTTTCTTCCTCAATTGCCTCATTCTCATAAGGTTGTTAGGATTAAATAAGATAACCATATAAAGTCCCCTGGCACATAGTAAGTGCTCAATAAATGGTAGTCACATTGGAGGAGGTAATCAAGAGGACATGACAGGCAGCTGACTTGAGAGTTGGACCCAGGCAATCAGAGGCTCCTCATTCCCAGTCCTGTCCTTGGCATATACACTCTGCCTATCATGCCCACGGTAGGAACAGCATGAGGCATCAGTAGAGACAGTCCGCCATGTATACATGCACTCTCTCACACATTTGTGAAATGCATTACATTTAGTGTGTGTATGTGGGTATGTGAGAGAATTAGAAAAGAATGTGTGTCTCCTTTCATTCTGCCACTTTATATTCATAAGAAAAAAAGAAATACTGAATAAAATGTTAACTAATTTCCCCAGATTACCTGGTCAATATAACAGTGTGTGGGGAAAGGGATACTGATAACAGGGGGCCCTGCAACAATGGCAACAATGGCAACAATGGATTGAATATCCCTTTAAAACTAAGCTGATCCTATGATTATTGTGTTTGTTTGTAATCACAGCCATAGCTCAGGGGTAAGAAGAGTAGGCAAAGCTCTTTGCCATTACTCTAAAGTATCTAGATAATAACAATAACCCTGCTATTGAAGTAGCAAAAATTATAAGGATATCTTTTATAGCATGGTTAAAAGTGGGGAACATGGAAAAGAATTTAAATTTCCAAGAATTGGGTAAACAAACAATGACAAATTCATACAATAGAATATTTTTCAGCTATAAAAATGATGCTGCAGAACGGTAGGCAATAACCTGGAAAGATATTAAAACATACTGTTAAGTGAAAACAGCAAGTTATAAAACATGTACATTCGATTATTTTTGGCTAGGAAATACCACCTATCATTTATTCACCTCGCTTGCCATCAATCACCCACGTATTGAAGTGTATGCATCAAACTGTGAAAACTAGTTATCTCAGTATGAAAAGATTATTGGTCATTTTATGTTTTATTTTCTTTTTGCTTATCTTTATTTCTTTGGTATTTTTTCTATGTTGACTATCTCTTACTTTTTAGAATGGTAAGAAAAATAAGAAAAAAATAAGAAAAATAAATACTATGGACTATAATGAGAGAGAGTCACAGTGAAAGAGAGTGAGCAACAGTGTGAGAGGGAGTATGTTTATGAAAGAAGAAAGAGAACATTCATTCAAAGACAGACTGGTGTCTCCGGGCCTGAAACTCTGCTTCTGGTTTTCAACCTACCTTCTACGTTAAAGTCATTCAAGCCTTGTTTCCTGATGGATAACCAATCCTTTTGGCTATGATGTGTCTCCCTATGGCTCATACCTATAACCTGAAACTGACTCCAGCCTACGTTCCAGCCCCGCTTGGACCCCACCTCCCTAAACCTATGTAGTTATGATATGAGAAGATTTTGCTCTAACTTGGAAGTTGGACCTTAGATGATATACCAGCTGTGTCGATTTTATGATTGGTGGGGATTATTTACAATACATATACATATACATACATGAAGTAAACCTCTAGTTGATAATGGAGGTATAAATTAATTGCCAATTGTCATTTATTAATTCTCTTAGCACTTTTTTTTCTTGACACCTAGATCAGTTTTCTGAATTATATTACCTGCCCCTGATCCCTGGCATATATTATATAAATGTGAGTATAAATTTTTGTAAATTAAAACTTATTTGTAGATAACATTTCAGTAATTGAAATTTTAATATATTGGGAAGTGATTTTAGTACTTATAGCTTTATTCCTTAATGTTAAAAATTAAACATTCAACATTACTTTAAAGCTGGTTTTCTAAATCTTTTCACTTATTCACCGATAATGAAGAACAAAATTTAACTCATCTGGTTCAATTTTTTAAGTTTTTTTTTGTTTATTTCTGAGAGAGAGAGAGAGCACAAGCAGGGGAGGGGCAGAGAGAGAGAGAGAGAGAGAGAGGGAGGCATAGAAGCAAAATCAGAATCTGAGCTGTCAGCACAGAGCCCGATGTGGGGCTCGAACCCACCAACCAGGAAATCATGACATGAGCTGAAATCAAATGCTTATCTGACTGAGCTACCCAGGCACCCCTCATCTGGTTCCATTTTAATGAAGGGATGGTGCTATGGGCTGAATGGGTCCCCCTAAAATTCATATGTTGAAGTCCTACCCCTCAAAATGGTGGCATTAGGAGGCAGGCTTTAGGATGTGATCAGATCATGAAGGCGAAGCCCTCCTGAATGGGATTAGTGACCTTCCCACTAAGAGAGATCTTTCATCCCTTCCACTATGTAAACTTAGAGCCAAAAAACAGCTGTCTAGTAAGTGGGTTCTCACCACAGAATCAGACTACACCTTCACCTTAGATTTCCCAGCCTCCAGAACTGTGAGAAATAAATTTCTGTCTGTTAAGCTACCCAGTTTATGGTATTTAGTTATAGCAGCCCAAGCTTATTAAGACAAATGGTTTGCTGAGACATGTGCAGGGTCGAAGGAACAAAAAAGGATGTGGAGACATCCAGGAACCAGCAGTGTAGGAAGTTGTTAATTGGGTCTTAGACCTAAAGGGGCAAGAGGAGACAGTACAGCTTCTGGAGCCTAGGAAGAGCTGGTGCCATAGAAAGGGGCCACACAATGGGAGTTGTGGTTGTGGAGGACACAGCCATACCAGAAGCAAAGTGCAGGAGAGGGGCACGGGAAGAGGTACTTACTGTGTCTGTCTTTCCGTTTTCCAACCTCTCATTGCCTGTAGCCAACGGGTGGCCACCTGGCAAGAAAGCCTGGGCGATGTGGTCTACAGGGGTCAGGACAGGGACCAAAAGAAGAGGATGGAGAACAAAGAGTGAATGGCAAACGGGGAAATAAAAGTAGTGTATTCACTCCACACATTTTTTTTTTTTTTAACTCATTGCTATGTTCCAGACATTGGACTAAGTGTTCTTGATTTGCTGAACTTAGTTTGAGGTTTGTGAATAGATGAGTTGGGCACAGCTTTAGAGGAAATCTCTGTTTTCCTGAATATTATTTCTATTTACAGTATTTCAATAGGGACAGCGCTTCGTGGATTAGACTTTCAATGAGCTTTGCTACCTTTTGCTTGTGCTTGCTCTCCTACATAATGGCACACTTTGAAAAGCCATAAGTATAGAACAGGCACGACTTTGTATAATTAAGCTCAGGAGTAAAATCTTGGAATTTTACATAAGGGATGTTTCTTGGCTCTTTGTTGGCTTTTAAGAAAAAGGACAAATAAGGACACAGAACACAGGAGATAGGAGGCAGGAACCAAAGCAAATAACTTAATGAGCTATTCAAGAGGGAATTCACAAACTGCTTCCTAAGCCTTGATGAGAAATATGGAGGCATGTTGGTGAGGAGCTCGTATTATTATTACTGGGAACATGTTGTATGGAGAAAGGCAATGGATTCTCAAAAAAGAAACATTCTGATAAAAATCAGAAATTACAGAACATGTTGCTTCATTCAGAGCTATACAATCCAAACCATGGAGTACTGAATCGGCTGTATTCTGCCCTCTGGCAATTTTGGAAAACATTTCATTGCTTTTTAAGCACTATCCCCTTCCCTCCCTTCAGAGAGGCCAAGCAGAAGACTTTGGATAGTATATCTTATATCACACAGTTGATTAATTTCTTTGCTACTTTATAGAAACTAGTATTTCTAATGAATGTATAAGGTTTGAAATTTAGAATATCCACCTTCTGATTCAGGTTCCGTCACTGTGTAAACTTGGACATGACACTTCATTTCCCAGGGCCTCAAGTTCCTCATCTGGAGAGATCAGCTGGAAAACACAGGGTTTACCTAAGCTTTATGAAGTGATTGAATGCATGAATTGTAAAGAAAATTGTATCAGTACGTATCTATGTGTACATGGTCCCACTTGCGAATAGGGGATCAATACCATTCATCAGATTCCCCAAGAACTTTGTGTTCCCTAAAAACAATTATATAAATCTGAACCAAAAATATTAAGCAGACCCCATTTAATTTTAATTTTTAATTTTTTGAGAGGGAGAAGGTGCACACACGCACAAGTTGGGGAGAGGGGCAGAGGGAGAGAGAGAGAGAAAAAGAGAGAGAGAGGGAGAGAGAGAGAAGAGAATCTCAAGCAGGCTCGATGCTTAGCACAGCTCAGAGCCTGACGGGGTAGGGGGGCTCGATCTCACAACCCTGGGATCATGACCTGAGACGAAATCAAGAATCAGACACTCAACTGACTGAGCCACCCAAGCACTCCAGGAAGACCCTATTTTAAACTAAGAAATTCTACAACTTCATAAAAAATCTTTGGTTTACATAGCAATTTCAGAGCTGTCTCAAGTCCTTTTCTTGAGCTTCAATTTATAGCGGTTTTGCCAATTCTAGCTTTAAGCTTCTATTCTCTTCCCAGTTTTAATGATCTATAACCAAATAAATCAGATTTTTAACAAGGAGATAAGCCATCAAATATATTAGAAATATTCACGTTTAGAAGATCATTTTTAATATTAGAAACATTCACATTTAAAAGATCATTTTTACAATATAAGTAAATATGCCCTATTTTATCTGTTTTAAAAATCATCATTTTAATATTTGGTTTCTCATAACATGCAAGGAACTGTAGCTTGAGATATTTAATAGAATTTTGGAGTAAGAAGTTCTTGCAGCAGCACTGTCTGAAAGAACTTTTTGAGATAATGGAATGTTCTATAAATTTGTACTGTCTGATACAATGGCTGCTAGTCATATCTGGCCACTGAGAACTTGCAGTGTGGCTAGTGTGAATGAGGAATTAAATGTTTGATTTAATTTAATTTAATTTAATTTAATTTAAATTGTCACACATGGCAAGTGACTACCACATTTGATAACATAATCTTAGAGAATGCCCCATGTAATACATATCAGGAGCTAAAAACCTCACGGCACTTCCTGTGATGCAGAATTTCTCAACAGAAACACTGTTGAATAGGGCCAGATAATTCGTTGTTTGCAGGGAGGGAGGTTGCCCTGTGCACTGGAGTGTATTCAGAAACATCCCTGGCCTCTCCCCACTAGATGCTGTTATTACTGGATCCCCAGACGTGACAATGTCTGCAAACATTGCCAGTTGTCCTCTGGAGGTTATAGTCGTCCCAGGCTGAGCACTACTGCCTTTAAGTAAGTTTTCCTTGAGCTTTGTCTTGAAAGTACTCAAGGACGAGGCACCTTACCAGATGGACCAATTCTGTATTGGATTCTTGAAATTAGGACATTATTCCACATAAGTGGATGCCCATAAAGTCTCTTCTCTGGACTTAGTTCTTGTTGGCAATTCTAGTAAACTCTTTGTTGAGGAAGAAGGAGGAAATAAACAAGCTAGTTGAAATGTGTATTAACAGGAAGCTCAACACATAGTGGTTAAGAGTGTGAGCTCTAGAACTAGAGACAGGGGTTCAATTTCTGGTTTTGTCAGGAGCTAGCTGTGAGTCACTTGTAAGGTAATTCAGTTCTCTGTTTCTTAGATTTGTCACTTGTAAAATAGGAACGATAATAGTAATGAGAGTTGTTTTAGAATTACATGAGAATGTGAATAATATGCTTGGTTATTATTATTTTAAGTAATAATGACAAGAATATTCTACTATCGTGTTGTGTTACTTGTTATAATATTTTACCACATGTGATCCTCCCAATGATTTTATAGATAATGGTGTTCCATCTGATAAATGAAAAATGTGGAGGCTCTCATAATTTCAGTGGTGTGCCCAAGTACATGCTTGGTGAGTTGAGAAAGCTAGATTCAAACCCAGTTCATTCAGTTCCAATGTTAGTGTTCTTTCTGCCATACACAAAGAATTCTGCCTGATCTCACCATCTTATGTTCTGTGTCTGTGAGGGATCAGTCTATGTGTACCAGGTATGGAGAGTTTTACATAGTCATCAGGGATTTATTTATGTAACCTTTGGAAGGGCCAAGGTGTGAAAGAGAAGCAACCCTCCATGATCTCAGCATGAAACACCAAAGCCAGAAATTCTCAAGAACTGGTGGAAAGCTGTTGTGAAGCTGCATCTGACCATGCATCTAGACACAATCACCTCTGCAGGATAAGGCCTCTGCTTCTCTTCTGCTTCCAGATATCTCTCACTGATGCTTTTACCTGGATCCTGCAGAGAATGGCATTCTGGGAAATGTAGTTCCTGCTTTGCTTCTGTGATGCAGAGGAGATGTAGATGGGGATGGTAGTGATTCTGAGCTGGCAACCAAGAATCCAGCACCTAGCTAAGGCATTCACATAGTCACCAGTGGATTATATGACCCAGGGTGATATGTGGGAAAGGTCATGGAACCAAATGCTCCCTTTAGCACCAATAATTATCAGTGAGTAAGTCATTTCACCTCTCAGGCTCTTTGCCTATCAGAATTAAGTAAAATAACACACAGTGAATGATTCTCACAGAATCTGGAACACAGCGAATGCTCAGTTAGTGTTGGTTGTTGCTCTGCACAGCTATAGACAGACAGGTATATTCTGAAGGCTATTTTCCCTGAGTGTTCTAAATGGTTCAAGGGAGATGATTTGGGGGCAGAGGTTACTAGTTGCCCCAATATCCACTCTTCCTTTCTTCCACAGTGATAGCCTGATGAAGATCATATTTCTGGCCTCTTTTGAAGCTCACATTCTCACCTGCATCTGTGGGGGGAGGTGCTGGTGTACCTTCCAAGTCTGGACTTTGAAGGGAACTGGGCTCGTGTTCCTCGTCCTCTCCCTCTTTTGGCTGACTGGGATGCCGCCATGTTGGTGACAGCCAACTGTGGGCTAGCAGCCACGGATTGAAGGCAGCAGAACAACAAGCCAGAAGGAACTGGGCTCCTTGTCCCTCTGGGACTGCGTGTCAGCCAAGACAGCTTGGGCTCAGACTACTATGTGAGTGAGAAATACACTTCTGTCTTGTTGCCACCACTGAGGCTTCTTTGCTGTAGCAGCTTGGCCTGTCTTCTAACTATACACCATTGGATGCAGACACTCCTACATAATTCCTCAATTATTACATGAAGGCAGTTTTCTGTAGGGGTGTGAATGCTCACTTGAGACAGATTTCAAGCCAGAATGGCCAATATCTCACTTACCCAGCTAATTTTATTTGAAAGACAGGTCCTGAAAATGGTGGGTGAACAACAAAAGTGCAAAAAATCCAGGAGAGGCAGAGAAGCGTCTGGAACCAACGCTGAGGGAGCTCAGATACCTAGCAGGGGAAGCAGGCAGTCCTTTAAAACTACAAGGTGTACTGTCCAAGATTACAGTACAAGAGGGCTGCTAATAAATGCTTTCAGTGAAGAATTCAGGGACATTTCTTGGCTTTCACGAATAGTGCTAGTATTAAAAACAAACAAACCTGACGAATAGAGCAATGCTTCCCTCACTGAATGACTGGGTGATCATCTGTGCTTAGCAGAGCAGCAAGCATGCTTCCAATAATCATAATTTAAAGATTCCAAGTGATGAAAGCATCACATTGAAATATCTGTTGTCTGCATGCTGCCCTGGCTACACAGACACAAAGAAGTGAAAGGTATTGCTGCAGTCACTGGGATCTCGGCTGGCACGATTATCGTGGCATTTACTACGTCGTAACCTCACCCGTTGTATAGATGTCCTTTCTCTAGACTGTGAGCCCTCTATGAATTATTTGCCTTTGTACCTTCTGCTCCTATAATGGTCAATAAATATTTAAATGGATGAATCTGTTCAACCTCTTTACTTTTCTGTGACTTGTTCAAAGTCAAAATTAATAATAGAAAAAATCTGTTTTTTTTCTTCTATGTGAAGAGTTCTATTTTTTCCAGGGGAAGAATGGCTAAATCTCTTATTAGGCATCCACTAACCCAGATGCACACACGCACACAAACACCAAGGCATATAAGCAAACACAAAACACACGTAAACACGGAGTCCCACACAGCACACACAAATTCACACACAAAAACATGGGTTCTACATTTGAATTTCAGGCAAATGATGAGCAATATTTTAGGATAAATGAGTTTTAAATATTGCATACACAAACACACATATGGGGCGTACCTACCTGAAAACAATTATTTGCCATTTACTTGAAATTCAAATTTTACTGTGTGCCCTGTATTTTTATTTGCTAAGTCTGGCAACTCTACCATGAACATACACATGGATATAGGTGCAGAAACACAGACAGAAACACATAAGCAAGTACACACACAGACACATACACCCCTAAGATTTAGTTCCTCCTAATAGATCTTGCCACTGCCAGACCGGTCATCAGATGACCTATCCCAGATTTCCTTAGACAATTGGGACATGTCAGTGTCTTGGGAGGGAAGCAGAAGGCTGATTCTCCACTCATAGTAGTTCTGCATGGAGGAGGGAAAGGGGAGCCTTATTCTTCAGTTATATGACCAGTTGTTTTAGAAAGGGCATACTTCCCTCCAAATATTCTCTCTCTCTCTCTCTCTCTCTTTCTCTCACATGAATATCCACCCTCCCCCCGCCCACTCCTCATAATCAAGCACCACTTTGGCCATAATTAGGAATTCCTTCTACATGATTTTGTAAAGAGAGTCAAGCTCCAGAGAGAAGATTGTTCCCCCCCAGAAATCTATGACACTGAGTTTACAAATGTTTGGCGATGAATGATAGGGTGGGTTCGTGTGAAATTCCACATCTGTTTAGGGTGTCACTGTGTACCTTTAACTTAGAGATCCTCTGGGTAATTCTTTTTTTTTATTTTTTTAATTTTTTTTCTTAAAAAAATTTTTTTTAACGTTTATTTATTTTTGAGACAGTGAGAGACAAAGCATGAACAGGGGAGGGTCAGAGAGAGGGAGACACAGAATCTGGAACAGGCTCCAGGCTCTGAGCCATCAGCACAGAGCCCGACGCGGGGCTCGAACTCATGGACCGTGAGATCGTGACCTGAGCCGAAGTCGGCCGCTTAACCGACTGAGCCACCCAGGCGCCCCCTCTGGGTAATTCTTGACACCACTTACCTTATCACCATCTGCCCCATAACCCTTCAGAATTAGTGTCTTAATGTCTATTGAGTCCATCTCAGCAATCTTAGATATGCTTTTTACCCTCCATTCTCATGGCTACTGGCCATTCTTTGTCTCTTACCATCTCTCACCTGGATGTTGACCTCAGCCCCTACTGCATCACCCCAACCTGTCAACTAATTCATCTTCTGCAAAGATACCGGACTAGAACTCTCAGTGTGCAAGTTTGATCATAATCCTCCCTTCCTTGGAATCTTTTGATGGCACTCCATTTTCTCCACCATGAAACCTGACCTTTCAGTATGTCCTGAAAGGCCCTTCTCTCTCAGAACCCATTCCAACCTAGTTTCCACTTTCACCTCAGATATTCAGCCTGATCCCACCAAAATGAATGATTTTTCCCACAGATGGTCACTTCCATTGTTCAGCCTTTCTCCCATCATCATTCTCTGTGCGTGAAGCATTCCTCACCTCCTTCCTTGCCTACTGAATTAATTATCCTTTAGATCACATTACATATCCTCTCCAACCCCATCCCACAAGGCCTTCCATTCCTGTAGTCAATTACTCCCTCCTCTGTGTACCCACGGTCTTTGACATATACTTCTCATTTACCATTATAATTATTTATTAATATTTACAAGCCACTCTCCCCTCATCCCCAAGCTTGTGAGCTTTTCTGGGGTAGAGGTTAACTCTTATTCATATATGAACCACCAGTATTTAGGATAGTGTCTGCCACAGAAAAGGGTCTTAGGAAATGATGTTGTTGGTAGAATGTTACTGGGCAGCAGTGTGGGTTGAGGTTACTAGCAGAGGCTTTGGAATCAAGAGACCAACATTTGACTCAAGAAAATACCATTTATCAGTTCCATGACCTGTAGCAAGTTATGTGATATCTCTGTGGTAGGCAGAATAATGTCCCCCATCTGCCCCCTGAAAAGAGGTTCATGTCCTCAGCCTCAGAACCTGTGAAAATGTTACATGGCAGAGGGAAAATAAGATTGCTAATCAGCTGACCTTAAAAAGGGGCGGGGTATTCTGGATTATCCAGGTAGCCCCACCGTAATCACAAGCGGCCTTAAAAGTAAGAAACTGAGGCAGAGAGAGATCAGAGTGATGCACTGTGAGAGGGCTCAGCCCACCATTGCTGGCTTGGAAAATGGATGAGGGTCAGGAACCAAGGAACATGGGCACCCTCTAGAACACTAGAAAAGAGAAGGAAACATATTCTCCCCTGGAGCTTCCAGGAGGGCATGCAGCTCTGCCAACACCTTGGTTTTAGCCCAGTGTGTCCCATTTCAGACTTCTGACCTCCAGAACTGTAAGGTAATGACTTCATGTTGTTTTTAAGTCACTAAGTTTGAAGTAATTGTTACAGCAGCACTAGGAAACTCATACAAGCTCTAAGCCTGTTCCTTCTTCAGAAAATGAAGAGAATGATAATTCCAGTCACACAGGGTAGTGGAGAGAACCAAATAAGCTAATTATGTAATGCACGGCATAGTGCTTTGCATGGAAAGGGTGCTGAAGAAAGGCAGTAGTCAAAGTAATAGCTATAGTATTAGTACTCCCACCAATACTATTGTCATTTAAAGCAGGAAGGGGGTAAATTGGGACTTAAAAGAAATACCCAGGAAGCAGCATTCTGATTGAGTTATTCATGAGATGGTAATGAGAAGGGACTGAATCTGCTGTCCTGGAGATGCCCCAGGACCCTCTGCAATGACAACAAAAGGAAATCACCACCACTCCCCTTCCCATTTGAAATTCTATAATAGTTATGGCTGTGCATTTGTAGGATGTCATTGGCTACACAGCTCTTTATATCAGCCTGTAGCTGGTCAGGTAGAGAGTCACTCTATTTCTCAATGATTTTTCTTGCATGGAGAAATTTCTTACCTTTGCCTTTTGAGAAAGCTCAGGATCTCACATATAATGTTTCAGGGCTGTCATAAAGGTAGAAGAGCTTGCAGCTTACATTCATTCGAGGATCAGATACTGTGGAAGTTGAATACAAATGAGCATTATTGTTGGTGTTGTTATTTATTATTATTATTATTATTATTATTATTATTCAGTAGGGAAAGAAATGTCTGTACAGGGAAATAAGCCAGATTACATTAGCCAGGTTATTCATTATGTATTTGATATGAACTTAGTGTGTTTAATATGTGTTTAATATTGTGTTTAATATGACTTTCAAGATTAGAGGTCTGTGTCAAAGTCAACGCCATAAGACAACAAAGACTAAACATACAACTCTTTAAGAATCTATTCTAATTAGTTTGCACAAACACTTAGGTGACTTGTTTTTTTAATTGTGTCTCCTGGCTCTAACTGGATGGAACTGGATAAATGCATGATGTGTCAAACCTCAGGCAAAATTTCACTGATGGGCAGAGATGTTTATATTCAGGAGAAACCCTTAGCTAAATTGTTAGCAGACTAGTTAGCATCCACTCTCACCAGTACTTTGGTCTTCAACATAGAAAGCTTTGTTAATATAAATTTTCTGCCTTTTCCCATCTCACTCCCCAGTCTCATTTGGAGGGGCTATGGAGCAACAGAGTGGCCACAGGAAGCAAGGAAATGAGGCAGTGAGGGAAGGAACAGGGTAAAGAAAATGGGGCAATTGTTGAGCCCCCAATCTATATCAGGCTCCTACTTTGCAGATGTTAAACCCATTGAAACTTCCTATGGTCCTGCAAGGTAGCTCCCTTGTCACATACGGGATCCTGCCAAACTGTAAGCTTCATGACTATATCATCACTGTAACTCCAGGGATTAGTATGTACATTAATGTCTCAGTTGAATGACTTGTCAGAGGTTGTACAGACAGTGGTGGAGCCAACTTTTAGACCCACATCACATTTTGTCTGCACATCAACCCACAGTGACCACATCCTGGACACCTGAGTTTCCCAGCCAAGACTTTAAACAGGGCAGTCATGGCACCTATCTTGCAGTGTGAAGAGTTATGGCATGAGGTGCTCCTTCTGACCTGCCACGTCTTCACTCACAGTCTGGGTCTGTGTGTGTTTGCACGTCGCGAGGCTGGCTGATCCTGGGAGAGAATGGAGATATATGGGAGGTGGAATCATGAGCCCCACGCCTGCCTACCTGCCTCCTTCAATCGAACACACACATCTGTACTATAGTGTGCAGTTCTGTTGCTGTAAGAGTATGGACATCTCAGGACAATATTACCCAAATTGCTTTAATCCTTCTGCTAAGAAGAAAAAAAAAATAAAGCTGGTTTTTCCTCCCTCCAAGCAGTCCCATGGACTCTATGTTAGTCTAGTTCCTTTGAATAAAAGTTTACCCTGACACAGGAGTCAGTGTTGATGGGCTCTATAGGGTGGCTAGTTCAAAGACGATGGAGTGTCAACCCTCAGGCAAAATTTCTCCTGGGGTGGAATTAGAGGGCTGAAGGATGACATCACATGGTAATGCTATTAGATTTGAAACGCTAACGGAGGCACTATCTTTGCTTTTGCTTTTTCTCTAATAGAAACATTAAACAGCAAACAAGTGTCATTTCTAGACACAGAGCTAGTGCTCAAAGAAATTTTTCAAACATTACCCAGTCTTTCTGGGTAGGAATATAGAGCTTGGAAAAACTGCCACAGTTTATTAATTCCATTTGTTTTCAAAGAATAGGATGATTTTTCATACGGCAATGTTAAAGAGCCCTAGCCCATAAAAAGTGATTTTCCAAGGGTTTTCCTATACATATCCCAATTGTGATCATTTGTTTTACATGTCTTTTAGTTTTCCTCTATTTCTGGACTAACACAAGAAAGTGTTATATGAATGTTATTTATTTTTTTGAGAGAGACAGAGAGAGAGAGCATGAGCAGGGGAGGAGAGAGAGAGAGAGAGACAGAGACAGAGACAGAGACAGAGAGAGATGGAGGGTCTGAAGCAGGGTCTGCACTGACAGCAGAGAGCCAGATGTGGGGCTCAAACTTATGAACCGCAAGATCATGACCTGACCGAAGTCGAAAGCTTAACCGACTGAGCCACCCAGGCACCCTAAAAAAAGTGTTATTTGACATGGAGAGGTGCATATGTCCACTGCAATTGTACTCTTTTCCATTAAAAATAAGCTTCTTTGTTTTATTTAATCCTTTGCCTTAGATTCTATATTGTCAGATACTATTGCCGCCCCAACTTCATTGTATTTACTTGGTGGATCTCTGCCTCCTTTCATTTAAAAATTTCAGATTATTTGCTTTAGTTGTATCTCGTTGTTGTTATTGTTGTTTTAAATTCCTGTTCAATGTGAAGCCTTTGTCTCATCATAGGGAAAGTAACTGATTTACATTCATTGTTTGATCTCTTTCTTGTCATCTCTAAGAATTTAATGTTTTTATGTTTCTACAGTAATATGTACTTTTTCACACTTAATGATGTATATTTTTGTTCTCTCTCCTTTGTTTTCTTGGTTGGCCTGCTCAGAATTAAATCCATTTTATCTATCAGTTCTGTTTCAAATTTATGAATTTCAGTTTATATGTTTATTAGTCCTTTTTTAGGGTCAGTATTTGGTAAAAGCATAGCCAAGTATTCTTCCTCTTTTTGAAATGTCTTTGAGATAGCTTTGGCCATACCCCATTAAAATGAATCCATTCTAGTCATTACAATGACTTTCTAAATCATCCTTAATTGCAGTTTTGATTTCTTCTTCGGCTCCAGTGTTATTTAGCTGGGTTTTTTTTTCACTTTCCAAGTAGAAGTTTTCAAAACCAGTTGCCATTAACTTTCAATTTTATTGCACCGTGATAAAAAATCCGTTCATATAATGTCTTTTTTGGAATTATTGAGATTTGCTCTGTGGCTCAAGATACCAATTTTTATAAATGTACTATCAATGGTTGTAATTAGTGTAATTCATGATAGATAAAAATAGAGATACAAGCTTATTAATTATATTGATTTTGTAAACTTTATAGTTTTCTCTACTACTCTCCAGATTCTTGGACATCCATAGTGAAATTTCCTATTTGTCAAATTTTCTGTCAATTTCTCCTAATATATTTTTAAAATATTTTATTTTTTGTTTGTAATACTTATATATAATATATTCATATTCATTTTAGCAATTAATTTCTTTCTGAATTTGTCATTTTATTTTGTACTTTTAAACATATTTTCCTCCTCTTTTGCTTTTTTTCTTTTCCTATTTTTCTCTTTCATAGGACAAATTTTCCTAATTTTTTCCTTATTTCTTTAGAAATTAAAATTTGTCATTTTGGCATGCCATTGATAGTCTTTAAATTGAAAAAGTGTATATTTCTCAATTAATACCAAGGATGAAATAATGCATTTTTGATATTTGTATAAACATAACAGATTACAGTACCCTTCTCTTTCCTTCCTCCCTTTTTGCCTAGCATCTCTCCTTAGGTTTTGTCAGTAGACAGTGGGCTTTCCATCCAGATTAATAAGAATTGTCATGATTTTTTATGTTATTGATGAGGGAGTAGGGGGCAAGCTGAAGGCAAAATACAGATGAACAGCATTCCCCTCCCCATAAGGTGGAATATGTGTGATATTCCTCGGACACTCCTGGCTACTCAATAACAAAGGAAAGGGGTTTAAGCGCTTGCAATGGTAATGTGGGAAACTAAGGCAAATGAAAAGTTGCATTCCCTTACTGCCTACAGTCCATTGACAAGTCCTTGAAACTGGCAGAGCGGCCTCCCCCTAGGATCTCAGCTACCTGGATTGATGACATTTTACTAGGGGCAAAAGAGAATCTTAGCTTAACGTTATCCCAACCTCGAGGATCCCGTGAGTCTACTTCCTTTATCTTAACTCTCCCAAGACAGATGCTGGCAATCATACTCCAAGCTTATGGCTTCCTGATATACATCTGAAGTGTCTCATGACTGAGGTTTTATTAAACGGTAATAAATGGTGTTTCCCTAGCAACAGCTAGCCCCTCAATGTCCTGGAAACCTTGTTTCCAAAATTCCTTAGAGACTCACTCTACCCCTGACCCCCTCCCAACCTGAGGGTATATAATGTGTTACCTATCACAACCCCATGCAGCTCTTCCTGCCCCATGGGTCCTATCCCTGTGCTTTAATAAAATCACCTTTTTGCACCAAAGACATGTTCAAGAATTCTTTCTTGGCCATTGGCTCTGAACCACCCCTCCATCACCCCAAAACCTCATCATTATGAACATTAAAGAATTACTCTTGACATTTGCATTGTCGTATTCCAAGTTAATATCAATTATTGAGACGAGTTCAAAATTTTACTTATTTTATTGCTCATCTCCATTAATTTCCTAGCCAACTTCCAGATTCAAGGTTTTGGTCTGGAACATTTGTGCATCAATACTTCTTCAACTAATTTTTATTAAGGAAAATATGTGGATGCTATGCTTCTTAGTTCTTACATGTATGAGACTCTCTTCTGATGGCTCTTGCACACGTTAAATATCACTTCATTAGATGTGAAACCCTTAGGTCACATATTTCCCTCTCAAATGCTGTGGTTACTCTCTATTGACTTTCAGCATGTGGTATTTTTAACAAGTCTGGTGCCAACTGAGCTATTTTTATATTTAGGAGACAACCTGTTTTTAATCCTTGAATTCCTGTAAGATGTTTCTCTTTGTCATTTGAGTTTAAACCTTCTACCACATAGATGTGCATTCCTTTTCAGACATTTTGCCTAGAGACTCTTTTATATTTCTTTTCAGATATTTGTACTTAGAGACCCTTTTGCTCTGAAGCCTCCAGGCTTTTCAAATCAAGGCATTTTTCTTCTATTATTTGTTTAATGATTGCTTCTGCTCCTTTGCTCTGCCTTGCTTCCGGAATCTCTCTTTCAGATGAAACACACGTACATACACTCACATAATCCTCTGGGTCTACTTTTCATGTCTTTTATATTTCTGCACATTGCACATTAGCTGTTTTTTTTTTTTTTTTTTTTTTTTTTTTTTTTTTTGGCCCGGCTTTTGGGAGTCTTAATCTCATCTTCTTATGCACTCACATGTGTCTAGAGTTTCCCCATCTGCTGAAGGCAGCTTCTATTGCATGTTTAAAAAGAACAAACTATTGACTTACTTTTAGTAATACAAATAACAAGTTAATTCATCTTATTAAGGTTAAAATGATTCAAGTAAAACGAAAAACTGCCCTTCACATCTTCCCAACTCACTTCCCTTCCCCAAATTAAAAAGATGTATATGCATGTGTGTGTATGTTTCTATATCTTTTTCTGTATATTTACATCTATATAGAAATGTATGCTTTTGGGTTTTCTTATCATTATTTGCAAAGAATCTTCCTATTCATGCGGTTTTGCAATTTGTGTTTTTCATTCAACAACAAGTAGTGGAGGTCATTGCATGCCGGCTTGGGTCAGGTTTCCTGGGAAACAGAAGCCTAGGGTGAGAGCTGCGTGTAGGGGGTTGATTGGCTACTGCTCTTAGGAATAACACCTGTGAGAGAGGAGAGGGACGAGATTGAACAGAGGGCGAAGGTAAACTGCAATGCAGCCACAGCAAAGCTCTCAGTCATCTCTTGGGGGGCTTGAAAGCTTCTCAAACTCGTCTCAAATTGGGGTAAGGGGGCCATTGGCACCAGAAATTGGATGTGAACTACCCCTAAAGGCAGATCCCTTGACCAATACCTACAGGTCTAATATTACAAAAGTTATGTGTGGTAACTTTTGAAGTAGATAATCCAAAAAAGAATAATCTGTTCCAGAGGCTGCTCATTGTAAATCAAATGATGAACACATCGATTTTGACTGAAATGTTAGTGATATAATAAAAAAAAAATTTAACATGAACATTTTCAAATACACCAAAAGGTAAAGAACAATACAACAAACCCTCATATTACCAGCACCGAGATTCAACAATTATCAAGATACTGCAATATTTTCTTTACTTTTTTTTTCTTTTTTTGAAGTATTTAAAAAAGAATCCCATCAAATATATACCATGGTGACTATAATTAACAATATTGTATTATATACTTGAAAATTAAGGGAATAGATTTTAAAAGCTATCACCATGAAAAATGATAATTATGTGAAGGGATGAAGATGTTAATTAACTTTATTGTAGTAATCATTTCACAAGACATTCACATGTCAGATCATCACGTTCCAGACTATTCCTTAATTTTTTTGATCTTTATCATGGAAATTAGGGAAGCAAGGGAGTTAAATATGGGATTTCTCATAGACCTCATCAAACCTACCAGTTCAAACAAAAAAACCATTTTTTTAATTTACACAATGCAATGTGCAATGGATGAGTGAGCCATTACTTTTGCTTAAAAGTCATACATACAACGCTCTGGTTAGAATATGTGTCAAAAGAGTATAAATACCTCCTGTGTACTCTAAGTTCCATTACTAACTTAGCTATTGAAGCTTTTATTTTAAAATATTGGCTTATTCACCTTTCTCCCCATGTATGGGGTTCCCAGGGCTATTTCACAGCTTTTTGTTTCCTACAGCAAAATGTACTCTTACTATGAAACAGAGGTGTTCATTATCTCCTTTACTTCTTTTTATTCCTCATGTTGCTCCAAAGTTGTCAAATCGTTTACTTTTTCCTAAGAAAGGAGCACCACCTGAAACTAGAAGGCTCAACTCTCTGGCGACGGTTTGTCTTTTCCTCTGTTGCCTTTAAAAAGCCTTTAATATGGTAATGTACAATGTCTGTCTCCCACTGCACCAGTTAATTTGGTTTCCTAACTCCTATCCAACCATCACTGTGCCAGGGAAATACTTTGTTCTGGGTCTTGCTCTCTAGGGGATTAACCCAAACAATTTAATTTCAACCCAGTGACATCTTTACCTTTTCAGAAAGTCCTGCCATAATATTACTGCATGATATAAATATGATTGGCGGCGTCACAAATCGGGGAGTCATGTGACCTACCCACTCTGTTCTCATACAAAGGCCAAGATTACACAAACCCCTAAAAGGCAGACATCCCCAAGGGAAACTTAAAAAGGAAAAAAAAATCATTAGAGAATGTGAGCATGAGAAGTGGAAATAACAGGGACTAAGGAGTTTGACTTCTTTAAATTTCAGCCTTGCTGAATCTCAGATTCCTCTTCTACAGAGTAGGGATATCAACAATATTGCCCAGGACAGGTCAGAGAAGAGCCTCAACTAAGTATCTCCCCCAATACCCACCCCTCAGTAGTTCTTAATTTTTTTCATGTGCAAGTAATTTATTGGAATCTGTTTTACCACTTTCCATTGTGAAGTTACTAATTAAAAAAAAAACTATTTTGTGGGTACTTAATATGTGCCAGGTTCTGCTTTAAGCCCTTTACCTTTACTAGTCATGGCACGCCTACAGAATCGGTGCTGTTAGTATCCCTGTGGAAATAAACAAAGGCCACCCAAATGAGAACAAACAGAAGCTGTTCAAGGCTTGCTGTAGGAGAGGAGTCAGTCACCATCACTTGCACTAGGTAGATTCAGAGGCAGTCAGAGGGGTGGGAAAGCTTTAAAGACGGGCAGTCTTCAGGTAGGCTCTGACTGGAGGCTGTTGGCCAGGAAGCAAGAGGTGGGCTAATTTGACGTCGCGCATCTTATGTGATTTGTTTGGGGAGTAGACTTGGCTTTCTCTGGTTGGTTCTGAATTGGAAGGAAGGGTAAAAAACTAGAGAAGCTGGCAGTCATTGGCCACACGCTCCAGACCTTGTGGTTTGGCTTCCTGGACTGGTTGCTACAGATGCAGAAGACCAGAGTTCTACTGTCACACATGGTCTGACCATCGTCCGTCTGTATATTCGGTCTCTCATCCCCACCTTACAGTTGAGGACACTGAGGCACCGAGAGCTTAAGTGACTCGCTCAAGGCATTGCAGCCAGTACGGGCAGAGTTGGGATTTGGACCAGGCAGGTGGGCTCAGAGTCAGAGTCAGAGTCAGAGCTCAGCTCACCAGGCTCCACCCCAGCTTCTGCCTGTCAGCCCCGGGCTTCCCCCAGCTCCTCCCCTTGCCGCCATGTTGCCCAGAGAAGCTTGCGTCACTCTCCTTGCCTCCCTTTCCTCAGCTAGAAGATAATTAGAAAAAATAAAAGCCAACCCTTTCACGGGATTTTTATGAGAATTCAAGGAGCTATCTGCCGTGAAGTCGTGGCACACGGTAGATGCTCTGAATGTGTATCTTACTTTTGAGAAAACAAGAATGCACTTTGTAAATACAGGCTGGTTTCTAAGTCCAGTTTATAATTATCTGTATCTTCAAATCTTTTTGTTTTTGACAAGGAGGTTGGGGAAGTTTATTTGAAACGTATTTTAGGCAGCTTTTCTCTGGAAAGAATAAGGTGTTATGGCTATACATGCCCACTACTACTTGTAATAAAATACAATATCTAAAAACTTCCTCATCACTTCTTCAAATCCTTTGCATTGAAACTGTCCCAACTTGAAGCATTTCGGCTGTTTTCCTTCCTCTGGCAGCCCCACGGCAACATCTGCTTTCTATTTACAGAGCCGAACCCGCAGCCCCGAGCCAGTCTGATTAATTAGAAATCACCACGGCAGGGTACATCCCTTCCTGCCCTCCCCAAACACAACAGTGAATCTTTTTTAATCCTCTCAATAACCAGTTCATATCCCCCAAGTTAAAGCACTTGACCTTTATAGTCATCTTATTCCAGGCTGAATCAGAGGCCAGCGACTGGCCTGATCACATTCCTGGTTAGGCTGCCTGAGTTACTTTGGGGAATGAATGGTCCAAACCAGACTCCTGAGAACCTCAGGCAAGTGGGAGAATTGATATCCAGGAATATGGGATTCTCCAAGAGTTAGTACTAAGCTCATAGGGACAGAAAATACAGGGGAATGAAGGTTGAATGAGATCCAGAAAGTTATTTAGAGCGGACATCTCCTTACAGCTCTGCACACACATCCTGTGTAACCTACGAATAAGTCACAACCTTAGTACAGCATTCACCCTCCTTGGTCACCAAGGGGTTTACATGGAATTACAGATACAAGTGCCGTGATAAACTCCACCCACTCCAAGAAGGGCATGATATTTTTCCAAGGAAGTCATCTTACCAAATTGTACAGAGATTCCACAGCTGTAATTCACTGGTGCAGACCATAGTCTGAGGCATAGATTGGCTCATGTTATCGTTAGAAGACTTTGATTTTTCTAGAAAAGAAAAATGAGAAGCTGGTTTTTTAACCTGCGTCGTTTAACCCCCAGCCACTTTCCGTAATGCCTCATCTCTAGAAGGAACCTGGAACACATGGAGGAAGAAGACTGGAAGCAAGATAAGATGAGGGGACTCTGAGTTTGTGCCTGTGTGCTTGACATTATACACCTTTTGACATTTTGTCACTTAACACAAGAACTTGATGGGTTCAACATCACAAACAAGAAAACTGATGTTGATACAGGTTATGTGAAATGCCTAAGGTTACACAGATGGTAAATTTCAGCTGAAACTCACAATGACTTCCTCAAGCCCATGAGCTATATGATACACTGTCTCAGAGGGAAACATCTGACCGATTTGCTTAAGCATAGAGAATGTAAAATTAGCAACATTTTTTTTTTTTTAATTTCTGTGCTCCCAGTCTCTTCCATACCTTTTCTCTAATCCTCACCGCAACCCTATAGGAAAAGTGGTTTCAATTAAGAACTGCTGCTGAGAGGGACTGGCTTTCCCCGTGTTACACAATTAAGTGGGAGAGATGGGATTTGAAGCCAGGTCTGTCTGCTTCCAAAGGAACTGCATCTTTTCACTACATCACATGAAACGAGACAGACTGAAAAGGGATACTCACTCAGCTCTAAGCCAAAGAATGTCCTTTGAAAACATTTCTCAGTGCTCGAACTCTTGGCCATAGCAGCTCTGGGTCACAAGGAGAGGGGCTGGCCGGGCAGAGGGGCTGACAGAAAGTCTCTGGTCTGTAAAATCTCATTTGGCCTTTCTTTGTACTACCTTGTTCCCTTTCTGCTCTGCCATTCTCTCTCACTATCAACTTTGCACGTACCATTGTCCCCGTGAGCCCATGAGCTCGTGAGCCCAGGAGTTTTCTTTTATTTCTCTGAGAATCTTAACTTCATGGCCAAATGCACATAAAAAGTTCTTGGTGCAGATATTCAGATGGCAAGGGAAGGAGGGTTATCACTGGAGGAGGGCCTGTAGGCTGTATCCTAAGAGGACTGGGCCAGGAGGGGATTTTAGCCAGTCCTCAGTGCCGGTGGCTCAGAAACCTGACCTAGTCAACACACAGTGGGTGTGGCTTCATCTCTCAGAAGCTGAGTCACACTGATCACACTCATGAGTCTAATGGGTTGACATATAACTGCCAATTTACTTACTGAACTGAGGACTCATTGTACGGATACAGGAACACTTGATGCTTACTACGGTTTTCTGTCCCCAGGATTGAACCAACATTTACTAGAGATGTCCTTGGCTATGCTTTCTTGCCAATGCATTCCCATCCTTGGAGAAATGAGTAAGTTCTGCCATGTAGTTTTCAAGTCTTGAACCAGGGAGCTATATATTTTTTTTATAACTTTAAAGTAAATCTACATATCTCCTGTAGATCAATTCGGTGTTGATCTTGTAGTTTAAATCTAAACGTAATGTTCCTTTCATTTATAAGTTATGGCAGGAGAGGGCATCAGACTGCAGGTTTTAGCTACTGACAACACTGAGCACTTGGTGCATGAATAAATTAATCACTAAGTAGGTGTTTATTGCCATCATTCCGATGAAGCTATTCTTGTCAATATAGCCAGTGACCACCAACTGCTAAAATATTGGTTAATTCTCAATTGTAAACTCAACAGCATTTCACACAGCTCATCTCTCTTGTCCTTGATTTGATTTCTTCACTTGGTTCCTATATCAATGGTTATCCCTCCAGAGACTCTTTTACTGGTTCACTGCCTCAGACTGTGTTCCTCTCCATACAAGGGAATCTCATAGTCTTATGGATTTAAATATCATCTTCATGTAGACACTCCCCCATTTCTATCTCCAGCCTAGACTTCTCTCCTGAGCACAAGGTTCATGTGTCCATCTAATTATTTGACATCTCTACTTGGATACCTTATGAACATCTCAAACATAATATATCCAAACCTAAATTCCTTATCTTGTGGCTTATGTAACTGAGTTTTGGCCTGTGGAATGTGAGTGGAAGTATACAATTTTCTCGGTCTAGGCCATAAAAATTTTTTGTGTAATCCTCTGTTGATTTTATGTCTTCTGGCTGGAAGTTGAATCCATGGGCAATCTTGAATGAAAATGGATCCATACCAATGCACATCATAATGAAATGTAAAAACACTGACTATAAGCAGAAATTTTTCCTAAGAGGAGAAAATAGATGGCCTTCCCATGAATTCTATCAAATATTTAAAGAATTCACGCCAATTATTTGAAACATCTTCCAAAAAATAGAATAAGGAACACTTCTTAATTTGTTCTAAGAGGCCAGCATTACTCTGATACCAAAGCTAAAGACATCACAAGAAAAAGTAAAACTACACGCCAATATCTTTATAAATATAGATGTAAAATTCTTACCCAAATACTAGAAAACCAGCAGCATATTGAAAAGTTTTTACACATGACCTAGGGGAATTCTCCCAGAATACAAAAGTAATTAAACACACAAAAATCAATCAACGGAATATACCACAATGACAGAAGGAAGGGAAAAAAAAGACCTATACGATTATCATGATGTATACAGAAAAAGCATTTGACAAAATCCAATAGCTTTTCATAATAAAAACACTCAACAAATCAGAAATAAAAAGAGAATTTCCTCAACCCAATAAAGGGCATTTATGAAACAGCCACACTTAACGTTTTTAAGGGTGAAAGGCTGAAAGCTTTCCACCAGAATATGACAAGAATGTCCACTTTGGCCACTTCAACTCAACAACGTGCTGGAAAGTTCTTGCCTGTGCAATTAAGCAAGACATCTAAATAAAAGGCATATTGACTGGAAAAGAAGAATTAAAACTGTTTCTAACCATAGAGGACATGTTCTTATGTACAGAAAACCCTAAAACAGCTATCAAAAGTGATTAAAATTAAGAGACGAGTTCCTCAAGGTTACAGAACAAAAGATGGACATACAAAAATTAATTCTATTTCCAAGTACCAGCAATGAACACTCTGAAATGAAATTAAGAGAACAACCTGATGTACAATAGTGTCAAGAAGAATAAAATACCTATGCATAAATTTAAGCAAGGAACCGCAAGACTTGTATACAAAAATCGTAAAATATTGTTGAAGGAAATGGAAGAGGCCCAAAATAAATTGAAAGAGATCCTGTGTTCATGGATCAGAAAACTTAATATTGTCAAAATGCAATACTCTCCAAAGCAATCAACAGAATTAGTGCGTTCCCTCTCCACCAAGGCCTCTCTGATGGCCTTTTTATAGAAATGGAAAAGCTCATCCTAAAATTCACATGCAGGTGTAAGGGACCCTGAATAGCCAAAACAGCCTAAAAAAAGAACAAAGGAGTATTCACACTTCCTGATTTCAAAACATGCCATAAAGCTTTGTTTTCAAAGCTAACACACACAGTATGGCAGGAAGATAGACATATAGATGAACGGGATTGAATTGAGAGGCCAGAAACAAACATATGCATACAAGGTTAGCTGGTTTTCAACGGGCATGCCAAGACCTTTCAATGGAGAAGGAACAGTCTTTTCAACAAATGGTATAGAAACAACTGGATATTCACATGCAAAAGAATGAATTTGAACATCTACCTCATAGTATATACAAAAAGTAACTTGAATAGAAGCGCAAATGTGAGAGCAAAAACTATCAAACTCTTTGAAGGAACTGTAGGGGTAAATCTTCACGACCTCAGATTAGGCAACAGTTTCTTAAATATGACATCTGAAGGACAAACAATAACAGAAAAAAAATAAAATGGACTTCATCAAAATGTGCAAAAATTGTGCATCAGGGAATACTATTGCGAAAGTGAAAAAACCCACAGAATGAGAGAGAATACTTACAAATCATGTATCTGATAAGGATCTGGTAGTAGAAATACATAAAGAACTCAAACAAGGATGCAAAGACAAACAACTTATTCTAAACATGGGCAAAGGACCTGACTAGACATTTCTCCAAAGAAGATAAACAAATCAACGTCAGTATCCATTAGAGGAATCCAAATCCAAATCACTTTTACAGCCATTAGAATAATAATAACAGCAGTTTAATAAAATGGAAAATTAGAAGTGTTGACAAGGATATAGACAAATTGGACACTTTGTATACGGGTGATGAGAATGTAAAATGTTGCAGGTTCTGTGGAAATTAGCTGGGTAGTTCTTCAAAGTGGTAAACATGCAGTTAGCATATGACAGCAATTCCCCTCCTAGGTGTATATCCAATGGAACTAAAGACAGATGTTCACACAAAAAGTTGCACAGGAATATTTGTAGTAGCATTACTTATAATGACCAAAAGTAGAAACAACTCAAATGTCTATCAACTGATTAATAGCTAAAGAAATGTGGCGTATTCTTACAATGGAATAGTATTCATCCATAAAAAGAATAAAGTACTGATATGTGCTACAACATGGAAGAACACTGAAAACATTATGCTAAGTGAAAGAAGCCAGCAACAGAAAGCCACATATCGTACGATTCTATGTATATGGAATGTCCAGAATAGGCGAATATATAGAGACAGAAGGTAGATTTGTGGTTGGCAGGACTGGGATTAGGGAAGAATGTGGAGTGATTGCTTAAATGGTAAGGAGGTTTTTTCTGGTGGGGGAAGGGATGAAAATATTCTGGAATTAAATAATGGTGAAGGTTGCACAACAGTGTAGATATACTTAGCACTGAGTTTTACACCTTAATGTGGTTAAAATGGTACCTTTTATGTTATGTGAAGTTCATCTCAATAAAAAAAAAAAAAAAAAACAATTCCAAAATGAGAGTGTAAACCGAAACACAGGAACTTGGGATCCAGGAATCAGAAGATGAAAGAGGAGAGAACCCAACTGGATGACGGTGACGGAGAGGGCAACCGGCTCAGAAGGCTGGAGAGTATCCATGAGAAGATGATACTGGCATCATTCCCAGCATGGCCTAAAGTACTGGGGGAGATTTACAGAACTGAGTCTGGGCAAATACAAAGCAAACCGAATTTAAAAACAAGCCAGTCATTAATTTTAGAGAAAACAAATAGTTGTGCATATTCTACGTGGCTCAACTGAGAGTTATGTTTCTATAGTTATAATGTAAATGTTAAATACTGAATTAATAAAAAATTTTGGTGTAAGTGGGATCTGAGGGGAAGAAATGAGTGTGTGTGTGTGTGTGTGAGAGAGAGAGAGAGAGAGAGAGAGAGGGAGAGGGAGAGAGGTGAGAGGAAGAGTGAAAAAGAGGCAGGAGAAAGGCATTTTATGCTGCCTTCTGCTGAAAAATGAGTAGCCTTAAAAGTAGCTTTAAAAGCACTATGTAACTTATTGATGTGAGGGTGAAAAACAAGTAATTTGAGAAATGTGAGACTGTGGGTGGGGAACAGGGGATTGTTGCGGCTTGATTTTGGTGATTATCCTGGTAGGACTATTTGACTCTATAAGTATAGATATATAATTTTGATAAAAATAAAAACTAAATTATAAAAATTATGGTATTTGATCAGGAGAAGATCAGTAACATTCTCCTTATTTTCCCTGTTAATTTATTGTTCTGTATGAACTCCAAGACTGAGTAAGGGAGACAAATTCTTCCTGCATGTGGTCACGTGGGTCTGGAGTGTGTGTGTGTGTGTGTGCACGTCTGTCCATGTGTGTTCATGGGTGTGCTAAGATGTGCTTGTTCACTTACTTGTGCTGATATGAAGGAAGATACATCATACATATTAATGTAGACTGACTCATTAGCAGCAAGAAAGTAAATAATGTGATAGTTATAAGAAAAGACAAGAAACAAGCTAAAATAATGGAATTCATTAAGGAACCACAAGCAGATATTAAGTTTTTAAAAATCTAACTAAACAGCTCTCCTTTAGAATGTATTGGCATTGAGCAGATGAAACAATTGAGATATGAGCATGACTATTATTTTGTTTTACATATTCATTTTCTATAAATAGGGCAATCTGATAATTATCATTGTTAAAATAATCTGTTACTTATTATAAAACTTACAAACATAATTACCAGTAAGTTCTTGTCAGCTTCTGAAACAAATCAACCAAAGAAGCACTGAATGAAATAAATATTTAAATTACATCTGATATTTTTAAAAAGAAAATTTGTATTCCAAGTATATAAATTGGGGTGATTAAAATCTAACAACAGTTTTACAAACTGTTTTATTTGTGTGGTAGCTTGGTGTCGGAGACTGTTGTATACTCCCAGAAAGAAACAAGCTTTGTCAAGATAGAATTCTGGAAGAGAAAGTGTGCACTGGATTTGAACCCTGGAATTTTGACTCTCCCTGTCTGGTAAGGAACCACCCAGCCCTAAAACTTTCTAGCTCAGACTGGATACAGGTGACCAAAGATAACCCTACCCCGTTAATGAAAACCACATGTGGCTGATGTACATGTATACATATAAACAATAAACTACAAAAAAAGTAGACAAAGAAATCTGAGGTTAATCCTTGGCTTCTTCTCTCTGAGAGAAGAAAACAACCATTCCTGGATGTTCCGTTCCTGGATATTACACATTGCTCTTGACAAAGGAGATGGCCAATTGTTCTCCTGTGCTTCAAAACTTTATTAAGAAGTCTTAGCATTTGGTTGTGTTTCCTACAAATACCATATTTGCATTCTGAGTCTTCCTCACTGATTTCTAGCATGGGCATTCCTTGCCTCCAATGCACTTGGCTGGTGCTAACTGTGGGTGTAGATTCTGTGATTCTCTGTTCTGACTGTTACACCCGGGGCTCGCAGCTCTGATGACCATGTGCTTGGCATACTGTAACAAGTTGAAGGATGTTTTAAACTACTTTTGGGGGGTAAAGTCATTTCTGGCTTGGGCTGGAGCTGAAATCATCTCTTGTAAAAAAAAAAAAAAAAAAAACAACACAGGCACCAAGGTATTTTTTTTAAGCAGCACCGTCATATCCTCCCAGCAGCAGGGATTCAGCATGATATCATTCAAACATTTCAAACTTCGTATCATCTAACTTGCAGAAGGGGCTTGAAGAGGTCGTGTAACCTATTCTCTTTTCCTCTTTCCAAGCTGGATTACGCTATTAAAAGCTACACACTGAATAGATGCTGGTATAATGCCAGCAACTTCTCTGTGGTGTGCATATGCATGGGCCTACCCCGTTGTACTTTTCCCTACCTTCTGGTAATAAATCCCTTTTACAGTGGAGAACCCACTCCATGAGGTTTGAGAGGGTCTGATTTCCTATTTTAGGGTCTGATTTTCATTTTGCCCTATCCCAGATGTTTCCAAACTTGTTTGATTGTCAGACTTACCTGATCAGCTTTAAACAAGAGGCAGATTTTAAAAATGAACTCGAAAATTTGGGAATGAAGCCTAGGAAATGGATCTTTTTCAGAAGCTACCCACAAGGTTCTTAATAGAAGCCAACTTTGGAATGCACTGGTCTGCTTAAACTGTGGCAGCCATTAATTAAACCATTAGTTAAATGACCACATTTCTGATGGTTGCAGAAAGGCAGATAGTTGACAGGGTCACATGGCTTTCACAGTATCATATTTGCCCATTGCAGGGTATGACCTCAGCTCAGACAAAGGGAAACAGGAAAACCTCTTACTTCCCACAAACAGAGCAGGCTGAACCTAGGACAGATGCTGAAGTGACAGAATAGAGATGCTCCAACCACAGAGCAGATAGGTCATATCTTACAACAGAACCCACTTTAGGATCAAAGCAATTAGTGTCCAATGTTTTGCAGGTTGTACTGGAGGGAAGTAAAAATCTCTTTATCATTGAAAATGGAAATAATGAAAATGGAAAGTGAACTAGTTTATAACTTGAGGATGAGGAACCTTGTTTCAAAACATAGACATCCCAAGGCAGATAGCACAGAGCAGGACCTACCATAGATGGGCAGCAGCTCTTAGACTATCCAGAGAAAAGAGCGAGCCAGAAGGGATCAGAAGGAAGGGTACTCTCTTTGCCACACAGGGCATCCAGCCTCCAAGATGGTCCCCAGTGATCCCTGCCTCCTGGTATTCACACCCTGGTAGAGTCCCCTCCCACAGTGTACCCAGATGGTCTGTGTGACCAAGAGCATATGGCATAAGTGATGATATGTCATTTATGAGATTAGGTTGTGAAAGGCTACAGCTTCTATCTTGGGCACTGTCTCCTTTGCCTGTGTGCACTCTCCCTCTCTCTCAGATCACTTGCTCCAGAGTGGTCCATGTTGTTGGCAGTCCTATGGAGAGACCCACATGGGGAAGAACTGATGCCTTCTGCCGAGAGCCATGTGTGTAGGCTTGGAAATGAATGGCTAAGCCTCATTCAGTTCTTCAGAGATGACAGTCCCAAATGACAACCTCATGTGAGCCCTTGGGAAGGAGTCACCTAGCTAAGCCACTCCTAGATTCCCGACCTTCCAGAAGCTATAAAATAATAAATGCTTATTGTTTTCACCTGCTAAGTTCTGGGGCTACTTCCTGCAAAGAAAGAGATAACTGATACACCATGACAGCTCTGTAGTGAGGAGGTCTATACACTTAACATCAGAAACTGCTCTCTGTCTATTACGACTTGTAATATGTTGATGCTTTAGCCAATTTAAAGCATATTATTTATATTCTGGAATATTGGCCAGTAAATCTCAACTGATCTTTTTGTCATGCTGATTCATTAACTCAACAAATATTTAATCACCTACAATACCGGATTCTGTTTCCAGCTCCATGAATAAAGCATGAACAAAAGTGACAAAGTCCCTACCCTTGTTCAGGGTTCATTTCATTGGTGACAGACTATAAAAAGTAAACAAGGAATTTAAAAGGTAATTTCATACAGTGCTCATTTTCATGAAGAAAAAAATGAGTGAGCTGAATGAGAGTAACAAGCTGCAGGGCTGCGGTAAGGCAACTTCTCTTGGGTGGGCAGGAAGGTCTGTCTGGGGAGTGGCATTCACCCTGAGACCTGGGAGCGAAAAAGAGGGAAGGCGTGGGAAGAGAAGCCTGTTGGTTCAAACTTTCCTCCGGAGTTCCCTGGGGTAATCTGAAACCAGTTCCCTTTGTGAAGGGCAAAGAGAGACCCAAGAAAGAGGCAGGCCAGTCCAGATTGGTAGGTGATAGGTCTAATAAGAAAGGGAATTTATCTGCATGGCCTGTCTTTGGATAGTAGATCTCCACACCCACCTGCCAGAATCTTAAAAATTATATGGATGTCTTAACTGGGCTTAGTCATGTATATCATCCATGGTATACATGGTCTCAGCACTACATCACTATACTGGTAGCAGGGAAAGCAAGCAGAATGCAGATTCCAAGGAAAGGGGAGTGGTGAGGATCCTGGGTCCTTGATTGCCCAGGTCCGGCTCAAGGTCGACCGGTGGTCACGTTCTGTCGAACACCACTGCCAACAGGCTCTAAGGTAGTGAAGTAGACCAGAAAGAAATCCTTCCTTACAGATTCCCTATCTAAACTCAGTGGCTCCTACCTGATGTAATGCTCTTTGCCACATAGGGTGGCGAATTGATATCGATGCCCAGGTGAGCAATATTCTCTTCAGCATGTTGCTAATTCACAACATAACATCCATGTGTTTGGCTTTGGCATATTACTAATCACAATTTCCTCTCTCTTCCAACAATTGCCCTTTTTGAAGAGCAATAGGAAATATTCTTATAGATTATTTTACTGGAATGTTGTTTTACAGGCTAGAAGAAAGATATTATTGCCCACTTTACTAGGTAGCATTTGAGAAATCCCTGGCTCCCCGCATATGGCAGTTTTTAATAAGTATTTTTTATACTCATTGTTTCTTATCTGTTTCCCCAAAACTTTGAAAAAAATTGCGAGTTTTAGTGACAAGATCAAATCTATTTTGTCACATCTTTTTGAGCAATTCTCTTGCCTAGCCTCTGGGGAAGCAAACCTACTGCCCTCAGTCTTAGCATTCCACACCTGCTATGTGACCTGAGGAGTGCAGCGGGAGTCGATATGTGTCATTGTGACCATGCCTCTCCTTGCCTTGCTGCCACTAATTCTCCCATGGTCCCATTTTGTGAATCTTGCCATTCTACTTGATGCTTGGAGAGCTTAAAAGCCTACGATCACTGCGAGATGGAGCTGCTGTGCTGTGAGGCCATGAGGTCCTCCGATGCCCTGGCTAGCTCCTCCAAGCATCCGATGAATCACTCCTTCTTTGGCAGTCTGGTTGTGCCACTCTGTCCAATCTTATTATTTAGCAGCAGTTAATTTGGAGGAAGGGTATGTTTTGCATTTGCAGTGGGATGCAGTCTATCATCACTGTTAGCTTGATGCAAATACTGTGTGTACTAGGGTGAGCTTAGGAAGGCACTGTGACCCTTGGAGAGAAGCTGGCCTGTGCACAAATCTTCTGTTTCATATGACAGTGCAATGCCATTGAAAATCTGGCTAATTTCTCTTTCTTGCCCCCTAGACTCCCTGTGACATAAATTATAGTGGTGTTCAACGTGTCACCAGATTGGTAATTGAAAGAACACTTGGCATCCTCAAGAAGGGTTCAGCTGGAGAGATAAATCTATTGCAACATGGTTGATCTGTCCTTCCCACAGATTTCCTACTCCTGCCTGGATGGTTACAAATAGACTAATAGAGTCATGAAGTATGGTTTATATTTAGATAAAAAGACAGAGATTCAGGAATCAAAATTAATTGTTGCTAAAATGATGATGATGTATAAGTTGGAAAGGAATTAGAGACACAACAAAAACACTAAGTTGAGAGAAACCCTGGATCAGTTTTCTTTAAAGGTTAACAGAGAGAAACATGTCAGCACAGAGCCCGAGGTGGGGCTCAAACTCACGGACCACGAGATCATGACTTGAGCTGAAGTCAGACGCTTAACTGACTGAGCCACCCAGGCACCCCATGATGTTACTTTTCGAAGTGCTGAAAATATTCTGAAATTAGATAGTGGTGTTGTGCAACCTTACAAATATACTAAAATCCACTGAATTGTATATATTATTTATTTTTTTATTTTATTATTTTTTTTAACGTTTATTTATTTTTGCGACAGAGAGAGACAGAGCATGAACAGGGGAGGGGCAGAGAGAGAGGGAGACACAGAATCGGAAGCAGGCTCCAGGCTCTGAGCCATCGGCCCAGAGCCCAACGCGGGGCTCGAACTCAGGGACCGCGAGATCGTGACCTGAGCTGAAGTCGGACGCTTAACCGACTGAGCCACCCAGGCGCCCCTGAATTGTATATTTTAAAAGACAAATCTTATCATGTGTGAATTACATCTCAATTTTTATAAACCCTCTACAGTGTTAGCATATTATATTCATGAGCTTGTATTTCCACAACCATGAAGACATGCAAATTCTTTGTTTTACTGATTAGCCAACACAATCTGGCTGGCTCATTTGAACTACAGATTCCCGATGGTTTGAATGCATGGACAAGGAATCTTAAACTTTTCTTTTACACAGATGACAGCACTACCATTGAAAGCTTTGTGGATCACCAAACAATTTTAAATATTTAAAGCCAAACCAATAGATTGGGGGAGGTGAAGTGTTATGAACACTGAAGAGCATTAAAGCTTGGCTATTTCTAATTATTTGTAATTCATGTGCCCATAAACACATGTCTGTTACAGAATATTTGTCTAAAATAGGTCAACACTTGCCTGATGAATGGACATGAATCAAAGTTCTCAAAGTTATTCGTACTCTTTGACCAGTAATCTTACTTCTAAGAATTTATCTGAAAGAGTTAATTAGAGATGCTTATTCAAACTAACTGCCCAAATAATAAAGGAAGAACAAAGAGGGATGGAGTCAGGGCCTCCAAAGACACAATAGTGATTCTGAGCAGTACTGAGTCTGAGGGAGTCCACCTGCCCACCCTTTCCCCAACTCTCACACACTTACTGGAGAATAGAGAAATGTTGGTAACAGGATAGCATAAATACCAAGCCAGATATGCCCAAGGCACTAATTCAAGCGGCCCTTCCTCTTCCCTTCTCCTCTTCAGTCTTGCTATACTTACTTCAGTTGCTCAGGGCCTGATGCTCCCGAAGAGAATCTCGAGAGAATACTGATAAGCTTTTGGCTTCCACCAGTTAAAATCATCTGGGGAGCTTTGATCTGCAAATATCTCTAGAGGTGGCATGGGGCTGTGTAAATAAATGTTTTGAAATAGGACAGGGAAAGCAGTTGAAGTGTTAAAACAAGGACATTCTCATTCACTCGCACCAATGCATTCTCTGCCAAAATGTGTGATCTCTATTCTGTGGACACATAGAAGCTAAGTGAAAAGAATGGAAAGGAAGAGAAACTGGGCCACCTTGTCCCTCTTCGATTGGCTTCCAATTCTTTGAAGAGGAACATGGCAAAGCCAGAGGGGGTGAATTCCCTTTAGTGGTACTCCATGGAATTCTAACTTCTGTCTTAATGTAGCAGGAGACAGTGTCAGTACTTAGTGGCTACATTCTTATACTTGTTCTACTTTCTATTTTAAAGTCAAAACAGATTCAGAAAGCATAAGGCAACATCCAAAGTGGTGTCCAATAACATTTAAAAAATTAATTAAAGCTATTATTATAAAAATAGCACATGTTTATTATTAAAAAAGTGATATTTGGGGGCATCTGGGTGTCTCAGTCAGTTGAGCATCTGACATCGGCTCAGATCATGATCTCACTGTTCATGAGTTCAAGCCCCGTGTCAGGCTCTGTGCTGACAGCTCAGAGCCTGGAGCCTGCTTTGGATTCTGTGTGTGTGTGTGTCTCTCTGCCCTTCCCCTGCTCGCACTACTCTGTCTCTCTCTCTCTCAATCTCTCTCTCTCTCTATCTCAAAAAAAAAAATAAATAAACATTACATTTTTTTTAAAAGTGATATTTGCCCCAACCACTCTGTCTCACTCCCAGAAGTAATAATTATCCATAATAACCTCAGTGTTTTTGTATAGATAGATAGATAGATATAGATATAGATAGACATGTTTTAGTACAATAAAGCAATTGCTCTCAAATTTTAATGTAAATGATACAATCATCTGGGAAGTTTACCTAAAATGAAGATGAGGCCCAGGTTGTTGGGTGATTTTGATTCAGGTGGTCTGCCCACCAGTCTCTAAGGTGGTCCCCCATCATTTACAACTTCTGGTGTTCATGCCCTGTGATTTCCCTCCCATATTGAACAGGACTGAATTTTGTAACCAGTAGAACATTATAGACACAATGAAATGTCACTTCGATAGCTCCATCAGGAAAGTTGTTGTAGCCGCTGCCTTGCATACTTGGATCACTCACTGTGCAGGAAGCAGCAGCTGGGTCCTGAGGACAGTCCAGCAGCAGTATGGAAGGTCCTTGGGGCAGGGAACTGAGGCCTCCCAACAGCCAGCAGCAACTTGCTAATCATATGAATGAGACACCTGGGAAGCGGGTCCTCTAGCTCTAGTCACACCTTCAGATGAACACAGCCCCAACCAAAGTCTTGACTGCAGCCTCAAGAGAGACCCTCCACCAGAATCAGCCAGCTCCGCCCTTCCTGAACTCCTAAGCACAGAAGCTTATGAAAAGATAAATGTTTGTTATTTGAAGACACTAAATTCTGTGGTATTTTGTTATAGAGAAATAGATAACTAACAACAGTTACATATTTTGCATCATATATTTTACGCCACAGGTGACTGAGTGACAAGTTAATACTCAACATATCAAGGCTAAAGTTGTTTTTTTAATGTTTATTTATTTATTTGGAGAGAGAGAGAGAGAGAGAGAGAGAGGAAGGGCAGAGAGAGAGGGAGAGACAGAATCCCAAGCAGGCTCTGTTCTGTCAGTGCAGAGCCTGACACAAGGCTCAAACTCACAAAACCATGAGATCATGACCTGCGCCGAAACCAAGAGTTTGGACGCTTAACTGACTGAGCCACCCAGGTGCCCCAAGGCTGAAGTTTTTATAGATGTAACTTATTTTGCTCCCAGATGTTAACAGTACTAAACATTAACACTTTAGAAGGTGATCTTTCCTGCTTTTAGTTAACAATACCATAGTTCTCTGGCAGAAGTTAGACATAGATCTCAAAACCCCCAAGAGATGGGTTTTTTTTTTTTTTTGTCAGTGATAGGCCCAAGTATATCCACATGAATAATTCATTATTTATTACCAACCACTATGCTATGAAATTCAATTGTGTTATCTCCAATTTGTACTGTTCCTTCACTAGGTAAGTATTACCAACCCCAATGTAGGATGAGAGGACTGATGTTCAGAGAGATGAGTTAAATGCCTACACTTCCAGCTGGTAAGAGGAGGAACCAGAATTGACTATTTTTACAATATCAGATCCAGGTTTTGTTACTGGCATTTGATTTACTACTGTGGCCATAGGCTTGGGTGGGAGTTGAGGTAGGTTATTTGCACTGGAACATTCTTTATACATAAGCAATCAGAAAATCAACAAATATTTTTTGAGTCCCTTTTGTGTGCCAGACACTAAGGGCTAAGGGCTAAGAAGTGAAAAAATGAAGGAGTGGGCTCTCCTTCCACAAAGTGTATAAATTGGGAGGCAACTTACCCAGATGTTACCCTTATTTTTTAGTAGAAGTCACAGAAGCTAAGAATTCCTTTAATAGCAGATGTTCAATACTTGCTAATAATAAATAAAGGAATATGAAGTGTTTTTTAAAAGCATGAATGGTACTCAGAACACATCTAGTCCAACTATCTTGTTTACAGAGGATGAGCCTGAAGTTCAGAGAGGGAATATAGCTAAAGAAAATGAAGTCAAATCTATTCCTGCTTGTGAGACAGACCCAGAGCTTCTTCCACTGAGGTCAGGTGGTCTCTAAAATCTGAGGGCTGTGACAGAAAGCCACCTCAGTTCTCTAACTTGTTATGAGACTGTAGACTGGCTGATGTCCCATCTCCAACTGCTTCCTTGCAGTGGTTCACAAACTTGCCTTGCGTGTTTGCCCCGACTGAGAAGCTTTTAAAACTCCAAAGCCCAGTTTGCACCCAAGCCAATTAAATGAGAACTTCCAGAGGTGGGCCCAAGTGGCAGGACTGGACAATGCAGTCCAGGTGGTTCCATAACGTAGCCAGGTTTAAGAACTCCAGACTCAGATTTTGGTGACAGAGTTTTGCAGGCTCTTATAGGTTGTTTGTGTTACTTTCCTTGTCACCTTATAATAGGTTGGATAGTGTCTCCCCAAAATTTATGTTCTTATCAGAACCTCAAAATGTGGCCCTATTTGTTTTTTTTTTAATGTTTATTTTTTATTTTTTTTATTTATATATGAAATTTATTGTCAAATTGGTTTCCATACAACACCCAGTGCTCATCCCAAAAGGTGCCCTCCTCAATACCCATCACCCACCCTCTCCTCCCTCCCACCCCCCATCAACCCT
>NW_024412391.1:35855605-35879803 GCF_014898765.1 Herpailurus yagouaroundi | reverse complement strand
GGGCTACTTGCACACTGCCAGGCTTGTGATGCTGGGGATCTGGCGTCTTAGCTGGGGTGGGTAGGCAAGGTGCACAGGGGCAGGAGGGGCAGGCTTAGCTTGCTTCTCCTTAGGTGATCCACTTCAGGAGGGGCCCTGTGGCAGCGGGAGGGAGTCAGATCCGCTGCCGGAGGTTTGGCTCCGCAGAAGCGCAGAGTTGGGTGTTTGCGCGGAGCGAGCAAGTTCCCTGGCAGGAACTGGTTCTCTTTGGGATTTTGGCTGGGGGATGGGCGGGGGAGATGGCGCTGGCGAGCACCTTTGTTCCCCACCAAACTGAGCTCTGTCGTCCGGGGGCTCAGCAGCTCTCCTTCCCTCTGTCCTCCAGCCTTCCCGCTTTCTGAGCAGAGCTGTTAACTTATGACCTCCCAGACGCTAAGTCACGCTTGCTGTCGGAACACAGTCCATCAGGCCCCTCCGCTTTTTGCAAGCCAGACTCGGGGGCTCTGCTTGGCTGGCAAGCCACCCCTCTGCCCCGGCTCCCTCCCGCTGGTCCGTGGAGCGTGCACCGCCTCGCCGCCCTTCCTACCCTCTTCCGTGGGCCTCTCGTCTGCGCTTGGCTCCGGCGACTCCGTTCTGCTAATCCTCTGGCGGTTTTCTGGGTTATTTAGGCAGGTGTAGGTGGAATCTAAGTGATCAGCAGGACGCGTGGTGAGCCCAGCGTCCTCCTACACCGCCATCTTAAAGAGGAAGTTCAAAATGTGGCCCTATTTGGATGTAGGGTTGTTGCAGATATAATCAGTTCATTTAAGATGAGGTTATACTGGAGCCCAGTGGGCTCTTAATCCAATATGACTGGTCTCCTTAAAAGAAGAGGAGGAGGGCCACAGAGAAGGACACACAGGGAGGAGAATGTCATCTGAACACATGGACACAGAGAGGAGACAGCCCCGTGATGGCACAGGCAGATGGGAGTTACATGGTGCATGCCAAGAAACCGGGTGTTGCAGGTAATCCCCAGAAGATAGGGGAGAGGCCTGGGCCTACTGACACCTTGATTTTGGACTCCTAGCTTCTGTAAGGGAATACATTTCTGTTGTCTGAGGTCACCCAGTTTGCAGGTTTCTTATTACAGCCCTAGGAAACTACACATACTTCCAGACCAGTCTGGGCGTGTTCGCACACTGGTTTGCGTTTGGATGGTGCAGTTCCAGAAGACCAGGCCTCGGCTCTCCCTCAGTCGCACTCAGACAGCCCTTCGCTCCCTCGTGGGGCTTCTGATTAGCCAGTTGTTCATGCTGTGATCCCCTACTTTCCATTCACCTCCAGATCATCCCAGCTGCTGAAGAACCTACCGGGCCTCCTCTGTCCCTGACCTGTAGGACCCCTCAGAGTTCCCAAATACCCTTGATGATGGGTCTGGAGAACATTTTCCATATTCTACTTTTTCCTCTGCAATCTTTTGCTCTTTCATCTTTACCAAGGGAAGAGTAGAGAATGGAATTTGTACACAGATGCTAGAAGCAGGGAGAACTCATTCATTTTCTGGCTCCATCATTTAGTGTCCATGTGGTCATAGAAAAATGTTTTGACTTCTGTGAGCTTCAGTTTTCTAATCTCTAGAATGGTAGTAATACCTTCCATGCGGGGTTGCTATTATAAAGATGGAAGGGGGCCATGTTTACAAAGCAGATAAGGCGGTGTCTTCAGCACCGAGTAGGGGTCCTGTAACTTCTCTCTTTCACATTGTTCTTCCCAATCAACCCTGACTTAGCCTTCCAATTATCTCTCCTAACTGGTTACATTTCCTCTTCCATGGCTCTCATGACATGTATTCTTCCAAATGAGACTGCAACCCCTTGAAATCCTTCTCTTCTATGGTTCGTTGAATTCTCTGGAGCCAGAGATTATAAAACTCACAGCTCCTTGTAATGTGGTAAAGTGATAAACTGTCATTCCAGCTCTTCAGATGTCCCATCTCCAGAGGCATCATGATTGGTTGTGAAGGAATTTCATTTTATAAGGTAAGAGGGGTGTGTGTGTGTGTGTGTCCACTTTATTTTAGAATTGTCTCAGAATTTATTTCTAAAAATCTATATTGCAAACTGTATTGGAGCCAGATGGAGAGGAAGGGGGTGTGCCCTTAGAAGGGAAAAGACATCCAATCTCTGTTTAGCATGGGACGTGGGGGAATTATTTCCAGAAACTTTTTGCCACAACAACAACAGAGGGAACAAAAATGACTTCAAGTTAAGAAGAAACAAAAAAAGACATTGAAAGGGGAAAACCTAGTAAGAAAGTGATTGGGAGGGACAGGTTAAGTTTAAGGGTAGAGATTTTGAAAAGGAATAAAAGAACATAAAAGAATTTTTACATGAATCAGTAAATGAAGTAAAAATGTGAATGGATACAAAGGAAAGGTTTAGAGATAAAAATGTAAATGATTAAAAAAACCCAGAGCTAAAAAGCTAAAGTAAAAATCAAAACAAATTCAAATGTATGGAATGGAATGGAAGGCAGCATGTTAATGAAAATACAAAAAGAATAACAAGGGAAACTGTCTCTAAAACTCAGAAGGTTAAAGATTAAATAGGAAAGCAGGTAAATGAGATGAGACATTTTATTTATTTACTTAAAAAATTTTTAATGTTTATTTTTGAGAGAGAGAGAGAGTGAGCAGGGGAGGGGCAGAGAGAGGGGGAGACACAGAATCTGAAGCAGGCTTCAGGCTCTGAGCTGTCAGCACAGAGCCCGACATGGGGCTCAAACTCACGAACCATGAGACCATGACCTGAGCCGAAGTCGGACACTCAACCACCTAAGCCACACAGGTGCCCCAAGATGAGACACTTTAGAAAGGAGGATAAAACACACTAAAATGACAGAACGAAAGGTATTTTAATGCTGATATAATAATAATTATAATAATAATAATAATACCACTAATGAAAAGCATAAGCAAACAAGTAAGTTGCAGCTGTTACAACTGCTGACTCTTCCAGGCTGTAGGTCTGGACCTTTAGGGATGAGACTGAGGTTGTCATAACCAGGCCTGGAGATCTGGAGCTGTGGCTATTCCAGAGCTTGAAGACCAAGTCCCTTAGGCAATGCCCATTTTTGGTTGATGTGCAAAGGCAAGGAAGAAATCAATAGTCTTCTTCCTCTCCCTCCATTTCCCCCACCATGAAAAATCTTACACTAAGACCCTGACTTACCGTTTTGCTTTAAGGTCACCTTCCTACTTACAAGAAATCTTCATTAACAACAGAGCAGTCATTGGGCTTGCCCCAGTGGTTAGGGAGAATGACAGGGAAATCAGCCTTTCTTGCAGACGGAGCTGCTCTTCTCTCACAGATACAACCCCTGGCGTGGCCCTCAGTGTTCCAACCCCCATGACCTAAATTCAACCACCCATCTTCCTGCAGATGTGTTCCTCCCACACCACCCTGCCCACCTTGAACTCATTCTGCTGTTTAATGTATACCGTTGTTCTAATCAATGAAGCGAGTAACCTCAGAGTCCCTCTGGACTGCTCCCTCATGTCTACTCCCACACCTGATGGGTCACCAGGCACTGCCTCTTCTACCTTCCAAACCTCTCTTCCGGCTTTATCACCTCTGCACTTGTCCAGCCCTCACTGTAAGTGAGAGCAATCCAAAGAGATAAGCAACGGTCCAGACATGAAGGACTTTAGGCTCCTTGTTTTCTTGCCAGGAATTTGAGAAGACAGTTTACAGAGATGCGTATTGTCTCAGAGGCAGAGGATATGAAGGAGAAGGGAAAATTGAGAGTCAGAAAAAGGATGATTAGCACTGGACTCAGGTCAATGTGCAGACTCCAGAAATGATTCCACAGCCCTGGGCATGCTTGGTGTTGCCCCACTTGACACACTTTAATGGAAGTGGTGTCATCTTAAGCAGTGGAGGTAGAATGTCAGCTTCTCTGTTGGTTGAAGGGGGTCTGGAGAGACAGTCTTCAGGGCTCCTGTCTTGCTTAACATATGTTTTATTCAAAGAAAAATCAGATCTGAGAGACAGCGGAAGGCTCTGGGGCCAGGAGGCTTTTTAACAATCTGGTCAATCCATCTCTGCCTTTATTCCTCCACAATGGAGGAATGGCTCTTACTGTTATTAATACAGGAGGATCCAAGTCAAGGGACCTCAGAACACAGCCCCAGAGCTTTTTTTTCCCTTCGCTAATCTGATTAGATACTCCATCTTCCGTTGCTATCTGATTCAGGCCAGCGCTGAGACATCAAGGCCTTGGAGAGAAGCGTTGGCATTTTCCTTGCATGGAGGCACTTTGAATTTAACATGCTGTGAACTCACCACATCTGGAGGGGGATACAGGGGTGGGAGAGGAAGACATAGCTGCAAAGACTTCTGGCAACACCCTCTGACACTGGCATCCCCAGGAAAATCGCTGTCACTTGTTTGAAAAACAGCTTCACATAGATGTCGTGCTGACGGTAATCAGATTTAAAATTAGCCTTAACGTGCCTTCATCAAGGGAGGCTTAATTGCAGGGCCCAATCAGTAGACAAAATACTACAACGACAGTTTTGCTGACAAAGTGATTCTAAACAAACCAGAGGATTTCGAAGGGGTGATATCTTCTCTGTGGAATCACTCAGTTTTGGGTGTTGCTAAAGCCCACCCCTGTTCAGACCCATCTCCTTATGCTCCAGGATTTATAAGGCTTATAAGGCTTTCCTTTGTGCAAACTCTAAGAACTCTTACCTCTTAGCTGGATACAGCAGGGGAGGGTGGGAAGCCCTCTGTTTACTAGCTCTGTGATCTCCCGGCAAGTTACTTATCCGATCAGCCTCAGTTTTCTCACCTTCAAAATGAGGGAAATAAGGTGCACCTCGAAGGACTGTTGAGAGGTTTAAAAGAAATAAGGTATGTGAACCCATTTTTATTTCCTTTCTCCTTGCCAGATCCACATGGTTATGGGTGCTTTCCTGATGTCCCTAAGGACATTGCTATTGACATTTTTTTTCATGATTTGCAAATAGGATCATTCTGTTTGATGCCAGCAGGCAGTGGGGGTATCTCCCTGTCCCCAAACTCTACATCTAGCTCAGTGGTTCACAATGGGGGGCAATTTTGCCCCACAAGGGATATTTGGCAATATCTGGAGACATTTTTTTGTTGTCACAATTTGCTGGGGGTGTTGGGGGGGCAGTACTATTGGAATCTAGTGGGTAGAGTCCAGGGAGGCTGCTATCATTCTACAAAGCACAGGACAGCCCCCTACAACAAAGCATTACCTGACCCTGAGTGTCCTTAGTGCCAAGGTGGAGAAACCTGGCCCTAGAGGAGAGTATATATTCTTATCCCTGAGCTCCTCAAAGGTAAGGAATGTGCCTTACACACCTTCCTTTCTCACGAAGAAGGTTTGAAAGAGCATTGGGAAAAACACTCAAATGGAATTTCTCTGATTATTGAGTGTAAGGTGGGGGAGATCACAATTCAGACTGACTTGGCCTGCATTTCTTTCCTCTTTGGTCTTCAGGTTGGGCTCTGTTAACATTTCTCTAATATCCCGATTCATCTAATTTCCATTGACTTTTCCCGATTTGACTTATGGGATTGACTTGTTAGCCTTCCCATCAGCTAGTACCAGACACTGAGAAACATAAGGGATATCCTCATATAAAAAGTTGAGGGTGCTCAGACTGGCCAGGGGACTTTTCCAGAAGTTGTGGGGAGTGGCCACATGAAACAAGATGCCAAACACTAGAAAAAGATGAATAGAGTTTCTGTATGGGACCCCAAGGAAACTTGGCTAAACTGTGGGCAGAGTGATAGGAATAGACTCATTTTCCCTGGCTGATTCCACTCAGTTGGAGGTACAAACACATATAAATATTTGGCATATTCTCAATAATACAGTATCTATCTATCTATCTATCTATCTATGTATCTATCATCTATTTATCTATCTATTAATATACAGAGAAATGCCTTGAAGGGGAATATATTAAAATATTAATAATCAATATCTTTATTAGATCATTTTCCCCTGTGTACATGGTTCTGAATTTTCCAAATTTTCTATAAGTGTTTTATAAATTGAAAAACAACAGATATTATTTTTAAAAAGAATTTAAAAAGCCATTTTAAACATGTCTGCCTGAACCTTATATTCGGAGGATTTCTCCTTCTCTGTAAATTGCAAGTGAGATGTTGGCAAGCTGCCACTAACAGATAAATTGCTCTCCCACCGCCCCAGCTAGGAGTCATGTCTGGGTAACAGCTGCTTCAATAATGACTTTATCTGGTGATAGATGAATTCATGGTTGCTTTACAGATGTTAAAATGACTTAGGCCAAACAAAATTGCACATATGACTCTTTATGGCTCCTTGCTTTGCTCATAGTAGGTGCTAGAAAGAGACAGCCCCTAGATGGGGTGGAAGGAATGATGGGACTCAGACGTTCTCTTCACAGAGGCAGGGTCAGCCCTGGGCACTTGCTGTTGGAGGGCTGTGCATACCTGGTAAATGGGTCAGCACAGAAACACTACCCCACAGCAGGCTCTGCTGAGGCCTGAAACTCCACTCCCATTCTGGCTCTTACTCCCTCTTCTGCTTTGCATTCTGTGGTGATAGCATGTTGCTCTTTTCCAAACGTAAACAGGAAAATGAAAAATATGGTCTTGAGAGGGAATGGTCTTCTTTCTCAAAGAGCCACTAGTCTGAAATGGGGAAAGTGCTAGAAAGCTGATTACAGGAAAAGCCATGGATGCTCCTCTTCATGAGGGAATGACTCAGTGGCACCTAATGATAGGGCAAGGGTTATTTTTTAAAATGCTTATTCATTTATTTTTAGAGCGAGAGCATGAACATGTGCAACCATGGGTAGGGGAAGAGAGAAAGAGAGGGGGAGAGAGAGAGAATCCCACACAGGTTCCATGCTATCAGTGCAGAGCCCATAGTGGGGCTCCATCTCATAAACTGTGAAATCATGACCTGAGCCTAAGTCCAGAGTTGGATGCTTAACCATCTGAGCCACCCAGAAGCTTCACTTTTTTCTTTTGCATTTGAAGCACGTCCTCACAGGTTCTGGGCATATATTTTGGAATAAAATCTTCATAAATACCTATCCTGGCAGCTTTAAAGGACCATGATGACCCCAAAGAAAATGGGGAGGTAGCTAACGAAGTTATCTAAGAGCAAATATAAAAGAGAGAGATAGGCCAAGAAGAGAAGAGTTGCTGGATCCAGGATAAATAAATAAAGGTTTGTGGGGGTATTTTGAGAACAGTAAGGAAGTTCTGTTACAACTAATTACCAGGGTAAGGCATTACAGACTCCAGATGAAAGATCTAGAACTGAGGCAGCTGTGAAGACTTGCTCAGACGTGAGGCTAAACAGGTAAGGTATGGCTTAAGGGACCAGGGACTGCAGCACCCAAGCAGGCTGGGGTACAGCACACAGTTCATGGGGTTTCTAGAGAAGCCTAGTGTTTTGGAGGTAAGGTATTCCATCAGCAAAATGTGATTGCCCACTTTCCCCCACTGAAGGGAGAACTGAACGTTCAACTAGGATAAAAAAAAAAAATAGCTTGAGTATCAGAGTGTGAAGGTCCACCAAAACCGTCCCTTTGAGTTAGTAGAGCCCATGGAGGCAGAGAAAACCACACTCAGCCCCAGATTCACCTCCTTCCTTACTGTGTGACCTTGGAGAGTGACCTAAATTCTCAGAGCTTTGGACTTCTCATCTGGGAAATAAGTAACACTACCAACGTTTTGGAGATGGAAGGGACTCAATGAATGCATGGAAAGCATTTTGCACAATGTCTGCCACTGGGTGGTGAGTAAATGGCAGCCAGGACCATACAGGCACCACATTTCTCATGTCCAATAAAGGCAAGTTACAGAGATTACCCCATTATCCTTGGCACCTCTTGGAACAACCCCTAGCTCCTTGCTTTCACTGTCTGCTGGCAATGCCTGACTCCTGCATGTTGACTTATTTTCCACTTTTAGTTCTATTCCTGCAGGTTGGATCACTGATCCTGGGTTTCCAGATACTATCCAGAGTCTAGCCCACTTATTCAGTATCCACCACTACCACAGAGGAAGGTAGGGGTAAGATTTGAATAGTGAAAATTAGGCTTCATAGTAATTCTTGAAGAAGAGTGTGAAAGTTATAGTTAACTATGAGATCCATGTGGTCAGCAGCTAGCTTTGGAGGAAAAATGGAGTGTGTCCTGATTCTCAAACTCAAAGGGACCCAGTGTAGACATGTGTTTGCTGTGGATGTCTGAAAGATCTTCTGTATTTATTATTTACTATTTTGACTATTTACTATATTGTAGATACTTTCTTACGAAACTTATAAATATGAATTAATATAATCCATCAACAGTTGTTATAAAAGGATTTTATAAAGAAAGCTTTACAAACCAGAAAATAATTTACCATAAGTCACACAGTCAGCATGCATTACAACTGGAATTTGACATAGGATTTCAAAGCTTATATTTTCTTAACAACTCTACCACCATGACATTACACAAGACCTGGGATTTTTCTCTCTCTCTCTCTAAAAAATACATACAATTAGCTAGAAAAGCACTCATGAGTTATTATTTTTGGGTTCCTATTTTGTGCATTTTTTTAAAAATTATATTTCATATTATCAGACCTTGCTAAATCTCTTAGAATCTTTGGTCAATAGTATTACACGGTTCTAAAACTCAAATGAAGGACATGAGTGGGAAGATGGTGGCATAGGAGAGCACTGGGCTCACCTCGTCCTGCTGATCACTTAGATTCCACCCACATCTGCCTAAATAACCTAGAAAACTGCTGGAAGACTAGGAGAATGGCCTCGCTGGAGCCAAGCATAGACAAGAGGCCCACGGAAGAGGGTAAGAAGGGCAGAGAGGCAGTGCGTGCTACAAGGACTGGCAGGAGGGAGCCAGGGCAATGGAGGGGCAGCCAGCCCGGCAAGGCAGAGCCCCCAAGTCTGACTTGCAAAAGCGAAGGGGCTGGACTCTGTGAGTTCTGACAGCCAGCGGGACTTAACATCTGGAATGTTAAAAGTCAACAGCTCTGCTCTCGGAGAGCCGGGAGGGTGAGAGGACGCTGGGAGGGAGAACTGTTTAGCCACAGAAGGACAGAGCTCGGCAGGGTAACAAAGGTGCTGGCAAGCGCCATTTCTCTCTCCCATCCCCCAGCCGAAATTCCAAAGGGAACAAGTTCCCATCACTGAACTTGCTTGCACCATGCAAACACCCAACACTGTGCTTCTGTGGATCCATCCCTCCTACAGGTCTGCCTCCCTCCTGGTGCTGCAGGGTCCTTCCTGCAGGGGACCACCAATGGCAAAGCTAGCTAAGCCTGCCCCTCCTGCCCCTGTGCACCTTGCGGATCCACTCTGGCTAATATGACAGATCCCATCAAAGCAGCACCACAAGCCTGGCAGTGTGCAAGCAGCTCAGACAGGGGCCACACCACTCCACAGTGAGTCCTACCCCTGGGAGAGGGGAAGATAAGGTACATACCAGTCTGACTGTGGCCCCAGTGGTGGGCTGGGGACAGACATCAGGTCAGACTGCGGCCCCGCCCACCAACACAAGTTACTCCGGAGGACACAGAGGAAGTGCCCTGCAGTTGGGAGCCACAGCAGGAACTACTCAAAATAATGAAATGGAAGAACTCTCCTCAAAAGAAACTCCAGGAAGTAGCGACAGCTAACGAATTGATCAAAATCAATTTAAGCAACATAAAGGAACAAGAATTTAGAATAACAGTCATAAAATTAATCACTGGGCTTGAAAAAAGTATAGAGGACAGCAAAGAATCTATTGCTACAGAGATCAAGGGACTAAGAAATAGGAGGAGCTAAAATATGCTATAAATGAGGTGCAAAATAAAATGGAGGAGACCACAGCTCAGATTGAAGAGGCAGAGGAGAGAATAGGTGAATTAGAAGATAAAATTATGGAAAAAGAGGAAGCTGAGAAAAAGGGAGATAAAAAAATCCAGGAGTATGAGGGGAGAATTAGAGAACTAAGCAATGCAATCAAATGGAATGATATCCATAACATAGGAATTCCAGAAGAGGAAGAGAGAGAGAAAGGGGCTAAAGGTGTACTTGAACAAATCGTACTTGAGAACTTCCCTGATCTGGGGAAGGAAAAAGGCATTGAAATCCAAGAGGCACAGAGAATTCCCTTCAGACATAACTTGAATTGATCTTCTGCACAATATATCATAGTGAAACTGGCAAAATACAAGGATAAAGAGAAAATTCTGAAAGCAGCTAGGGATAAACACACTCTAACATATAAAGAGAGACCAGTAATACTAGTGACAGACCTATCTACTGAAACTTGGCAGGCCAGAAAGGAATGACAGGAAATCTTCAATGTGATGAACAGAAAAAATATACAGCTGAGAATCCTTTATCCAGCAAGTCTGCCATTCAGAATAGAAGGAGAGATAAAGGTCTTCCCAAACAAACAAAAACTGAAGGAACTCATCACCACTAAACCAGCCCTACAAGAGATCCTAAGGGAGATTCTGTGAGTGAAATGTTGCAAGGACCACAAAGTACCAGAGACATCATTACAAGCATGAAACCTACAGACATCACAATGACTCTAAACCCATATTTTTCTGTAATAACACTGAATGTAAATGGACTACATGCTCCAACTAAAAGACATAGGGTATCAGAATAGATAAAAAAATAAGACCCATCTATTTGCTGTCCACAAGAGACTCATTTTAGACCTGAGGACACCTTCAGACTGAAAGTAAGGGGATGGAGAACTATCATGCTACTGGAAGTCAAAAGAAGGCTGGAGTAGCCATACTTATATCAGATAAACTACACTTTAAATTAAAGGTTGTAACAAGAGATGAAGAGGGCATTATACAATAATTATAGGGTAATTACATCAGGAAGAGCTAGCAATTATAAATGTCTATGCACCAAATACAGGAGCCCCCAAATATATAAAATAATTACACAAATATAAGCAACCTTATTGATAATTGCAGGGTACTTTAATACTCCACTTACAACAATGGATAGATCATCTAGACACAGGATCAATAAAGAAACAAGGGCCCTGAATGATACATTGGATTAGATGGACTTGACAGATATATTTAGAACTCTGCATCCCAAAGCAACAGAATATACTTTCTTCTCAAGTGCACATGGAACATTCTCCAAGATAGATCACATACTGGGTCACAAAACAGCCTTTCTTAAGTATACAAGAATTGAGATCACACCATGCACTATTTCAGACCACAATGCTACGAAACTTGAAATCAACCACAGGAAAAAGTCTGGAAAACCTCCAAAAGCATGGAGGCTAAAGAACACCCTACTAAAGAATAAATGGGTCAACAAGGCAATTAGAGAAGAAATTTAAAAATATATGGAAACAAATGAAGATGAAAATACAACAATCCAAACGCTTTAGGATGCAGCAAAGGCAGTCCTGAGAGGAAAATACATTGCAATCCAGGCCTATCTCAAGAAACAAGAAAAATCCCAAATACAAAGTCTAACAGCACACCTAAAGGAAATAGAAGCAGAACATCAAAGACACCCCAAACCCAGCAGAAGAAGAGAAATAATAAATATCAGAGCAGGAATAAACAATATAGAATCTAAAAAAAACTGCAGAGCAGATCAATGAAACCAAGAGTTGTTTTTTTCAAAAAATAAACAAAATTGATAAACCTCTAGCCAGGTTTCTCAAAAAGAAAAGAGAGAGGACCCAAATAGATAAAATCATGAATGAAAATGGAATTATTACAACCAATCCCTCAGAAATACAAGCAATTATCAGGGAATACTATGAAAAATTATATGCCAACAAAATGGACAACCTGGAAGAAACGGACAAATTCCTAAGCACGCACCCACTTCCAAAACTCAAACAGGAAGAAATAGAAAACTTGAACGGACCCATAACCAGCGAAGAAATTGAATCAGTTATCAAAAATCTCCCAACAAATAAGAGTCCAGGACCAGATGGCTTCCCTGGGGAATTCTACCAGACATTTAAAGCAGAGATAATATCTATCCTTCTCAAGCTGTTCCAAAAAAATAGAAAGGGAAGGAAAACTTCCAGACTCATTCTATGAAGCCAGCATTAGTTTGATTCCTAAACCAGAAAGAGACCCAGTAAAAAAAGAGAACTACAGGCCAATATACCTGATGAATATGGATGCAAAAATTCTCAATAAGATACTAGCAAATCGAATTCAACAGCATATAAAAAGAATTATTCACCATGATCAAGTGGGATTCATTCCTGGGCTACAGGGCTGGTTCAACATATGCAAATCAATCAATGTGATACATCACATTAATACAAGAAAAGATAAGAACCATATGATCCTGTCAATCGATGCAGAAAAAGCATTTGACAAAATTCAGCATCCTTTCTTAATAAAAGCCCTCGAGAAAGTCAGGATAGAAGGAACATACTTAAACATCATAAAAGCCATATATGAAAAGCCCACAGCTAATATCATCCTCAATGGGGAAAAACTGAGAGCTTTCCCTCTGAGATCAGGAACACGATAGGGATGTCCACTCTCACCACTGTTGTTTAACATAGTGTTGGAAATTCTAGCATCAGCAATCAGACAACAAAAGGAAATCAAAGGCATCAAAATTGGCAAAGATGAAGTTAAGCTTTCGCTTTTTGCAGATGACATGATATTATACATGGAAAATCCGACAGACTCCACCAAAAGTCTGCTAGAACTGATACATGAATTCAGCAAAGTTGCAGGATACAAAATCAATGTCCAGAAATCAGCTGCATTCTTATACACTAACAATGAAGCAACAGAAAGACAAATAAAGAAACTGATCCCATTCACAATTGCACCAAGAAGCATAAAATACCTAGGAATAAACCTAACCAAAGATGTAAAAGATCTGTATGCTGAAAACTATAGAAAGCTTATGAAGGAAATTGAAGAAGATATAAAGAAATGGAAAAACAGTCCATGCTCATGGATTGGAAGAATAAATATTGTTAAAATGTCAATACTACCCAAAGCTATCTATACATTCAATGCAATCCCAATCAAAATTGCACCAGCATTCTTCTCAAAGCTAGAACAAGCAATCCTAAAATTTGTATCGAACAACAAAAGACCCTGAATAGCCAAATTTTGAAGAAGACCAAAGCGGGAGGCATCACAATCCCAGACTTTAGGCTCTACTACAAAGCTGTAATCATCAAGCCAGCATGGCATTAACACAAAAACAGACACATAGACCAATGGAATAGAATAGAGACTCCAGAATTAGATGCACAAAAGTATGGCCAACTAATCTTTGACAAAGCAGGAAAGAATATCCAATGGAAAAAAGACAGTCTCTTTAACAAATGGTGCTAGGAGAACTGGACAGCAACATGCAGAAGAATGAAACTAGACCACTCTCTTACAATATTCACAAAAATAAACTCAAAATTGATAAAGGACCTGAATGTGAGACGGGAAACCATCAAAACCCTAGAGGAGAAAGCAGGAAAAAAACCTCTCTGGCCTCAGCTGCAGCAGTTTCTTACTTGACACATCTCCAAAGGCAAGGGAATTAAAAGCAAAAATGAACTACTGGGACCTCATGAAGATAAAAGGATTCTGCACTGCAAAGGAAACAATCAACAAAACTAAAAGGCAACCAACGGAATGGGAAAAGATATTTGCAAATGACATATTGGGCAGAGGGCTAGTATCCAGAATCTATAAATAACTCACCAAACTCCACACCTGAAAAACTAATAATCCAGTTAAGAAATGGGCAGAAAACATGAATAGACACTTCTCTAAAGAAGACATCCAGATGACCAACAGGGAAATGAAAAGATGCTCAACATCACTCCTCATCAGGGAAATACAAATCAAAACCACACTGAGATACCGCCTCATGCCAGTCAGTGGCTAAAATGAACAAATCAGGAGACTAAAGATGCTGGCAAGGATGTGGAGAAACAGGAACCCTCTTGCACTGTTGATGGGAATGCAAACTGGTGCAGCCACTCTGGAAAACAGTGTGGAGGTTCCTCAAAAAATTAAAAATAGATCTACCCTATTACCTGCAATAGCACTGCTAGGAATTTGCCCAAGGGATACAGGAGTGCTGATGCATAGGGGCACTTGTACCCCAATGTTTATAGCAGCACTTTCAACAATAGCCAAATTATGGAAAGAGCCTATATGTCCATCAACTGATGAATGGATAAAGAAATTGTGGTTTATATACACAATGGAATACTACTTGGCAATGAGAAAGAATGAAATATGGCCTTTTGTAGCAATGTGGATGGAACTGGAAAGTGTTATGCTAAGTGAAATAAGTCATACAGAGAAAGATGGATACCATATGTTTTCACTCCTATGTGGATCCTGAGAAACTTAACAGAAACCCATGGGGGAGGGGAAGGAAAAAAAAGGTTAGAGAGGGAGGTAGCCAAACCATAAGAGACTGGTAAAAACTGAGAATAAACTGAGGGTTGATGGGGGGTGGGAGGGAGGGGAGGGTGGGTGATGGGTATTGAGGAGGGCACCTTTTGGGATGAGCACTGGGTGTTGTATGGAAACTAATTTGACAATAAATTTCATATTTAAAAAAACTCAAATGAAAAGAAAATAAAACAAAATAAAAGAAGTTGGTGTCCTTAAGTTTTAATCATGCAAAAATATTCTGCAAATTAAGTAAGGTCTCACTTACTGGACTGTCAAAACACATTTAGAAAAATGTGATTTTTTAAATATTTTTTTTTGTTCATTTTTGAGACAGAGAGAGACAGAGCATGAGCAGGGGAGGGGCAGAGAGAGAGGGAGACACAGAATCAGAAGCAGGCTCTAGGCTCTGAGCTGTCAGTACAGAGCCCGACGCAGGGCTTGAACTCACAGACCGTGAGATCATGACCTGAGTTGAAGTCGGACACCTAACTGACTGAGCCACCCACGTGCCCCAAAATGTGTTTGGTTTTAGGTGACATATTTTGAGTGGAACACCATCAAACTAGAGTATTTATTGATGGTGAGCTATAATCCATGTGTCTTACTCCTTTCTGGCTGTTATATCAAAATACCACATACTGGGTGGTTTATAACAACAGACATTTATTTCTGACAGTTCTGAAAATTGGAAGTCCAAGGTCACGGTGCCAGCATGGTCAGGTCCTGGTGAAAGCTCTTTTCTGGGTTCCAGACCACTGATTTCTCCCTCTATCCTCACGTGAGGAAATGGGTGAAGTTGCAACCTGGGGTCTCTTTTATAAGGACACAAATCCCATTCATGAGGGTTTCACCCTCATGACCTAATCACTTCCCAGAGCCCCACCTTCTAATACCATCTCCTTGGGCACTGTGTTTTTAACATATGAATTTTAGGGGACACAAACATTCAACCTATAGCACTATGTCACATAGGAAGGGTCAAAAGAAATAGGAGAAGACTGACAAGGACTAAAATAGCTATTTTCAAATATTCAGAATATTTCAGATATTTTCAAATATTTAAAAGTTGTCATGAAGAAGATGGATTGAATGTACGCATATGGCCTTAAGCGGTGCACACCGGATGTTAAATGAAAGGTAGTAAAGGTAATGAATGTTCTTTTATTCTTATATGTACAGTACTCTCCCGTTATCCATGGTTTCACCTTCTGGGGTTCAGGCACCCCCGCTCAACTGTGGTCCTGAAGCAGATGATCCTCTTTCTGACATATCATCAGAAGGTCAGTGGTAGCTTCATGCTGCTGCCTGCATCATTCACTTCCCTTCATCTCATCACGTAGGCATTTTGTCATTTTACAAAAAGAAGGGTGAGTATGGTATATGATACCTTGAGAGAGAGAGGGCCACATTCACATAACTTTTACAGTGTATTGTTATAATTGTTCTATTTTAGTATTAGTTGTTGCTGTTAATCTCTTACGGTGCCTAACTGATAAATTAGACTTTACCATAGGTATGTACACCTAGGAAAAAACTTCATTTAAATAGGTTTCGGTACTATCTGCAGTTTCAGGCACCCACTAGGGGCCTTACAATGTACTCAGATAAAGGAGACTGCTGTGTTCAGATTTTTCTGCATCAGTAGGGGGCATTTTGGTAACCATTTGGGTTCTAGGCACTATAGTTTTCCAGCACAGGCTTGCTTGATGATGGTCTTCCCACACTTGGATGGTCGGTTAGATTCATGACTACTGATATGACTTGACTCATTAAATCTCATCATCCAAATAGGCAGATAAGGGGCACCCGGGTGCCTCAGTCAGTTAAGCGTCTGACTTTGGCTCAGGTAATGATCTAATAGTTTGTGAGTTTGAACCCCGAGTTCAGCTCTGCACTAATAGTGAGGGGCCTGCTTGGAATTCTCTCCCCCTCTCTCTTTCTGTCCCTTCCCCACTCCTTCTCTCTCTCTCTAAATAAATAAACATTAAAAAAAAGCAAAATAAGTTTTTCTTATTTCAAAGGCAGGGCATATGTATTACAAGAATCTGAAACAGACCTGGCAATAAACAAACAAGCAAACAAATCCTCAGAATTCCATCCAAATAGAGAAAACCATTAAAAACACCTTGGTATATATTCTTCTAAATCCTTTTCTAAGCATATTTAATATACACAGTTACATTTAAAAATAAAATGCACCTTTCTTTGAGTGTGTGTCGCGTCCATGAAATATAGCCAGACCAACACTAAACCATCCTGCACACCTAGAAAACTGATCTGAGGATTCACAGAACAATCTGCACAACCTGAACTACAGAACTCAGCAGGTACGTGGCATGGAGAGGTAAACTGGGGGAGGGAGAAGCTGCAGGGAGGCAGGGAGCCACTTTTGTGGGCAGAGAGAGGATGGAGACAGGGGGATGGGGTGGGGAGGAAGAATATGGGAAAAGCACCCCCCTAAAAAGCAGCTGGAGAAAAAGTGGAAAAGTGGAAACAGCTGCAGGGACTGAACTGAAAAGGGAGAAATGGAGAAAGGAGAAAGGAGAGGGTATAAATTCCATTAAGACCATAAACAGGGGGAGCGCAGAATCTGAAACGCCGCAGCTCCATACCTGGCGGTGCTCTAGTGGGAAGGGCGAATCCCCAGGAGTAGAGTGGAGTCTGGGGTTCTTCAGGCCACACGGGGAGAGCCGGTTCCCCTGCTGGGAGGACACCTAGTAGTGGCTGTGTGGGTCCCCCAAAGGCAGGCCCCAGTGGACCTGGGAGAACAACCACATTCTCTGGTGCTGGAACAGGTCATTAAGGGTGAAGCCTGGTGCCAGATATGTGTTGTGATTTTCCATGATCCAGGAAGTGCTGCTGCTACACTATATCGGGAACTTTTTCTGGGGTGGGCTGGCACCCGGACACAGTCTCTGGGCATTGGCAGCAGCATGGTCCTGCCAGCATTCCTGGCTGTGGCTGGCACCTGACCATTGTTCAGTGAGACCCTCTGCAGAGGGGCAGAAAGGGTCAAAGCCACAGCCCCTCAGAAGTAAGGGTTTGGGAAAACCAGCCGCATATGAGACAAAACTCAGGAGGGAGGTGCTGCCTGGGGCTTTGTCACAGACTGTGTAAAAGTAGGGAGTGGCTGGAGGCCAAAGACAAAGGACAGGTGCGTGATTGCCTATCTGGGAGAATAGAGTTCCAATACCAGAGGCTGGGTAGCTGGGTGATGCCATTTTCAACGCTCTCATGCATGCACACGCATACCTACAAGCACCACAACAATCCACCCCAGTAAGCTAAGCAGTGCCATATAGTGGAGAACAGAGTCGTTACACTAAGCCCTGACCAACTGTGCCAACCTCGCTCTCCAGAAACACAAATCTCTCCACCTGCTTAGTTTATGGACTATAAAGCACTTCATAGTTTGAATACTAGGGGAAAACAAAGTAATTTCAGTCATATTTCAGTCTGTTTGCCGGTCCATCTATTCTATTTTCTTTTTTTCTTTTTTCTCTTTTTTGTTTCTTTTCTTTTTCTTAAATACAGAAAGAAAAAATTCATTTTTATTAAAATATTTTTCTTTATTTTTTCTACTATATTTTTTACTTTTGTGTACATTTTCCCAAATTCTAATTTACTTCCATCATTTCATTTTAGTCTACTTCAGTGTATTCATTTTTTCAAATTTTCAAATGATATCTTTTTTCTTTTTTTTTCTTTCCCCTTTTTTCTCTAATCTATCAACCCCTTTTAAACACTCAGACTAAAACAACCTATGATCTAGCATCATTTATTAGATTTTTTTGTGTGTGTTTGTTTTTAATATTTTAATTTTAATATTTTTTTAAATTTAATTCTTTTTATTTTAATTTTTCTTTACCTCATTAGTTCCTTTTCTCCCTTCAAAATGACAAAATGAAGGAATTCACCCCAAAAGAAAGAGCAGGAAGAAACGACAGTCAGGGACTTAACCAACACAGATACAAGCAAGATGTCTTAACCAGAATTTAGAATCATGATAATAGGAATACTAGCTGGAGTTGAAAATAGATTACAATCCCTTTCTGTGGAGATAAAGGAGGTAAAATCTAGTCAGGATGAAATAAAAAAAAAAATGCTATAACTGAGCTGCAATCTCGAATGAAGGCCACGGCGGGAGGATGGATGAGGCAGAACAGAGAATCAGTGGTATAGAGGACAAACTTATGGAGAGTAATGAAGCAGGAAAAAAAAGAGGGAGATTAAGGCAAAAGAGCATGATTTAAGAATTAGATAAATCAGTGACTCATTAAAAAGGAACAACATCAGAATAATAGGGGTTCCAGAAAAGGAAAAGAGAGAAATAGGGGTAGGAGGGTTATGTGAGCAAATGATAGCGGAAAACTTTCCTAACCTGGGGGAAGACACAGCCATCACAATTCAGGAATCACAGAGGACTCCCATTATATTCAACAAAAAAACGACCATCAACAAGGCATATCATAGTCAAATTCACAATATACTCAGGCAAGGAAAGAATCATGAAAGCAACAAGGGAAAAAGTCTTTAACTTACAAGGGAAGACACATCAGGTTTGCAGTAGACCTATCCACAGAAACGTGGCAGGCCAAAAGGAGTGGCAGGATATAGTCAATGTGCTGAATCAGAAAAATATGCAGCCAAGAATTCTTTATCCAGCAAGGCTGTCATTCAAAATAGAAGGAGAGATAAAAAGTTTCCCAGACAAACAAAAATTAAAGGATTTTGTGACCACTAAACCAGCCCTGCAAAAAATTTTGAGGGGGACGCCCTGAAGGGAAAACAAAACAAAACAAAACAAAACAAAACAAAACAAAACAAATAAATAAAGACCAAAAGCAACAAAGACTAGAAAGGACCAGAGAACACCACCAGAAACTCCCAACTCTACAAGCAACATAATGGCAATAAATTCATATCTTTCAGTACTCACTCTAAACGTCAATGGACTAAATGCCCCAATCAAAACACACAGGGTAACAGAATGGATAAGAAAACAAGATCCATCTACATGCTGTGTACAAGAGACCCACTTTATCTAAAGACACTTTCAGATTGAAAGTAAGGGGATGGAGAACCATCTATCATGCTAATGATCAATGAAAGAAAGCCAGAGTAGCCATACTTATATCAGACAATCTAGACTTTAATATAAAGACTGTATCAAGAGATGAAGAAGGGCATTATATCATAATTAAGGGGTCTGTCTACCAAGAAGACCTAACAATTGTAAACATTTATCGCCAAATGTGGAAACCCCCAAATATATACATCAATTAATCACAAACATAAAGAAACTCATTGATAGGAATACCATAGTAGTAGGAGACTTCAACACCCCATTCACAGCAATGGACAGATCATCTAATCAAAAAATCAACAAGGAAACAATGGCTTTGAATGACACACTGGAGCAGATGGACTTAACAGACATATTCAGAACATTTCATCCTAAAGCAGCAGAATATACATTCTTCTCCAGTGCACATGGAACATTCTCCAGAATAGACCATATACTGGGACACAAATCAGCCCTCAACAAGTACAAAGATTGAGATCACACCATGCATATTTTCATACCACAACACTATGAAACTTGAAATCAACCACAAGAAAAAATTTGGAAAGGTAACAAATATTTGGAGACTAAAGAACATCCTACTAAAGAATGAATGAGCTAACCAAGAAGTTAAAGAGTAAATTGAAAAGTTCTTGGAAGCCAATGAAAATGATAACACCACAACCCAAAACCTCTGGGATGCAGCAAAGGCGGTCATAAGAGGAAAGTATATAGGAATCCAGGCTTTCCTATAGAAGGAAGAAAGATCTCAGATACACAACCTAACCTTACACCTTAAAGAGCTGGAAAAAAAAAAAGCATATAAAACCCAAAAGCAGCAGAAGACAGGAAATAATAAAGATTAGAGTAGAAATTAATGCTATTGAAAGCAAAAAACAAAAACCAAAAAACAAAAAACAGTAGAACAGATCAATGAAACCAGAAGCTGGTTCTTTGAAATAATTAACAAAATTAATAAACCACTAGTCAGTTTGATCCAAAAGAAAAAGGAAAGTACCCAAATAAATAAAATCAAGAAAGAGGAGAGATCACAACCAACACAGCAGAAATAAAAACGATAATAACAGAATATTATGAACAATTATATGCCAATAAAATGGGCAATCTGGAAGAAATGGACAAATTCCTAGAAACATATACACTACCAAAACTGAAACAGGAAGAGGGGCGCCTGGGTGGCTCAGTCAGTTAAGTGGCTGACTTCGGCTCAGGTCATGATCTCACAGTCCGTGAGTTTGAGCCCCGCGTCTGACTCTGTGCTGACAGCTCAGAGCCTGGAGCCTGTTTCAGATTCTGTGTCTCCCTCTCTCTGACCCTCCCCCACTTGCACTCTGTCTCTCTCTGTCTCAAAAATAAATAAACGTTAAAAAAAAAACTGAAACAGGAAGAAATAGAAAATTTGAACAGACCCATAACCAGTAAGGAAATCAAATTAGTAATCAAAAATCTCCCAAAAAACAAGAGTCGAGGGCCAGATGGCTTTCCAGGGGAATTCTATCTACTAAACATTTAAGGAGGAGTTAACACCTATTCTCTTGAAGCTGTTTCAAAAAGTAGAAATGGAAGGAAAACTTCCAAACACTTTCTATGAGGCCAGCATTACCTTGATTCCAAAACCAGACAAAGGACCCACTAAAAAGGAGAACTATAGACCAATTTCCCTGATGAACACGGATGCAAAAATCCTCAATAAGATATTAGCCAACTGGATCCAACAATACATTAAAAAAATTATTCACCACGACCAAGTGGGATTTATACCTGGGATGCAGGGCTGGTTCAATATCCACAAAACAGTCAATGTGATTCATCACATCAATAAAAGAAAGGACAAGAACCATATGATCCTCTCAATAGGTGCAGAGAAGGCATTTGACAAAATACAGCATACTTTCTTGATAAAAACCCTCAAGAAAGTAGGGATAGAAGGAGCATACCTCAAGATCATAAAAGCCATATATGAAAGACCCAATGCTAATATCATCCTCAATGGGGAAAAAATGAGAGCTTACCTCCTAAGGTCAGGAACAAGACAGGGATGTCCACTTTCGCCCTGTTATTTGACATAGTATTGGAAGTCTTAGCCTCTGCAATCAGACAACACAAAGAAATAAAAGGCATCCAAATCAGCCAGGAGGAGGTCAGACTTTCACTCTTTGCAGATGACATGATACTCTATATGAAAAACCGAAAAGATTCCACCAAAAAACTGCTGAATTGATTCATGAATTCAGCAAAGTTACAGGATATAAAATCAATGCACAGAACTCGGTTTTATTCCTATACACCAACAATGAAGCAACAGAAAGAGAAATCAAGGAATTGATCCCATTGACAGTTGCACAAAAAACCATAAAATACCTAGGAATAAATCTAACCAAATAGGTGAAAAATCTATACACTGAAAACTATAGAAAGCTTATGAAAGAAATTGAAGAAGACACAAAAAAATGGAAAAAGATTCCATGCTCCTGGATAGGAAGAACAAATATTGTTAAAATGTCAATACTACCCAAAGCAATCTACATATTCAATGCAATCCCTATCAAAATAACACCAGCATTCTTCACAGAGCTAGAACAAATCATCCTAAAATTTGTATGGAACCAGAAAAGACCCCGAATAGCCAAAGCAATCATGAAAAAGAAAACAAAAACAGGAGACATCACAATCCCGGACTTCAAGCTATACTACAAAGCTGTAATCATCAAGACAGCATGGTACTGGCACAAAAACAGACATTCAGATCAATGGAACAGAATAGAGAACCCAGAAATGGACCCACAAACATATGGCCAACTCATCTTTGACAAAGCAGGAAAGAATATCCAATGGAATGAAGACAGTCTCTTCAGCAAGTGGTGCTGGGAAAACTGGACAGTGACATACACAAGAATGAACCTGGACCACTTTCTTATACCAAACACAAAAATAAGCTCAAAATGGATGAAAGACCTAAATGTAAGACAGGAAAGCCTTCAAAATCCCATCAGAGAAAACAGGCAACAACCTCTTTGATTTGGCCACAGCAACTTCTTACTCAACATGTCTCTGGAGGCAAGGGAAACAAAAGCAAAAATGAACTATTCGGACCACATCAAAATAAAAAGCTTCTGCAGAGTGAAGGAAACAATCAGCAAAACAAAAAGGCAACCAACAGAATTGGAGAAGATATTTGAAAAGGACATATCAGATAAAGGGTTAGTATCTTTGATAAAGAACTTATCAAACTCAACACCCAAAAAAGCAAAAAATCCAGTGAAGAAATGGACAAAAGACATGAATAGACACTTCACCAAAGAAGACATCCAGATGGCGGACAGACACATGAAAAAATGCTCCACATCACTCATCATCAGGGAAATACAAATCAAAACCACAATGAGATACCACCTTACACTTGTCAGAATGGCTAACATTAACAACTCAGACAACGACAGATGTTGGCGAGTATGGAGAGAAAGAGGATCTCTTTTGCGTTTCTGGTGGGAATGCAAGCTGGTGCAGCCACTCTGGAAGACAGGATCCTCCAAAAAATTAGAAAATTGAACTACCCTACAACCCTGCAATTGCACTACTAGGTATTTATCCAAGGGATACAGGGACGCTGTTTCAAAGGGACACATGCATCCCAATGTTTATGGCAGCACTATCAACAATAGCCAAAGTATGGAAAGAGCCCAAATGTCCATCAACTAATGAATGGATAAAGAAAATGTGGTGTGTACACACACACACACACACACACACACACACACACACACACACAATGGAGTATTACTCGGCAATCAAAAAGCATGAAATCTTGCCATTTGCAACTATGTGGATGGAACTAGGGGGTATTATGCTAAGCGAAACTAGTCAGTCAGAGAAAGAAAAATATCATATGACTTCACTCATATGATGACTTTAAGACACAGAACAGATGAACATAAGGGAAGGGAAGCAAAAATAATATAAAAACAGGGAGGGAGACAAAACATAAGGGACTCTTAAATATGGAGAACAAACAGAGGGTTACTGGAGGGGTTGTGGGAGGGAGGATGGGCTAAATGGGTAGGGTGCTTAAGGAATATACTCCTGAAATCATTGTTGCACTATATGCTAACTAATTTGGATGTAAATTAAACAAAAATAATAAAATAAAATACATCTACTCCTACTATTCTATAAGCTACTTTTTTAGTTAACGTTTTTTAAATTTACTTTTTATTTTTTTATTTTCAAGTTACTTAACATACAGTGTAGTCTTGGCTTCAGGAGTAGAACCCAGCGATTCATCTCTTACATATGACACCCAGTGTTCATCCCCAAAAGTTCCCTCCTTAATGCCCATCACCCATTTAACCCACTCCCCCACCCCCTCCAGCAACCCTCAGTTTGTTCTCTGTATTTAAGAGTCTTATGATTTGCCTCCCTCTGTGTTTTTATCTCATTTTTCCTTCTCTTCCCCTATGTTCATCTGTTAAGTTTCTCAAATTCCACATGAGTGAAATTATATACCTGTCTCTCTCTGCTTGACTTATTTCGCTTAGTATAATACCCTCTACAACGCTGCAAATGGCAAGATTTCATCCTTTTTCATTGCCAAGTAGTGTATGTATGTATATATGTTTGTATGTATATATATATATATATATATATATATATATATATATATATATATAT
>NW_024412391.1:35713634-35855505 GCF_014898765.1 Herpailurus yagouaroundi | reverse complement strand
TTTATCCATTCATCAGTTAATGGGCATTTGGGCTTCTTCTATAATTTGGCTATTGTTGATACTGCTATAAACATTGGGGTGCCTGTGCCCCTTCAAATCAGCATTTTTGTATCCTTTGGATAAATTCCTAGTAGTGCAATTGCTGGGTCATAGGGTAGTTCTATTTTAATTTTTTTGCACAACTTCCACAGTGTTTTCCAGAGTGGCTGCACCAGTTTGCGTTCCCACCAACAGTGCAATAGGGTTTCCTTTTCTCCACATCCTCACCAATGGGTGTTGTTTCCTGAGTTGTTAATTTTAGTCATTCTGACTGGTGTGAGGTGGTAACTCATTGTGGTTTTGATTTGTATGTTCCTGACGAAGAGTGGTTATTGACATCTTTCCTTTTAATGAAACACTTCATATAGTTTTGAGAACCAGTCATGTGCCATGGTAGAAATGGATGTCGCATAAATTATTTAATCCTGAGGTTTTAAAGTTTTATTTTTAAACACCGGAATCCCTTCTCAAAACAAAATCATACACAGCAGCTTCGCGTGTAAAACAGATAAAGCAAAACAAACAGAGCAGCTCTGTTTGATGAGAATTACAAGGTCAGAGTCAGTCATATTTTGAAAACTTTGTAGATATATTTGCCAAATTTTTTCTCCGGGAAGATTGTGAAAGCCTGTTTCATTATCATTTGTCATCGTTGAATGTATAAAAATTTCGTTGACAAAATTCTGTCTTAAGGTATTAATAATATGCCTTTTAAAATTATTTGTGACCATGAACTTTTTCTTTTTTCAGTGTCTATTCATGATTCTTTAAGGGTTTACTTACTCCCATTGTTAGCCCACATTTCTTTTGGGTTATTCTGTGTTGGGTTATTCTGTTTTTCTTATTGACTCATTTACATATTAAGAGAAAGAACATGTAATCATATAGCCATTTGCCAATGTAGTAGGCCAAATAGGCATCTCATTTTAATGTGTATTTCTTCACTTTGTATGGCGGTGAATATTTTTTCATTACTATACTCATCATTCACCTTATATCTTGTTAATTGCCTGTTGATATCCTTTTCACATTTTTCAATTGGAGCGTTCATTTTTTGGGTGCTCCTTCTGTTATTTATTATTGAGTTGACTTAGTTTTCTTTATTACATTTTTCTTCTATTGATAGGGAAGTCACACATTTTCATTTCTAATATTTTCAATAGTTAATCCTCAATTTCTAACATGCAGAATTGATTTAAAGCCTAAAGATGATCAGTATTCCTAAAATACTGAAAAATAAAAGATTAAAATGTTTCCAGTTACATTATGCCCTTTAATTTTATATTATATTCTTTTTCTGTATTTTAATTTCATGTTGTTTTAATACACCTTGAATTAGTTGTTACTATTGACTTTTACACAGCCCTTTGCTGTTAGATTTGCCCCCAACACTTTCCGTTTTCTTTTCACTCTTAGAGATCATCTGCCTGTGACAAAAACATTAGTTTTTTTTTTTCACTCTTGATTGTCATTTTAACTGGAAATCAATTTCTAGTTTATAATCTTCCACTTACTATGGATGGCTTCCAAGTGTTGTTTTACCTTTGATTCTGAGCACAACTTTTTAATAGCATTTGCTTTTCCTATGGAAATCCCCCTTGGCTCATAGAGGGTCATACCCAGAAGAGCTTTTCATTTATGTCTGCCAGGAGTCCAGCTCTGACCAGCCCAGGACCATGTTTTATGTTAGTCTTTCAAGTGGGCATTCTAGAACACATAGAAGCAGTATAAACGTGAACCCTAAAATCACATAAGTCACAGGCTGAAGGTTTCAAGATCTCATGTTGTCCTGTACCAATGGATAGATTTCTTTCCCCTTCTAACCTGCAATAGAGCCCTCTCAGGAGCCTGGCTTTTATGGGAAGAGCTCAGTCCCATCACTCATCTGGCTTGCACATGACCCCTGGTATCCAACCCCGCCTGGACATGAGAGCCCACACCCTTGTCAAGGCATCAACACCCTTAGCCACAGCTCATTGCTTCCGATTTCAGTTCTCTCTTCATCGTGGGCACCTGTGGATTTCTTTCTTTAATACAAGCTAAAGTAAATACATTTAACCTCGTTTTTATTGTATTCAAGTTTTTTTGTTGCATTTAAAGTAATTTTGGGGAGAGGATGTGTTCTATATTGTCATGGAGCCGGAAATCCTTTATACTTACTTTCTGCCTTACGTTATAATGATTTTCTTTGCTGACAACTATACAGTTAATTTTGAATGTATTCCTCAGATATCTGAATAGTGTACATTTATTGTAGATTATATATATTGAAATATCTACTGAATCCAGTTAATCATCTTAGTTAAAGCCTAATACCATTATTTAAGGTCTCTATATAAAGTATGGTGTTCATCAATTCTCTTGTGTTTATAATAGTCTTGGTTTGCGTATTTCAGGACAGTTTTATTTGGCATTAGACATTCTTGTCAGTTACATCAACATAGCAAATTGTACCAGTGTCAAAGAGAATTACAAAATAACTTTCATTGTCCACAGCCTTTTATCTTCTATTTTACTTGCCTGACATTTATTTGCTCCTTCCTTGCCATCCTCTCTCCCCATGTGCACCACTGTGACTCTGAATTTGCTGGTATATCTTATCTATCTCTGTATTTTCAATTACTCCCTATCTTTTTTTTAAAGGCAGAGTATCTTATAACTAGCAATTTGTCCAGATTTTGCTTTTTCCGGTAGCCTGAGGAAGATTTGGTCTTACATCTATTTTTGTATTTGTACATTAGACTTCAAAAATGTATTCTTTTGCCTTTTATTTCTGTCCTTGCAATGATGGTTAAATTTCACCTCTTACAGTGCCCATGTCTATAATCTCTGTGGGACTCAGTCTGATCCTAGAAATTTGACTGACTGGCATGGTCAGCCTTCTGAAAAGTGAAGCACCTCTGACACAGGTTCTGCCTGATTGCCCTACCTCCAGACCCACACTTCTTCAAACTGTGTTTTGTGCTGCTGCTGGTATGAGTGTGGTGATATCAAAATGCAAATCTGGTCCTGCCAATTCTCCTACGTGTATATGTCAGTGGTCCCAGCTCACATACAGAATACATTTACATGGGGCCCCTGGGTGGCTCAGTCGGTTGAGTGTCCAACTTCGGCTCAGTGCATGATCTCAGTTCATGAGTTTGAGCCCCATGTCCAGCTCTCTGCTGTCAGTGCAGAGCCCACATCGGATCCTCTTCTATCCCTCCCCCCTGGTTGTCTCTCTCCCTCTTTCTAAATAAATAAGTAAACTTACAAAAATAAAAGAATACACTTGCAGCTGCTTAGCATGTCATTCAAGGTCCGTCACCCTCTTTCCCAAGCTTGTCTCCTACTGTTGTCTCTCCCATGCTCATCTCTGTTCCAGCCATAACACGTTTCCTCTTTCTAGGGCCTCGCACTCTTACCTCTTCCGGGAATGCCCTTTATCAATTATTTCAGAAAGTATTGATGGAGTCCAGTTAGATGCCTGGCACTGTGCTAAGGTAGTGGACAAGAGTGGTGAGAACAATCAGCCTGGTTCCTCCTTCACTGAACTCCTGGCTAGTGGGGAAGGCAGTGAAAGCCTCAAACAATTGTGACAGGGTAAGGAGAGGTGTCTGTGGGAGCACAGAGGAGTCCCCAGCCCTGACTTTGGAACCTAGAGAATAATTTCCAGGGAAAGCGATGACCAAAGTGAGGTTCAAAGGACAAGTAGGGAGTGAGCTTGGCCTTCTTTCCCTTATCACCTGGTGGCTTCCTGTCCCCCCTCCAAGTCTGCCAGACCTCACTTCCTCTGGGCGGGGGCAGTTAGTTCCTGTTGCAAGTGCTAGCTCAGTATATTGTACATTATGGTCTCCTTAGCCAGGGATTGTATTCATTTGCTTCTCTTTCCCGTTTCAGGCTATGAGCTTTTTGAAGGCAGAGTCTACTTCTCATTTATTTTTATATCCCTTTGCAGTGTGCTTGGTGCATAGAGAGTGCCCAAAGGAAGTCTTGTGGAATTTGATTCCTGGACCCTGCTCCTCCTGCCCAGCACCTCTTCTGGCCATGGCTTCACTCCATGCTTTCTGAACCTCTTTCTTTGTCCAACCCTTCCTCAGTTGCTCTACTCCCAGGATCCTCTTCCGATTCTTCTATCACTTTGTCCCTAACCCCCCTCCAGCACCCAGATGGTCCCTTCTCTGGCACCTGTTTGCTTCCATCTTTCAAGGGACTGTAGGGGCAACCCGTTTCTTCTGCAAAACAGAAAGACAGACAAATAGCACCTGCTAAGAGATGTCTATTGAAGGGATAAGTGCTTTTGATAGCACGTCTCCTCCAAAATTTGGTGCCAGGGAAAGGTTGTTTTCTTGTGATGGAATAAAACTTTTCCTTTTACTAAGAACATGAGAGCTATACATCCCAGTTGGCTTCCTTATTTACACCAGCTTCCAGGAGGAAATTCAGATTTAGCGTTCAAGTTGGCAACTCTCTTTACATGATGTTTCTGGTAGAATTATTTCCTTCCTTCATCTGGCTCTGTTCTAATTATTTTTGTGAATTAAAAAAACCTACTTAACTTGAAGTGTTCATTTTACATTTCGATGTCAGAAAACATGTAATTACATTAAGAGAAAAATTTAGAGTAGAACTGTTTTTTCATATGGGATTATACCATACCTCCTTTCCCCCAAATTTATTTTAAATTGTGGTTTTACGGCAAGTCACAGAAATCCTTATTTCAAGAAGTATGTTACAATTTTCCATTTTTCCTTCCTTTCTCTCCTTCGCTCTTTTATCTTTCTCAGAAAGCAGGCTGCATTGGTTGAAACACATCATTTTGTTTGAGCTATAATAGAGATGGTTTGCTCACACCAAAGGAAAGAAAGGGGTGGGAGGGAAGGGGAGGCCATACCTGGGGAGGGAGAGGGACTTACTTCTTTAGCACTGATGGTTCTAGACGCCCCATCCACAGTATTCTCAAGTAATGAGATTTCCATTTTATTAATGAGGTAAGCAGCCTCACAGTGGTTAAATGACTGTCTCAAGATTTTCTTTCTTTGTTTGGAGAAGTCCAACAAACTCAGTTTATGATCTCATCTTCTTATCATTTCCTAAAATCTCCTGTCCCTCCTCTCTTCCTGATTTTAGAGCCAAACACCTGTTATCTGCTTATTCATTCCAGAAGCCCAGGAGTCCTTTGCATTCTTCTCTCTCCATGACTTCAGAGACAGCTATCCTGCCTCTTCAATACCTTTGCTCTCCTCTTTGCCATCGCCTGTACCGGAGTCTGGGCACAGTGGTTCTGGCTTGAGACTATTTCCATTCACTTTTTGCTAACATCTCTTTCAATTTCTCCTGCTCCTGTCTTTCCCCTACTTGGGTGTTTTGTCATTGCGATATTTCCGAATGGTATATCTGACAACATCCCTCCTCTGACTGCGCTCTCTTGCCCTCAAGTAAAAGTCCCCTGCAAGCTATGTCATGATTTTCATGATTTGTGTCTCACTCCTCTGCAGTAGTCTCTCCCATATACATCCTACATACCAGTCACACCTAGTGACTTATGGCTTTGTGAACGGTCACGGGTTTTCATGCTTCCATGCCCTGTACACTTTGCTCTGCCTGGAGTGTTTGTCTCTTGCATGGGGAACAACTGCTCTCTTTTGAGACCAGACTCAAATATCTATTCTTTTCTTGCTTTACTTAATCCCATTATCAAAAGTGTTGAGCACAAGCTCCTTTCTAGTTCTCTACCTTGTACATATTTATATAGTACTATTTGTCACACTGTGCTGCAATTATTTGTTTTGTATTTGGCTAGCTTGATTATACATTTCTGATCTTACAGATTTCGTTCTTATTTTTGCAAACTCTAGATTTACATATCTTATTCTTGTTATATTCCTAGTGCTTAGCTCTAAGCACTTTTTTTTTATTAGGGTATGGATATTTCATTTCCTTCAAGCCAAAGGTTTATATTAATTGTAAAATATCGCATAACTATAACAAAATGGGTGAAAGGAATGTATGTCATTGGAATACCTGCTGAGTTCATTGTAAGAGGAGGTGGTAGGACATGCTTTACTTGAGAATTGGAAGATGGCTTAGGATGGATTTGCAAATAGACTCAAGAAACATTAGTCTGGTACTTTTCCTTTGCAACGACTGTTAGGTTTTTCTACCCTTATAAGTAGTTGAGTCTGAGGGGGCCAATTAATTATCCTTCCTGCTTTAGGTTCTAAATAAAAAATTAGACAGGAATTAAAATATCAGCAATGACCAGTTTTATTGCAGGTAAAGCTGAACTGGGGAATGCGGTGTAGACCGGATGATAAAATTGGGCTTCCTACTTTACCCCTCCCTGGCTTTGGCCAATTCATCCATCCAGGCTTAGAAACCTGAGGCTGCAGGGGCTGAGCTGGAGGGGAAGGCTTGCTGTGTGGGAAGCGTTGTCAGTCAAGACACACAAGATGAGCTGTCCAAATATTGACAGCAACCCTGCTTCATATTGTTGCAAAATGAAAAAATGATGTCATACTCTGGATCTCATCCATCCGCAGAGGAAGGAGGTCTAAGGAGAGTTAGGAGAATGCTCTCTTCATAGTCGAGAAAGGGTTAGTTTCTATTTAATGTACCAAAGCACGAGTGCCAAAAAAGACAGGGGCTGATTCTTCCCAGCAAGGGTTCTAGGACAGATCAGTCTCTTAAACCTGGAGTCAGGACCTCAGATACCTTGATCCAAAGAATTCCCCTTTCAAGGACAGATCTGGTAACTTCAAAGTAAAAATAGTATGACTCTGTCTACTTTCTTTTACCTAGTATTTATCATTTTATCATGATGATGGCTGGATCAATAAGTGTGCCTGATAGGAAGGACAGGTGGGTTAATGTCATTAATGCTTAATGACAAAGGAAGCATCTACTTGACAGTCAAGTGTGAGTGTTCTGATGGGAAGCATAATCGCCTGTGAATTACTATGGATTCTAAAGGACTTTTTTTCCCCTGCAATTTATGGAGGGCTCTGGACCATGTCATCTCAACTCAAGTCAGTCTGTAATTGCACATCTTGATGATGGTAAAGAGCAGTGACCTGAAGGCATCTAACACTTCTGCGGCAAGCCCAGAGTGACTTGTGCTGCAACCATGCTTAATTTGCACGCTTGGACCTTTCTGACATCCCTTCCGGCCCTCGGAGTTTATGATCCAGATACACCTCCAGTGGAAACTGACATCAGAAAAATCCTTTGCTGGGCTCTGACCCATATCTTATTAACTCATAGTTAGGCTTATTTAGTTTTGACTTAATTTATTTCCAGTCCATGGGTTTGCATTCTTTTTCATAGCTAAATGTGCTCCCTCAAAGTATGATGTGTTGAATTTGGCCAGTTCTATACATTATACAATAGTAAGGAAGAAAAAAATAAAAGAGGAAAAGTCCTGGTCAGGAGGCAACAGTGTAACATAAATAGCCATATTTTCACATAGTGGGTCTGATTTTCTCTATCAGTTGAGATGATCTTAGAAATAACATTCCTTATTGATGCTCAGAGTCTACGGTGACATAGCAGTGGTTAAGTCCCCTCAGCCAGTGGGGGACGTGAATCACCTGATTCTGAGAGCTGGGGTGGGGCCAAAGATGCCACATTTCTGACAAGCTCACGAGTGAAGCTTATGACCGAGTAGCAAGCACCTAAGTTAACCAAATCAAAACACAGGCTCCCCAACTCATCACAATTAATTTTATTCCACAGCATGTGTAAGGGAATGTTATTCTCAGGAAGATGTTCAGGATTAAAATAATAATTAAAAAAAACCTTGAAAGTACACACATTTATGTATCTCTTCTTTTCATTAAATATATATCTGTTTGGCAAAAAAATGTTAGACTCTTTTGTACAAAAACAAAGCAAAAACAAACAAACAAACAAAAAAAAAAACAAAAAAACAACAACCCCAAACCCTTGCAAATTGTCAATACTTGTAATAATTACAGTGATGTAAACTTGGATGTCTGACAGCTTGACCATCCCGTGGAGCCTGTTTGCAGCAGAACCCCCAGCACAAGGTAACACCAAACCTTTAGACAGGGGCCGCCTGCCACAGAGGCATTAGGTTTAGTATATTAGAGATGGGGACGACAACTGATTTCACCATTTGTGCTTTCAGCGAAGGGGCCGGAAGGGTGTGAGGCATGAAGAAGGCAGGTGTGGGCTGGGGCAGAGAGAGGACACCCAAGACTAGCTGGCGAGGAAGGAAGGTAGGTCACAGTCACAGTGCAGATGTGAAGTGGGCATGGGACCTGGGACTGTGTCCGGGAGACCCGGTGCTGGCGAAAGCTAGGACGAGGCTGCTGCTGCTGCTCTTGGGACCAGAGAGGAACAGCACGAGGCAAAGGCCTGGACGGAGGAGGGAAGGGATTTGGAAGCTATTTCAATTCACACGGAACTGGTGGTGTGAGCGGACTCTAGAGAGAAAGGGAACGAGGAGGTGGTGTTTGGTCTTCTCGAGAAGCTAGGCTGTTTCTTCCAGATGCAAGCACTGGGGCACTCCCTTCCGTCTGGAGGGCAGGTTTGGGGGCAGTCTGGAGCTGCCGGCTTGCACATTCCGGGGAGGGAGGATGTGCCTGATGGGGGATAGGACGGAAGGGCCCTTTGGATCTCTTATTGGCGGTGGGTTTTGCTCTGCTCCCACCAGTAGACTGTAGCATGGGAAGTGACCTAAAGCAGTGGAGTCTAGAAACAGAATCAGGGCAGTGAGCAGGATGCCAGGTAGGGGCAGAAGAACGCTGGGGCTAGAGGTGAGGCCAAAGAAAGTGTTGACCCACAGCTTCTCTTGACCGCGAGAGGGTTCCAAGGCGTGGGTGTGTTTTCATTCTTCTCTCCCATTAGCTAGATTTTCCAGTTTTGGAGGGGGTGCTTCTGGGCCCGGCCACTTCAGTTACAGTCATAGACGAAGTCATAGTTGCTGGGCTCCTTGGGGATGGGTGGAGGTGCGTCGGGGATCTGAATGTTTTCCAGGTCGAGGAGGCGGAGCTTGATTTCCATGCTGAGCAGGGTGTCCAAGTCATTCCGGGTCAGCTCACTCATCATGTCTTTCCCCAGCAGCGCATTCAGCCCATCTGTCCAGATACAGTACTGGTGGAAAAGGAGGCGACAAGTGTAACTACTGATGACAATCACAAGTGTGGTAACAATGGTTAACACTGATTATTCAACATGTGCTAGGCTCTGGAGAAGGTGCTTTGCCTAGATCATCCTTTCATAGAGTTGACACTTCTGTTATCATCTCTGTTTTGCAGTCAAGGGAACCAAGGCCCTGAGAGGCTGAGTAACTTGGTAGCAGGTAGTGGGATTTGAACCCAGGCAATCTGACTCTAGTGTCTGCATGCTTCCATGCAAATAATGCCTTCTTACATAATAGCAGGAGGATTTCGGATCTGCATGACTTTGCTACAAGACGTCTCTAACATCCCACCAGTGAGTTTGATTTTAAGCTTTTGGTACAATGTATTCCAACACTACTGCGCTCGGCATTACATTGAGCTTGCTTCTTTCCTGACTACAAGCATGGTTCCTAGTCTAGTGGCTAATCTCTGCCTCTCCTACGTGATTCCTAACACTCACTATGACAGTCCACACCTGCCCTGGAGCCAAAGGTAGTCCCACCTTTGCATTTCTCAGCAAAAGTGCTGCCCAATGTCTGGTGGACAAAATGGCTAAAATTATTGGGTGATTTTCATGGGAGGTGGGTTGGCTGTCTGTCTCTTCTGCCTGAGTCTTCAGTTTCCAGAGCTTTTCTCCTCCATATCTCGGAAGCCTGGTTCCTGGGGACGTGGCTTTTCTGGGAAGGCCCTCCAGAGCACCGAACTAAGAATTTTATTCTTCCTTTCTCATTAAAAGGAACTATGCTCTTTGTTTCTCCAGTTGACTGTGAACTCCTTGAGGGAAGAAACTGTACCTTGTTTATCTGAGGACCTGCTTTGTTCTTGTCGGCTTCCCTCCCAGGGGCTGTGAGCTGGGGACGTGGTATTAGAGCCATGATACCTGGTGGAAGGACGAGCTTCTGCTGCCAGAATCTGAGAAAACCGCCTGCATTCTGGATGCTGTGTTCCTCTCACCTTTTAGGATATTCTAGTCCTACGGAGGATCTCTGTGATACCAACTGCTCTGCTCCTACTGTCAGACTAGGCTTCCTTCTAGAACATGCTCTAGATTCCCCTTTGTCCTGCCCTCACTCAGTCAAGTGACAATTCCAGACCCTACTTAGCTTGTCCTTTGCAGTGTGGTTACCTGGGCTGTGGTGAGGAATAGAACATATCTCAACATAAAAGGTACTACAAGACTGCAAGGACTTTACAAATCTTAAGTCACAGTGATATGGAAGTCTCACCATGGTACCCACCGATGGCACCACTTTCTCAGCTGAGGAGAAGCACCATGGCTGTATTATGAGGTTGTATGTCTTAGTAGTGCAGCCCTGAACTGTAGGACTTTGCCTTGGCTATGTGATCTCTGCCAAAGCATTTAACCCATCTAAATATCAGTTGAGCGCTAAGAGATCTCTGTAAGTATTAATGTCCTCAGTAATACCTTAGATAGATTCTGAACTCATCTAAACATCCATTTCCACATAAATAGCTTTGACAAAAATAGATACTGAGGTCCTACCCTGGAGATCATGAACTTGCATATCTTGGGTAAGTAAATTTTATTCAGAAAAACTTCCAGTGAATTCTGATATACCTCCAGATACTGGTACCACTGAACTCCATGCTCTCTAAGGCTCCTTCCAGCTCGAACGCTGTAAATCCCTAAGTGCTGGGATTACTGCTTTTTGTACAGCCATGCCAGTCCTGGCTAGCTTCCTAGTACAGATTAATGTAGCCCACAGGAATACTTCTGTGGCGCCTTTCTTTTGAGAAGCAGCAGGCACAGAAAATTTTATTGAAAAGTACATCAACCAATAAATAAAAACTCTGTAGTACAGAATCTGAGTTTGAAGTATCAAGATGAACTTACAATGTATTTTGTCTTTTAAAAAACACCATAGCTCTTAGCCTTGCCCATAAAAAGACCTAAAAATAATGATGAACCAAGAAATAGTAAGCACACCTAATGCCCAGATTCTGGTTGCTAAATACCATTTTCTACCAAAAAGGGACCAAGACTCCAAAGAGAGAAAGCAGAAAACATGCGAGAGGAGCCTGGAATATTTTGTCATGGCAAAATGACTGAAAAGTTGTCAAAGACATCTGGGGTCATGTCAGTTGGACACAAAAGTCAACCAGAAGGTGCTCCGACTTTCTCTAGATAGGATAATTTGGACATTGATAATGATAATAACTGCAACCTATTAAAACACTGATATGTTTACATCCATTACTTTATAATGATGCTCAAACGCCAAAACACTTCATTGTTCTCATTTGGAAGATGAGGAATTATTTTGAAGACTAATAAGGGGAATCAAGTATTTATCCTGCCTATTATATGTAAATTGTATTACCTCAAATATGGGGCCAGTTTCCCGCTAATAAATGAGAAGGGAATGATAGAATTGAGATATTAACCTTTTCCAATGTCTAATGGGTCCAAGGATCTAGGCAATAATCATCAATGGCTGCTAACATCTCCGAAAGATAGACAACCAAATACAACACCACTGTTGCTTAAAGTTGTGCTTGAGTTAGATTAATCCTCTAACTATCACTGAACAGGAAACACAGGAGACAGATAAACATGAGAAGTAACAGTGCAGGTTGCAGTAGGCAGAATAAACTCTCCTTTTAAGGGCAACCATGTCCTAATCCCTGGAGCCTGTGAGGATGTTGGGGTACACAGCAAAGGGGATTAAAATTGCTAATCAACTGATCTTCAAGTAGAAAGGTTATCTGAGATTGTCCAGGTGGGCCTAATGTAATCACAAGTGTCCTTAAAACATAGAAGAGGGAAACAGAATAGGAGTGAGTGAGAGAGGGAGTTCTGACTACAGAGAAGGAGGAGGTTGGAATGAAGTGCTGTGGAGACTCAACCTCCATGGACAAATGGAGGCCGTGGCTAAGGAATGCTGGTGGCCTCCCAAAGTGGAAAGGGCAAGGAAGCAGATTTTCCCCTAGGCCCTCCATAAAGGAATTCAGGCCTGCCAATACTTTGATTTTAGCCCCCAAAGATGTGCATCTTCTGACCTCCAGAATTGTAAGGTAATACATTTATGTTGTTTTAAGCCACTAAATTTGTGGTAATTTTTTGCAACAGTGACCACAGCAAACTAATACACATACTTATAATAAAGCAAAATCTAGACTCTCAGCAAGGTTACCAGACAGACGACTTGTTTTTTTTCAATGAATAAATTGCAAAGGAAAAAAAAAAGCAAAAGCAGATGCTCATAAGACAGGGAGATAGAGAGAAAGAGAGGAACCTACAGATTCAAAGAAACTGAAGAAACAAGTTAATCAATTTCTATGCATGGACCTTATTTGGATTCTGATCGGAACAAAGTATAAAAGAAACACACACACACTCACACACACACATACATACACGAGGCAAGTGGAGAAATCTGAAAACCGACTACAGATGGTAGTATCAAAATGTCTAAAAAAGTCAGGTGTAATTGTGGTATTGTAGTTAGGTTTCCAAATGGATGCTATTTTCAGAGATGCACACAGGAATATTTGCAAATAAACACTATAATTGGATTTACTTTGATAGGAATCTGGAGGGGGCAATTGGGTGTGGGTGGAGGTATAGGGGAGACCAGATTGGCCCCGAGTTGATTAACTGCTGACACTTGGTGACAGGCACTGGCAGGAAGCTGAGTTCAGGTCCTGCTCTCTGCCTTCCTGGCTACACAGTGCAGGGGCCAGGGAGACGGGGTTTCTGGAGCAAGGGTCCTGTGGTTTAAATTCCAGCTCTGTTATGTACTACTTGTTTGACTCTGGACAACTTTCTTAACCTCTTTGTGACTCACTTCCCTCCTTTATCGAATGGGCATAATCACAGTTTGTTTCTTTCAGAGGTATGTGAAGATTAAGTGAGGGGAAGTACAGAGGATGCCTGGCACAGGGCAATCCACACTGGTTGTAAGTACTATCATCTTTACTAATGTTGAGGTATTCGATTTTGGGAGGCCACTCTCCTTATGTGGTAAATGAAGATACCTGTAATAGAATGTTCTGTTTTATTGACCGAGGATGCAAATAAAATGAGGTAATACATATGAAAGAGATTTGAAGACAGCAAAAGTATTCACAAGTGTATGGCATTTTTCTCCTCACTATGTCAATAAAATGTGGCAGTTACAAATAAAATTTGGCAGTCCCAGAACATTTATCCTTATCTGGAATTAATGCAAACTGGAGAAAACAGCCTTGCAGAGATTTAAATAACATCCACATTTCTACATTTTAAAGCAGTTTTCTATACTACTATGTATAAGCTGTATATGTCTTAAATATGGTGGCCTGTGAATAACCACAATTTTGTTTAAAAAGAGAAATGGTAGGACACAGTATCTATTTTCAGAAAGATGAAGACAAAGTCATACCCTTTTGCAAACTAAATGTCAAGTAACACAGAATTACATTTAAGCACCATTCTAAATGCAGGATTTGCATCTAATCTTTCCTCTCTCTTTGGGATGTACAATTTTATGCAAAAGCTTTAAACCAGTGAAAACTAGATACTGAATAACTTCTAAATGAGCAGAGTCTCCTAGGGGAGATGGGAAACAAAAGTCAGGTTCTATTAAAATGTTCCCTTCCTTTCTAAAAGCTGTTTATGCAACCGTATGTAAAACAAAAATTTGAATGGTATCATCTAAAAATAAGAGTTTCAAACATAATATTGGGCTCTGGTTTACAAGAGAACAAGTTAAATCAACCATAGCTGCTATTTCACCTTACAAATACATTTTCCTAGATCTATGCTAAATATTTTAAATATAGCTGACAGCGTGCTTCAAGAAGAGAAACAAATTATACATATAACAAGATGTCAAAAAGGAATAAAATCATCTCAAAAATAAAATTCCAACAGCAGAGACAGCCCAAAACTCTTAAAATAACTTAAAGAAACATGGTAGAAAACCTACTTCATCAAATGTTTTAAAGAAGAGAGACACGTTTATCTTGGGAAGATCCTGACTAAAAATTAAATACTCAGTGAAAACCAGTGCTTGACCAGGGCTGATTCTTCTTCAAATCGACAATTATGTCCTTGCTGAGTATGAAGCATTTGTACATTCTTTTTCTTTACCATGAACTACTGGTCGAGCTAGTAAGAGGTTGAATTGGTTATAATGGGCAGTTTTTTTTTTTAATTTTTTTTTCAACGTTTATTTATTTTTGGGACAGAGAGAGACAGAGCATGAATGGGGGAGGGGCAGAGAGAGAGGGAGACACAGAATCGGAAACAGGCTCCAGGCTCTGAGCCATCAGCCCAGGGCCCGACGCGGGGCTCGAACTCACAGACCGCGAGATCGTGACCTGGTTGAAGTCGGACGCTTAACCGACTGTGCCACCCAGGCGCCCCTATAATGGGCAGTTTTTAAAGAAGTCTCCATTCTATTCCAAATCAACAAGATGTTCCTTTGTTCATGATTTTTCTTAGACAGGCTTTTTTTTTTAAATGAAATTTATTTCCAATATTTCTCTCTTGCTTGCTCTTCTAGAGAAAATGTGACACTCTCTCACAAATTAACCCCACTGAGACCCTTACCTCGTGTTTGTCAGGAGCTATGAAGTTCAGCTGGCAGTTTGAGTCATACAAGATCGAGAAAGCAAGTTCAAGCACCTCCTGCAAGGGATGAGAGAAAGTACCACGTTAAGAATGGGTACATTCGTTCCACAGTTACAAATGGTTGCGGACTGAACGTGGAATAAGCCCACACAAGAGGGGCTTGTCAGTGAGGCTGATGGGAAGGAGCATCCTTTTTTTCCAAGGTTCACAACACTTTCCTTCTATTCAGGGGAAGTCTGCATGAACCATCTCGTTCAATTCTCAAGATAATCCTTGCACAAGTGTGATCATTTCTCTTTTATAGCAAGGGCTTGGAGAAGTTAAATGACTGTCCAAAGCCATATAGCCCCAAAGCCATGCCACTCTTGTTTCTTCAGCATCTCCTTTCCAGGTCCAGGGAGGCCTTGAGAAATAGTAAACTCTTCCCTAACCAGCAGATTAAGGGCTGCTCTATCATTGATTACCCCAAATACACAGATGTCCATGTGGGTCTGAGCTTCCTAAAACATGAAAGCTACATGGGAGTCCATGAGGCTTGTGGGTGAACTCATTATCTTTAGGCCCTTTGTTCCTTAAGCTACTGTAGAGCAAAGGCCACACAAAACTTAAATTTTATCCAAAGAGGCTGCAGAGTATAACGGAGAAGCAAGGGCCCAGTGTCAGAATGCCTGGGTTCCTTCATTGGTGAGTGCCTGTTGAATGCAGGCTATGAGTCAGACACAAAGGGCCAAGGACTAAACACCACTGCCATTTCATTGTACCTGTATGACCTTGGCCGAGACACTGTCATGTCTAATATGTATGTATGTCTTAAGAATTTAATTCTATGTGCTGTACAGTATTGGGCACAATGATTATTCTACTAGTTTGAGCAGTCAGCAGGATACAATCTTTGCAAGATGACAGTTATGGCACATCTCAACACCCTACCAGCTCCTAATCTGGAGAAGGGCCAAGTGTATCCACATTGGTGCTCTACATTGTTATAACACACAGATATTGCATAATTTCTCAGGAGGGCATAGCTTTCCACATCACTCTCTGCCTAACATCTATCAGAGGATTGCCTTTGGCCACTCATGCACAGCAAGAATGCCCCAGAAAGAAGATGGACCTCATCTGTCTAGATGAGGTCAATGCCACCAGATTTCAGAATTTCAAATGGGTTAAAGAGTTCTTGCCAAGTGAATTCTGAAGGCTTAGCATTAGCTGGATGCCTCTCCTGACAAAGTCAACCATCCAGCTATTTGGGCTCTCATGAGGTTTGTCTGTATCTGACTCATGAGGAAGGAACAGCTCTTGTTCTGAGCCCAGACCTACCAGGATCTCACACTCTTTCGGCCTCCTCACCCTGCCTGAAGTAGGAGCAAGTGAAGCAAAGAATGCCAAGTCAAGAATGGGAGCTTCTGTAAAACTACCCCATCCTCATTTTCTTTTCTTCTCTCTCAGGCCCCCATTCAGGTCTGCCCAGTGAAGGCCAATAATATTAAAATGAAACAAAAAAGAGCTCACCAAACGAAACAAAAATATTTTTTCCACTAAGCTTGGCATCTCCCTTGGGTCTTTTAGTTTGTCATGAGCCCTACAGTGATATCATAAATTGGTGTTATCTTTTTAAAAAAACCATTCAGGCAATCCTTATCAAGAACCGGGGATCTCATTCCTGGGATTATTCCTAAAATTCTCAAAACCAAGCAAAAACTGTATACATTATTACCTGTAAGAGCATAATATGAGAACCAAATAAATGTCCTCCCCACTTTGGGTAAACAAGTAAAGAAACCACAAGTGAGCAGAGAAGTATATTCAGCCAGCCATTCAGTATAATAATTATGAAGAACTGATCTGATGTGACAAAAATCAAGAAAAATGAATGTTATTTACATGCTGATCACAATAATGAACAATGTCTACCTGTGAACAGAGACTGGAGGCAAATTATGTGAAATGAAAATCATGTTAAGATGCTGGGATTATTTTTTCTTTCAAAAAAGCTTAAAACTTTTTTTTCAATAAAATATAAGCTCTGATCTCATATATTCATGAAAAAATTATTCTTAGATTAGGAACATTGATATAAATGATTTTTTACAAATTTTAGTAACATTCAGGAAAACCCTCTGACTCATGCTTGAGCGATTGGATAGAAAGGGGAGGATAGGCTTTGCTTGTGAACGACCAGTCAGTATATGGCAGCCTGGCAGCCACCCTAGGTGAGCTTCAGAGGTCACTGGAAAAAGGTGAAATTCACAAACAGATTTCTGGGCGGATGCTGGACAACCGGTCCTCTGCTGAGGGCAGTCACGTGAATCATCCCCTTGCAAATGACAGCCAGTGTGAACACCACCAGGGCCCAGAAGCAGCTGCTTGACTAGGTGCTAAAGTCACTTGAGGCCAGAGTGTCAGTGTGGTTGTCCTTGTGACACCGTCTGTTCTGCAGAGGCACAGAGAAGGAAGAGAAAGGAGGGGGCCTGCAAACTTCAGGCTCTGCCCTCCTAAGGCATAAACCAGTGAGGACGTGAGTGAATGAACGGAGCTGTCATGACCTAGATTCCTGATAAACACAGGCAGGAAATGGGAAATTCGTGACGATGTCAATCCCCACTTTCATTTCACTAAAGCTGCCTAGGAGGGGTGGGAGGAATTAATTCTCTGAACCACATGACTGCATTAAAGGCTGCTATCGCCTGTAATGAGTTTTATTGACGTCTCTGGCTTGTTGTCATTGAGTCGTTGGTGGAGGTCAGCTCTTCAGCACTTCAAGCACAGAGGCTACAGAGCTGGGAGCGATGCCACCTCTTGGACTAACACTCCAGAAGCTGCCACCTGTCCAAACTGTCTGTGAGGGAAAGAGGTGCCAGGAGATGGTAGAGTCGTGGTCATGGGTCTGGGGAGCGTCCCCCTCTTGGGTTTCATCACGCTCCGTGGCACTCAGACATCTGATGCTCTGGGGCTTTGCTATTCACAACGTAAGGTCTTTTATGCCCTCTGGATTTAATTCAGTGAAAAACAATGTTCAGGAGCTCCTTATTTTCATCTTCTATTCCATTAATTCACATCTCTCAGCATGTGAAGGAAGTCCTGGGATGGGAGAATTCTGGGGATATGGGAGGCAGGAGAAACTGAAGATTCCCCCCCAACCCATGCCCTGGGGCCTCTGACCCCATCCTCAACTCATGGGCCCTAAGACCAGTGATAAGACATGCTAGGTCAGGGGAGCTCAGAGAAATTCTGGGCATGGATGGCACTTTGTTTTAAGGATTGCCATTTTCCAGGGGTCAAATGATGGACTGACTGAACACAAGAGTAGAGTTTGATACAACATATTTTCAGTATCCAGTGTTGGCTGCCATTCCTTTTATTGTTTTGGGGTGACATGCCTTATTTGGCCATCTTTCCCAGCATTCACTTGAACTGTGTTGGTTCTCCACCATGTATCTAGGTCGTCTTGAGGGCAAAGCATTTTGATTAAAGACATAGGGTATAACTTGGCATGTGTGTGTGTGCTAAAATTGGCCATAGGCATAGCAGTAGATTTCATAGCTGTAACACACTGCTGCTCATCTATATCTCTATGAGTTTGAGTTTCTATTTTAGAAGGCAAAAATTACTCATTCATGTAGTACATAATAATAGAGGATACTGCCTTCTTCAGGCAGCTGTAACTTTCTGGCCCCAATCTATCTTAGCATTATCAGCCAATAGTTCTCCCACCCATTTTCTTCTCTCTGTCTCTATCAATCCTATACTGTAAATTCAATGTCTCTCAATCAGAGGATATTCTTTCATATATTGGAAAGCCCCTGTGCCTTTTCACATACTCTCTCCTCCTCCTAGAAAGTCTTCCTCTTGCTTCTACCCCTGAACAATTCCTTTTCAAAACTCAGCTCAGATACCATTTCCTCTGGGAGCCTTTTTCAAGTCTCCCAGACTCTCCCTGTATTTAAAGGTTCTGGGGCATAGACAATATTGGATTATAATTGCATGTTGGCACATAAATTTTATATCTACTAGACACCCAAGGCCAGGGGCCAGGTTGTGCTTATCTTTCAATTCCTAGCTCCTGACACTGGCATGGTACAAGGAAGATACTCAATGTCATATGAGTATGAATGATGAATAAAGTAAATCTCAGTAAAGGGCTTTTGGGTTAATACCAGGGTTTTCAAGCTGATGCTAGAACATTAGCTTCTAGTATAATCTGCTTCTTATTTCAGGTTCATGAATCACATTGGAAAAATAAAAGCTGGATTCTAGGACATGGTGAGAGGGAAGCTTCTGCTATGTCAAGGATAGTCCTATCCATATAAGTGATATCTGGTCAGATCTTCCTTCTGGGGACTATGTTCACTACTTACGCTCAGAGCTCATCTTGACTGGCATCCAATGCTGACTGAGTGAATGACTCTAGGAACAAGTGCCTGTGCCTTCAGGGAAAGGTTTGGTTCCTTTCCCTTTCCTATTCCCAGGACCTTAGACAGTGCCTGCCATATCAGATGTTGAATGAGTAAGAAGTCCTGTCAGTTACCAATATATTGCTATTAATGAAGTGTCTCCCTTATGGACCCTAATTCTCACTTTGTCTTGCTCAGCAATTAAACTAACCAAAAGACCCATGACATGAAATGTCAGAACCTACCCTCTAGTTGGAAAAACTGTCTGAAGAGCCAGCAACACACCTTAGTTATTTCCTCTACCATGTACTGACAGATCTCTTGTGGACACATTTTGGTCAGGTCTCCTTTTAAGCTGCAGGTCTCCCCTTTTCTACCAGAAGTCCCAGAGGTAGGGAGCAACAGCCCTGTGGAGTACTAGGAGAAGGGGTGTGGGTGTGTGGGATTGAGGAAGGCAATTCTCAGAACCCACGGTTTCCTCTTTGCCTTTTGATGTTTTGCCTGATGAACTGGGTGTATGAACACTATAGATGTTGCAAGACAAACAATTTTCATGTGTATGGAATGAAAGAGCCAGGCTGGCAGACATATTGCCTATCTCAGCCTTCAAAGTAGCCTGGAAGAGCTGGTGGTGACCAGAACATCTAGACCAGTGAATACCAGGAAATAGCCTCTACTGGCTATTTATCTATGTGTTTATAGCACTGGGCCTCATTTATCCATCCATCCATCCATCCATCCATCCATCCATCCATCCATCCATTCAATTTTCCATGAGTTCCATGACAAAAAAAACCAAAAACCAAAATCCAAAATAGACTGGAAAATTCCATTTACTCAGTTTGTTTTGTTGATCTCCTCTAAGGGGAGAGGAGTCTGACACAGGAAGGCCACATCACCCACACATATCATCCGCTCAAATGAGATCATCATCCCCACACCTGTTTTGATATTGGTAACTTGTGTCTTTTCTCATTTTTTCTTGGTTCCTCAGGCTGGAAGTTTATAAATTTTATTAATCTCTTCTAAAAACCAAGTTTTGCCTTTGTTGATTTTCTCTACTGTTTTCAGTTTCATTGATTCTACTCTAATATTAATTATTTCTTTTCTTCTGTTTTCTTTAGGCTTATATTGCTTTTCTCCAGTTTCCTAAGGTAGAAAATTTATTGATTTTATTATTTTTTTTCAACTTTTTTTAAATTTTTTTTTTATTTTTGGGACAGAGAGAGACAGAGCATGAACGGGGGAGGGGCAGAGAGAGAGGGAGACACAGAATCGGAAACAGGCTCCAGGCTCCGAGCCATCAGCCCAGAGCCTGACGCGGGGCTCGAACTCATGGACCGCGAGATCGTGACCTGGCTGAAGTTGGACACCTAACTGACTGCGCCACCCAGGCGCCCCGAAAATTTATTGATTTTAAATCTTACTTCTTTTCTAATATATATGCATTTAATGTTATAATTTTCCCTCTAAGCACTGCTTTTGCCCCATCCCACACATTAAGTTATATTTTATTTCTATTTAGTTTATTTTGTAATTTCCATTGAGATTTCTTTGAACTATGGGTTATTTAGAAGTGTGTTCTTAAACTTCCAAATATTTGGGGAGATTTTCCAGCTATCTTTCTGTTACTGATTTCTAGCTTAATTCCACTCTGGTCTGAGAACATACTTTGTATGATTGTTATTCTTTTAAATTTGTTAGGATATATTTTATGGCCCAGAATCTGGTCTATCTTGGTGAAATGTCTCTTGTGAGCTAGAGAAGAATGTGTAGTCTGCTGTTGTCAGATGGATTTTCTACTAATGTTAATTAGATCAAGTTGACTGATGGTGCTCTTCTGGTCATCAATATCTTTACTGATTTTCTGTCTGCTTCATCTATCAGTTACTGACAGAGGGGTGTTGAAATCCCCATATAATCATGGATTTGTGAGTTTCTCCTTTCAGTTCCTTGTCTTTGGTTTTCTGAAGTTGGCATATTCCATGCCCAAGTGGTTTTTGTTTTTGTTTTTGAGTAGTTATCCTGCTTAGTGTCCTCTAAACTTCCTGGATTTGTGATTTTATGTCTGTCATTAATTTTGGATTGCATTAGCCATTCTTTCAATATTTCTTTTGCTCCATTCTTTTTCTTCCGGTATTCTAATTACACATATGTTATACGTTTTGCAATTGTCCCTCAGTTCTTTGGGGTTCTAATGTTTTCATTTTTTTCCTCTTTACGTTTCAGGTTAGAAGTTTCTGTTGACTCATCTTTAAGCCACTAATAGTTTCCTTGGTCATGTCAAGTCTATTGATAAACCTATAAGAAGCATTCTTCACTTCTGTTACAGTGTTTTTATTGATAGTCTTTCCTTTTGATACATTTCTAGAGTTTCCATCTCTTTGCTTAAATTACCCATCAGTTTTTTCAGGTTGTCTACTTTTTCCATTAGAGCCTATGACACTTATAACCTAGTCATTTTAATTTTTTTAATGTTTATTTAATTTTGAGAGAGGGAGACACAGAGCATGTGTGGGGGAGGGGCAGAGAGAGAGAGAGAGACAGAGAGAGAGGGAGACACACTATGAAATAGGCTCCAGGCTCTGAGCTGTCAGCCTGACATGGAGCTCAAACTCACGAACCATGAGATCATGACCTGAGCTGAAGTTAGACGCTTAACCAACTAAGCCACCCAGGCTCCCCCAACCTAGTTATTTTAAAATTCTGTCTGATAATTCCAGCATCTGTGTTATAATGGAGTCTGGTTCTGATGATGATTGCTTTGTTTCTTCGGGCTGGTTTTTTTTTTTTTTTTTTTTTTTTGGCATTCCTATAATTTTTTGGTTGAGATCTAGACATGTTGTGTCAGGTAATAGGAAGTAAGATACATAGACCTTTAGAGTGATGCTTTATGTTGATCTGGCAAGGAATTGGGATATGTTTAACATTTGCTATAGCTATAAGTGCCAGAGGCTTCAAATTCCTGTAGTGTCCCTGTTTTTGTCTCCTCTACTGACTTGGGGTTCCCTAAGTACTCCTCCTCAGAGAGAGTTTATGCCTTGAAGATCTTTCAGCCCTGATCCAACATTATTATCTTGGAGTCTTATTAGTGTGGTGTTAGGACATGGGTGAGGGACAGTTTTCTATAATTTCCCACTTAAGTCCTCATCTTTTAGGGGCTCTATATCTTGTGGCTGTCACCTTCTCAAGTTGCATAGCCTTCCCTTTCCCCTCATACCCCTCCCCTTTTTCTTGGCTGCAGAGTTTCCTATCAATTTCCTTGAGGCTCTGACTGCTGTTGACTGTTTCTCCCCTACGCCCAACTCCACAGTTGAGGCAGAAAGGCTAAAATGGGGTAAAATGGGGGAAACTGTCTTCACCTAGATAGGAAAAAGGGCTTTGTTATGAAGAAGGCTCTGGCATATTTTACGATTACTCTTCCCTTTCCCCTACCAGAGACATGAGGAGTGGTCCTTCTCAGTTCTTCCCTGCAAGAATCTCTAGGGTTCCTGGAGGTAAAGCTCATGAAAGTACGACCCCCAGAAGACTGAAACCCCAAGTTCCTCCCTCTCACACTAGCCCTCACTCAGCTTAAAGCAATTAATCAGAATTTTCACTTAACTGATCCTACAATTTATAGCACTGGTGCATTTTGCTCCCGGTGAGCACATCTGGCTGTGATTCTTTGGATACACCGGACTCTCCAGATTCCGGGGGTGGGGGGTAGTTTGCCCTGCAACCTCAGTTCTCTGGTAGGTCCAAGAAAATTGTGGATTTTCACTTTATTCGATTTCTTCTTACTATAAGGATAGGGGTGAAAATTCCCAAGCACGTTATATGTTGGGGCTGAAACCAATCTCTCCACACATATTTTACAGAATTCTCTCTATCCCTACTCAGAGTCCATGAGTCCTGGCAATCTGTTTTGCCAGCAACTACACCTCTCCTGGTCTTCTCTGGGTTATAAACTCTTGTTGCTGTCAATTTCCCCTCATTGTTTCCTGCTCAGCGGCAAGTGTTATATAACCATGGGACCGAGTGGAGCCAGTGCTCCCTGAGACTGTTTACTGCATCTCAGTGGGTAAAGGAGGCAGACTGTGAAGGCTGGTATAGTTAGTTTGCTGGTAAAGTTAAGGATGCTCCTCTGAAATCTGATGAGAAGTACAACCCCTGTTTCCCCATATCATGAAGAAGAGAGAAATGCGGTGTAACGGATGACCCACAGACTCTTAGGCATATGCTCTCGTGTCATTACGCTTGTCAGTCAAGTGAACTGCGTGATGGTGTTGTGACAGGCTTGACAAAGAAGGAATTCACATAGAGTTGAGGTGAGTAATACTTATGTAACTTAAAAAACAATGATCTTGCCATCGGCCTTCTTAGTTGTATCTGCTCCCCTTTATCTTCCTATATAGTACTTTCACAGCACTTTTGTTTTTCCTTAACCATAGACAGGGTCATCCTATGCAGATGTGGATTCCCCTTTGTCTTACAACATTTGAAATTACAGATCAGAGATTGTTCACTTTAACCCTGATTGAGAAGGAGATGTGTATAAGCTTTACATTCCTCTTAGATACAGACATGGACGATGAAGGAGAAACCTATCGATCTGGGTGGTATTTTTGGTGCCAAGGTGGCTGGAGCACCCAGATCAATCTGAATAATTTTGTTCATGGATGGGTACTATGTATTACAAGATACTGAGAGGGAGAAACAAATAATTGGCTCCCTGATGGCCCTTCCAAGGGCAAATACTTCCAAACTGAGGGCAAAGGAAATTCTTCCACCTTTTCAGATAATGCCTCCTCCCCACGCCCTCTAGTATGGAACATGGTCTGTTATGATGATCAGTTGGTTGGTAAACTAGGAGGGGAGGGTGAAAAATATTGTGACATGAAGGAGATTCAAGCAGTATTCACCTTTGGGGAAGTTTTCTCCTTTAAGATGGGTTTCAGTTATTTCACAGTACTTTCCATGATGGTGAAGGCTATCAGGCCCTTAAGTTTTCTAAAACATTTTGAATCATCTGGTCTCTGCCTTTCCCAGGCTTCATAGAGACTCCAGAGAAGATTTTAAGAAGGTAAGGACAGCAGATGAAAATGAAAGAGATTGGGGAGGAAGTCAGGGAAGGGAGAACATGAACATAAATGAGAAGTTAGGAGAGGCCCTGAGAATGGATGGGGATGAGTGGAGAAGGCCTGAGAGAGGGCTGGGTGACAACAATAAGGGACAATTCCTGCGGTTGGAAGGGGACAGGAAGTGAGAAAATGAAAGAGGCGGTGGGGATTCGAAGTGATGAGGTTCTGTGAAAAATTAAAAATAGAACTACCCTACAACCCAGCAATTGCACTACTAAGTATTTATTTATTTATTAAAAAAATTTTTTTTGATGCTTATTTATTTTTGAGAGAGATAGAGACAGAATGCGAGTAGGTTGGGGCAGAGAGAGAGGGAGGCACAGAATCTGAAGCAGGCTGCAGGCTCTGAGCTTTCAGCATAGAGCCTGACGCAGGGCTTGAACTCACGAGCTGTGAGATCACAACCTGAGCTGAAGTTGGATGCTCAACCGACTGAGCCACCCAGGCGCCCTAGTCAGTAATTATTTAAAGGATACATGAGTGCTGATTCGAAGGGGCATATGCACCCCAACATTTATAGCAGCACTATCAACAATAGCCAAATTATGGAAAGAGCCCAAATGTCCATCAACTAATGAATAAAGAAAATGTGGTACACACACACACACACACACACACACACACACACACACAGGAATATTACTTGGCGATGAAAAAGAATAAAACCTTGCCATTTGTAACATGGATGTGTATTATGCTAACTAGAGTGTAGCATACTAAGTGAAGTCAGTCAGAGACAGACAAATATCAAATGATTTTACTCATATGTGAAATTTAAGAAACAAAACAGATGAACATAGGGAAAGGGCAGAAAAAATAATATAAAAACAGAGAGGAAGCAAACCATAAGACTCTTAAATACAGAGCACAAACTGAGGGTGGCTGGAGGGGTGTTGGGTGGGGGGATGAACCAAATGGGTGATGGGCAATAAGAAGGGTACTTGTTGGGATGAGCACTGGGTGTTATACATGAGTGATGAATCACTAAATTCTATTCCTGAAATCATTATTACACCATATGTGCACTAACTTGGATTCAAATAAAAAAAAAAGAACATGAAGAAAAAAAGAAAGTGATCAGTGAAATCACAAGGCTGAGAGATGTAAAAGCATTAGGAAAGGACGAAGGAAGGCAGAATAAGTGATATGCAATAGCACACGCATGCGCGCACACACACACGCACACACACGCACACACGCATTGCTACTAAAGCAGGGCTGGGCCCACCACAGTTGCTGACTGCACGGTGTGCATAGAACTGTTTGCAATAATTTCGGAATCATACCTTGTTTTGTTTAAGGGCACCTTTCTCTTTCATATGAGGGCAGTCCTTCCCCGTCACCACCGCTTTGATATCTGCCACCGGCACTGCAATTCATAAGAGAAAATGAAAGTAACTACACCATGTGAAAGCTGAGATGTCAATAAAGAGTCAGGAGTGAGCACTGAGTCGGCGGGCGCAGTTGTCATTCTGAGAAACTACCGCAGAAAGAGGAAATAAAAAAAGAGGCAAAAAGAGAAAGAGGAGTCAGGCAGGGTCCCAGGGACAGAAAGGAAAATAGTCTGCTAAAAAGCATCCCTGGGGAGAAAAGTCTATGTTCACGACCAGAATTTGTGAAACAAATGCCCATTTGTGAAACAAATTCCTAAGAAAAGCTATCATAGTCATGTAAAAGTGATGGTACTAGAATCAGTAGTAATAATAATGATAATAATACCAGTGGTGCTAATCCTGATATTAGGCAAGACCCCTTTTGCTAGGAACAATGCCAAGTGCTTTGCTTCTGAGAAGCTATTAGCTTCTGAGTTTTGGATAATGAGGAGAAGCAACCTTACCACAAAAAATTGATCTGAATCTGAAGAGTCGCTCTCCAAATCCTCACTCTCTACCACCTTGTTAATTCTCACAACTCTGGGAGACAGATTTTTGTAATCTCTGTTTTACAGACAACGAAAGTAAACTCAATTAAATAAAGGGAACATTCCTTTCTGATAGGGAGATGGTAGCCGGTATTTATCTTGGAGAATAATGCAGTTTTAGATAAAACGATGTTATCTCATGTCTTACTCAGGACTTGGAGGAAGATAAAAGACGGGTTTGTGCGTTTCAAACTTTTGTCAAGATCACCTGAGAGAGGGAAGGCAGTGGGATGGTTTGGAACCATAGCTTAAAAAACTGTGAAGTCACCTGTCCCTCTCCAATCCCTGATCTTGTAGTTCCACAAGGGACTGTGAATCTAGAGGCCCACTTAGGATCTACAGAAACTTCAAGTAACCAATGTCTTAGACTCCCTTAATGGAGAAGATGATGAGAGATTTCATAATTAAAATTCCCCTGCTTATATTGGGGATTGGGTTGTGGGGGAGAGATTTAGACGAAGACGAAATTATGAAATATATAGAATATCAAAATGATACAACAGGAAGGCCTTTTAAAAAGCTAACATTTTTCAGGTACCCTAAAATTCCTAAGACTTTGTTCAAATCTGTCCATATCCCTGAGAGCTTTCTTTAGCCCCAGAGAAAAGTGGGGTTTTGATCAACTCTTCCAGGAATCTCTGCATATACTCCCTGCTATCTGCCCCACCATGTCTGCTCCTTCATCCCGCAGTCCTAATTCTAGATCCCTTCGGCAGAAATTACTTGTGCTGAGTGGTATCTGGCTTTCCTCCCTTTCTGGACATATATATGGAAGATTACACTTCCCAGCAACCTTTGCAGTTAGGTGGGGCCACATGATTATGTCTGGCCAGTGAAATGTGAGAGGCAACGGCATGCCAGTCTCTTCTAGACAGAGGCAGTAAAAAGTCACTGTCCACCAGAATCTCTTCAGAAACTGAACAAGCCATATATTCCATCCAGATGGCACAGCTGTGGGAGGGCAGAGCAGTCACTGGCCTGTGTCCCTGAGTGACTATGTGGGGCAGCACTTTCATACCCCATGTCAGTCACATAACATGAATGAGAATATACTCTTAGCATCATAAGCCCCTGTGATCTGGGGGGGGGGGGGTCACTTGTTCCCGCAGCATAAGTCAGCAATGCAGCCTATCTTCACTGGCAGAATCCTTTACCTGGGATGTCTTTCCTGTCTCTGTTTGGCCCCTTTGAATTGGCATCTTCCTAAAGACAGTCTCTATAATTCCCGGACCTACTTTTGACCACAACCACTGACTTCAGTTCTTCTGAGGTCCATTTTTTGTAACCAGTGATCAGCCCTGTTCCCCTCAGTGGTCAATTGGGTTGCCTAATCACTACCCCAGGAGTGGACATTTGGGTCCTCTGGGAAGTTGGGTCAACTCCGTGTTTACTTTTCAGTTGAAAACCCGACACTGAAGTGAATTTGTGAAAGAGTTAACATCCTAAGTCAAAAGCCTTCTCAAGCTTCAGATGGAGTTTGAGTCACAGTTACTGTGCAGAGAGTCTTTTGTTGTATCATATATAACATGGTCAACGAACTAGAAAGAGTTTCTACAATCTATAAATACTAAGTTACCCTTTGGCTTTGAAAAGCCATCATATGGAACGGGACAAGAGTAACACAAAGGTCTACAGTGGGAGTAGTCTTCAGAATCTCTAATGAGGAGGCTTCGGGGAAGAAAAGGCACTTTTCTACTGTGCTTGTGGCAGTACATATTCTGTTTTTTATATGCATTGTCCCCTGTCAAGGAGACAAGCTGCTATATTACTCACAGGATTATGGCTAAAAGGAAACACAAAATTCTAAAAATACAGCATGGCTTTTAAAGGTTGCTCTTTGCATAGTTTGTCTCTAGATGCATTGGAAGATTAGGCATCAGAAGGCTAGAATGCCGTCCTTTCTATTCCCATGAGCAGAATCAGACTCACGGCTCTTGAATCTACACTCTGAGGAGGCAGGAGCGGGCTCCTGATTACTTCAAAGTCAGGCTAGTGTTTCCATTAGGCATTTTTATGTGGGAGCAGCATAAAGAAAGGGTGCCGAGAGATATGGGAATCAAAAGGGCCCCTGCTGGCACCCAACAGTCCACTCTAAATCTTTGGAGGTATGGCCTCATTTCTTTCTGCCCTTTTTTCTCAGTTTGAGCTGGACTGAGATCATCTCATCCAATACGACCATTTTACAAATGGGAAGACTGAGGCCTCAACAGAGGAAATAAATTATACAATGTCACATAGTTAGTGGAGGACAGAGTCAGGACTGTTTTTTCTTCTACCCTACCCTCCCTTGCTTGGTCATGACTACTCCCTACGTTTGGAAGCTGTCAGAATCCTCAAATCATGCTGAACAGAGCCCCAGATGTGGTTATCACTTCAGACTCTCTAGGAAACTCTTTAACTGCTGATATCTGTGGAAGGATCTGTAATTGTGATTCAAAACAAAAACACAATTGAAAAGGCACACATGGCCACCAACATAGTTTTAACTTTCACCACTGAGAGCCACATTGAGGCAGAAACCACCCCAGGAAGTAGCTAGTAAGCCAAGAGCCCTTGCTGCAGACACAGCTCCATAGACGCTCTGGTGAGTGGTGACGCTCAGAGGAGGGACAGGCTGATCCTATCCCTGTTCAGTTCAATGAAGAATCTGATCTCTATCCTGGCAGCACAGAGTGGTGGGAAGGGCTGTGCCCTTGGTATCAGACTGGCTTTGAATTCTAGATCCACCTACTGGTTGTACCACTTTGGGCTTAAGTTCTTGGAGCCTAACCTTCCTCATCTGCAATGTGGAAACTATGGCATCAGCTACTCATATGGTTGCTCCAAGAATGAAGTCCTATTGCAGGAGCCAGGATCATTGTTGGCTTCTAATCGAGGCAGCACAGGTAGTGGGGAAAAGCCTGGGCCATGGAATTGGATGGCTGCAATCAGATCTCTGTTCTGTTTCCCGGCCACGTTTTCTGTACCTCCGTTTCCTTAACTGTAAAACAAGGGCAATCATGTCTACCTCTCCAGGTTGGTGAGAGGGTAATTTATGTAGAGCTCTTAGCATAGTGCCTGGCATATAGTAAGCACTCAATAAATGTTGTCCACGATTATTCTCATTACCAATAATCAATGTTAAATTGTCTCTATAGATCAAGGGACCTGAAGTATTCACTGTGCTTCAGTGACCCAAATTGCCCACTCTGTTTTGCTGTCTCAGCTGCCCCTCCCACCCTCTGTAATAGGCTTAATCGCCTTGTGCAAGGGAGTGAGCCTTCTTTCTGGCCCCTTGGATGTGGGGGTGAGAAGCTCTGGCCTAGATTCTTTCAAAGGGAGGCACTGAGGGGCCTGGGGCACAGCTGGAAAGCAATGGAGTCTAGTGTCTGGTGAGGGTGATGCAAGCCTGTAAACTTAGCGGGAGAGATGTAGGGCCGTATCTCCTGCCAAACAAAAGTAATATGAGAAGAGACTTCCTAAACCTTCAGGGATGAAGACAGCCAAGGAGAGGCCCTCAATCTTTACTCGCACTCTCTATATCAAGAAGATTCAATTACACTATTTGGTTCATCAATATCTCAATATTCAGCACTGATTAACTCAAGGGGCGGAAGACAATTTCCCCCTTGGTCTCAAGAGAGGGCAATCGTACATGACAAGAGCAAGGCACTTGAAATTAATTAGAGGAACATTTCATTTTTCTAGTGGAATGAGGTTTATGACTTTTAAGGGCTCTAAGATGATGGGCAGAATGCCCATGGAATTGGAATTAAAGGCAAACCAGGTGCCAGGCCTGAAGCAGCAGACTTTAGTTTCCCAAGATGGGGCTTCTCATCTCGAGCACATACCAGGTTCATTTTACTTATTTACGTGAATACACCCCCTCCTTGGCTCACATGTGCCTACAGATATAATCTCAAGAACACACACACACACACAGACACACACACACACACCCCTGCATGCATACACCTGTACAAGTATGCATTCCTGGTTTATTTTTCAATGGATAGACTGTTAATGGAGAAACTCTTTTGAACTCCGAAGTACTGGATTTCAAAGGCTGCAGAGGTAAGGTAAGGTAAGACTAGAGTTTTGGAGCCATTGTCAGAACGGACGATTGTAACCCTTTCCCAGGACCAGTATCACTCTGTGGCCACTACCAAAAGCTGTTTAGAGATCTGCAGCTCTAACCTTGCTCCTCTGTGAACACCCTGGCAAGCTGGTTCTCTCTGGCATTGGCATTCCTGGTTTATATCTGGTTACTTTTACCCTGGGCTCCTGGGGGTGCAGGCCTTGGTAGAACTGGGGGTAGGGGCATCAGCTTGTGGGCAAGCCCAGGAACTGCCCCTACAAGTTCAGGAGCTGTCCACCCCTTGACCTTCTCTAGGAGCTGGGCTACCAGTTTCCTAAGCAACAGAAACAGCTAGAATGGGGGTGCTGCATATAACACCTGTAAACAATGCCAATCAAATGCCTATATGTGAGTTGAGAAGTGGATTATATCCCTATAACTACGGGAATAAATAATATGTCCAGTGAGTGGGAAAGCTGATTCATTGGTCCATGTGGGAAAAAAAAATGAATTATGCTGTGTGCAAGTGTGTTTGAGTGTGTGTGTGTGTGTGTGTGTGTGTGTGTGTGTGTGTGTTTTCCCCAGACCACTTTCCCTATTTCGTGGTCAGGTGAAGAATGAGACTGTGGCAGACTGTGTATAGAACTGGTTGCAGGATGCCGGGGTGGCTCAGTTGGTTAAGCATCCCAACTCTTGATTTCAGCTCAGGTCAGGATCTCACAGTTTGGTGAGTTTGAGCCCCATGCTGGGCTCTGTGCTGACAGTGTGGAGCTTACCTGGGATTCTCTGTCTCCCTTTCTCTCTCTGTCCCTCCGTAGCTTTCTCTCTCTCTCTTTCTCACTCTTTCTCCCTCTCAAAAATAAATACATAAACATAAAAAAAAAAAAACCAAAAAACTTCTGTTTGCTTTGAGCAATAGTCACCATTAACTCTTCATTTTCCCACTGTAGCAGTGATTCCAAATTGCTGGCCTCTGGACAGTTCCAAGTTCGCGAGCAAAGTTTTGCCAGTAAGTTTTCACCAGTGAACAGCAAAGAGAGGAAAATGAAGACCAAGCTGTGAGTTTTTAATAAAGCTAATTTAATTTAGTAGAAGCAACTGTCCTATATTCCAAGATTAGGTCTTTCAGCTCTTTCTTATTGTTTTTCATGATTAAGAGCCCCTCCCCCTTCTTTTTTTAATGAAAGGAATGTGATATTAAATTTTAGTTAGATCTTATTTCTTACTAGACTTTTTTTTTTACCAAAATGAAAAGTTGGCAACCCACTGTCAAATCACTTTTTTTTTTGTTCTTTTACAATATTTACTTACTGGTAAAGCCAAATTTAGGAAATCATCACGAAGATTATCAGGCAGTATCTAGCTCAGCAGTTCTCATTCTGAGTGTGCATCAGAACTGCCTGGAGAGTCTGTTTTAGACAGAGGTTGCCGATCCCTGTCCTCAGAGTTTCTGATTCAGTAGGACTGGAAAAGAGGCTGGAGAATCTGTATTTCTAGTAAATTTTCAGGAGATGCTGCTCACGGGTCAAGGACCATACTCTGAGAACCACTGGCCTGGCTTGTCCATGGTGGAATGGGGAAGGCTTTCTGAGACTTGAAGGGAGGATCCTCATTGTAGGCAGAGGCCTGGAACGCTGCCAATGCCGAGACACTGTCCCAGACGCTGTAGCTGTGGGCTTCAGATTTCTTCCACCTTCCACTAGTGAGGCCAATAATGTGGGCCAGAGAAGCAGTGCTCCTATGAAAGCAAACAAGCTTGCTTTCCGAGCTAAGTGACTCTACAAAGACTAGACTGTTCCATTTCTAAGCTGGAGGAAGAGAGAATTTTCTAGGTTGTCCACCTGATATGTCAGCGCAGATTCTGAATGTGTCAGGCATTTGTCACTTGTGGTTACTTTTTGCCTTTGGTGGCCATGGGCTGCAAGGAAGGTAGTACAGAGCTGACTTCCTTGGGCCCTGGGGTGATGAGAGGAAAGACCTTGGGGCTTGGGGCTAAGGATTCAGTCTGTTACATCCTGCTGAGATGACTTATGCAGGGTCCGTGTAACTTTTGAAGGCTACTTAATAGTGTTCTTTATTTGTTTTCTCACTCTTTCCCACTCTGATTTCTCTAACTGGGATGTCCTCTGAGGTTATGTTCATTTTATCTCATTTTTCTTCCAAATGAATGTATCACCTTTATGTATTTTAATGTTTATATAATACTTGGTTTAATTCGCACACTTAATACTGTCTAAGAACCTGGACCTGGTTTGGTGTTGGGCTAAAATAATCTGGCAAATTACTGGCTCTTCAAAAACATACACATTAAAATAGAATTGTACAGAAACAGCAAAGAAATACAAATAATATGTGTTTCAGGGATATGTATTTTAGCTGATGATAGAATGTAACTGATCATAAATGTTCTAAGTGTCAGGGGCCCCTGGGTGGCTCAGTCGATTGAGCTACCAACTCTTGGTTTTGGCTCAGGTCATGATCTCATTGTTCATGGGTTTGAGCCCTGCTGACAGTGTGGAGCCTGCCTGGGATTCTCTCTCTCCCTCTCTTTCTCTCTGCCCCTCCCTGTCTCACACACACATGTGCCCTCTTTCTCTCTGAAAATAAATGAACATTAAAAAATATAAATAAATTTTTTAAATGCCTGAGTTACTTCTCTGAAGCAGGTTAGCCATCCTGGGGTCTCCCATTAGCTCTGCATTACAGTCATGGGATACACTAAACTATAATGAGTACATGCGGTAGGGATCAAGTTCATGATTCATGGAAAATTATTCTGGGTCATCAGAAAAAGGCAATCGACAGAGTCAGGTTTCTATTGTCTTTGCTCCTTAAAACAGCAACTGGAGGAGTAGTGTGAAAGTGGACATCTGAAACCCAGCTTTACATTTTTCAGGAAAGATATGTGAGCATTCCTTCTGTGCCCTCCCCTTTTCTGTCCCGAAGCCCCAGTCTATCAGGGTCTCGTACGTGATGAGAATGCTCAGGCCAGGACCTACGACAAGATGAGACACGTCCAGTGGATTTATTTGGGCTGGTAGTTTTCCTGCGTGCTATTTTGTGACCAGGAAGAGAAACAAACAACCCAAACTCAGTCCTCCTACACAGGAGAGCCACTTACATTTGTCCTGCAAGGAATCGTGGGGCACTTCTCCCTGAGGACTTTCTTCCAAGTCTCCATAATGCAGAACCTTGTGGTTGGGTGAAAGTCGACAGTACCAAAACTTGTCTGAAGGAAAAAAAAAAAAACACAAATTTATAAGGTAAGTGATTCTGATTTCTAAAAGTATCGACATCCCGGGCGCCTGGGTGGCTCAGTCGGTTAAGTGTCTGACTTCAGCTCAGGTCACGATCTTGCGGTCAGTGAGTTCCAGCCCCGCGTCGGGCTCTGCTGACAGCTCGGAGCCTGGAGGCTGCTTTGGATTCTGTGTCTTTCTCTCTCTCTGCCCATCCCCCACTTGTGCTCTGTCTCTGTCTCTGTCTCTCTCAAAAATAAATAAACACTAAATTTTAAGTCTTCAGGAAGGAAGGAATTCTAGAGCCCTGGGCAATAGGCCTCTTGATTTTGATATTTAGTTAGCACTGTCCTGACTAAAATACATTGGGTAACCACTGGGGAGGTTATTAAATCCTTCAGGCATAATGGCAGCAGGTGTTCTGCGGTGGTGGCTTCCAGAGCGTCATTTCATCAGTATTTATAATGACTATGGGCATCCTTCCCTATCCTCTTAGGTCTGGCAAAAGTGGGGAGGGAAATGTAGAAAAAGCAGCTTTCTTGGAACTCCCCTGCTTCCACTTTCCTCTCCGAGATTTTAAAACTGTTGAGGTAATTTACTTGTGCCACATCTTAGTTGCTATACCGAACCCCCACCCCTGGGGCTAATACATGCAAATTAATCAACAAATGGATTTTTAGGATGCCAGTGATACACATAAGGGGTGGAGTTTATGAGGAAATAACCTAAATGATTCAGAGATTTATCCAAAGAATGAGGATATTCACAATCATCTCCTCTCTAATTCCTAGAGTGTAGTCCTCTGAATAGACATGACTAGAAGGGGATTAAGAGGTGCAGTCTTCCCTTTATGAAATGATTAAGAATGGGGATTTAATGTATGGCACAGGGAACACAATCAGTAGTAGTGTAACAACTGAGTATGGTGACACATGTAACTACACTTACTGTGGTGACCATTTTGTAATATACGAAGTACTGAATCACTATATTGTACACCTGAAACTCAAAAAATAAAAAAAAAATTAAGACAAAAATAAAGAACTAGACATGACCAGGGTCTTAGGACCATACTTACAAATAACTCCCTCAACTTAACTTCCTCTGTGTTCCAAGGTAATAAAAATGAATAAGCCTGAGAGGTAGGGGGGAGGCAAAAACACTTTTTATAGATAAGAAATTTAAATTGTGACAGCAATCTTTGTGAAGCTCTCAAGCAAGGCTGTGCTTAGATGCCTCCTCCTCCAGGAAGCCCTCTCTGATTACTACTGCTGAAGGAACTCTCCTCATCCTCTTGGATGCCCCAGTGTCTTCTTTGATTATTAGTGCCCCCATGTTAAGCATCTTAGTATTTCCCCTTCTTTACCACAAACCCTAGGCAACTTGCCCTCGCAGGTGTACTGCTAACAATGACTGATGGAAGAAGAGGATTCAGGATACTCATGAGCCTGGACAGTGTGAAGCCAGAGCTCTCTAATGACAGCCACTGTCTTCATAATTGCACTGTCCCAATCCCTTGGCACAGTGCCTGGCACATGGGGGTTGCACAGTTGGTGTTGGTTAAATTGATAAATGAGGACCCAAGGGGACTTGGTCAAAATGCTTAAGGCACAAAGCATCTATGATGTTGAAAGCATCTATGACCTGTAAGCCCCTTTGTGCAATGATGCAGTTGGCAAACATGGTGGCCTTGGTCAAGTCACCTCATTACTGTGCCTACAAACATGTATTGCTTTGAAACTGCTCTGACTAGAAAGCTATCACAACATTTTAAAGAAAGGGTTTTTCTATCTAAAATCGCCTTCACTGCAAAGCTTATATTTTAACTAGGACTCTTTTAATAGAAAAGAAAGATTTAAAAATGGAACTAAAAGCCACACAACGAACAAAGAAAATGCCCCAACTTGATCTACAAAAGCAAAACACCTTTGGGATTCCTATCTTCCTCATCTATAAATAGGGTTTGAGAACTCTTGAATGTACTCATAATATGGCAATCCACATTTTTATTTTTATTTTTTATTTTTTTTTTAATTTTTTTTTCAACGTTTATTTATTTTTGGGACAGAAAGAGACAGAGCATGAACAGGGGAGGGGCAGAGAGAGAGGGAGACACAGAATCGGAAACAGGCTCCAGGCTCCGAGCCATCAGCCCAGAGCCTGACGCGGGGCTCGAACTCACGGACCGCGAGATCGTGACCTGGCTGAAGTCGGACGCTTAACCGACTGCGCTACCCAGGCGCCCCGGCAATCCACATTTTTAAAAGAATCTGAACTCTTCTGCAAAAATCTGGGAGGAAAGGAAAAGTTATTTGCTGGCTAGGGAAACATCTGGCGTTGCTCAATTTTCAAAATTATATCCATACATACAACATAGGTCATTTTCCTGGGAGAGTATTTCAAAGGCAGAGAATAAAGTTATTCCCTGAATAATTCACAGTCATTTCAATTAGGCAAACATGTAATCATCAATTTTCCATGAAGAACACATTTGGGAATCGGATTTGTAATTCACAATAGGAACTGTGAATTCCAAGGGAGCAGGCCATGCTTTGGCCGTGAGTAGCAATAGTACTCAGGGGGTGGGGGGCCTGAATGACAGGCTGTGGAGGTTCCTCCTCCCCAAAGGGAACTTTCACCTTGCCTACATAGCCTGCGGTGACTGTCCAAAGCCAGCTGGAGAGATTTTCTACGAAGCTTTCTTCCCCTGATACCTTGGCGGTGCGATTTTTAGCTAAGTGAGCAACTGAAGGGTGACAGAAAGCCAGCAAGGAGTCAGTGAGCTAGCTGTGCACTGGGATATACAGGTCTTATTTAGAATAAGGTCCCAACCGGTTCTTTCCAGGGATCCCTGGCTTCTTAAGCTGGGATAAACTCTAAGGGTAATGGTAGGAACCTAAAGCCCAAGGGCCAGTATGATGCAATCAAAGATCAAAGATCATTCATTCTCAATACACTGGTGAGTGTTAAAAAATTTAAGTGGTATAACCAGATATCTTGTGCAGTAAAATGCACAACTTGTGTTCGTTCGTAAGACTTCAAAAGTTTTTGCTGCATATACTTTCAAGGGAAGTTTACTTATCCAGTGAATATTTGCAGAGTGCCTACAAAACATGCAGCACTCTATTAGGTACAGCACAAAAACTGTTAGGGTGAAAGGCAGACAATGAGAGACAAAGCCAAGAAGCTCTAGGGCAACAGGCTCCCTTAGTTCTTAGTGGCAAATAAGAGAAACATGGTGGAAACACTTGCTTCCCAGGTTTGGGAAGTAGGGACAGGGACTCAGGGACTCTGGCCATACTGCAAGGAAAAATAGGGACAGGCAAGGTCTCTTGTGTAACATATGCTTCGATTCAGAAACGGAGAGTCTGTCAGGGTTCCTGAAGGCCAAGCAACCATCTTTGCAAAGTTGCCGTTGACATCTGCTTAAAAGGAACCCAAAAGGCTACCCAGAATCCCGCCTTAACAATAGCTGGTGCACAACTGACAGAATGTCCTCCTTCCAGGAGGCCTAAATTCTCTTGACTTTTAGGATACCACACTCCTCTAGTTTTCCTCCTTCCTCTGGCTAACTCCCCTCCTATCCTCTAGAAGTTCCTCTTTCTCAGTCCCCTACTGCAATGGTAGAGAGCAAAAAGATCGGTACCTCACAGACCTAAGTGATTGCTCTGTTGCTCCCCATCAAACAGGAAATCTTGGAAGGATGACAAAATATTGGAAGAGGGGCTGAACTGGCTTGGGGAAGCTGTTTTGACTCATAAACAAATGGGTGGATACTGTGCCAGTATCTTCCTCAGGATAAAGGCTGGGGTCATTAGTTCTGGGAAGGTTTCAAGGCATCATAATGTGTGTGTGTCAGTCTCAAAGGTGGAGCTGCCGTAAAGGACAACAGGGCTGTCAGCTCTGAGCAGCGAACACACCGGCTCATTGCGTGACACGATTTCAGTGTCAGCCGGCAGCAGCAGCTTGATTTGCAGTTTCTTTAATGGTAAGAAAAATGTGTATTTCTTTTCAAAGCCCAGCATGATGTTACTAGTTCCTCAATCCCTCTGGGCAATGAATGAGTGGATTATGTCATTAGAAGCAATTAGCAGGAGGCAGTGAGAACATTATCAAAGATTGTTTACTAGCATTTAAAGAATAAACAGGAGTTAATATAGAGGTCTTCCAGTCAATTATGAGTATTAGCACATTAATAGCCATTTCTTCATTCCCCAAATTCAAAAACTGACAATTTGGAGACAATTTTGTACTTCATTTTCTTGGTCTGTCTCTGTATGTGTGCGTGTGCATGCATGCATGCGTGTGCGTGTATGTGTGTGTGTGTGTGTGTGTGTGTGTGTGTGTGTGTGAAGGATGAGAGGAAAGCTGGTTTCAGAGCTCACAAGCCTGCTAAGAAGGTCTCCAGGGCTGATTAAAGCTATTCCCAATGTCACATAGATCATTACAGAGCTAATAACCACTGACAACTGTAATTCTTGCAGCACTGCTTGATAGAACTTTCTGTAATGATGGAAATACTCCACAGATCCTTATCCAATAATAAGAAAAGAAGAATTAAATTTTATTAAATTTCAATTAAATTAGCCATAGGTAGCTTTATCCAACAGTACGACTGATCATCTGTCTTCATCATCAAGGCTGGAGACATGTTTGGGGCTGGCCAGTAGGACCGTAGGGGAGGTGAGCAAGCTGAATAATAGCTACCACTGTTGAAAGTGAAATGCTGGGCAGTTCAGTGAGGTGCAGGTCAGCTCTGGCATGGACTCAGGGTGACATCTTTGCCTTGGGTGCAAAGCCCCCAGTTGGCTGGTGACTGCTGGCACAGGGAATCCTGAGAGACCTGTGTTTGGGAAGCAGGTGGCCTTTACTAGAATAAATTTTTAGAGCACTTCCCTTAGGATTTTGGAGCTTTCTCAGGTTAACCTAACATGTGCAACATCTTCAATGTGTTCAGGTCTTCCTCCTGCCTAGGCTTGAAGGTTTCCAAGTCACAAAACACGAGGGACTTCAGCAATGCTTTTAAAGGGAAATGGTGATGAGATACAAGATTCCTCTGTTGGTCCAGTAAAGGAGGACAATGAATATAGATACAGACAAAGGTCATCCTGCTTTTCAAATCTTCCTCATTTCACCAATCTCCAGAAAGAGACAGGTGTTTTGATTCAGAATTCTGCCTCCCTGGAGACTGCTGTCTCCTTTCACAACAGAAGATGACTCCAGAGCCCCAAATCCTCTTAAAGATGGTTTGGCCTAATCTGCACTTTGGAATCAAACAGACCTGGGCTATGCACCCGGCCCTCACACATCATCCAAGTGGCCTTGGCCGAATTATAAGAACCTTAGGGATCCCTGTTCTTCTTTTGTTAAGTAATGTTAATAATTATATGAGTAAAACATATATAAGATATCCACTTATGCACCTTTCACAGATCTGGCTCACAAATATTAGTATCTTCCTGTTCTTCCAGTTAATGGTAACCCTCCTGTCTACTACTGGTCCCTCCACCGTTCGAGAACAATGATTATCTGTTATTCTGATCTGCAGGAATGTGCTCTGTCCCTGAAAATCAATTGGATTTTCTTCCTTTGAAAATATGCTTTTATTTTCCCCTTTTTGTTAGAAAAACAAGTTATGATAAGGCTTAATTAAGCCTTAAAAGAAAATTTCAATCAAGGACAGTGGAAGAAATAGCCTGCTCCTACAGGGGTTCTGTGCATGAATAGACCACTTGCCGCTAGGTTTTCTGGGTGAGCTAAAAGACCAACGTAAGGTATATCACCCTTGGCAGCAGTGCGGAAGTCTGCCAATTCCTTGGTGGGAGGACATGTTTTGGTCACTCCTGAGCTCCAAATTAAGTTTGTCATGTTAGCGCTTAGAGAAGGGATGCTGGCCAACAAAATGGACAGTGTTTTCAATGAGAAGCAAAAGTTTCATGTTGTCATTTCTTGAAATGACACAACAATGTGTAGCCCTGGGCTCTTGGCAAGACGATGCAACATGAGTGATTCTGAAAGCCCCTAATCTCTATCTCTGAAATCGAAGGAAAATAGGGAGCAGTTTCTGATCCTGCAGATTCTCATGATGCCAATAATGGCCCTAACATAAACAACCTCTGGAGTTTCATCTGAACTGTCTCCTACAGAAGCAAGGCAATCTCTCTCATTGTGAAGCAGTCTGAACAAGAGTCTTCCATACTCTGTGGTAGGAAGAGAATGGCGTGAGGTTGGCATGTGATATCCATTGCCAATCTACCATCTGTGTTTAAAAACCTATATTCTGAGGATCTACAAGCTAAAATTAATGATAACTATCACTAATGAATGTTTGACAATGTGTAAAACACTACACTGAGTGCTACAGATGCAGGATTTTATTTAACCCTTATAACTGTTAGATGTAAAACCATCATCCTTTGACAGATGAGGAAATAGGAACGTAGAGCGATCTAGAGGGTTTCCCAAGACTACCCAGCTAGTGAGTGGGGAAGCAGGCACAAGAATACAGCTTGATGTGTTTCACATGATTTACTGCGGTTCTAAAGTGGTCAGAATTCCAGGAAACCCAGATTTGTGAATATCTTCATCAGTCTAACCAAGTAGCAGAGCTGTGACTGAGGCAGGTAGAATTATGGGTAGGTATTAACGCAGGTCTTCTGGTCAAACAGTGTGGTAAAGGACTCTGTCTGCTTCTCCACTTTCCAGTTTTGTGGGACAAAAAACTCTTTCATATTTTCCCCTGTAAAGTTAATACTTGAATCAACTCATCTATATCCAAATCACTGTTGGACAAGTTTCAAGGGAGTGCAGCCGCCATTCCTTCACCGCGTGTTTGCTCTTTAAGCTGTGACGCCACATGGCTGCTCCCCTCTGAGAGCTCCTCTGGAAGTACACCTCTTTCAAAGGATTAAAATGATTTTACATCATATCCTCATTAATCTGTGTAAATCTAAATGGACTGTTTTGATGGGATGATAGGAAACCAATTTCAGCACAGTCTGCTTTGAATCCCTACTTTTAAGCACACAGACCTAGTCATCAGACTAGGATCTCGTGCTGAATGTGGATCTTGTGCTTAAATCCATTTACCAAACACCAAAAGGCCTTCCTTTCTGCACCCAGAAGGATGATTTTATATTAAACACAGATGGGCAGGCTCCCTAGGGAGCTTAACTAATGAATTTATAATCTAGGTGCTAATATTTCTTCGTTCATTAGGTAAGTCATTTTTAGAAAACTGGACAAATTTTCAGATAACAGACTAACACCTCTTTAGCCAAAAAACTGTCATTATTATATCTAGAAACAGGATTATTCTAGAGTCCACTAGAATAATTTCACCCTAAAAAGGGAAGACTCATGGCAAAGTAGACTGGAAGGTTAAGTTGACTTCTCTGAATTAAGTTCTGGAGGATCCTAGCTGAACGTCAGTGGAGGCATTGGACGGTTTGTGTCCATGTGCCACTTCTCCCCTCCTCCTCCCACTTCTATGTCCTTTGCCCAAGCTGAGTACATAAAAGCTTTATAAATCATCTTATGGGAGCATATGTCCTCACTATTGAGTTTTTCAAAGGTGATGAAGAGATCAGGTATGGAATTGACTTTCTGGCTAACTGGGCTAAGAGATCATCTAGTCCTATTCTCTCACTTATTAGATAAGAAACTGTAGCCCTGAGAGGTCATGTGTCTGCCTAAAGGCACCCAGCTGGTTACTTAGAGTTGGGAAGCCTAGAATTAAGTCTACTCACTACCAGCTCATTGCTCTTTTCCTACACCATCTCCCCGAAGAGTAGGAGCTACCCTTTGTTTAAGAGCTACATTCATGATCACCCTCCCTCCTTACGCTAACTTCAGGATACAGGCCTTGTTAGCTCCATTTCAGATGGAGAAACTGCCCACAGTCATGGAGCTGGTCAGGGGAAGAGGCAGGACTGTGCCCATTTCATCTGGCTCCGGGTCTCCTGTCCTCACCACCATGCCACATTACCTTCCTGGAATAGGAAGATGTCCAATGCAAGGAATGCGGTGAGAAAGATGTCAATGCAAGAAATGCCCTCTTCCACTGCTCTCCCAAAGTGAGCCTTTCTTAGCACCAGCTGCATCTCAGCCCTTATTATTATTCTGCCCATTGTCCTCTCCCCTGAGGCCCCCTTTGAAGCTCACTGCCATAGCTTTTCAGTCTCTGGGAACAACCTGAATTTTCATTCCTCAAGGAAGTTCCACCGTTGGAAGTTCTCTAATATGATTTTTAATGGTAATATTCGAAATAGTTTGAATTTACTCAACATTCAGCACAAAGGCCATTTAAGTAAAGGGCCAGGGGGATGGGCTCAGCAAAAACATGAAATAATGTTTGTCATTAGTGGGTGAGCTCTGTGTCTGAGCAGAACATCCACTGAGTTTCAAAAAGATCTGCCAGAGTTTCTCCTGGGTCGTAACTGGTGTCTGTTCTTCGTATAACTGTTAATTCTGATGCTTGTTCCTGGCTGTCCCTCAATCTCTTCACCTCTCCCCAGATCTTATTTTCCAGTTTTACTTTCTGTTTGTTTGTAGGGAATATGATAGGAGTACTTTGACTTTTCAGTCAGCAGCCTGTCAAAAGAAAAAGAAAGCAAATAGTGGGACTTCACTTCCCTAAAAACAGCTGGAAGTGCTTCCCACCTATGGGAACTACTCTAATGGCACCCATTTTGACAAGATATTTTTGGATTAAAATTCGTCGAGACAATTCTTGCAAGAATTGTCAATAGAAGTTCTTCTTGCAAGATTATCAAAACTGATTCTATCCCATCTGGGTTCACTGTTACCTGCATCTGCAAATAAAGTAATTTATACCTAGAAGAGAATCAGTATTGGGATTTGGGAATAAGGGCCATCCATGCTGAAAGTTTCAAGATCAAACCCAACACTAGGTGCCAGCTCTCCTGACAGCAGAGTGAGTCATTAAAAATAAGGGCCATAGGGTTGCTAGAGTATGAATCCTTGCTCTTCTGCAAGTTGCTCTTTGAGCCAGTTACTTACTTAAGTTACTTACTCCTCAGTGCCTTAGTTTCCTTATCTGTGAACTGGGCATAATCACAGGATTACCTATGGTTACCATGAGAATGAAATGCATTAAAATAAGAGCCTGGCACATGGTAAGTGCTCAGTACATGTTAGTTGTTCTTGAACAACAGTTCCATGGGTGTTCTGGTAATTCTTTGATTCTCTCTGGGTATGCATGAGTAGTCAAATCTTACCTGGACTGCTATTCTTGTTCTGAGTACAATGCTGCATAGCCTACTTGTAAACTAGCACCCGTGCCCTGTGATACCCCATGGAGTGGGCCACGGTTCACCCTAGCTGAGGGTGGAGTGGTCCCAAACACAGTACCTTGCCTCCGTCGGCAGTTGAGTTTCCTAAAGCAGGTCCCTTCCACAAGGCGGTTCAGGCGTTGCTGTTTGATCAGCTCCAAGATTTCTGGCTGAATCTTCTCCTTTAGTTCCCTGTGAAGGACAAACATATATTCCATAGCATACCTTGAGAACAGCGGTTGGTTGAAAGGACATCATGGGCATGGCTTTCCAAGAGCTTTCCGTGGTTTTAAATGCTTACCAAACATTTAAAGAAGAGTTAATACCTATTCTTTTGAAGCTGTTCCAAAAGGTAGAAATGGAAGGAAAACTTCCAAAGTCATCCTATGAGGCTTGATTCCAAAACCAGACAAAGACCTCACTAAAAAGGAGAATTACAGACCAATTTCCCTGATGAACATGGATGCAAAAATTCTCAACAAGATACTAGCAAATCGAATCCAACAGTACATTAAAAGAATTATTCACCATGATCAAATGGGATTTATTTCTGGGCTGCAGGGCTGGTTCAATATGTGCAAATCAATCAATGTGATACACTACATTAATAAAAGAAAGGAAAAGAACCACATGATCTGCTCAATAGATGCAGAAAAAGCTTTTGACAAGATACAGCATCCTTTCTTGACAAAAACCCTCAAGAAAGCAGGGAAAGAAGGAACATATCTCAACATCATAAAGGCCACATATGAAAGACCCACAGCTAATATCATCCTCAATGGGGAAAAACTGAGTTTTCCCCTTAAGATCAGGAACACGACAGGGATGTCCACTCTCACCACTGTTGTGTAACATAGTATTGGAAGTCCTGGCCTCAGCAATCAGACAACAAGAAAAAATAAAAGGCATACAAATGGGCAAGGAAGAAGTCAAACTTTCACTCTTTGCAGACAACATGATATTCTATGTGGGAAACTAAAAGACTAGACCAAAAAACTGCTAGAACTGATACATGAATTCAGCAAAGTCACAGGATATAAAATCAACATACAGAAATCATTTTGCATTTCTATATAACAATAATGAAGTAGTAGAAAGAGAAATCAAGGAATCGATCTCATTTACAATTGTACCAAAACTGTAAGATACCTAGGAATAAATCTAACCAAAGAGGTAAAAGATCTATCTCCTGAAAACTATAGAAAGTTTATGAAAGAAACCGAAGAAGACACAAAAGAAATGGAAAAACATTTCATGCTCACAGATTGGAAGGACACATGTTATTAAAACGTCTATACTACCCAAAGCAATCCACACATTCAGTGCAATCCCTATCAAAATAACACCAGAATTTTTCACAGAGCTAGAACAAACAATCCTGAAATTTGTATGGAACCACAAAAGACCCCAGATAGCCAAAGTAATGTTGAAAAAGAAAACCAAAGCTGGGGACATTACAATTCCAGACTTCAACCTGTATTACAAAGCTGTAATCATCAAGACAGTATGGTACTAGCACAAAAACAGACACATAGATCAGTGGAACAGAATGGAGAACCCAGAAATGGACCCATAAATGTATGGCCACTAATCTTTGACAAAACAGGAAAGAGTATCCAATGGAAAAAAGACAGTCTCTTCAGCAAATGGTGCTGGGAAAACTGGATAGTGACTTGCAGAAGAATGAACCTGGACCACCTTATTACATCATATACAAAAATAAACTCAAAATGGGTGAAAGACCTAAATGTAAGACAGGAAGCCACCAAAATCCCAGCGGAGAAAACAGGCAACAACCTCTTTGACCTCGCTTGCAGCAACTTCTTACTAGACATGTCTCTGGAGGCAAGGGAAATAAAAACAAAAATGAACTATTGGGACCTCATCAAGATAAAAAGCTACTACACAGAAAAGGAAACAATCAACAAAACTAAAAGGAAACTGACAGAGAGAAGATATTTGCAAAGGACATATCAGATAAAGGGTTAGTATCCAAAATCTACAAAGAACTTACCAAACTTGACAGCCAAAACACAATCCAGTGAAGAAATGGGCAGAAGACATGAATAAATGCTTTTCCAAAGAAGATATCCAGATGGCTGACAGATGTATGAAAAGATGCTCGACATCACTCATCATCAGGGAAATACAAATCAAAACCAACTGAGATACCACCTCACACCTCTCAGAATGACTAAGATTAACAACTCAGGAAACAACATACGTTGGTGAGAATGTGGAGAAAGGGGAACACTTTTGCATTTGGTGGGAATGCAAACTGGTGTAGCCACTCTGGAAAATAGTATGGAGCTTCCTCAAAAAATTAAAAATAGAACCACCCTATGATCCAGGAATTGCACTACTAAGAATTTATCCAAAGAATGCAAAAAAGTGATTCAAATGGGCACATGCACCCCAATGTTTATAGCAGTGCCATCAACAATAGTCAAAGTATGGAAAGAGCCCAAATGTCCATCAACTGATGAATGGATAAAGAAGATGTGGCGCGCGCGTGCGCACACACACACACACACACACACACAATGGAATACTACTCAACGATAAAAAAGAATGAAATCTTGCCATTTGCAACAATGTGGATGACACTAGAGTATATTATGCTAAGCAAAATAAGTCAGTCAGAGAAAGACATATCAAATGATTTAACTCATATGTGAAATTAAAGAAGCAAAACAGATGAACATAGAGGAAGGAAAAAAAAATAAAAACAGAGAGGGAGGCAAACCATAAGAGACTCTTAAATACAGAGAACAAACTAAGGGTCGTTAGAGGGGAAGTTGGTGGGGGATGGGCTAAATGGGTGATGGGCATTTAGGAGGGTGTTTGCTGGGATAAGCACTGGGTATCATATATATGAGATGAATCACTAAATTCTACTCCTGAAACCAATACCATACTATATGTTAACTAACTTGAATTTAGATAAAAATAAAATAAAGTAAGAAACAAAAAGAAAAAGAAAGGGCATTATGGGCAGATGGGGCAGGGAAGTGCAAGTTGCATCTTTCCACGACCATCCCACTACCTCCCAAGTTGGTGCTTTAGAGAATTATTTATTAAGAGTTAGTGGATGGGGTTATCTGTTATAACAACACTATAGATTCTCTGACATTTACAGAATACCCACAAAAGCACCAGCCGCTTCAGTGACATTTTTCTAGACCAAAGTCTCCCGAGAAATTTCTTCCATTTCACAAGTCATAGATATAAATGCATGCAGAAACTCACTAGACTCTGCCAAGACAATAAATATTTGGTCACATTTCCCCCCTACAGCAGGTAAACTCATAGACTACACCTATGATCCGACCAAATAGCATTACTGGTCAGCCCTGTAATTACTAATTCCACAGCAAACACTATATCCTGGGCAAACCACAGGCATTCCGTTCTGTCTCACAGATGGGAAAAACACATCGCCCCAGACTCCAGCCTACAGAGATTGGGATAATCATGGGATAAATTAAGGATTATTTGCATCTGGTGTAGGGCTAATATAAAGTTGTTTTAGATGTACTATGCCATAAAGAGATCAGAATAGAGTACAATGGCTTCTAAATCTTTCTTTAAAGAGCATAATTTTTTATCATGTGAAATTTTATGTAGCACCCTAGTGTTTGAGTCTGGTAAAGCTAGAGCTATTCTAGCTGATGCTGGTAAGGAAGAACCCTCAGGAGAGGTGAAGTATTGATTTGAACATAGATCTAGAACTCAGAAAACTAGGGTTTCAACCTAAACTCTGCCCATGACTCATTTTTCATGTAGGTCTCAGCTTCCCCATCTGTAAAACGGGGATAAGAATCTTTTCTGGGAAACTGCTGTGACTCACAAGGGACACAGTATGAGTGCAAATGCTCTATAAGCACCGGGCAGGAACACAAGGTATTACTGAATTTGCTTTGATAATATTCTCTCCTTTCCTCAGGCCACCTCTCCTTGTGGCCATATTTCACTGTAGTCAAGGCTCACATATCTGTCAGCTTCAATTTTAACTCTGGACCTGTTCTGGACTGTAGGCCAGCTGTCTCCACACGGTGGTTGGTTCACGGGTGGGGAAGGCACTCACTCTGGGTAAGTGTCCGCTATGAGCAGCTAGTGTCCTGTCCCATTTTAGCTCATCCCCTTCCTGTTTTCTCTCAGAATAGCTCATGTTTTGGGAATATTTATCAGTATCATTAGTAAATGGGCAGTATTTCCATTTTACAGGTGGAGAAACAGTTCACAGAGGTTACGTGTGGAATAGGGGTACAAACTTAAATCTTCTGCATACAAACTGCTCCTATTTATATGTGAGAAAAAGAGAATTAACAAGTTACATCAGGGTGCCTGGGTGGCTCAGTGAGTTAAGTGTCTGACTCTTGGTCATGGCTCAGGTCATGATCTCACAATTCGTGGGTTTGAGTCCTACAAAGGGCTCTGCACTGGCAGTGTGGAGACTGCTTGGGATTCTCTCTCTCTCTTTCCTTCTCTCTCTGTCCCTTCCCCACTTATGCTGTCCCTGTCTCTCTCAAAATAAATAAATAAACTTAGAAAAAAATTTAAAAAGTTACATCAAAGGATCTGGCCATTATCTAATGGGGTATGCCAGTACACTCTGCTAATACATATTTTAAACTCAAATGGCTTCAAATCTCTTGTCATTTGATACTGTTCCAATTGAGCATTTATAAAGCATAATATGGAGATTCATCCCTAATAATACAGCTTGGTATATTTATAAAGCTGTTCCTGTGCAGGCCTCCAGGGTCTCATCTCAGGCTTTCAGATCACTAAAGCTATTTATTATCAATGCTCAGCTTTTGTAAAATGGACTTAGTATATTGCAGCTTTGATGAACCCTGCTCTGAATGGGAGAAGAAGGTAGGGGAATTGCCAGGGCAGTCACACACAACAATAAATCACTGCTCCTGACTTCCAAGTCAGGGCGATGGGGCAGAGAGGACAAGACTGTACTGCGGGATGAAGAAATCACTGGAGAGAGGGTTTGGGAATTTCTCTGATTCTTAGGTTAAGATGTATCTTTAGAGAATAGTTTTGGTAGGCTAAAACTCAATTATTAAAAAAAAAAAGGAGATAAAGATGCAGAGAAGAGGACTAAAGGAGGAAATAAGTGAAAGTACTTCCGAGTAATTTTAGTTGATGATTTATGACATCTTAGTGTGAGCCCCAGATGTGCTCATCGTGACACATTCCATTATGGAACCAGCCCCGGGAGACAGACCACTGGAATGAGTGAATCTGCTGCTGCAAGAGTTAGCCTTTCCTTATTATGAACCCCAAAGGCCTCCAAAACATGCCTGGACAATGAGAAAAAGGGGACAACTTTTCTGTTTTCTAAGTGATTTTCCTCTTCTTTCTGTGCAAATGGGACTCAGTTGCTATAAAATTCACTCAAACTAGGAAAACATAGGTAAAACCTACATGGTGTGTCTGTGGATGAGATTTGACCTCAGAATAATCCAGGCAATAACACCACGGGCTAGATTGGGGTTTGAAATTCTCAGCTTGGGGTCAATGAGGCCAAGGTCATGGGTTCACTGCCTTTGCTTTGATAGATACCCTTCTTATTCTATTTAAAGGCCTTGTAAATAAATACAGGAAGGATGATTAAAGGGGGTAGGTTAAATGAATGTGTGAAGGACAATTCCAAGTCCAGCATGTTTCTGGAAGAGGATCCCAGGTATGAGTCCAGTGAGGCTAGCACCATATACAGAAGACAGACGCACCACTAGACTGGTGCGATGCCCCCCTGCACCTGTGGTCTGCCCTACTGAGCTGCTACTCAGCGCTCACCTGCAGTAGAGGTTGGCTCACTTTTTCGGTAAAAGGCCAGGTAGTAAATATTTCAGGCTCCATGGGCCATATACTGTCTGGCAACTACTCAGCTCTGCCATAGCAAAGTGAAAGCTGTCGTCAGTATGTAAACACACGAATGTGGCTGTGTTCCAGTGAAACTGCATTTACAGAAACAGAGAGTGACTGTGACTTGGCCCAAGAGCCATCTATGCTTTGCTGACCCCTGATCTAACATGGCTCTGTGAAGACTTTGGGTGGGTTGAATGACAGTGTCTGTTTCATGGAAATTGATCTGTCTGTGTTGACACTGGAGGGCCTCCAAATGCAGTCTTTGTACTTCCTCTGCTCTTTATATTACAGACTCAGGACTTTAAATAGCAACTTTATGCTGACAACTTCCCAAATTTGTATTTCCAACCTGGACCTTTCCGTTCAACTCCAGATTCATCAACCCAACTGCCTATTTGGATGTCTCACAGACACCTCAAACTTGACAGGTCCAAAGCTGAACTCCTGACCCCCTGTGCTAACATCTTCCACTCTATCCTTTAGTTGTTCAGCCCAAACAAAACCCTGAGCTCATCCTCAACACCTCTCTTTCTCTTACACCCCACATCCAATCAATCAGGAAATACCTTTCTTATCTTCAAAATCTATCTAATCTATATCATTTTGTTCTTGGATTATTTAAGTAACTTCCTTACTGATCTCTCTGTTTCCAAACTTGCCTCCCTGGAGTCCATTCCCAATATAGTAAGCAAGAGGGATAATTTAGAAACCCACGTCAGAGCATGCCAATCTTCTGCTCAAAACCCTCCAATGGCTCCCCAGCAAGGCCCTCCATATCAACTTCCAGCCTCTTCTCTGGCCTTACTTCCTATTGTTCTCCCCCTTGCTTACTCTTTTCTAGCCACTCTGGCCTTCTTTATTGAGCACCCAGACCTACTCCTACCTCAGGGCCTTTGTACTGTTGGTTCTCTCTGCTGTATTCTTCTCCTAAATGCACACATAGCCTGCTCCCTTAAACATCTTTACTAAAATGCTACCATCCCAACTAGAGGGATCTACTCTGACCACATTATTTAAAACTTCCAGCTCTCCATTCCCATGGTCTTTATCCTCTTTTAACATGCTATCTTATTTACTGTGTTTATTGTCTGTTTCTCTCCACAACAATACAATCACAATAGGGTGAGAATTGAGTCCTCTTTACTGCTGAATCACCAACACATAGAACAGCATGTGGCAGGCATTTGATAAGTATTTGTCAAGTGCACTGAACACTGAAAATTGTGTAACTGACCAGACCATTCTACCGGCACTGGTTAAGAGAAAGCATTGAGCAAAGCTTGTGGCCAGTCTTTAGTGAGGAGGCAGATATGCAGGATAGGCATTGGCCTTATTTCCGGCTCTGTTTGATTTTACTTTTTCTTTCTTACCTATACTTCTCCTGTACCTTCCGAGATAAGGCAGGGGAGGCACATACAAAGACATTCATAGTGTCAGTTTTATCATTTACATTTCAACAGTGTGACCACATGTTCAATTCTGGTTACCAGCTAATGGGTAAGAGTGAACATTTCTCTTAGTGGATATTATGTGCCAGGCATATGCTAAATGCTTTTAAAGAACTAGGTCATGCACATAACGATGCAACAATGTATACGCTTTAATCATCTTCCTTTTTAGACATTAACAACAGCAGGCTTAGGATGGGTTACGTAACTTGTCTACAGAGCCATATTGGTAGGTGGTGGCCTTGGAGTCAGATTCCAGATCTGTTAGCTGCCTGGGTGTGGATCTGCTACCTTTTGCTACTATGCTTCATTGGTGTTTATCCTTGCCTCTCTTCTCCCCAATGTAGTGTTAAATGACCTATTTTTGGACTATTCAAGCTTTTTATATCCATTAACTCGGATTAATTGTGTGGATGGACTTATTGTCCCTGTAAAGTCATGCTAAGTGGAGAAAAACAAATATCTCCTCTCTGAAACAATGAGTTAAGAGCTAAGAAATAGAACAGAGCTTCTTCACCCCACTGAATATCTCCCCCAGCCAAATAATTGCTCATACAGGGTGTGCATTTTTCTTCTCGGGAAACATCAACGTTTTATAATAATGGGATGTGTGCCTCAAAGCATCTTTGTGGCACTTAGGTTTGCCACCGTGTTGTGTGCGATAGTCACAGAGGTGACCAGGTGAGGGGGGGGCGCACTACGGGGGTCAAGAGGCTGGTGAGGGTGTGGCCAGTGGGGTTCAGTCAAGCCCCAGGTAAGTCATTGTCCCAGTCCTCAAAATGAAAAGCTTAAACTGGATGACCTTGAAGGTGCTTTTCAGTTCTAAATTTCTAATATCCTAATCCCTGAGCTTGAGTGAGATGTGTCTCCTCTATGTTCTCATGACAACCCCTACCCGTGCTTCTTCCAACCAAGCCCAGTCTGTGCTAACCCTGCAACCCCAGTTTCACAATCTTGGACAGTGGGAGGTCAAGTGCCTCTGGTTCTCTGCCTGTCCCCATCACCTTGGGCAGAGCTGAGAAGGTAGGAGTCATTTGATACATATTTGTTATGTGAATTAGTGAATGAATACAAACAATCATACATGTGTTGACTTTCTCTCTGTTGACTTGAGTTTGTTCTCCGAGCCATTTTGGCAGCTTTTAGGCTTCCTCCAATCTCACACTGAGTTCTTGTCTAGTTGGTCACTCAACAGACAAAACACCACTGGACGAGAAGCTGGAGGAGGCTGGCTGCCAACTGCCCATCTCAGAGGCCAGGATAATGATCAGGCTGGTTCATGGGCTCCACCCCACTTTAATTGCTATAGTTTCTGACAAGTCTTCATGACTTATTGCAACTATACCAAGAGCTCTAGTGAGCTGCGGTACTTTTCAGTCCTGTGGCCAAATGATGCTGCCAAGGCTACATACATACCCAAGATTTCCTTTATATTTGTATGGCCCCCTTATGTAATAAATGTAAAGATAAGAGCTTCTTGTAACCAAGAGAATACTTCAGAATGTCACGGGCAGAGCCTCAGGAGATAAAGATATGAAGCCAAAAACAGGTGCAAGAGATTCACACTTCACATGTGGTTAACATTTCTACTTAGAATAAAGTCATGGTCAAACATTAATTAGAATCCCTCGGCCTCAACTGAAGTAGTCTCTTAAAGTCTCCCTTTAGGCTTTAATAATTGGTGTCAAAAAATAAGTTTCCTCGTGTTTACACATCCGCTGAAACAAACCTTATGAAATCCAACATTTCAGGACTGTAGGCCCTGGGATGGGGTGAGGCAGAATTGTAGCCCTCTGCAAATAAGAAACTGTGTCTCTGAGGGGTCAATCATTTATGTGAGGGGCTTTCTTTCTGGTAGGACTAGCTGGACCCTCTGGCTGAGGACCAGTGGCAAAGCCCTGGCAATGCCTGCTGCACAGCGGGCTGGTGCTCAATGCAGGTGTGATTCAAGTCTCACGATGCGAGCCAAAGACCCTCAGGAAGTGCTTCTCTCCCTTGCACCTAAGGTCACCCTCACTAACATCTGCAGTTCTGCTCCACAGTCTCTAACCGTGCTTCTTAGGGCCTGAAAATAAACACATAGTAGACAGCTTGGCTTTTGTCTTTTCAGACCTGTGAACTTTCTTTTTCTTAAAAAATTTTTAAATGTTTATTCATTTTTGAGAGGCAGAGACAGAGTGTGAGTGGGGGAGGGGCAGAGAGAGAAGGGGACACAGAATCTGAAGCAGGTTCCAGGCTTTGAGCTGTCAGCACAGGGGGCGTGAACTCATAGACCACAAGATTATGACCCGAGCTGAAGTCAGACACTCAACCAACTGAGCCACCCAGGCACCCTGACCTGTGAACTTTCTTAAACCTCGTCTTAGTCTTGCAGTTTGCAAAGGAGCTCTGATGGGGTGGACAGAGCATTGGTTGAGGGATCGGTGGGCTGGAGTTCAAGTCCTGGCTCCTCACCTCTCTGGTCTATACCTGCTCCTTGAATGGGAGTAAGATCTACCTACTTCATATGGATGTGAGGAAATGAAATAGCGGGAGGGGCTGCTTTGCAAACTGCCAAGCATTAAAAAGGCCAAATATTTAAGAGTAAAAGACAGAAAGAGGGGTAGAAAGAAAAAGGATGAGACAGAGACCGAGAGGGTTAATGTCATAATGACACCTATACTGTAGGTTTGCTTCACCAAAAGTTCAGAAGAAGCTGTGTCCAGTCTTCTGCAGGAAGAATGAGAATAAATATCACTTTCCATACCACTCCCTGCCTTTTCTCCTGTTTGCTTCTGTATAAATTATAAGGGTAACAAAACTGACCTGGCTCTTAGAAAAAGACAAGGGAAGATCAATAGGCCAGTTCTAAGAAAAGATGAATCAAAAAAAAAATCCCCAAAACAAAACAGTCTCTGTGTTGGAGGTGCAGAGCATCCCCAAGATAGCGGTATGTGAAACAGCAACTGGTGCTGCAAAGTCCTATAACGAGAGGGCCTGCTTCCTCTCCTTCTCAGGCCTGCAGGCTGATGGGCAAGCAGGTGATGCACGATGCTCTGCCAAGAGGCAAAGCTGAGGGGGCAGGGAGAAGTGGATCTCTCTCTTCCTCTCAATCTGTCTCTTCCACCCAGGACTTCAGTGTTCATATTGCCCGGATTATCAGTGGCCCTTGCTCTTGTCAATCAAAGGGACCTACCGAGAATAGCTACACAGGCAAAAAAATTTTGTCCCGGGTGTTAGGAAAGGTCCCCCCCCCACTTTCGACTGTGAATTCTCAGAGGACTCGTCAGTCACCAGGCCACTTCCTGGTTTTGGTCCTGCTGCCAACACTGTGCCCGCCTTCCCCTCAGCCGGCCCTGCCTAGCCTTCCTTCCTCAGAGAGCTGCTGAGACTTGAGGAACCCAACTGACATTGCCTGGAGTGTCTTTTGTTGGCATTCTGTAAGGATCTCACAACACAGCCCACAACAGGCCTTCAGACCAGAAGTGTTGGGTCAGAGCCTGCGAGGAGACAGAGGACAGCGGTTACTTACAAAATCGGGCGAGACTGGAAATCTTCCTGGTTCATCCTCTCAGACTGGCGGATTTTCAGGATCTCGGTGTAGCTCAGGTTCTGCAGTTTGCACTTGAACTGATCCAGGGAGCTAGGCTTGGTTGTGAGAGCTCTCATAACCTGCTCCTTCACCACCTGCATTACCTGTAGATGAAAGAAAGACCATAATTTTCCTGGGGGCTGTCCTTGCCCATTGGAAAAAATCTTCCAGAGATAATGGCTCCCTACCTCCCTGCCTCCCTTGACTTGCACTCTCTGCCCAAACCTTGAGAGTGCTTTTCCAAAGAGTAGACTACCATGATGTACATCTTCAACTTTGTCTTGTACCTGTAGAACCACAAGGAAGGAGACGGATGGACTAACTTGGGGTTGGGGATGAGAGGCCTGGCCGGGAGGAGTGGTCCATTTGCTCGATATATTACATGTCTGTGCTGAAGCCAACACCACAGACAATGCAAACTTGAAAAGCAAAAGAAGTCCAAGCAGCAGTGAGGACTCTGCATTACCGTTATTTTTTCTGGAAGAATATCACTGAGACACAATCAACTGTGGAAGTTTGGTTGGCACCGGTTCAAATGAACGTGAAACGATACCCACACTCGCCCCTCCCAGAATGCTTTCTCCATGTAGTTAAGGCCTGAGTGTTCATACAAATGAGGGATTTGAAAATGCACACGTGCCTTCTTGAGCCAGGCACAAAAAAAAAAAAAAAAAAAAAAAAGTCTATTAAATAGAACAGACATATCCCACTGGAAGCCTCAAGAAAAAAAGAATATGGTAATGTGCTATCCAGCCCACAAGGAGGCAATTAAACATTGCCTCCATTAATGTGGATTCATCTTCATCAGAATTTATAAAGCAGGGAAAGACTAGCGAACACAGAGGCATCCAAGACACTTGCAGTAATCTCCCTGCTTCTTTTTTTATCCTCTACTGCAAATGAAAACAATTGTTACCATTGACAAGGTAGTTACTATGTGCCAGATACTATGCTGGTGCATTATATATGTTCTCTCTCTTAATCCACTCAAATTTATGAGTTAGATGTGATCATCATTCTACTTAGATATAAAGAAACTGAGGCTTTGAAATATTCAGTAACCAGTTCAAAATCCTCTGACTGGTTGGTGGTGGATGAGTTGGGATTTGAACCCTATGGTGTGAACACTCTACTACACTGCCAATCATGCCACCATCCTTGGGGTCAATAGGTAACTTAAAAATACGAAAAAAAAATCACAAATGCAACTCAATTCTATGCTAGATTTTGTACCAGGCACATTTTTTATTCATCATCTCATTTAATCTTCCTTCCAATCCAGCAGAATAGGTGTTATTACCACTCCTTTAAAGATGAAGAAACTGAGACTGAATGATGGAGGACTTATCCAAGGCTACACATATCTAGCCTTCAATGGCACCAACCAGTCCAGTATGGTGCATACAGCAGGCACTTGGTGGTGAACAGCCCTGGGGTGCCATGTGTGTGCCTTCATCACTATGAATGTGATCCCAGTATATTCCTTATGGCTTCTGATCAGTTCTTTGTTGAATAAGTGATGCATGATAGGTACTTGGTAATTGCTCACTGACTAGTCCTACACCAAGATGACATTTTGATGAAGTTTTATTGTAATAGAGGTAACAGTTTTACAGCATGGAAAAGATTGTGGCAAACCTGAACTTCCAAATGTGCCTGAGTGCTAGGTGGTGGGAGAATCTCACCGCCTTAGAAAATACTACGCAGCTAAAATGTCCTCTAAACACTTAACAGCTCCTTGTACTTGCTGAGCTTTTTGATGGTGTGGGTTTCTAAGCAATCTGCTCAGGTTTCTTTCTCCAAATATATGTCTCTCTTATAGCTGTCCTGTCCACATAAGGACCCGTTCAGTGACCTACAGGGGTCTAGAGGACACTGGGAGGTAGCATATCCTCCTTGATATTGGAACTAAACTGGCCTTCAGGAAAACCTGGGGGCTTCCCAGTAGAAGTCAGGTGACCTCAACGACATGAGTCCCCTACCTCAGGTATGCCAGGTGTCCTTACTCTTTACTCATCTGCTGACCCACTGCTTTTAGTGCCCCCATGTTCCAGGGATCCCAGGTCAGGCATATTTTCCTTTAGTCAATTGAAAATGGCTGAACTGAAGAGAAGATGAGTCATAGGTGACAGGAATAAAAACAAATCTATCTATTTTTCAAGTGATATCAACTCTCACTTTTCCTTATATGCTTCTGACATTTAGGAACCCAAGTTCACAATGAGAAGAACCTCCATTAGGTAACATATTTGCATTTTCAGGAGGACTTTCTGGGAGGTAGTGTCTTATCACAAAATGGCAGGAAATTTCAGGAAACTACAGAAGAAAACTTGGAGGATGACAGATCTCTGTCATGTAGTCATGAATCTGCTTTATCCCGTAGGCACCACAGAGGTCCTGTGTGCCACAGCTGCCCTATGAAGGGGAGGGGTGGTTGCTGGTGACAGCAGTGGTTTAAAGACATGAAGGCAACTGTCCTTTTTTTTTAATATGAAATTTACTGTCAAATTGGTTTCCATACAACACCCAGTGTTCATCTCAACAGGTGCCCTCCTCAATGCCCATCACCCACCCACCCTTCCCTCCCACTCCCCATCAACCCTCAGTTTATTCTCATCCTTTTGGACTCTGATTCATGAATGTTTCTAGGACCATGGCTGGGTCATGCAGTCTAACTCCACTGGTTACCAGCTTACCATAAAGCAGAAAATATTGATTTGAAGCAATTATTACAAAGTTGCATGAGAAGCATTACTTACAAAGTCAATACAACAAACATCCCGGAATACTCATCATGTGTCTATACTGGGTGAGGCACTAGGAATTCAAAGATGAATAAGGTATGGCCCTTGCCTTCTGTGAACTAACAGTGTAATAAGAGCTAGACATTGGACACAGGCAATAATTGTTACAATAGAAGTGTGGATGTGATAGAGAAGACAGACTGGTGGTCTCTGGTGGCAGACAGGGAGGCATTTCAGAGCAGACATTATATGGGTTTTGCAGGAAGAGTGGGTGTTCAATGCTGTGGGAAGAGATGAATAACCTGAACATAACACCTAATTAACCCCTTTGAGCCTGGGCTGCATCTGAATTGGAGCCAGTTACATAAGCATCGTTTCATGCCCCCAGCATAATGGAATAAAGGAAAATTTCCAGTTGACCTTCCACCTGATCTGCTGCTTTTTTTACTCAAGAAAAATGCTAAATTTGGGATGCTTGACAAATTTTGAAAATTGTGACCATCTTATATTATGTGGCATAAATGGTGGCTAAATTTGGTCAAGGTTGAACTATAACAGTTTGCTGTTTCACGAGAGGGGCATCACAGGAGCTGTCTGTCCCCTTCCCCATTTAGAGAAACTCAGAGTCAAACCAAGGAGATAATTATCATCTCCCAAAGTTATTTGACCCTCATGTGGGAGGTAGAGGACATGTAAGAGAGACTAAGAGCGATTAGAATACCAAAAATGAAGAAGCAGTTTTTAAATAGAATCAGGTTAAAGCTGGGGAAGTTTTAGAGACATCTCCACTTCCCTAATTTTATAGATAAGGAAAGAGGGCCAGGGGATTCTCCTACTTTTTGCATTTCTTAAGAGGCTGTCACAGAGATGACAGTCACCAGACCACATATGATTAGACACAATGATTACACTACTAAGCGGTCATGTGACCTCAATTGACCAATCAGCATCCTTGCCAGACTTCTGACTTGATGTGAAGCAGAACTGAAGCATGCTCTTTTCTCCTAAAATTGACAACTGCAACACTGTCCCTTAACATGCAGGAAGAGTGGGAGATATTAAGACTGATTTTGTTCAAATTAGACAGAAGAAAGGTGTGTGTGTGTGTGTGTGTGTGTGTGTGTGTGTGTGTGTGAGAGAGAGAGAGAGAGAGAGAGAGAGAGAGAGAGAGAATGTGCTAATGGTTAAATTATATTCAACCATAATGTTAATTCAATCCTGACATTTGCTGGTTTTGTTACATGAACCTTTTTTTTCCCCATTTGAATGGAATTCTTGTCACTGACAACTTAAGATCTCAATGAATACATATAATGAAGTCAAAGAGGAATACCAGCTTATGGGTTGGAGGTTGCCCAGACTGGGGAAAAGTAGGAGAAGGAAGCTGGATAGAAACAACAAAGGTGCTTTAATAAGAAATACGTTTTAAAAATCATCCTCATTTATATGCACATGGTTGTACCTTTGCATGGAAATGATGATAATCCCTTACGGTGGTCTGGGAAATTCTTCAGCTCCTACTTCAATCTTATGCTTAAAATCTACTGTTAAGAGTTTCAATTCCTCTAGCTTAAGACTTTGATCTTTTGCTAGATGTAAGAATCCATAAGTGGTACAATCTTTTAAATTCCCAACAATCACTTATGCTTCAGTTTAAAAGAAAACACATACCATTTCCTAAGAGTAGGTTGACAGGATAAGAAAAAAGATAAGGATAAGCCAAGGGGCACCTGGCTCCAGGAGAAGGGGTGCAAGTGGTTGGTATGTATATAGCATAGAACAGAGGTTGGGGAAGACAAAGACTGGCTTTCCCTGATTTACTTCACAGTTTTGCTTGGCACCAGCCCTGAGAAGTTCTATGGTCACTCTGTGTGCCAAGGAAAATGACCCCAGTGAAAAAGGTCATTGATTTTTTTAAAGAGACAAAATAGTTAAATAAATCAAATATTTCTCTATTCCTTTGCAAAATACTTTCCACAAAGGCTACAGTTAATAATGTTAAGTCTCCAGAATGCTCTATGTGTGCAATTTAAATCAAGACATTCACAACCACCACGTTTGACTCTGTCTTCTTCGGAAAATATCAAACTTTTTATCATTGTTTGGAAAACCCACAGATGGTGTAGCAGAGGCATTAGCAAATCAATGAACTTAAAACTTCTTAATTACAGAATATGCTTTGCCACAGACAGCAAACAAAACATGCTTTTAGAATCTGCATTCACTTACTGCTATTGACCGATTATTTCATCAAGGTCAAACTGTGCCTGTGGTGTGTTTCTGGAATTTTTCCGGCACGTGTTCTCTGTGATAATGTCACATGTTACAAAAGCAGTGGCAGTTCCATAAGACATATGTACCTCAAATGGAGAAAACCTTTGGGCTCCTTGGAAGGTTGGGTTAATGGTGTTAAGGGCTGGGGAACCCTAACTAGAATCAAACATGCTGGTAATCCAACTGTGCTCCTGTTTACATTGAAATGCGCTCCTGTGTTTTATTCCCAGATCTCCTGAGCCTCCCTGTGCTCCTAGTCTAATCACCAATTTGACCACACCTTTATACCCACAATCTTCATCCAGCATTATTCATCCGTTCATTCAACAACTGTTTTTCAAGCACCAACAATGTGCAAGGCACCGTAAGTGAGACATCTGAAGACTTGTGTCGAATGAGCACCCAGTCTGGGAAAGTGGATAAGACATGTACATACTTGCCTCCTCCAAGGGAGGAAGTAATGTCACAGTGAAGTGAGGGCAAGACATTTATTCCTCAAATACTTGGGTCCCTCTCAAGTGCTGACGGGCTGACAGCACAGCACCAGGACTTTGGCTGGGGCTTGAGGAGAGACCAGATGTGGACATGATGAGAAGCAGAGAAGGAGCTACCATTAATGGTGGAAGAAACAGCACGAGCCAACGCTTGGAGAGAGAAGAAGACATCCCTGGGTGGGGAGGAGTGTATGGTGGCTTCATTTAGTTGGAAAAGTGAGTTAGGGCTGTGAGGTAAGCCTGAAAGTCAGGCTGGGCCAGACAGTGGGTGGTTTTGTTGGTTAAGATGAAAAATTTGGAAATTTTTTCTATAATTAATGATAAGTCACCAGGGGATTTGGGGGCTGTGTGATGAAATTCAATACTATAAAGTATGTTGGGACGCATACAAAAATTGGGAGAGATTCTGCTTGGAGAGGGGTCTGGGGAAACATTACTAAAGAGCCATTATCCCTGTTGCCACTGCGGTGAGGAAGGAAGTCAGAAAGTCTGCAAGGCCGAGACATAACTGTGGCTAGGACTTAAAGGATGGATGGGAGTTACTGAGGGAAGAAGAGGGGCAGGAAGTCCAGGAAGAGGTACCAGCAAGAGCAAAGGCTGGAGGGAGGGAGTGCATGGGTCAGACATTAGACAAAATATGCTTTTGGAGTCCATATTACAGCTTTCAGCAAATGGATGCTACTGGTTGCAGGATGGCCTCTCAGCCTTTAGGGCCCAACATACATGTTAGAAATAAGCCCACAGACCCAATCAAAGGAGGGCCCCGGAGACTCAGAGCACAGTGAAGCGAGGCTTTAATCAACATTCTTGCAAAAATGGGGGACTGACAGACATGCACACTCAGGACAATTACAGCAGACAATTTATCTCCTAGCATGCAAGTCCCTCCCTTGGCTCCTCATTGGCTGAGTACTAGAGGTTATAGCCTTACCCGGATATTGTCTATGCCCATGTAAGACCAAAAATAGTCTGACGGAAACAATTGTATATTCCCTGAGGTGACTTTCAGGGACAGAGACTTTCAGTCCTTCCCTCATGCTCATGGCAAAGCCCACAAAAATAAGCCCACGAAATGGAGAGGGGAAGAAGAAACAGGAAGTGAAGTGTCTAAAGATTTGAGACTCCATTGTTGGGGGGGTTGGTTCATACATATTTCCAATAGATTGTAAACCTATTGTTAATTAGATATCACAGCTTTTATTTGGTATTTCTGAAAAGGAATCATCTCCCTTACTTCTCATAATACACAACTGTGAAGCCAGACTGTGACTTTTTCGAAGACAGTCTATCTCTCCCAGACTCAGTTTTCTCATTCGTAAACCATAAATACTAATCATTTAGAATTTGTCAAGGTGTTGTTCTTTAGATAAAGCCTCATGCCATTTATGGTACCTTGGACCATACATGAGTTTCCCTTCCCAAGCCTTAGTCTGCTCACTATAAAGTGGAAATAATAGTTCAGAGTTCATAGGGTTATTGTGAAATCGAAATAAGATATTATTTCAATACACCAAATAGAACATACTAGACACACAACAAATATGATGTCATGCTCCCTTGCCTTCCGAGAATGAAATGACTTATATCAGACGTTTCTCCTACAATAAAATATCCTTGAAAGAGTGTTCCGAGACCACATCTGTATCATTTGGGAACTTGCTGGAAATGCAACTTCTCAGACTCACCCCAGATCTAGACTGAATCAGAAACTCAAGGAGTAGCACCCTGCAATCAGGGTTTCTCAATAGCTCCTCCAAATGATTCCAGCACTCACTAAATGTGAGAAGCTTGGTCTCAGCAAACATTTAGCCCCACTTCTCAGCCTTCAGTGTGGCATCAATGGCAATTCGTGCCATATCCCATTAAAGGAGATAAGTCAGTTACTGGTGTACCTTTCTCCAACTAGATTGTAAATCCCTAGAGGGCAGGTACTGTTCCTTATTTGTATTGTGGTCCCTAGTACTTAATACGGTATCTTGCAGACTGTAATAATGGTTGATATGTTTAATGCCAAGGATTCTTAGGCTCCCACATTTTATCTGTAGAATTAAAAAAATACATCCTTAACACAGTTATAAGACTGTTAACATGGTTTTCAAAGTGCACTTTTACAAAGTCTAAAAAGTAAAGTCCGTGGTTTTGAAGTGCTGTCTTAGGGTTTGAGAGATCGTTTTGGGCTTCCTTTCCCAGGCTGAGTTGGAAAAGGCTGGCCTGTGAAGAGTAGAGAGTTTCTAAAAAAGCCACTGTTGGGCATTATCACTAAAGGAGGGAGTCAGCACTTACAAAAATGTACAATCTACCCAATCAGTAGTGACCCATTAAATGGATTTATCTTCATAATGAAGAGAAAAGGCTGTCTCAGAGAAGACAGATGTCAACACAGTCCAGCTTAAAAATGAGTCATGTGGGAGAACTGTCATTGCCAGGCTTTAGGACTGGACCATTTTTCTTCCTAAGAATGTTCCTTACACACACACAAAAAAATGACTGAAGATTCATAAGGACCAAAAAATTGCAAGGATTCTGCCTGGAGAGGGGTCTCACTGCTCATATACAGGCAGAATAACTTCCCAGAGACCAGGGATCACTTTGAAGGGATAGTCTCCAAGTTTAGGATGTGGGGAGAAGAGGCCTTGCCCAGAAAAAGTGCTAGAAGTTAGGGTAAAAACTGATGACATTCTAGGCAGGGACAAATATTGACCTAGATGCAGGCTTTCAATCCCCGCCCCCCACTCCAGCCCCTAGAGGTCTTTAAAATTAGGACACCTTCTGGAAACTAAAAATGGTTTTACTTTGTAGTTTTGCCACGGCTGGGGAGTGGACTGCCTAGGCTAGTCCCCACAAATGAGACTTTTTGCTGAATGGTCTCAAATGTATTAAATGAAGGGGAGAGAAAAATTAAAAATGCTTTCTGGGCCCAAGGAGAAGCATTTAGGTTTTCTGTATTTATTCTGGGGCAGTATGGGCACAGAGCAGAGGTTGGCAAATTTCTGGTAAGGGCCATATTTTGTCTGCTGCAACTACTTAGCTCTGCCTTGGCAGTGTGAAACTGGCTGCAGACAAGAAGTAAATAAATGAGTGTGGCTCTGTTCCAATAAAACCTGATTTAAAAAACAGGTGGTGAGCTAGATTTGGTCTGTAGGCAGCAATTTGGCAACCCCTGGTATAGAGGAAAAACACCTGGCTTTACAGATAGGCCATGCTCATTTCAAAGTCTGGCTCCATGATATGCTGAACTAGGTGAATGAATCACTCAGCTTCTCTGAACCTGTTTCCTTATCTAGAAAGTGGAGGTGACCAACTTTAGTCAGGATTAGGAGATGCTGAGCATTGATCCCTAAACACTATCCCCATCATTAGGAGGTTTCCTGTGAATCTTAGTCCTCAAGACAGCTCATCCAAAAAATAAAATAGTCCTTGCGGTATGAAGACCCCTTCATGATGGCACAGGCTGTTTAGAATGCATGGAGGGCAGTTCAAGATTATATTTAAGTTGCACTGAACAGAACTGATTCCAATATTTAAGTTTTTGTTTTCTTGAAAACAGTGTTCTCAATTGTCCCCCTGAATGGTTTCAGAGCCTCGAAGATACTTTTTCCTGTCCTTGTTCCATCCTGCCACATGTCCTGCTGAGGTTTGACCAATGCAGTCCCCTAATGAAGGGCCCTGTGGGGTCAGGCTTAATGTAAATGGCCAGAAACTGTTCTGAAATCACAGAGGATCAGCTTAGCTGGTGTGCAACCTCCAGCCCCTCTTGATTTCATCATGTGTCCTCAATTATGCAAGATGATTTTGAAACATTTTATTCATGAATCAGATGCAATAATAAATGCAAAAAAGCTCCTTCGCATTTCACAATGGACATGGCTGAACCTCGGCAGGCGGTCATAATGAGAATCAGCAAGTCATTTAGCTTAGCTTCTCCCTTGCTGTCTCTGTTTCTCCAGTGGGTCTCTAACAGTCCTCTGAGCTCTCAACTCCTAGGATATCTGTCTGAGGGGCTGATGATGACTTCATTCAGAGCCGAAGGCCAGTGCTATGTGTGATGTGAGGAGTGAGGTCACTGTAACTCTTCTTCCCTAAGATAGAATTTCTGAACCCCACACAGGTTAGGCTTGTTGTGCATTACATCAAAGGCCAAGATATGTACCCAAGAGCTGAGAAAAAGGACAGTTCACTGCAGACCAAAACCTTCCCCTGGTTTGACTCCTCTCAAGATAGAGCCTGGAGTATAAACTGCCTGACAGCCAAGGCCTGCTCTTTGGGGGCCATCCATCTGTACTTGCGACCGAAATGCAACTCTGACTTGCATTATGTCTTTGGTGAGTGATGGAAAACTATGCAGCAATGATAAAAATAATGGAACTACCTGGGCTTGGAAGTTGAGAATTTGGCTCTGAGGATTACACTTTTAAGGGTGTTGTGCTGTCGACTTGCTTCTTGAATACCTGTTCCTTTGGTCTACTCCATGTCATTTTCACTAACTCCTCCTTGGGCCTCTGGCCCATCATTACCTGTCCTGATTTACCTAAAAGCCTCTGATTTTACCTCTGTCCCCTTCAGACCCTGCCCACAGAGGCTAGATTGTTTCCAAAATGCAAGTCTGATCATATCATTTACCTGCTTAGAACCTACAGTGGTTCAGCACTGCTTGTGGATGACCAGCCTCTCTAGTGTGGCCATGTGGGCACACGTGGTTGCCTTCCAACTCCCGCTCTAGCAGATGCCTCCTCCTTGGCTTCACCCCTCACACCCCATGATCTAGTCACACTGAGATCCTTTCAGTGCCTCGAACTTCACCCCTGTGCCCTCATTTGTGTTCTTCCTTTCACCTGTGACTAAAATCCTCCTACTACCTGCTCATTCTTCAAGTCTACAAAATCCTTCTATGACCTGCTGCCCTTCCCTCATGTCGGTGCTGGTTCCCCCATTCTCCCATCATGGGATCATACTATGTAACATCATGAACAGTGTCCTTCATTAATTAATGCATATCCAGGGTCTGCACAATCCACTCACATAGTAGTAACTGAGAAAATGTCTACCTATTTATTCCGAATGGACCCATCAAGTGATTAAAAGAAATAAATAGCTTTAAAAATCAGCAATTCCCAACTCTAACTCTAAAATACAATTTAAAGCAGACTTTTGCCTGGCCTCACCCCCAGAGATTCTGATTCATTTGGTCTGGAATAGGTTCCAGACACTGGGTATATTTTTCAAAGCGCCACAGGGGATGCTAGTGTGTGGCTGGGCTTGAGATCTACTGGTTTAAATGAGGAGGCACAAGAAGACAGGAAGGAGTGATGACTGCTTCCCTTCCAGGGGAAAGAGAGAAGGGACAGGTCTCTTCCCTCCTTCACGTGCCCAATGCAACTTACAGATGAGGAACCAAGACCTCGGCTTGCTACTGCCTGTAGTTCCCCCAATGCTTGGTCTTCAGATATTAGCCACAGTGTGAACAGGATGAGTGTTCTCATCTAGGACAGTCAGAGACAGGGTCAGGGGACCATGCTGGCTCTGAGCATGCTTTGAGAGGCCCCCTTTACTCAGGAACCAGACCACTGTGCCTGGGCTGCTTATCACTGAGGCAGCCAGAGCCACTGTGGTGTGGGCATCTGCCTACTAGGATCAAGTGCTGCTGAGGGACCCCTTTAGCAAGGGCAACCACAGTGTTCCCAATGGGCCCACAATTCCTTGGGTAGCAGTTAGCATCAATGTTCCCAGACACAGGGCAGCAGCCTGCGTGCCAACCTGAGTAGGCAACCTGCAGCCGGTAGTGTCGACACAGGCCTGGGGAACCTGAGGGACAACTAGTATTAGACACAGTATGAAAGGTGACTTTTCAAACATGCCCTGAGAGCAAAGATGGCCCTGGAGCAGTTAGAAAGGGAAGCTAGCTGCCCAGCACTGTTCCCTTGTTTTGTGAGCTTCCTCTGATTTTTAGCCACTAATAAAATAGGAATTGGATGGCAGGAGACAGAGAGATGTTCAGGCAGCTTCAAGCATCCTGAGAATCTGATCATAATCCAAATTGAGAACTCTGAGGGCCTTGGTGTTAGTCTCCCAAATAGCTCATTATACAATGCCTGACTCCATGGTTCCATGCAGGTGCTAACTGGGCGATTTCACATTCCAAAGACTAAAACACAAGGCACTAACAGCTGTCCTGTTCTTCATGAGAAGGCATTTTACTTAAGGCTTAAGGTATCTTTATGGCCAGTAAAAAAATAAATCTTTCAACCAGGAATTCATCTTAAAATCAATTAGTGCTGGGTCTGTTGAAGAACAATGAATATAGAAGCAACACATTTCTCACTTTCTTCAGCATCTGCAGGAAGCCAGTTCAAAAGAGGAGAAACAAAGGTGAGGTTTAGGATCACTACCTTCTCTCCACAGCCTGCCCTTGAAGGGACAGCAATTGAGAGGCAAATAGCGATATGACCAAACTTCCTTTCTCTACTGAAAATAGGGAGCCAAATTAATATAGTAATCAGGGCAGACTTGCTGGTCAGCTAATTGAAGGCCCTGGTTGACAAGAGGGAGCTATTTTCACCAGTGTCTGATGGAGTCAGCCTCAGGCAAACAGTCTGAGCAAATCACATTAGTGGGTGACATTTAATCTACAGCTTTGAATAAACAACATGTCAAACAAGTCAGTCAAAACATGTGACCATGCGTGGGGAAAGAGGCAGAAACAAATGGGGCTGGTTTTCTTACAAAAGTTGAGAAACTCTTTTCTAATAGGGTTGGGGGAAATGGTTAGTTTTTCTTTTAATACTTATACTACTATTGGTTGACTATTGCTTGATCACTAAAGTTAGCCATACTTTGTCAAGCATAGATGTTGAAAGCAAAGTCTTTGGCAAATCTTCTGAAAGTTACAAAGAATGATCTTCCCAGTGGGAAAGTCTCCCAAGCTGGAGTTGCTTCTGAGGTGTTGTGCTCCTGCAGCCATGGCTAAGAGTGGTGGTGGTAGCACTTGTGGAATGACTCTTCGGAGAGGTCCCCCAAAGCAGAGGAGGAACTCCATTGAAAAAGTAACTGAGCCTCAAAGGATTTTCCTTTTTGAAGTCACACAATCATGAGGCTAAAATACACAGTGCTAAATGATGAGCAATTCTCAACTGTCCTTGTTTATGGATAAATGGCATCCACAGGTAGCCCTTTAAACATTATGGGCTCTTACTAATAAATCTGAGATGGACTCACTGTTCCTTCTTCACTCATTCATTGTAATGTAAGGTGTGAAGGAAAGGAGTGAATGGTAGCGTCTGCTCACGTGTTGATCTACCTTAGAGTGTCTCAACCTCTGTGGATGGTGGGATTTTACTCAATTTATCTCTGTGTGCCAGGACCAGTTTCATAAATATGTGTAGAGTGACTGAATAGGGCTAAAGGAAGATGGAGAAGGGGAGTATTGGTGGACACTGATAAATTAGCCTCAGACTACTCTGAAATTAGTTGCCATTTGGAAAGAAATGAAACGTCTACCGTCTCACATGGAGGTGAGGCCAGAAGTTCTGCACGTTGAGATTTCCCAGCATGTTTTGCATAAACTGTTAAATAGTGACAAATGAAATGGGACAGCCTGCCCCTCTGGAAGGGATATTCAATAAACTTTTCATAAGCAGACTGCTCAGGCAAGACCACAAGCGATACAGAGTGGGAAAAGCGAGGTCTGGATCCTATAAACCAGCTCTGCCATCAGGCAAGGCTGATGGACCCCAGGGAAACCAGAATTATTGCTTCAGCAAGTCCCTCTGGGAGGACAGTGCCATCAAAATGAAGTGTTGGTGGGTGCTCCTCAGCAGACAGATGGGGCAGTGGAAACGGCCACACAGTGGGAACTTAAAATTTAGCAGCACCCATTGTCTATACTCTGTGATATATATGGGGAAGGGGTGTTCTGAATCATCAACAGAATATATTAGGAGTAAATATATTTTTACTTTCTAAATTTTACCTAATGAATTGTCAATTTCTGGTATTAAAATCTTTAGAAGCATCCTGTACTTGCTCAGCTAACATTTATTAGGCACTTAATACAGGCTAAACTCGGGGTGAAGTGCTGGGAATACAAAACCAGACCCAGTGCCCACCTTGCAAAACTTCCTCTTAGGGGGAAGAAGGTGTGCAAATAAATAATAATGTTGGACTTTAATAAGTTCTATTGTAGGTATGGGCTAACAATATAATTTGGGGGCAGGGAAAACAAAGTGATTATTAAGCATACCACTGCTTTTTGTGCATACAAATGTGTTTCTATTCTTACCCTATTGTTTCAACAATGGCACCTCTTAGAGTGTATTGAAATTATGCATTCACTACTGGTCTCCCAGTAGGACACCTTGAGCCTTCAGAAAGAAGAGACTATACCTCATTTATCTTTTTATCACTAGTGGATTTTAAAATCCTGCATACCTGGAAAATTTCCCACTCAGTCCAGTAAAGCGAAGGTCAACCAGACTATATTTCTGAGTTACGTGCTTTAAAAAAATGATTTCTGGTGCGTCTTTGTGAAGGCCAGGGATGAATCCCTGTGATAGTTTTAAGCAGAAGGAAAGAGAGGGTTTATAACAGTAGCAATGATAGATTAACTCTGGTTAACACACTGCTATACCAACGTCCTGCTGTATTTTTCCCAGATGGTTGTAAATTGGGACACCTCATAAATCCCCAGGCCTTTTCTTTTCCATGGCTGGTTATTACAGTGTCCCAGGGCAGAGGAGCACTTTCTAAACTAAAGTAATTGTGAGCCATTTATTATCTTTAAAGGAGAACCTGTCAACCACCACAGCACAAAATTCAGACAATTAAAACAGCCCAGACTGCTCTGATTCTGTAAAATCCCAACAGTCACTTGGTGGTTTGGAGCCAATGAGCCCAAGGAAGATCTGAAATGGCTCCTGTGTTTCTCCACTCATTTCCTCTTCCTTTTTGCCCATTTGCTATTATCTCTCACAGCTGGATGAACATAGCTGTTCCCGTGGTTTCCCCAATCCACTGCATCTGCCACGCATCGCCCGAATGTGGTCCCTTGCCCTACCTATGCATCCTTTGGAGAAAAACTCGTAGAAGGTAATGATGCGGCATATATACCATCATTGCTCTCTCCTAGGTCAGTGGTGAGCATCACTAATCTATCAGGGCACTTTATTTTCTGCTGGACCCAGACTCTGCCTGCAGGCAACCACCAACAACCAGTTGAATTAGGCATTCTTGGTGGCACTCACCCTCCATCTCTGAAGAAATCAATGTTGATAAGCAACCGTTACTCTTACTTAACGTATTCAACTGTTCAGTAACCTTGGATCAGAGTATCTTAAAAGTCCCAATGCCCAATTTCTTTGAAGACTAACCCTAGGTGTTTTAGGGTCTGGACCTGTGTTCAATTTTATGTACCTGTGAAAGTTGTTCAATCCAATAACTACACAGACTTTCTATCTAACTCACTATCTTGGCAATCGAACCCAATACTAACACCTCTGAAAATGATATACTGTCTGCAGTAAGGACCTAGTCATTGGTCCTAGAACAGTGTCAAACACTCAGAGCTGACATGTATTTATTGACATGGTGAAACAGTGGGCAGACAGGGGTCTCCTAGTTATAGACCTCCTAATTATAGATCTGATGTTAAACACAATCACCTTTTTCTTTCTTTTCAAATTTCCATGATTTTATAACTCTGGAAAAATTTTCTATGACCAATGTTTACGGAAATTGCCCAGCATTTTAATTAGGGTGAAATTCACTGAGGATTTTTTAGAAGTAACATCAGTTTCTATAAATCCACTTGTTCCTTATTTAATAAAAACAAATGAAATGATGTCTAAAAGAATATAATGTAATGTATTAGGGTTCAGGTATATTGGAGAGTCAATGTTCTGTTCTGTTGCTTTTTTAAAAAGAAAGTGTGAAAGAAGGGAAAAAGGCATGAATCGTGTAAAGTGGTACAAGCAAAGGAAGCTTCAAAAAACAAAAGCACATTAAACTACACCTATGACAGTTCTCAATTTCTCACTTAAGAAATGTACGCATGTTATGTTGGATCTCACCAGGCATCCCATTCTTGAAGCAGAAAACATACTCCTAAACTGAAAACAAATTTAATATCCACTCTCTGTCTCACCTAATTAGGCGCAGTCATAAGAATCAAATGGGATGGGTGCTCACAAAGCACCTTTTATCTATCAGAGGGGATGGAATGGCAGCTCTTAGCACCTTCTGGCACTTTACTCAGTGGAGGTACAGGACTCTAAGCTTGGTATCTTTCCTCTCATTGTATCTTGACAACAATCCTGCCAAAGAGGGACCCTCCATTTCTTTCAGTTCCCAAAATTGAGGCTTAGAGAATTTACATTGGTAACTGACAGGGGAGAGATTAAAAAAAATTTTTTTTAATGTTTATTTATTTTTGAGAGACAGAGAGTGACAAAGAACGAGCAGGGGAGGGACACAGAGAGAGGGAGACACAGAATCCGAAGCAGCCTCCGGGCTCTGAGCTATCAGCACAGAGCCCGACACGGGGCTTGAACCCATGAACTGTGAGATCATGACCTGAGCTGAAGTCGGACGCCCAACCGACTGAGCCACCCAGGTGCCCCAACAGGGGAGAGATCTGAATCCAAGTTCTGAGTTTAGGAAGCCTATGCTTTAAATTATTAAAGTGGAAATACCACGATGCAGTTGATTTCAGAATACGAGTGTTGAATGAAAAGACATTTGCAACTTTTACCTATAGTTGGCAAATGCTACCACACTATGTCAGGGAAAAGAGTAGCAAGTTAACACATAGCTCCTTGTACCTATGTAGCAAGCACACTAGGAAAGTGTTTAGAAAGAAAATCCAGGTGAGAGTTTTACATTTATTATTATTGTCATAAGGGCGTCTGGGAATCAGCATGAACATCTGACAAATGAAAAATGCAGTCTGAGGAATTTGCTGAGGGTTTGCGGGGAGGAAGATGTCATCTACTTTCAAGAATGGTGTCTGCTGATGGGATAAGCAGAACTGCCATCTGCTAAAACAAATATCTGAGGACCTGCAGGAGCCAAAGGGGACAAGTGTCACCAAATGTGGTATAGAAGATGATAGTCCTTTGAAACCAAAGTTGAAATATGGTGACTTAAATTAACTGATAGCCATTCTTTGGGGGGTGGGGCAGGTTGGTAACGTCAGGCTTGTATGTACAGGTGCACAAGGATTGAGGAGAAGCTGAAAACACTGTGAGACTGCAAATGTTACATGGTGCTTACTGGTATTTGTGCAAACTTCTTTTTCTGGGATCTTATCTTGTCAAAGAGACTTTTCCTTCTGTTTTATCTGCTTTGGGTATATATATAAAAAAAAGCAAAGTCCTTGCCCTCGGGGACTTAAGCCCAAAAGTGGAGGTGAGGCCTCTAGAAGATTATGGTGCTTCCGAGATCAAGGCTGAAATATCAACGCTCAGTACATAAACGAACGAATGACTAGTGAATACAAAGAAGTATAGGACTCAAAGCATACAAGAAATTCTATATAAAATACAAATTCAGAATCTTAGAATTTTTGCCTGGATGGGACTTTAGAGGTCAGGTTGCAGCACATGCTAAGAGAGAATTAAGTGATTTAATAAAAATGACACTGGCAGAGCAGGGATTTGAACCCAAAGCTCCTGACTTCTACCTGTTTCATGTGATTTGCTCTGAGGCATGATGTCAAATGATCATTCCCACGTACTCTGTGGTTCAAAGGAAGGGAGACCGTTTCCAGTTGGGGGATTAAAAAACACTGTAGGAACAAAGTAGGTTCTGGGTGGAGTTCTGCAGGATGGGGGTATGATTTAGGTCTGAAAAGAAGAGTGAGGGGGGCTAGGGCTCTCCCCGTCAATAAAAAGGCAACTGCTTGGGGTGCCTGGGTGGCTCTGTCAGTTAAGGATCTGAATCTTGATTTCGGCTCAGGTCATGATCCCAGGGTTGTGGGATCTAGTCCTGCAATGGGCTCTATTCTAAGTGTGGAGCCTGGTTAAGAGTATCTCTCTCCCTTGCCTCCTTCCATTCTCAGCTCATGTGCATATGCATGCTCTCTCTCTCTCTCTCTCTCTCTCTCTCTCCAAAAAAAGAAGGCAATTGCTCAAGGTCACTTTGAATTTAAGGAAGGTCAAAGGAAAGCAGCAAGCACTGGAGTCAGGCAGAACCGGGTTTGAATCTTGGCTCTCACTTCCACCATCTATGTGTTCTGGGGTAAGTTTTTGAAACTTTCTAAGCCTGAGCTCCCCCAATAAACTGGAAATTACAGTACAGACTTTGCAACGTGATACAAGGATTAAAAGAATATTTATCAAGCAACTTTTACAGGACCAGATATAAATGATAGTTATTGTTTATGCTTATTCACTTAGGAAGGGGGTGGGATAGAGTGGAAGATGGGTCAAGATCAGACTATGGAGGCCTGTAACTCCAAGAAGAATTTGTTTGAACTGAATTTTGCAGGAAGTGGTGAAAATTTAAGATCTTGAGAAGAAGAACTCCGTGATAAAGTCAAAGATTAATAATTAAGCCAGAACACCTGGTGTTTACTGGGCTTTGCATCTTTCTTCTTGTGCTGCCTCCTGTGTAACCCTGGGCACACCCTCCTACTTCTCTGTTTTTTCTCCACATCCCCAATGAATAAAGGCATCCTTGTAACTTTTGAATTGAGCATTCTGGATGGGCTGGTGAAAAAAAAAGTCCTCTAAACAATGGGTTATCTTCAGGAAATAGGTATTCACAAAGTCTCTGGCTGGGAGTTGCCAAGGGAACTTTATATATGTTTTCCATCAGTTCCCTGTCAGTAATAGGGAGAAAGAGTCTATTTTGGAAAGGACTACAAAAAAATGTGTTGTGCCAGCTGTTGGCATGCCACAAGAAGGATAGCAACCCAATTAGAGCTAAGACATTTTCTCTATAACTTCAATATCAACATGTCTCTCCTCACTGCCCCACTCAAAGAAGAGAAAGAGGCAAAAAGGAGAAAATTTGAGTAAAGAATGGATGCCAAACCCACATGGCGCAAGAGGTGAATGGAACGAGAAGGAAAAACAAGAGATAGGAAGTATGTAAGCCAAGATAAATATTATTTATCTTACACTTAATATTACTACACTCAAAGCATTGTTTTTCCAGTGTAAGAGTGATTTGGTTAAAAACAAAGTAAAGCTATAAGTGCTTGCTCGTTTAGCATAAGATCTTCAAAAGGAATGTTGCAAGATACTTTACTGAGACACCTACATTTTGTTTGAAGGTGACTGGGAAGCAGGCAGGCTCTGTAAGCCCAGTCTACAAATGGTGAGAACCAAGGAACAGAGAAAGGTTGTAGCTGGATAGGCACATCAGTAGCGTGCCTCACACCTTATCCTGGGGTGTGTATCAAGAAATAACACCCCAAAGCATCATCTACTATGGAACCTGTCCCTTCTCTAGTTAGGGTAACCAAAAGTCACACTGGTGTTTCTAAATGACTCCCGTTTCTCAAGAACCCACCTCTCATGCTCCCATCAGACAACTTCCAGCTATTTGTCTTTGGGTAACTAGGTTTCTAGAATGTCTCTGCAAACTGCTCACTCCCCACACATCATTAATCAGTGCCAAACTAAACAGGCTCCAGGTCCAGCTGAGAATACAGTGGCTTGGCTCATCACCCCAAGACCTAATGAACACACATGAGTGATGACTATTGGGTAAATACCACACAGAGAATGCAAGTAAGCTAAGTGGCTATTGCTTTAGATGTCACACCTAGGAAGGTTGTGTGACAAATACTGATATCCAAATTGTTTCAGACATACAGTAATTTTCCAAAGCGCTGAAGCTTGCTGGCATTTATTTAAAGTGTTAAATTGAAAGGGGGATAAGATTTGGGTCATTTAGGGAGTATATTCAGCAATTTCTATGATACTGGATAAATGTAGCTGAGCTGTAATAATTCCCATCCAGTAAAGGAAACCAAAAGTGTGGGTTTGTTAGTTTTGTTAAAAAGGATATGAGAGAGGGGGTGCCTGGGCGGTTCAGTTGGTTAAGCGCCTGACTTTGGCTCAGGTCGTGATCTTCTGGTTCATGAGTTTGAGCCCCGTGTCAGGCTCTGTGCTGACAGTTCAGAGCCTGGAGCCTGCTTCAGATTCTGTGTCTCCCTCTCTTTCTGACCCTCCCTCCTGCTCATGCTCTGTCTCTCAAAAATAAACATTAAAAAATTTTTTTAAAAGGACATGAGAGGCCCTGAATTATAAGAAAAGATCCTGGCCATGTCTATGTCTTATTAAAAAAATGTTCCTGCTTTATAAAAAAGATGGCATGCTCATGGACGATCACCCTATAAAGGCAGCACGCTTAATTATATCTAATATTAATGCTACCAGGGATTGGGTAACTCATGGGAGGAAGACAGGGGACAGTTGCTGAACCACATCCAGAGGGATTTTTTTTTAAAACTATCAGGATATTAACAATAGTTGTAGCTGGTAAGGGACAAACCCTAAGGATGTTCCAGGGTATATACTTAACCATAATGGGAAGGGGGAAAGAGACAGATGAAGTTAAGAGAAAATTGGAGCATGAGGTGGTGACTAAAGTAGGTCATATTTTTCCTCACTTCATTGTTTTGATGTATTTCCTAAGCTTCTTTAGCTATATAGAGTGGAAATAAGGAGATCTATGGTAACTTGCTTATCATCTCTGAGCCTTAATTTCCTCCTATGTAAAATAGGGATAAGACTTACTTTAAAACATGATTTGGAATATGCAATTAGACAATGTAAATGAAAGTACCTAAAATAATTCCTGATACATACTAGGTATTCAGGAAACGCTGTTTCCACTTTGCTTTGCTTTACTTTACATTTATGGCCTGTATCACATCTAGCTTCCATTGGAGCTTTTTTTTGTCTATCTTTGTTAAGCTGTGAAAGTTTCTCAAGTTCAAGATTTTTTTGCCTGAGTATCTACCTCCACAGCGCCTTGCAGCCACTCAGGAGGGGTACAACAAATGCTCACTGAAAAAGGGCTGAGTACCTGCGTCGCACAAGGGATAGTACAGCCTGCACTATTTGACATCCTGGGTCCCACACCTCTACTAACACAGTGATCACACTGTGTGTAATTTATAAATCCATATTTGCCTCATTCATTAGACTGGATTCCTCAATGGAGACCTAGTACATAGCAAGTACCCAACAAATACTAAATGAGAAGATACTTCATTACACCTTTGTATTTGTTTGGGGGACTCTGATAACGTGAAAGACTGTTGCATTAGAGAAAAGGAATGCCAACAAGGTTCACTGGGAGAATAAAATGCATGAACAAGTTTATTTCAGGGTAACTTGTACAGAGCTTGTAGAAAAACAGTCAAAATATAGAGGTGAAAACTGCACAATGTTTATTGTAAAGATGAAAAGTGACTTAAGTTCTGGACACAGGTAGAATCTGACCAGCTTGAGCAGAGGATACAGTGGAAGATGGAGCTTGGTTGTCCTCACAGTAGGATCCCCACTGTATGACAACAAATTGTAACAAGAAAGACTACATGCACGTTAGTAAATAGCAACAGAATCTGAACACGTGTTCTATCAACTCTGCCTTGGAGGAGAATCTGGGGATGATTTTATGGCACAGGCAAAGAATGGGGCCATAATAAAAAGATACTAAGTAGCGTATGGAAAAGTTAAAATGAGCCTGTGTGTTACAGTTTCTGGGTACTGCTGTCCTTGGCTGATCTGCTATTGACTTGTGTTGATAATAAACCACATGGTTGTAACTGGACTCCTCCAATCACACCACAGCAGCAGAGGACCCTTGAAAATCTCCTAATATATGACTTGGGAGCTCAGAGATTTGCATGGAATTTTAAAGCTTCAGGTCCTATTTAAGGCAAAGATTATTAACTTGGAGTTCTTTGAATTACCTGAAATTGTGCGCCATGTCTCATGAACATGACATGAGACATGTGTGTTTTCCCACTCCCAGCGAATCTGCTGCTTTCCTCAGATTCTCAGAGTTGGTCGTGATGAAGTCCATAAGAGCCACTGATTTAAAGAGGTAGGGTGAGAAAAAGAATGATGGAAACCAGAGCAGAATCTGCATTTCTAGCGTTGAGCTACAAATGGCTTTGTCTATGGAATATTTTCTTCTAGAAGTGTCCCATAGCACTTCTCTTTCAACATTCTAAAGCTCAACTTATTATCTTCCTTTTAAAATGTCCTTCCTGAAACATTCTCTGTAAGAGTTTATTAGTATCCTCCTTTGGACCAAAAATAATGAAGTCATCTTGGACACATTTTCCTTTCTCACACTGTGTCTAATCGTCAAGTTATGACTCTACCTTCTCCATGTTTTTGTGTTTTGCCTTTTTCCTTCCACCCCTCCTTCCTCTGCTAGTTGAGGCTCAACGTCCCTTATCTGGACTCTTCAGAAGCCTTTTAGCTTATCTCCCTCCCTCCATGTTCAACCCCTGCCATCCCTTCTCCACAGATGACGGTGTGATGAGCTGACCACAAATCTGACCCCTGTGGATTCAGGTGCTCAGCAGCACAAAAGCCAAACTTCTCAATAATGAAAACAACGTTCTCCATCACTGGGCCTCTGCCTGTGTCTCCTGGTCTCATTGCCTACCATTTCTCAGTTCAGATGCTGCCTTCTAGAAAACCTGAGTTACTGGTAATGTTCTTGTTCGATTATGCTGAGTTCTCTTTTTGAACTGCCCCTCTTTAACAGGCTAAGTGCTCATCCTTCACTCAGGTACAATTGTCACCCCATCACAGCTCGATCTTATTGTATCAAAAGACTTAATTTAAGCCAACATCCCCTCCACCCTCCACCATATGGTTATATTCTTTGGGCAAGGACACTTCCTATGAATCATGCTTTCCCCGATACCTAAACTATTGCCTAGTCTACTGACAATGGGTGGGATGTTCATTTCTTCTGGTTGGGGTATCCTAAAAGCATCCTGGCTGTTCTGGGGGCTTGTCCAACAGCAGCTAGAGGCAGAGAGCTATCCTTAAAGGAAAGGGTAGGGAGAAAAACAGTTCACAAATAAAGGCCCTGACTTTTTACCTGGAGAATAGAAAACCCTGCTTGATTCCACGAGTTGTGCCCCGCTGATATTCAGACCTACGGGTCAGCCAGCTGAGTGCCATTTCAGTGTTATTACCTCAACTTTTCTTATGGATCAGTTCTCCCAAAGCCAACATTATCTCTCCATCCATGCAGCACTGTTTCTAGAAACAGAAGCTAATGACTTGCATGTGCTAGGTCTAGGTGGCTCTGCTGAGTCACCTTAATAATAAAGCAGTTTTGCTTTATAATAAAGCAAAATGCCTTATTGTAAAGTTCAAGGTGTTTTGCATCTGAATTTGCTTATGTGAAATAGGGATGATAAAACCTAACCCATAGAGTAATTAAGTTAAAATAGAGAACATGTATGAAAATACTTCATCAACTGTAAGGTGCTATACACATAAGGGTACATTCTCATCCTCCATGGTTTTAGAATGGTCAGAGACATTGGTATAAATGGCTTCCTAGTGTAAAATACAAGATTCCAGAAGTTCAAGTTGTGAAATCAGAGAGCTTTAACTTAACAGAGCACAGTTTCTTCAACTATTTGCCCTAATAATAAAGGGCTAAGGTTAAATATGCCTATTTGAAGTAAAAATACTCAGCAATATTATTCTATATGTTTATTCTTTTCTTTAGGAAACAGGAGAGGAAAGACCGATTTCATGGTTTGAGAGATTTTCATTGGAAGAGCGAAACCGAAGCTAACCAAAGCTGACACCACATTCGGCCCCCGTTTGTGTCCCAGATGTGCACCCTCTGAGAAGAGAGAAGAATATTTCAAACATGCAACCCTCCTCAGCTTGCAGCACAGAAAGAATTCATGAATGAAGAGAGAAAGCCAAATCAAATCAACAACTTGGAGAGCCAGAAGGCCGGACTACTGTTTTCCAATCTTCCTATCTGAGGCAAAACCGAAAATAGCACGAGCTTGTGTTGGAAACCCAGGAAATCAAAGCAGGAAAGATGCTAACAGCTGAGTCATGGCAAGTGACCTCCTCAGTAAGGAGGCTGAATGCAGCTATAAATGACAGATGATGCGGCTTGATCCAAAAGCAGGAGGTAAGGACCTGAGGGAGGGAAGGAGGGAGAGCATGGGGACATGAATATGATGCCTGGCGCGATGCAGAACTACTTATGAAGAACTTCTTTCCAAAAATAATAACTGCTTACATAAAGTTTGGGGAGGCTAATTTTTTAAAAAAGATGCAATGCTTCTGTGGGGGCATTCTTCTGCAGTGGCAAGAGTCCTGATTTGGGAGCTGGAGAACTCTGGGCTATAAGCTTTTCCAACTTAACCTAACATGGTTCAGTTTCGTCTCCTTTGAAATGGCTACAATAATACCTCCCTCCCAGGGTGGCCGCAGGCACCCAGCACAGAGACCAGAGTGTGGCAGAAGGTCAGTAAATGTTCCTCCCCCAACAGACAAGAGGCTTACCGCAGGTCATTCTTCTGATGTTGCTTTCTTCTCTCATCATTTCCAGATATAACATCTCTGCACAAACACAGAGATTTAGAGATCATCTAGCTCTACCTTCTACCCAAGCTGGTGATAATCTCTTGACATATGGCCCTTCAGCCTGCCTGCTAGAATGAACGGGTACCGCAATACGGAGCTTCAATTGTGGGAAAATTTTGCTGCAGCTGTTTAAATATACCTACCTTAAGGGGTTTTATAATTTCAGATAATGTTAAAGTGTTTTTCAAAATGTAACGCACTATATAAATGTGACACAAGCCGAGAGATGAAAATGTATCAGGTTATATTAAGTAGTCCAGCTCTCCAAGGCACCGCTTTTCCCCCCGCACCCCCGCTGCCCCTTTTAGCAGCAGAATCCTTTTTCAAGCATATCTTACATATCACCCAGTACACACAACAAATAAAGGCAAAGCCTGTCTGGGTTAAATGGTGGTGGGGGGGGGGGGGGGGGGGGGGAGTCTGTGCTCAGCCTCCTTCCAGTCCCCAACTTCCTCCAACCATTCCTCTCGTGGCCTGTGAGACACTTGAGCTGTACCTCAGGGATCCTTGGAGAAAGACAGCTGGAAATGCCCTGCTCTAAGGAAAGACAGAACTCTGATGTCAGCCCTGTGTTTCCCTAGAAAAGGCAGAGACAGCACAGAGAAAGGACTGGCTTACGGTATTACTTGAGTGAAATGGCTCAATATGAGTACAAGTAGTAATTAGCTTAATGAAGGCCAAAGCTGTAATTACGACTAGTTGTAATGCAATTGGAGACACTTTGCAAGAATTTCAGGGCAGAAAGGAAAATTCTGTGAAATCTGATGGAGAGAAGCTGTAGGTTGCAAATTTTGAAAGATTGCTTGTTTCGATTGCAAACAATAGTTGATGGCTTTAAAAATGCTGTGAATACCATGATTTAATGTATTAATAGCTAATGATTGTTTCCAATCATGCTACTGATGGTGTGACAACGTACAACAAGTCACTGGGATCCTGTTTCCTTGTCTACATAAATGGAAATCATAATACTTATTCTAAGTGGGGAAGTATTTCATAAAAAAGATCCTAAAATCACTTCCTGTAAGATGGAAAATTGTCGGATATTACAGCAGCTCAAGCTGACAGGGGATTAATGTTTCAAATATAAATAAGAAATGGAAAAGTGGATAAAGGACATGAAAAGGCAATTCACAGAAGGGAAAATCCATATATGTAAAAAGCATGCTCAAACTCACTAGTAATCCAAGGTAGAAAAATTAAAACAATGACTCTTAGCTATCAGAATGACCAGAATTTAAAAGATGGTTCATACCAAATGTTGGTGGGGCTGTAGGGAGATGAGAACTCTCATGTACTGTTTCCATTTAGGAAAACAATCTGAAATTAAATATGTGTATATCATATGACTCTGAGATCCAACTCCTGGGCACACATCCCAGAAATCATTCTCACACAGGTCCCCAAGGATCACAAATGAGGATGTTCGTTGCAGAATTTTTTGTGATAGTGGGGATCTGGAGGTAGCATGGGGGTATATCAACTGGGAAGGATACAAATAAAATGGAGTGAATGCAGACAATGAAATACTATGCAAATGTCAGAAGTCTACACAGCAATAGGGATATATCTGAAAACAATGTTGAGCAAAAAATAAGAAAAATTCTTACTTTTTAATAGTCTATTTATATTATTTATATATTTATCATTTATGTGAATGACCAATATGCACAAACACAATAAGATACATTTTATAAGGACACTTGCACATGTTAGTGCTGGCATATTTAGGTAGCTCTCCTTTGGGGAAGGGGAGTGGGTATGGGAAGCAGGGGTAAAGAGGAAAATAAGGGGAAAGTTTTTCAGGGACTTATGACAATAACAAGCTATGAACTGAAGAGGGCCAAATGATTCTTTAAATTTTGTTGAGTTCTGTAAATATTAAGTGAAATTCATAAGCAAATCTCCTGGCTAAGTAGGGGGTGCTCAACACCTATTTGCTTCCCCCATGACTCTCAGAAGATATAAAAGGAATGAAACTGTCTTTCCTTTGTTTCTCTAGTAATTTAATAGGTGGAAATAAAGGTATCAAGAAAATGAGATATAAGAAACCAGGTTTGTTTCTCAAACCTGGGTGCACATCAGAATCACCCAGAAGATTTTTTAAAAATACAGATGACCAGGCTCCACTCCCTCCTCCAGGACAAAGTGGATTGGCGTCTCTAAGGGTGGGAGGCAATGGGGGCCAGGGCTGGGGTTTGCAGAGCAGAATTTGAAAAGCATTGGCATTATGCCTGAGGGTCTGTCCACTGTGATCTCAGCCACTCATGTCTTTTGCATCATTGCTTTTAAAACCTTCAACGGCTTTTGCTAAATAAAGCAGAATCCAAATTGCTCAAAAAGAAATGTATTTCAAAATATATGACTAGTGTATACAGTATGGTACTCCATCTGCTCTTCCAAAATACTTGAGTTTTAGAAAATAATGTGTAGATAGGTCTATAAATTGCTACCTCCCACAAAACAAAGTAGACTCGCTTTAGGGGGTATGGGAAAATATTTTTTTCCTTCGGTTTATCCGTAGCAAGAAAGCTAATCTATAAGAGCAAGCCAATGTGCCTTCACTCATTCATTTAGTCATTCAGCCAACACCTGGGCTAAAATAAAGTTGTGAGGATGCACTGAGGATGGTTCAGCTAACTCTCTGTTGGATGTCACTATGCGCTTCATGGAAGTCAGCATTTGGTTAGTACTGAGGAGGGCAATCATTCATTTCTATTTTATTTCCCACGGCATTTAGCACCATGGAGTCCCTGACTTTTCCAGTGCTGCTCAGAGGTAGGCTGGAACCTTGGAGCCTTAAGACTATCACCAATAAATCCCCGAACCAATCTCCCTCACCAGTGTGTGAGGCCATGACAGGCTTGAGAGAAGCAGCATTTAGTAAAACAGGAAAAATGTGGGCTTTGGAGTCCGCTAACCCAGGGTTTGAAACCTGACTCTACTGGCTGACTCTACAGTCACCTACTGGCTGAGTCTCGGCCTCTTTATCTGTGAAATGGGACAATGACATCAACCTTGCTGGGTTGCTGTGAGAATCAGACAATGAAGGCAGAGTGCATGGAACAGTGTGGGCCTGGGAAATATGGAAGTTAGGCTGCTTGCTGCTCCGTGTGTTGCCACAAACCCAGTATCTCGTCTTCTGATGAAAGCTCTGGCCCCCCAGGGCTCACGGAGCTCCAGCTCTTATGTCTACACTCTGTGATACAGGCTGAGCTTCTGCGAAAGAGTTTTGCAATCCAAAGCTCTCAGGAGAATGAATGCTCCTGAACCCACTCTACTGCCGACCTGGCTGTAATGGGACAACCCATCTAACCATTTGCAACTACCTTTCCTTGGAGTCCTAGCTCCTAACATCACTAAATCTCCAGACAATGTCTGAAACTGGTATCGTAGATTCTGTGGACCATTCAGAACTAAACTGTGTCATTACTGGAAACCCTCCACGGGGTCAAAATCCTCCTATCCCATGTGACATCAACAGTGATATGATCAAAATGCTTGGTTCTTCCCTTTGGGCATACAAGCCCTGACTAATGTCTAATAGCTTTCTCCTCCAAGGGCCAGCCTTAGACTTTATCTTCTAGCCTGGCCTGGAAGACCCAGATCCCACACCTTCGGCCAAGCCATTCCAGAGCCACCATATAAGGCTCTGGAATAGAATAAAAATATTTGTTGATTACAAGTCAGTGAGTCCATGAAAATAAATGATGGAGTGAATAAGATGTGTCACTCTTCATTTCCGAATGAGTTTCAGATTGATTGGGTAGTTGGACTGTTGCCCAGTGCAGGCAACCGTCACCTGGCACTGCCTCTGGAGAGAGATACTGACCTCATATAACTCTGAAGGTTCATGTTTTCCCACTCAGCTGATGTGTGGATATTAAAACAATGTCCAAAACTATGTAGTTCTTTAAAATTTAATTCATAACCTAGTGCTTGCTTGGTTTGTATCCTAAAACATAATCTCTCACACAATACATTAATTTACATACCTACATAATTAAATTCCTGCATATATATGTGCACATCTTTTAATGAATATCATTAGATTACTGTGGTTTTATGCATAAAAGTTTTTTTTAATCTGGTAATATTAAATCACCCTTCAAAATGGAAATTTAAGAACAAAATTTTCCATGTTGTTTTCTGCCATTTTACCTTTTGCTGTTAGATTGACCACCTTGCCTCTCTTGAAATGTCACCTCATTTGACTCCCTGACTAGTCACTCTATTCAGTGTACATCCAAAGCTTTCTCTGTAGGCCTCTATGAGCACATTTAGATGATTTATTTCAATGTCTATGTCCTTGAGAAGTGGTGTGGCTTGTGGTCAAGAGCTGGCCCACTGGATCAGACCTTCTTCCTGTAGAACTTAGCTCTGCCACTTACTAGCCATGTGGCCTTGTCAAGTTACTTAACCTTTCTTGGCCTCAATACTTCCACAATAAAATGGAAATAATATTACCCTACCCTGTATTATTATTATTAATAATATTTATTGTTATTATTAGTATTATTATTACTACTAGTACTCTCTTCCTCGTCTTCCTTGATGGCTAGATGAGGATCTTTTTCTTGCACCTGGCTCAAGAGTCAAGAACAATTGTTGATATACTGCAGCCATTCAATAACTATTAATTGCATTCTCTAGAACCCCTTATTTTCAATACAGAAAATTTCCCAAAATGTTCTTCAGTGGACAAAGAGTCCAGATAGGAGTCCATCTTAGTCTGTTTGAACTGTTGTGACAAAATACCATGGACTGGGTAGTATACAAACACTAACAGAAATTTATTTCTCACAATCTGGAGGCTGAAAGTCCAACATCAGGGTGTTAGCATGGTTGCATGAAGGCACTCTTTCTGGTTCATAGCTGGAATTTTTTTCACTGTGTCCTCAGGTGACAGAAGGGGTTAGAGATCTCTGTAGGCTCTCTTTTATAAGAATACTAATACCATGAGGGCAAAGCACCCCAACTTCCCATCTCCTAATACCATCACCTATGAGGGTTAAGGCTTCAACATATTATTTGGGGAGGGGGGCACAAGCATTCAGACCACAGCAGATACATTGCAAACCCCCCAGATTTATGGCAGTCATTTATCTTTCAGCGTTTTGTATCTCTTGAGAAAATGCTCTGAAGAAGGATATCAATCTCTAGGGCATTTGCTGGGCTTTTGCTATTAGAAAGTGCCCAGGTAAGATGAGACCATTCCAAAGGGTGGGAGAACTTCTCTACATAGGCCTACTTGGCACCGTCTGGATTGGATTTCCTTCTGTTTCTTGGGGAACTTTTCCCATTCTCCATAAAACACTTAGAATTCTACATATTTGCTTCTTGATGATTTTTTTCTGTTCCCTTATCAGAATGAGGCAGATTTAAGGGAAACAAAGTATGATATTTACTTACAGTAAAACAGTTAACAGTTCCAACACTAGTAGGTACGTGGCCAGGCATCCAATTGTACAAGTGAAGCAATTTAACTTTTATAAAAGAGAGGAGGCTAAGGTAAGTGATGCTATTCTTGAAAGAAAATCTACAGATACACTGGCTGTTTTACTACGAATACATTTTCTTTCTACCTGGAAATTCACAGAAGTTCATGAGCTTCTATTTATTATCTTGCTTCATATCCTTAAGGTTTTTTTTAAAACTATTTTTCCCTTTTAAAATCAGATATCACAGACTGAAGAAGAAAACAACAGATAATTGAGATTCTTTTATCAGCCTCCTCCACTAAGCACTTTAAGAGACATTTTATTTATTCCTGGCTTTTGGGAAATTTTCAGCCCACAGATTATTTGTCATTTTTCTCATTTTGGTTAATTTGTCATTATACGCAGTTTTATTCTTGGATTCTGGGATTTTTTAAATTGAAGCAAAATTGACATACAATAATATCCCATTAGTTTCAGGTGTACATAATAGTCATTCTATATTTTTATACATCATGAAATGATCCCCATGACATCTTTTTTTTTTTTAACTGAAGTACATGGTATATCTGGGATCTTTTCTCTCTAAAATTAAGAAACCTTCACAAACATGATTTTACAGAGAAAGGAAAGAGAAGGGAAACAAGGAAGACAAAGAAAAATATGAAAACCTCCATCTTATAAGTGAATGTGACTCAACGATTAACTTGCTTCTGGAAGTATCAAGGGGAAATGAAAGGGTGGCTAAATTCCAGACAATGATAGGAGCTTCCACTCTGGCTGCTGCACTTGGCTGCCAGCAGGAATTAAGGTCTGAGGACCTCCATTTCACATTCATCTTTCATGATAGTTTAAAAAAAATGGCAAGCGTCAGCTTAAAACTTCATCCTAATGACACATTTCCTATAGAAAGTGCTCACAGAGCCTCTCATACCTGCTGCCTTCCTTACAGGTGATAATGAGTAAGAATAACCACGATTAAAGTAGTCAAGGAGGATGAATGAGAAGAACTGATATGGAGAGGGGCATGCCACAGGCATCCAAGGACCTCACCTTTCCCAGCCCAGTCCCTCCTCTGTGCTGTCTGTCTGGACCTTCCTGCAAGCTGTCTCTCCCTCCAATAGGCTTTCCCTATTCCCCGCACATGATTATGGGAGCATGTTCCCTGGACAGTGGAGATATTACATGAAATAGTTATCTCACTGGACTGTGGTCTCCCTGGTGGTGTAACTCTTTTTGTTTTCTGCATCCACTAGATGCCAATTAATTAATGAATGAGAAGAAACAGAGATGAGTCAAATTCATGGGACAGAATACAACTTACAGTATTTATGGGTTTGTTAACCTAACAAGTAAAATTCCTTCTGAAACCAGCTCACATCTTGCAGAAAAACCCTGTATGTCAATATTATATCTTCATGTAGGAAAAAGAAGGGTAGAAAGGAAACCCAATTTCATTTTAGGGAAAACAGTGCCCAAACCACACATAGAGGTAAACCATGATTAAAAACCCATGTGGTGGTTGGGTACACAGCAGCAAAGGGCCTGGCCTATGGGTTTAGAATTGGCTGGGATTTCCAAAGAGGAAGAGGTTTGGTGGGAAATCTGGAATTTTCAAGCACCTGCTAGAATTTAGAACTGAAGTTCTAAAATGAATGCTTTAAAAAAAAACCCTCTCAAGAATAACAAATCTTAAATGACTTCTATGGGACTGGGATCATACATTAATTCCTTCACTTACATTCAGGGAGTGCCTACTTTGTACTGAGTTTTGGAAATTAGAAAAAAATCATATATAATTTGAATATGTCATGAGAAGAACCATAATATATCACAGTTTATTAGGCAGTGATGTAGCACCACAGATAAGATGTTTGAGGTAGGTCAAGAATGATGAGAAGGAATTGTCCAGGTTGAGAGAAGAGAGAGACAGTCCAGGAAAAGGTATGAAATAGCCTGGCACATTGGGAAAACTGGAAATAGTTGTGTATAGTGGAACACAGAGAGTGAAGGCGTTGGTCAGAGGGGAGACTGGCAGTGAGGCTTCTATGGGCAAATCACAGAAACCTTATGTTCCAGGCCAAGGAGATTGGAGTCCTCCTGCAGGAACCATCAAAGAGCTCTACACAAGGAGTGACAGGGCCACCAAGTTGTGTGTTAGGACTGTCACTCTTCTAAATGCTACCTATTTCAGCCAGACTCAACTTCAAATCCTAAGTTTGGATCTTATTAAAACATTTAGATCTTAGACTGTTGCCCAACAGCCCTGGCCTTGACCTCATGGTTTAGCTCATCTTTTCTAGGACAAATGCCTTTCTTTATTCCTTGGAGGTGTGTTGAATCTGGATAATCTGGGTGCAAGTGCACGGGATGGAGGCTGTGCCCACTCAGTACAAATCACCACCATCTTATATGTAGGTGCTTTGAAAGTGGGGTCCTCCCTCTGGCAGAGCATGTCTCCATGCTTGCATTCTGGGGTCTTAGATAACTGGAGGTATAAAAGAAACCTAACACTGTACAAAGAACAGAACCACAGAGATCTCAGGATGAATACGTCCTCTTGTCATTGCCTGAAAAAAACACACGTAAACAAAACCAAATGGAAATACTGAGTGGAAATGTGTTTTCTCCTGCAGAAGCAGCACATTTGGCAAACTTCTACTGAAAGGACATATAGTTGGTAAATACAATGCAAACGTTTCATGACAAGTAGCAGGCATTAAACTTACTGCATGTTGGGGGAGATAGGAGGAGGGTGGAATGTGTTTTATCTCAGGGAGGCAATCAGAGAATGTGCGTGAAGGGGAGGGGAGTGCTCCCTCAGGGGTGAGGGTGGCGGTGGACAACCAGAAGGAAAGTGGGCACAAGGGAGACCAGCGGTCTGGGGGATCAACCGTTCACTGAAGAAAAACTGAATGCAGGGCTATGGGAAAGACTGTTTTCTGGGAAACTTCAGATAATTTTGCCACACCCCCCCCCCCACACAGGAAACATTTGGCCATGTTTGGTCATCCCAACTGGAGGTGTGGGTGCTATTGGCATCCAAGGGCACTGCTAAATAAACATCTTAGGATACACAGGACAGCTCCCTCAACAAAGAATTATCCAGCCCCAAATGTCAGTAGTGCTGAAGCTGAGAAAACCCTGATCCCTTACAAAGCTTTCGCCTGTGCCCATCCTTGGCAACGTTATTCTACTTTCCACGGCTGCATCTGAAGACAACTGCCAGTAGATTTTTTTTTAAAAAAACACCGTAATGTCTAAAAATAAAACCATTTTTATACTTCAAGGAACAAACAGAGCGATCATTTTTTCATGACTCTCTCAGCGTTTGAACATTTCCAAAGGCTGGGGACAGCAGCCTTGCAATCTCTCCACAGCTCCCTGCCCCTCAGATCCCTGTGCCGAGCCTCGCCTGGCCTCTCTAGGTTGGCTGCTGCAGCAAATGATAAGACCTTAATTTACGAAAGGATGCTATTCCTGGCAGGTAACAGCCAGAAACTTCCAGGAAAGGTGTCCTTCCTAATGTCCAGAATCCCTTCCACCCTAGCATTCAGTCCCTAGCATCTGATCCCTATACTGCCCCCTACTCATTGCAATGTTCCTGGGCTCTAATTCCAGGCCTGAAAACCCAGCAAGTTGTCTATGCCACTTTGCCCCAACCCGTCTGACTCTGATTTCAAAGATAGGGCAGAAAATGAATTTCCTAACAGGCAATTTTTTTTTGAAGGCAAAAGGTCTATGTGCCATTAAGAATCCAGAGCCTAGCCTGGCTATTACCTCAGACAAATCACATCCTCGTAATTTTCTTCCAACAAATGTCTGTGAAGGCTGCCAGACTAGGGCAGAAATTTGTTTAATGACAGTCTCTGGGAAATTAAACACTCTGAACAATGGTGACGGATGTGTTCCCCCCTCCAGCCCACCCCCACGGCCTCTTTTCCAAGGGTAGACCCAGCAGTCACACAGAGGACCAAATACAGATGAATGCCCCAGGCCACAGGAATCAATCTTGATTTTACGTGTGCTCTGTTCCTTCCCATTTCCCTCCGAGTCCCCTTCATCTTCTTCCATCTCCAGAACCCAGCGTGGTACTGGCTTGGCCACAACTTCTGGGTAATATTTTTACCTTCCTGCCCTCCTTTTCCTGACCATGTTATGTAAGGAAGATCCCAGCTGCCCAAGGCAAGGAGGTGGAGGGAGGGAAGAACTCTGAATTCGTGACAGAGACTCCGTCCTCATTTCTCCCCTGCTGTGTAGTGTCAGCACAATTCACCGTCATCAGGACAATGGCAGGCTGTCTCACAGGAGGGCAGGGCTAAGACCCAGGCCTGCCCCTCATCTCAGCTGAAGAACCTTGTATGGGCAGGGAGTGACTTGCTCAAGGTCACACACCCTCTCTCTGGAGTGTATGGCCGTGAATTTTCAAACTTGAGTGGATAAGTTTTCCTTTTGTCTTATGTGTGGTAGGTTTAGAGGCCCTTTGCATGGTCCCTCAGAGTCCCATGGGGGAAATGACTCACTCACACTGAGGCTGGGATCTCGGGTCTTTGCCTTTTTTAGCTCTGACCTTTAGTCGGGATTGCACTTAAACCTCACATGATTAAACCTTTCCCCCTCCTGCCTCTCCCCTCCTGTGAGGAAGGAGGAGACGGAGAAGAAACACAGTACTCAAGGCCTGTGCTTACTCCCTGGGGGGTTGCATTCATGTGCGTTCCCAATACACAGAGGGGCAAGCAGGAGCCATATGTCTACTCTACTCTTGGTGCTTCATCTCATACGTGAGTTTCTGAAGCCCAGAGACCTGTCCTTCTAGTTCCCAAACTATTATGTTCAAATTCCTATAGACTTTTATGATTTATACTTTTCTATATATCTAATGCAATGGAATCCCATAATTTATTGTGTTTCCTGCTTTTTAAGTTAACTTTGTCCTAATTCCACACACACTGGAGAAAAATAAATCCCTGTATATCCTAATTAATCTACTGATTTTCCTAGATTCACTCCACTATTTTTGTTGAAGTATCTAGGAACATGCAAAAGGTACACTCAATTTTCCATCAAACCAACCAATCAACCAACCAACCAACCAACCAACCAACCAACCAACCAACCACACGAGTGGACCAGGACTTGGAAAATGACAAACGAATGACTGAGACATTCTGTGCATCTATGCTCCTCCTGTCTTTGTTCACCCTCCTTAAGGCTATGGGAATTGCTATTCCATTTCACTTGAAGTGGATTTTGGCTCCATAAAGAATATGAGTGACTCCTGCTAGATGAAGCTTCCAAATAGCATGCCCAGGCTCTTGGCACTTTTGGTAACCAAAACCCACGGTCCAGTCAATGGGAGAGACACAGGACTATAGGTAATGCCAATGGATGGATGTGGCATCCTTGGAACAGGCTCCAAGTCTCACAGGTGGGGGTGGGTGCTGCTGTTGCTTATCTTTTAAAATGAGTTTCCATGTTTTATCTGTGAGAGGGACCCACAACTAGCAAGATTTACTAAACACTTAAAATCACCAGTTGTAACCCCTGATAGACAGCTGAAATTTGGGAGTTTCGGAGTGATTTCTGAGGTCTAAGAGGGAAGCAGGGTGGTGCAGGAAGGCATGCATGGAAACTGGTGTCAGGCAGAGCTACGTCCAGATCCTAAACTGACCTTTTTAGTTGTACGATTTTGAGAAAGCTGAGTCCAAACTTTCTCACATGTATCATCAAGGCATCATTTTGCACATTTCTTTTTGGGTGTGACTTGAGTAAAGAACAGAGATGGCTTTTCTTGCTCCCAGCACCAAGACACCCAAATGCAACCCCAGATATGGGGCAGTAAATATTCTGTGAATGAAGCAATCTGTATTTATGAGTGCCCTGTCATTCCCCAGTCTATCAATGTGATCAGCCTCTTTCCTTTATCTGCAGTCTGCCACATCTTACTCTTGACCAGGATTACACAAAGCCTGAGGCTGGAGTGACAGAGCTAAAAGCTTATGGTACATAAAGTGGCCCAGAATCGAGAACCCCCCACTATGGTACCACATCCAGTCTTATTTTCGGGAGACAGTACCAAGCTGTTTAGTTTTTTTTTGTTGTTTGTTTTGTTTTGTTTTGCAAAACACATGGCCCTTCCTTCCAAACCATTAGTATAACTCCAGAATTCAAACCTGAAGAATTAGATGACAGTCGAGTATGAGTGATGGACAGAGGCCCATGGGCTGTTTAATGCTTAAAGAAATTGGTTACTTTTAAAGACTGTCATTTCAGCTATTGTAATAGGCTCAAGGGAGAGAGATTTGGGGGTTCAAATAGCAGGAAGTAGGTGACTGGTCTCTCAGCTTTTCTGGGAAGCCAGACTTGAATTTGACCTAAATAAGGCATGCCAATCAACCTCTGATTAATACAAAACCCAAGCTTCATCTCTTTGTTTCATCACTTTTCTGGGGTGTTGGTAAATCTCTGAAAAGCTCAAAAGGCAAATCAGGAAAAAGAAGATTTTAAAGTTCCATTTTTTGCCACTTGTTAACCAAGCAGATAAGCTCCTTTGGTTCAGGTGAGGCTTCAGGATTAACTCCAGGATTCATAACTGTGTCTTCCCTCTGCCCCAGAAAACAGAAAGCTGGCTGTCTTTCGTCACCTGCACTTCCTATCCAAGAATAGGATTATTTTAAGACACTCTGAATCTCCTTCCACCTCCTATCCTGTGGACTCCAGGGCTTTGACAGTAATGCTTCCCCTTCCCCTTCCATTCAATAGGACTTTAAGCAAATCATTTAGTGTAACCAGTCAAAAAGAACCATCTGTAAATCAGATGCAGAAGGCAATAAAAACAGCACCAGTGACACACAAACAGCATTCTATATTTGACAAGTTGAGCCTCTGATAAAAACAGTATATTTTGCCATTCCAACCCCCCCCAATCCAGGAAGCACTGACAAGAAAAGCAGTAGGAGCGGCAACACCCTGCAACAAAAAGATAATGTCGACAGTCTATTTCCAGCCCTGCTTGGTTCCCACTGCCTAGTTAATAACACTTGCCTCCAAAGAGTTGGCCAGCCATCCTCCCAACCCCATTCCCAGTCCACATGGTAAATATTAACTATGGTCTAAGATTCAGTCAGTCATCCCACCCATGGGGCTATCTGGAGAGACTCCAGGAATGAGACAGCGCCTGCAGAGCAAGTAGGAGCCTTTTTCTACTAGATTGAATGTGAATGGCAAGAATGTTCCAAAGTGAACATTCTGTACATCTTTTCATAATGGCAAGAACATTCCAAAGTATACGTTCTGTACATCTGATACAAACAGAGCTGCAGAGTGAGTATGTACACTTGCAGATGCACAGTCATGGACCATGGACTAGAAGGGCCACACTGACTGAGAGAAGGCAGTATAGCCACTTTCATGGAAGGTTTTGTCTGGCCAGCCACTGAGCTAAGTGCTGTACCTGTCCTAGTAGTGGAGATGTTGTTATCGCCACATTACCAAGAAAGGGCAAATGAGAGATGGTAAGAGCTTTACTCAAGGTCACATAGCTAGTAAGTATCAGACTGGGAACCAAATAGAGGACACAGGAGACAGCAAAGCACATACTCTTTACTGCCATACCACTGAGCCTTGCCTGCCCTCCTGTGTGGGTGAATGAGTAGGTGCTGTTATACCTTCTTAATTTCCTAGGTTCTCTTCTTCTGTTGGGCCTCCTGCCTCCGGCATCTTAGTTTTATGAAGGAAGGGGACTACACAGCAAGGTACTAGTTAGAAACTTTCTCACTCTAGGTTGGAATTAAACTGTCATATAACTATTTCTTAATGGGCAAACATACTATGACTCTCAGAATCACCCTCCAAACCTTTATTAGGCAAATTTCAAAGTCCTCTAGCTTCATATTCAGTGTGGCCCAGCTCTGAATGGTTGGCACTCAGTAAATACTTGTTGAATAAGTGAACAATGAATCGTTCAATCAGCTGATAGATTTAAAATAGGTAAGTCTGAAAGTCATTATGGCAGCAAAATATAAAGGTAGCTGGCAGGGTGTAGTAAAATATTAAACAGTAAAGTCTATGATAGCCAAATCCATTGTATTGGCCTCCAAATGAACTTGAAAAATACTGTTTCCCAGTGAGTTCCCTGGACACGGGCCAATGCTTGCCTGGTCAATGAGTTACTCCCAAAGTGTAAGTAAGGAGGTTCATCAGCTTTGCATACCCCTTCAGGAGCAATTGAGAAAATGAATAGTCTGCTCCTCCATGAGATCCAAGTGGCCTAATGGAATAATGCAACTCCACAAGGGCCTAAATTATGTCTGGGGATTATGTTGCTCATTAGGTAGCATCCCTGCTATGAAAACTGGTCAACCCAATGCAAAGAGAGATGGGAAACACATCCAGTGGGTGAGGAGCCATGAGCGCTCTCTCTGTATTGTAACGGAACTGTCCATCCTGTTGTGCAGGGTGTCCCAACCCACAGGCCAGCTGCCATTGACCAAGGAGTAGCCATGGCCCCAGATGTGTCTAAAAATGCTAAGTGGGCTATTTGGGGCCCAAGGAAGTTCTGTTAATAATATAAATAGCAGGCCAATGTTGGGAAATTCAAAAGCTATGTTTTGCTTCCAAATTACAGATTCAATAAATTTTATTCCACATGCATATATTATAATATTTTAGAATGTGCTTTTTTAAGATAAAAAGAATTTAAAGCCTACCTGTGTGCAATTCCCCCAAGTTAAAGCTAAAATTTCCTAACCTTTGAAGGTTCATTTCTCTTATGCTGTCATTAAAATTACTTATGCCTTTAATTTGCTGAGTTGCAGTTAGTGGGAAATCTCCCCAGCCACACACTGTTCTCCGTTAGTCACTCCTGGGTTCTGAGGCACTGCTCCTTATAAGAGTAAGCCATAATTGAAATACCCTCTAAAATAGGATAAAATCATCTTCTACAGAGCATGCTCAGCTACATACTTTAAGTAAACTTGGCTCTGTGTTCCGCTCTCGATGAGAAGGTCTATTATTCCAACCATGTCATATTTGCAATTTCAGCTGTTTTCCAATCAGGCAAGTGCAAATAAATAAATAAATAAAATAAAAAGAGGCCAGAGTGTGCTCTCTAGAGTGGTAAAGGTTTGCCTCCTCTACTTCTGCACAATGAGGGCACGCAGACAAATTCAGTGACTTTTCACACAGACTTACTTGTGAGGTGAGATTATGAGTACTTTTAGTTTCTTTCTCTCCATCTTCATCTTTATCACGTTATTAGTTCTTTTAAAAAGTCAGAATGGAAATGAGTTTCTGGCTTTCCTACTGCACTTGATCCATTAGCATCAATTTTACAGTTGATACAGTGGGTCTTAAAGAATGCAGAATTTATAAGATGGAAACTTTGGCTGTGATCACACTATTGAGTACCAATCAACTTATAGTAAGAAAGATGGGTTCACATTTGGAAATAAAAGCACTTTCCTTAGAACATAGAAGGCAGATTTTGGGGGGATTCTTTCAAGAGGGTAAATCTCCTAGGACTGGGACTGGCTACTTGAGTTATACTGAGTGCTCTCGGGAAAGGGGCCTGTCATGTATGAACTCGTGGCCTTAAATACAACTCATTTATCTTCTAAAGGCCTCAGTTTCATAATCTCCCCAATCACAACACTAATATAGACTCTAGAGAGTTGTAGGATTAAATTATAAACACATGGACAGCACCCAACACATGGTAAGGTCCTCAATGTGTGTAACTTAAACATAGATTGAAAACTTGAGCTGTGTGACCTTGGACACACACAGAATTACCTCCATGAAAAGGAGAATGGCATTACCTCACTCATAGAATTCTTTTAATGACCATCTGTAGGTATCAGATAGTAATTGAGCAAATTTTATGTGCCAGGGACTTTTGTGTATATGTGTCTCTCTTTAAGCATGTAAATTGACAATCAAAAATCTCTGTGTAGTACAAGGTATTGTTTCAGGTAACCAGATACTAAATATAAGAAATTGCATGGGCTCAGGTGGCAAACACATACTGAGACACAAGATGACCTGCTCTTTAGAAGGTAAATCTCATTCATTGATTCGTTAAACATTTATTGTGTGTGTGTTAGGAGGCAGGCAGGGCACTATTAGACACAGTTTAATAAAACATGGCCCCTGTCGATGCATGAGACAGAATTTACACACAGCTCTTGGCTTCATATCTTTAACTAGAAGTATTAGTTTCCTTCTTTTCCTCCCTCAAGGAGATCTCTGATTAACTGGGAGATGAGTGAAAATCAATTCAAGGACTGGGTTTGGTAAATGCTAAAAGGCAGCAATATGCCTAATGCCCTCCTGTCACTTCCAGATTCACGGATGAAGGTGAAAAAAGTGTGTCAGGATTGAGAAGTCTATATACTTCTAATGGAATCTTGAAATGCGTGGATAAAAAATGTCATTAATTCAGACCCTGTTAATTGAAAAACTTTGTAATTTAGAAGAGGGTGGTCTACGATTACTTTTGTAGGGGTAAGTGGTGGGAGGAACAGAGTGCTACAGAAAATAGTAAGTGAAACACAGCTGGAAAGTTCTACGGGCATATGTTTTTGTTGACTGGGGAGAAAAAATGGGCTGAGAAGATAAAGAGACTAGAGTTAGAGAGCAAGGACAAGAGCTCATTGTGTTCTTTCCTCTAGGTCTCAAACATCCAACAATCTCTTGGATGTTTCGAAGATGAAGATTCCCCATAACTCTTCAGCCTTCTGAGTAACTTGATAACACTTTCCTCTGTGATGCATTTGCCTTTCAGTGCCCAATATCAAGCTTGGTGGCCAGCACAGAAAAGGCTCTGTAAATGTTTGTTGACTTGGCAGATGAATGGGAAATGCCTGTGTGATGCCTCAGGGTTCTTACTGCGTGCAGCAGAGATGGTGGATGGAGAGAAGCCTTCCCAGAGTTGGTGCTCCAGCCAGGGCTCAGGATTTTTGTTTGGATTGGCCTTGAAAGGACAAGAAGAATCAGTCTTGCTCTTCACAGCTACCCAGAGAGGGGCTACACTGATAGAGACACACTGAGGTGTTCATTTGGCTCAGTTAATTCCTGCCTCAAAGCAGCTCAGAGCATGTGTGGCTGCAAATGACTTTTTATGCCACTTATGGCTGCAGGCTGGGAGTGAATGTACTCTACACTTGCTTATATGGGACTATTCAGTGCCACAGATTTTGTGTAGCTAAAAGTTTATAGGAACAGGGTGCAACTGTAGCATTTTCATGGACACTAATCTATTTGGTTCACGGCACCCCACACAGGAATGACTAGTCACTTTTTTTTTCTAGAGACATCAGGCATTTTCTAGTTAAAGAGCTGGGAGGACCCTAACTCTATGCTCTTTTCCTGGAACATGGGTTCTCACCAACACTCTAAGGTGAGATTTAGTGGTGAAATCACAATGATATGAGCAACAATGACCCAAGCTTGTCTATCCAGACACATTTTCAAAAGCTTTCTCTGAAAAATGTTCTGGGCTTGGAGGAGCTATAGTGAGCAATACAAGTCTTTGGGAGGAGAGAGGTCCAGAACCAGGGCAGTAGGATAGTGGCAAAGCTCTTCTGCATGCAAGGGCTAGATCTCTACGGGAAGAAGGGAAGTTCCATGAAACTCTTGCAGGCACATTAACTTGGGGAGGTTTGGGGTCTCTAACTGCTAGGCAGAGAGGGCAGGGAGCTGGGGAGCAGAATGCAGGGGGACCTGAGGGCCCTAGCTAGGCAAGCAGTGATCTCGTGCTTTCAGGTCTGTGGTTTCTACACTGTGTTCAAAGAGGTGAGAGATTCTACCTGAAGGACCAAGGGCCAAGAGCTCAAGTTGTCCCCTCCCATTTGAGTGGGAACAGCTTTGCTTTTATCTCTATTACTTACTGAGCCTCCTAGTCTTTTTATTTTTAAAGAAGGGTTTGGCTGTGGACATGTTTGAAATATGTTGATCTAGCTCTCCAGGCTGGATCCAAGACGCTTTGGGTTGAGTAAGGGGCTGGTGAGAGCCCTGTGGGACTGAAGTCAAGGGAGCTGGGTTGAGGTCAGGCCTCACTCTTAGAGGAAATGTGTAGGGAGCAAGGTCTTACAGAGACTGGGCCAGCACAGCAAGGGACAAAAATGTGGAGAACTGAGGATAACTCAGGTGGCAAGTCACATTTCTGGCATTCTGCAAATCAGGTTTATTATGTGCAAATTTAATTCGGCCCTTCCCCCAACCTACACAGTAGGACCCAGGCTGCTAAAATACTTTCCCAGGGTGGTCTGAGGAGTGGATATCTGTCTTTGCATTAAAAATTGCAGGTGGGGAAGGGCACCGGCTTAACAGCATTCACACTACATCCCTCTCACTGCACATACCTATGAAACCCAACCTGGAGGGAGTGCCTTCCAAAGAGGAGGAGAACTTTTGGGTGTGGCTAGGGAAGGCGGGGAGCTGGTTGCTTTTGGGCAGTACACAAAATTAATGACATTGGGATTGTTTCTGCTTTGGATACAAGTAATTGAAATGACTGAAATGGAAATGAACATGTGCTTTTGATGATTAGGAGATGAAAAAGAAACAATTAGCATGAAGATTAATAAAGGGCAAAATAATTTTTTTCTCCTTGACAATACAGATGCTCACAAGAGAAAACGTATTCGAAAAACTTTTCAATTTGGCGACCCTCCACTGGAGCCTGGAGACACTAGAAAAATTTTCAAATAGTCAGGGCCAGACAAATTCTAAATAAAATTCACAGAAGTAGTTCAAGTAAGGGTTAGAGCCAAAAATTCAGGTTGTCCACAAGGTCTGAGTGTGAAGAAACTCTTTCCACATTTCTCATCATTGGGGTGAGATGCTGGCCATACAAGAAAAGTTTCCATCCTTCTACCTAGGAGTTTCCTGTTCTGTTCAATCACAGTAAACACCCCCATGGCAAGTTTCTCCTGAGAGGTTATTCAGGTATCGCCTTGTCTCTTCTAAAACAGTACCCAACTAGCCTAACTGCAAAGTTGTAGGGAGTACTCTCCTTCTCTCTCTCTGATATTTTTAGTGAGCCAGCCTGCCTAATATCTTGATCATAGTGCATTAAAGCAGAAAAATGTGGCTAACAATTCAGTGGTCCTACTGAGGCCATCTATGAGTTGGGAATCCACTCCCCACCCCACCCAGTACAAGCCCTCCTATTCTCTCTTGACACTCAAGACCTCAGCAGCATTTTTCACTCATTCTGCATAATGAGGCTCTTGGTGCTCTTATTAGGAGGTACATGGTCAAGGGTGCGGAATGAAGTTTCTTAGAAGCAGAGAGTAGGCAGTGACTCCAAAAAGCAAAGGAAATGCTTTGTCCCTCCTATAAGAGAATTGGTGGTAGCATGCTAAATGACAGTCAGAGACATTTGGTGCTGTTAGCCTAATACTCACTCACGAGCGGTGTGATTTTGGAAAGGATTAACTTCCCTAAATCTGAGATATTTCATCTGTACCCGGGGTCTGCTGAGGTGGGCAACTGTTGGTGGCTTACCTAATAGTTGCCTTCCCTCTTCTTCCTACTTTTATTCACATGTCTGTCTATCCTCTGGGCAGTCCCTGAGCCTGAGTCAATGTGGACCCCCCCAACCCAGATGTGGATCTGATTGGTCTGAGTATAACCTCCCCCTTTTTTTGTATAGCATATGGTTCAGAACTGGGTGTGTGCTCAAATTCAAGCCAAGGAGATAAGCAGAGGGAAGACTGGGTCTATGAATGTTCTTGCTTCTTCTGGGGTCATATCCTAAAGTGACTCCTCTCTCTTTCACGGGATGATGTGGTGTGCAACATACATCAAGAAAGCTGCTACACAGAGGAGGGTAGGGCCCCCCAAATTGTAGAAAAATGAACTGAAGCCCCTGGATTAAGCCAGCCCTGAAGTCCACAGTATTTCTACCTTCTAGTTATATGAGCCATTTTTCTTCTTGTTAAAGATAATAATTGTTAAGTTTTCTGTTACTTGCAAATTAAAGTATATAAAATAATAGAGACAGCTATTATAATTTGGGGGAAGATAAATAAAAAATAAAAGAAGAGATGTGTTGCACTTAGCATAGAACTCAGTACAGAGTAAGCACTCAAGACATGATAGCTCCTTTCGCTGTGGTATCTTTTCTGGGTACACTGCCTCATCTCAATTAAGGGATTCTCCCAGAGGATCTATTTCAGTTTTATTCAAGCACAGGGACATCTCCAGCATTATAAATGTTGAGAAGTTCCACTCATCGGCCGTTTCTAGAAATTGAGGGTGCTGGGGGCAGAAGGAACTATATCCGGAGGACCCTTAATGCCTGCTATGAGTTGAATTGTGTCCCCCTCCAAAATATGTTACAGTCCTAAAGCCAGTACCACAGAATGTGACCCTACTTGGAAATAGGATCACTGCAAATATAATGAGTTAAGATGAGGTCATACTAATTCAATATAACTCGTTTTCTTAGGAGGAGATGGCAATGTGAAGGCACAGACACACAAGGAGAAAGAATGTCGTGTGATGATAAAGGCAGAGGTTGGTGTAATATACCTGCAAGAAAGGAACACCAAGGATTGCCAACAAACCACCAAGAGGAAAGGAGGGATTTCCCTATAGGTTTCAGAAGATTTTCAGAGTAGGTTTTAGGGGCATGGCCCTGTCAACACTTTGATTTTGGACTTCTAGGCTTCAGAACTGTGAGATATTAAATTTCTGCTGTTTTAAGTCACCTGTTTTGTGGTATTTTGTTATGGCAGCTCCAGGAAATAAAGACAGTGTCTGTTCAGAATTACTAACAAATCAGGTGGAAACCATACATTTTAAATCACCTATCTTTCTAAAAGACTTACAAATGTTATCAGATATCCTCTACCTATGATAGCTCATTCCAGACAGCTAAAAGTTTAACATTCTCTCTCTAAAAGCATCCCAGTATCCCTTTATTTAAAGGTATTACCAATCTCCAAGTCTTAAAGAACAAAATCAAAATCAAAGTATACAGATGTATAAAAATAGATAAAAGTGTAGCGCCTACAGTTTAAGGATTTGGGGACCTTCAGACCTGCTGCCAACTCTCTCTTATGATCCTTAATCACCCCCAAAGAACCACTAGGGTTCCACAGCACTTAGGCTGAGAAACACTGTTCTAGGGAATGCAAATCATGGGTGCTTACCGCCACATTCGGAAGTACACTAGGAGTTCTCTTGAATGACGGCCACACAACTGATTTGCCAGCTTAAGAAATGTTCTCCATCCTTTCTGTAAAATATGGTGACAGACACCCAAGCTGAGACTGCAGGCTGTGCCCCTGTGCTTCTGCTTCCACCAGTTGAGATGTGAGCTTTTGGAGTCTGTTTTCAAACCTGTTTCTGCCGGTTGCCTTATTCGTGTAATTACATAATTTGGTTGCAGATTATATACACTGATGAAATGTAAGTGTGAAAAGAAAATGCTCTAAGTTGCATGCTTTGGAACATTGGATAAAAAAAGTTGCTAAAACAAAATCAAAACTGTTGGCAAACCAGGTGTGGGTGGGTCAACCCCAAAGACTGGAAGACTCTGTACTTAGACTGCTTCCTAAGTGCCTTCAAGATCTCACTCCATTTTAAGTAAACTGGAACTGAAAATTGCAGATGGTGACTTTTAGGTATGGTTTATTGGTCATTAAAAACTCCAACTGGCAAACCTAAGAAATGCTTTGGTCTTGTATGAAAAAATTGGTGAGTGAATATGTGTTTATATGCTTTAAGTCAAAATAAAACATTGAGGGTACACACATATCATGTTATGATTAACCATAACTATTTTCATGGTTTTTTTAATTAGCTAATCAGCTGCCAGGTCCAGGTGCATGGACTGAGAGAGACTTTATGCAGTTGCTTCATTTTGGATGCTATATTTTTTGGATAGGCAAATTCTGCTTTTTTGTCTTAGTTGTCATCAGTGGCTATCTAGAATGTAAGCTCCATGAGGGAGGGAATACTTGTTTGCTTTGTTCAGTGATGTCCATTTTTCAAAAATTCTACTGATTCAAAACATCATAGATATTGTCAATAAAACAAAAGGAACATGTGTTTACCTGTCTAATTTTTAAAGCTACTTAAAAAATGGAAAACGACCTATAAATCATCTCCTGTGGGTATGATTATACATTGGGCATGAGTCTCAGAAAGGACTTTGTTGACTTCCCGGCCATATCATATCTAGGTCAAAGACTCGGCCACTTACCAGAGACAGAACACTAGACCTAACCTAGTCAGGTGTGTGTGGGGAAAGGGAAGCAGCTTAGAATGGCTGTAACTGCCATCTCTGGGCATTTCACCTTCTGCAGGTAAAAGTCTTTAGAGTGTAAATCCCACTCCAATTTGGATTTAGGTTTTGATTCTACTAACTTAAAAAGAATTGCATTTTCTGAACATTCTCAGAAATGAAGTAGTAAATAAAACATATCAGTGTACTGTAATGGTTCTAAAAAGCCATATGCATAAAACGGTACCCATCCCCATTCAGAGTCCAGATAAACTCTATCCCTGGGAAGATGCTCCCATTCTGAGAAAGTCAGGCTAAGAAGAAGAGAGCAGGAAGGGTGACAGCCATCCTGCTTTTAGCTGAGGAGACTAGGGGCCAGAGTGGCCAAGTGGCTTGCCTGCAGCAAGTGTAGGGTGGCATCTGATCTGGAGTGAGAACTCAAATCTCCTATTCTATTCCCCATACTGTATGGCCCTAGCAAAAGCAAAAAGGAAGAAGAATCAAGATGACTGGGAATGAGTTCACAGTGACATCCTATCTTACATGTGTCATGTGCCCAATAAATACTGGTTAGTTTGACATCCTGACCCCATGGGTGGCAATAGGCTGAAAGTCACTGGGTGTGGAAATCATCAAGACTTTTTAAATGAGAAGAATCTGGAGTGGCATATGTTGTTGGCATCCTCCTAACCCCATTAGCAGCTGGACAAGTGGAGAGCAAATAGACAACCATTTCCCAGTTCTGAGGCCATTCTCTCTGGAGGGACTTTCTAAAGGAGAATACTGCCTAAATTGGCAATTAACCCAAACTTAACAAGGGCTTATAGTCACAGCAGGGCAAATCTGGTGAAAGCCAACCTCAGACAGAACAGGCCAAAGGGAACCTTCCACACTCAAACTGTAGGAGGAAAAGCAATTGGCTGTTGGCCTATAAGTCTTTCATTTCTGGGTGTGATTATCTCTACATTGGAACTTAATGGATAATGGGGAAGTGCAAAGGTATTTCTGAGGCTGCTCTTTTGGATTGTGAGGATTTGTCTATTCTTTAGCCCCAGACAGGGCAATGCTTAATGATCTGCAGCACAGGTTTGGGAAGCAATACCCATAGTTTGGAGTACTGGTACAGGTTATTTATGATTTCTTACAGCCTCAGTTTTTTATTTGTATACTGAAGGGAAAAGGTATCTACCTCAGAGTTTTGTTGTGAATATTAAGTGAAATAATAAATGCAAAGTGCTTAGCACATAGATGTTCAATAAATATTAGCTAACTAATAACTAATTAAAATAATCTTAGGGAAATATGAGAAACTCTCTCATCAAGTCAATCATCTGAGTGTCTAGCACATGCAAACTCTTTGCTAGACATTGTGAGGCTCTAAGAAGCACTCCACAAGGGGAGTTTCTTCATCAGCAGGGGAGATAATCCATGTACACAATTAGCTCTAGTGTGAGGTGGAAAATTATAAATGCACAAGAGAGGCACAGGTAAAGTTGGTGACAGTTTGAGAGAAAGAAAGGGCAACTTCTAACTGGAGGATTGAGAGAAGCTCCATGAAGGAGGTGGCACTTGCCCTCACCTGTTTTATGAAATATCCTTAACCAATGTAAACTAAACTCCAAGTTAGTTTCCAATTATACAATAAGTACACTCTTGGGATATATTCCATTACTCTTATCCACAATGGCTCTAGAAAAAATAAATTGATTTCTGAAATATCAGCTAAACAGAGACCATGTGGGAAAAGGGCCTACTGCTCCTATCACCTTCACTTACTATATGGTATATTCAGAAGTCACATATTTGTACTTTATACATGCTTTGGTATTTGGCATTATCTCTGACACCATGCCTTTCTACTACTACAGGTGTAAAGAGCTGAGGGCAGTCCCTTTAGAATTCCTTGGTTCACTTTTCAGAGTATGCCCTGGGTAGCACTAGTTCCATGGCATGCTGCGTAGGGAAAGAAAAGAAGTAGAAGAAGGAAAGAATTCTGTGATGTAGTTTTGAGAAACTTGTTTTCTTATATCTCCCTCTTGGAGGTTCACTACACATATTAGCATATACAAGTTAAATCTATCCAACATATTACACCTAGGATATCATAAACCTATATGGGCATATAAGACTTTTTATCCTCTGGCATAATACCTAATAATTTTCCATTTCACCTTGGAAACTGAGGGATTGGCATGGCATGTCCTAAGAGTCATTAAAATATCATGCCAAACCCCAAACCCATTTAGGCAATCTGGAAACCTAGGGAAAAATGTCTGTGGCTTCCAGTCTTGTGATTACTTCCAGGTAGATAGTCAAACATGAACTTCCAAAGAATTTAACTCATCTTCTCCATTTGGAAGGCACTGCATTCACTCTACAAAACACCCTTACCTTACTTTTATAACACCCTGTGAGGTGGGGCCTTATTCCTCTCCTTTTCACAGATGAGCAAATTGAAGCTCAGCGATATTAACCAACCTATCTAAGATTGTACCACTGGGAGGTGGCAGGACTTGAATTCTGTTTCCTAAGCCTCCCTGTTCATTTCCTAAGCCTCCCTGTTCAACACCAGTTGCCGTGGATTCACATTAGTGTTAGAAAGCTAGCATCATCTTAGTTTGGCACTGGGTAATTCCAGTGAACAAGTTAAACAAGTTAAAATAAACAGTTATCTACAATTTACATAAAACCAATGGATTATACATTCATCATCTCATCAATAGATATTTAGAGAGAGAGATTTTTAAGGTCACTTAAAATCGCAGAGGTCACTGAGCCATACCCAACTCTGATTCACTAAGTAGCCCCCTCCTCTACTGCGTCTAGAAAATCTCCCATCTTCTACCAGGAAGTGCAGCTGCATGTTACTTCTAAGACCCCTCAGCTATAATATCTGGAAGAAACAAAATGATTTTGCCAAAACATCAGTAAACAACCCTTGAAATAGAAACATGAAGTGATTACAAGTGACAGTCCTCAAATTGTGCTAAGGCTCAAAAGTGGTGCTTTCTTAGTCTCAGGAGGCAGGGTGGTGCCACTACCATCTAAGAAAGCTTAGGATGTGTGATGAGGATTTCTGGAGAGATACAGAGAGGGCATTTTCTTTGCCACAGACAATGGATTTTCTTGGTTACAGGAAAGCCACAGATTTACACCATGAAGGAGTAAATCTGGATAAACGGCATGATTTATTCCTCTTAAAGGAAGTGCTTACTTTGATGGTGAGTCCACTGTGTTTTAGCCAGAAGGAATTATAATGTGAGAGCATACATGGCATTGCATGCTAATTAGGAGGTTTACTGCCTCAGCCAGGATAGTTTTTAGCCTCTGTGAAAAAAAAAATCTATGATGAATACTTGCTAGAAAAGGAACACACGGTAAAGGACGCCCAAGAGTTGTTATACAACTGATAAGATGCTCCCAAGAAGGAGGGGAGAAGATGCTCTAGGAGCCAGAAGAAAAAACAGTGGTTGCTATAAGATGCCACTGAGAAATCCCAGAGTTGTCTTGCATTGATAAATCATCATGACCAACCACCTTCAGATCACAATTGTAGTAAGTTGGCATAGCAGGATAGTGTACTGTGATAGGGACTGCAGCCACCTGGGGAGCCCGGATTCCCATCTTAGAGGTGTTCCCTATGAGTGCTATCCCTTAATTCTCTCTGAGCTCCAGTTTCTTCATTTGTATAGTGGGGACACCAGTGACTACCTGGTTCGAGGGGAATGAATAGACAAATGGGAATGAAACACACTCATGAAGTCCTCCCACTGTGCCCATTCATAATCACTTATTTTTTTCTTTAATTCTTAAAATTTCAAAGTAACACTGGCATTTATATTAACTCAATCTTCCCTTTGCCACATCCTCTGTTATGCTCTGCTCCAGCTAAGGTACTACACTCGTCCTAACTTAAAGCTAACTGCCTTCTCCTTGTCTATAATCTTCCTTTTGGTATTCTGGATCATCACTCATGAACAGATCTTGTCTAATTTCTTGTGCTCTCAAATTTCATTAGTTGACATTGTCAAGTTGATTGGAGTTTTGGTGGGGGGATGGGGGCAAAGACAGTTGTGCTCCTATTTCTGTCCCCAGCACCTGGCATAGGGACCCACTGTACAATTGTTACCGAAGACAGTTTGAATAAAAAAATGAATGAAGTATCTATCAACATCTTGAATAAATGAAGTGTATCATATGCCTCCAAATAGTTCACTCACTCCTTACTGGATAAATGTGCATTACTTTGGTTTTTAGAATACTTTGTACTTTATTTTTCAGTTAACATACTTTCATAACAACAAAAAAGGAAGAAAACCCCAACTCCAGCTCTGTGTAACAACACCCTCCCTTCTCTCTCCCGGGGCCTCAGAGGCTTCCTTCCTGGATTTATGTGGAAGCTGACACGCTCCCCTCTTAGCGAGGCCATGTGTACTAGATAATAGCTGCGCAATCCTTTATGAAGATGACAATAGTGCGGCTGGTTTCACGATTAATAAAATGATCAAGAAATTGTTCAGAAAAGCAGGAGGAGAGTGAGCGAGTGAGATGGAGGAAAAGAGCATGCGAGGCAGGGCGCCCCTTCTCAGGGCCACCTGATACTGTCATAGGCACACACTGAATACTTATATGCCCCGCTGTTCTGAGTACTTTACATATATTATTTATTCCTCACAGCAACTCTCTCCATTTTAAAAGTAAAGACACCGAGGGACAGAAAAGGTAAGGGATTTTCTACAGATCACTCAGCTACTAAATGGCAGAGCCAGAATGTCGACCTAGCAATGTGGTTCCAGCATCCCTGCTTGCAACGGCAACATTATGCTGCATCTTGGATGCCACAATTATGAGAATTCGATTATTAGCCTGTATTTTTTAAAAACAGAGAAGCCGAGATTCAAAGAGACTCGATAACTTGGCCAGAGTCCACCAGTTCACACGAAGGAGTGCATAATTCAAAATTTAGTCTGCCTGATTACAAAGCTACTGTATTATATGCTCCATCCTTCTTACAGATTTAGTGGAAGATGACTCATTATTTTCTATGCCAAGCATCTTGCTCAACAATACTACTGAATATCAAACAGTAATTTTACCCATGAAAGATTCTTCTGGTCTCTCCCCCAATATGGAAATTAGATTCCTCTGATAACCAGAGCTCACTGTGTCTACTCTACTCTACCAACATTGATCTGTTGCCTGCTGGATGCCAGGCACTTTATAGAGTGCTTGGGAAGTAGAAGGCATGGACACAGCCCAACTCATGGTATTCATAGCCATTATTAAAAACATAGATGGGCACCTGGGTGGCTCAGTTGGTTAAGCGTGTGACTCATGATCTCATGGTTTGTGGGACTGAGCCCTGGTTCGGCTCTGTGCTGGCCGTAGGCACGGAGGCTGCTTGGGATTCTTTCTCTCCCTCTCTCTCTCTGCGCTTCCCCCGCTCATGCTCACTCTCTCTCTCAAAATAAATTAATAAACATCACAAAAAAAGCCATAGACATCATGCATAGAGACAGAACTGGAGAAAAAATCCAAAGCTCCAAACCCTAAAAAATGAGTATTCCTTGGGGCGCCTGGGTGGCGCAGTCGGTTAAGTGTCCAACTTCAGCCAGGTCACGATCTCGCGGTCCGGGAGTTCAAGCCCCGCGTCGGGCTCTGGGCTGATGGCTCAGAGCCTGGAGCCTGTTTCCGATTCTGTGTCTCCCTCTCTCTCTGCCCCTCCCCCGTTCATGCTCTGTCTCTCTCTGTCCCAAAAAATAAATAAATGTTGAAAAAAAAATGAGCACTCCTTCTGAACGTAGAGTTATAACTAGAAGGTAACCCTACCAGAAAAGCAAAGGCGATCAGTTGCTTAGGAGCAGGAATAAAAAGTCTGGAATTCACTCTGTGAATACAGAGCACAGCAAACACATGCTATATTTTCTAATGACTGCTGACCCATGTCTGCTTTGCTCTCCTCTCTTGGGATAAGGCTAAAAAAAAACACTACAGACAACTCTGCTTTGGGTATGACACCTCATTACTTCATTATTCACATGTTATTTTCTACTGCACTTCTCCATATTTTTCTCTTAATTTTCTATCTACAAATTGTCTATTGCACAATGTCTATTATCATCACTTGTTTTCTCCAAGCCTTTGTAGGAGGAAAAAATATTATTATTTTTATTACTATGGTTATCTTAGACATCTTCTAGAATCATGTGATTCACCTTCTCTGATTTACACCTTGTCTACATCCAGAAGAGTTTAAAGGGGCTTACAATAAAATGCACTAAATCAATTAGCCCAAAGAAATAAGAAGCAGAAGTAAATCAACATCAGGGAGAAAGGGAACTAGAGTTCCCTCCTTCTCTCAACTAGAATTCAGCCACAATGACAGAGCATTTAATTTAGCACTAAGCTTTCTGGGCATCCCTAGAATGATCGTATAGAGTGCCATCACTTCAGTCAGAATTATTCCAGCTATGGGCCCTTAGCTCAACATTTGAGAAATAAGAACGGCTCCATATTTTTCCAATGGTGGCTCACTACATTCTCGTTTGCTCCCTGGATGGGGTGAGATGGTAACTGGGCAAATTTCCCCAGCAAGAGGACTTGCTGGTGTGAATGGCTCCCCACTGTGCAATTCCCCTTCAGGTCAGTGTCCATGGTGTGCCCATAGACAATAGCCCAACATCTGCCCGGAGCCCTTGACAATGCTATTTTTAGCAATGCAACCACATGGTACACAGTGCAGAGTGGCTACATGTCTCATTTCAATTCATTTTCTTTTCAATAGGACCAATTTTAATCACAAGGGGCCATCCAAATCCCCATATCAGACAAATCCCCACTTTTGAGTGCAAAACCTGAAGTGACATTTTTAAGAATGTCTTTAAGAATCCCTTTACAATGCTGGCATGAAAGGCACTGAAGGCAGGTTACTGACATGACTGATCTCTGTCTGTCCCTGCCTCTGCCTGCCAAAGGAGGATAGGATCGGGACAGGCTGCAGGCACAGCAGAGGCGGCCTGAGCTCGCACCGAGAACAGCAAAGCTGACAGCTGTGCTTTCCTGCACCGAGCGCCCTGGGAAAATCAATGCTTGGGCAGCCTTGCTGCCATCTGTGGAGTTTCTACAGCAGACAGGTTATTTATAGAAACTTGTTTGTGCAAAGCCAATATTTACCTGTCGGGGCTGTCAAAATTTACAATTCATCTGTGCTATTAGCCTGCTGTTTCTCCGTCAATAATGGAAATTTCCATCACCAGGAAGAGAGGTGTGGGGTAGCTACGAGGGTTACACTCCCTCCGGTAGGTAGGAGAATGAACAGTATTAATGGTTACAGGGAAAGTGCATCTGTCGTCCAAGTGGCCACTGGACCCTCCTGCTATGCTGTGAAAATAAAGGGTTGTCAGGACAAAAAAGTGGAATTCTATCACCTCTTTGCAGTTGAAGTTTCAAAGCCACTCTTGGTCAAAAGCAGGATGACCTTTCCTGCAACAAGCTCTATGTCGTGTGTGTTGTGTGAGTGTGTGTGCATGTGTAAAGGTGTGCGTGTATGTGTTGCTCCCTGCCTTCCAAGGGAAGACTGAGATCTATAGTAGGGATGGGGGTGAGATGGTTTTCCATAAAAGCCAACACCTTCCTTCTGAAACCATTAGGGTCCTCTATTTTCCACTGAAGACAGCCATCTCGTCTACCTCTCTAATCATCCTCAGATGGTAGTGATCTCATCACCAAAATAAAATGTCTTGCAATTTCAGCTCACGCTTGAGACACCAATGTTGTATCTTCAGACCCTCTCACTCACCTTTGCTCATTAGGCTCTCTAGCTTTGAGTAAGAGATTGTTTCCATTTGGATGTGGAACTGAAGCACTTCACAGCTAGCTCAGAAACTGAACTCAACTCTTTCGCCCAAATCCTGATTTGCTCTTACTCCCATATTTTCTAAGTTGGAGGTTCCAATATCTGCTAAGAAGTCATCCTGAATTTCTCATTCTCCAACTCACTCTCAATTCCATCCAATGAATCACCCAAATCTGCTGATTCCAATAAACATCTATTGACCCAGTTCCCAATTTTGGCCACTACTTTGATTCAGGCCCTTTATCATCTCCTGCTTGGATTAGGCAACCACCTCCTAAACTGGTCTCTCCTCTAGGATTCTTGGACTTTTCAATTCAAGAGTTCTCTTTTAAAGGCACAATTCTGATCATGTCTCTCTTTGGCTTAAATCATTTCTGTAATCTTCAGGAACCTTGGGACAAAGCCCAAACTCTACAGTAGTTTATACAAGGCCCTTTCTAAGCTGACCTGCCTCACCTCTATAACTGCATTCTTGCCCCCAACCTACTCACATTTTGACCAGTGACCTGGAAGGCCATGAGGAAACCACCCGCCTCTACTTGGAATGTCCCATAAATGCCCTCACACCCCCTAGATTCTTTTGGCTGACTATCCTCCTACAGGATGTAACCCAGGTATATCAGTTACACAATATGACAATTCATGAAGGTAGGGTTCAAGTGACAGAAGATGAGCAAACCCTTGTCTGTGATAAACACATTCAAGTAGGGGGTTATGTGATGTTTGACTTAATTTCCCCAGCATCTATGACAGTTCCTAGCATGCAATAGAAACTCAATTAATGCAAATTGAATACAAGTAGTAAAAAGTGGTGAAAAGCACAACTAGAATGAATAGGATCTTGATTTTACAGGAAAACTTATCTTAGAGCAGCTTAGGAATACTTTAAAGGAACGTGTCCTTAAAATTAGTGAGAGAGGCGCCTGGGTGGCGCAGTCGGTTGAGCGTCCGACTTCAGCCAGGTCACGATCTCGCGGTCCGTGAGTTCGAGCCCTGCGTCAGGCTCTGGGCTGATGGCTCAGAGCCTGGAGCCTGTTTCTGATTCTGTGTCTCCCTCTCTCTCTGCCCCTCCCCCGTTCATGCTCGGTCTCTCTCTGTCCCAAAAATAAATAAACGTTGAAAAAAAAATTAAAAAAAAAATACAATTAGTGAGATAGGGAAGGGGGAGGGGATTTGCTTCTGTGCACTGACAGGGAAGGTGAGGAAAACTAAGGCAATATGTGGGATCCAAATTCACATAACTGTGGGCAGAAGAGGCTGGGCTCCTTCAGCTAAATTCTGGAGCAAGGAGAAGCTTCAGCATCTGGTTAGCATGTCAGCCAGGTAAAGGCACTTTGCATATACTATCATTTTATCCTTACAAAGGTTCTACCATGAAGATGAGAAATAAAGGATTTCCAACATGGCTTACTAGACTCTTAGCTCTGAATTCTCTGCCTACCACAGCCCTGAACACTCCTACTTCACCTTACCTGGTACCTTGAACCCAGATAGAAGGCATTAAATGTTTGTTTATAGCCAGGGAGACTCAGATGAGAGCTGAAATTATAGTTGGGATTTCACTGAATTTCCTCATCTTGTTTCTCTAATGACAGACCAGCTGACATACCTTTCCTAGTGTGGATGGCCACATCCTCTTCGGTGACAGCCACCAGACCATGCTTTCTTATCCTGTTCTCCTCACATGGCCTAGCCCAGGGTTTCTCAACCTCAGCACTACCAACATTTTGGTCCATATAATTCTATGTTGTGGAGGCTGTCCTGTGCACTGCAGGATGTTTAGAAGCATCCTTTGCCTCTCGCTGCTAGTTGCTGGCAGTACCCTTGCCCACCCAGCCAACTGTGACAAAACTGTCTCTAGACATTGCTAAGTGCCCCCTGTGGTAAATTCTTCCACCAGTTTGAGAACCATGGGCCTTAAGTGCCAATCGCATAGACAATGTAAACATATTTCTTAAGCAAATTCCCAAAGACCTCCTGTGTAAGCTGATTCTGCTGGATCAACCTCCCAGCTTGTTAGGTCATGGCTCTTTCGGCCAGAGTTAGCAAGCTCTTGATTCTCTCTGTGCTCCTTTGCATCTTCTTTACATCTGCCTCATCCCCATGCCCTATATCTCACCATCTTTGTCAGGGTTGAAATCTAGAAGATGCAGCCACCTGCACATTCCACACATGTTAAATGTGGGGCAAGGTGCACTTCGTGGTACACAAACAGTAAGGTGCGTGGACAATTGGAGGTTTGACTCCTGACTGGTTGGAATGACTGACATGCTCATTGTTCATAGGTATGGGAGAGGAGGTAATGATTCCTTTTGCCTCATGAGCAAGACTCGGGAATTGAGCAGCCCACAAGCAGCTTTTTATGTAACCAGCCCACCTTCTCTGCAGGAGATGCAAAGAATTTCAAAATCTGTTTTCCTTCCTATTCCCTCCTGCAGTTCCCTCTTCATGGTGGGTGACTGAGCAAAGGGTCACTCACCACTGAGCCACAGATTTCTCTAATTTCCGCCTTTGCCCTTGGCCACTCTGATCTTCTGCTTCTTTTGGTTCAAGGCCTACTAGATTCTAGGGCTGTCTCTGCTTCGTGGATCCACACAATTTATTTCTCTTGTCTCTACTTCTTTTCTCCTTCCTAAAGTGAAGATAACAAATATGCACCTCTAAACAGGGCCAGGGACTGACTCAACTCTTTTCTGAAAGGGACACTGCTTTACACACAGGCACAGTCATTTAGGTATTCCTGAAACCTTCATGCACACAAGACCTTGTGTGGAAGCGATAGAGCCCTTGTGAAGATCAGTAAAATGGACCTGTCTTGGGGGTCTGGATTGGACTGAGGAGGTAAACTGTGAATCAAGCTAAGGATAGGTTTCCTGATGCAGTTGGCAGTAAGATGCCTGCCAAACACGTTACAGAGAGTCTGAGATAAAGGCCATGAAGGCATGCCTGCCCCATTGCCTCTTCAGAGCAGTAATTAACACTTTTATCTACCCAGATACTTAAGACAGAAACAGGGAAGAGCTGTGAACCCTCCCCACTCCATAGTTGCTCTCCACCTATACTCAGACCATCAATGAGTCTTTTTTTTAAGTATCTATTTTTTATTTTTGAGAGATAGAGACATAGCATTAGTGGGGGAGGGGTAGAGAGAGAGGGAGACACAGAATCAAAGCAGGCTTCAGGCTCTGAGATCTCAGCACAGAGCCCAACGCGGGGCTCGAACTCACGAACAGTGACATCGTGACCTGAGCTGAAGTTAGATGCCTAACTGACTGAGCCACCTGGGTGCCCCTAATGTTTTAATTATTTTTGAGAGAGAGAGAGAGAGAGAGAGAGAGAGAGAGAGAGAGAGAAAGAAAGAAAGAAAGAAAGAAAGAAAGAAGGAAAGAAAGAAAGAAAGAAAGAATATGAATGAGCAGGGGAGGGACAGAAAGAGGGGGACAGAGGATCCAAAGTGGGCTCTGTGCTGACAGCAGCCAGCCTGATGCAGAGCTCGAACCCATGAACCATGAAATCATAACCTGAGCCAAAGTTGGAGGCCCAACTGACTGAGCCACCCAGGCACCCCTATCAACGAATCCTTTTGAACTTCTCTGAAATATACCTTGGAATTACTTTCTTACCTCTATCTCCATGGCTACCACCTTAGCCCAGGCCACCATCATCTACTGCTTGCACCAGTATATCAGCCTCCTAACTGGTCTCCCCAATCCCACTCTGAAGCCATTCTAACCTGCTCTGGTTTCAGCAATGGAGATCATCTTAAAAGTAATTCAGATCGGTGCATGGTATTGCTTTAAATGCTTCAGTGCTTTCTCTTTTTAACTAAGCTAAAGTCCAACCCCCTTCCCCTGATATAAGAACTGGCATGATTTGACCCTGCTCATGATACTAACATCATCTTCTGACATTTTCCCCCTCACTTCTCTCTGGCCAAAGCAGTCTTGGTTTCTCTTCCTTGAGTAAGCCCAGCTCTTTTTCTTGTCTTGAGTCTTCTGCCCCCTCTTCCAGTTTACTCTCTTCCACACTTTCATATGGCTACTTCCTTCCCATCATGTAGTTGCAACCTAAATTGGTCATTCTCAAACATGAGTGGGCATCAGAATCATCTGGAGGGCTTGTTAAAGCACAGACTGCTGCTCCCCCCGCCCTCCAGAGTCTTTAATTCAGGGGAAAGGGGAACAGTCTGAGAATCTGCATTTCTGATAGGTTTGCAGGTGCTGCTGCTGGTGCTGGTCTAGGAAGCACAGCTTTCTCCAAGCACGCTCTTCAAACTAAGGCTTTCCAGCCCTAGCAATTCTGTCTCTGCCCCTTTTTTGTTTACTTCATGGCACTTCTTACACTTGAGACCATTTTGCCTTGTTTACTCCTTTGTTTTGTTTTTGCTTGTATCCCTTGCTAAAATGTGAACTCCATGGGGGGAGAACCATTACTCTTTGGTTCAGCATTGTGTCCACAGGGATTGGTGCAGGGTCTGGCACATAGAACGTGCTCAATATGTATTTGTTGAAAGAATAACTAAATAAAGGGGGGATTTAAAGGCGGAGCAAGGAAGTCTGAACTCAAAGACCCATATATAGAAGTTAGAAAGTGGATTGAAGAAGGAAATGGTTAGGAACCAGGGAGGAGAGTCTGGGCACCAGAAGGATGCCCCCAGATGAGGGGTAGTGACTGGTGAACAGGTGTGTCTTACTGGCAAACCCACAACATACAGATGCTCAGTCTCATGCCAAGGACCGTCTCCACCCCTGGGGGCTGCCATCTGGCTCAGTGTAGAACACGGATCCTGAGAAGAAGTTCCCAGAGGACTGGGCAGATTTGAAAGGAAATCAGTCAAAGAGGCCATCAGAGGGCCTTTAATTAAATGTTCTGCTCGGTAACCTCTTAGTGATCTTTCGTGTCCCCAGGGAGTCAAACACAGCACCTGGCCACGGGAGGTAAGAGAGAGTGATGGTGCTGGCCACCAAAGTGTCAGTGGAATTTTAATGAATGCCATAGACAGTGAGCAGAATGGGTAGACAAGAGCAGTGAAAGATGACACTAATGAATCTTATCCAGCTGTGCAGGTTTATATGATGAATGCCCAGCACAGAGGAAACGTTTGATTAATAAGACAGCACCTCCATATCATCGCTCTCACCTTCGAGGTCCCTAGGTTACAGGGGCTGTTGTAAAGGAGCTGAGGCACTTTCAAGCAAGGTTCAAAGAAAAAGCAATCACTCTAGACTCAGTTATGAAAATGAATAGAAGGAAAGTGGGGATTTTGATGGTATTCTTAGAGAGAGAGAGAGAGAGAGAGAGAGAGAGAGAGAGAGAAAAGACAACACATTCTTTTCTTTCACAGAGAGCCTCGAGAGAGGTCCACTTACATAAGAAATTCTACTGGTGTGTGAATAGATGGGGAAGAAATTAATACAGACAGCATAGGAGTACCAAAGTTGCTTCTGTTCCTTCTGTTCTTGGAGGAGACAAATCTACTTGTTACCCCCACAGTACAGCTTAGGGGACCCACAGGAAGATGGTAAGACTCCCATGACATTTCAGTATAATGAGGACAGGGTGTCCAATGGAAGAAGATACTGCCTTCTTGACATAAAGATGGGCATCATACAAAAGCCTCAAACTAGCTGCACAAATATTTTTTAACACTGAAGTTAATGTCTGAAAGCCCCAACTGTTTCAATTGGTTAGATACATTTATTACGCTAGTGTATTAAATTCAATCTAATTAAGTTAGAAAGAATAAATAAACAATATTTAAAAAAATGATCTCCAATCCTATCCCCAAAAGGCACTGTTAAAAATTTCGATGCATATCTCTCTAGAAATTTTTATAAGAATAGTTTTAGTATAATATTGTATAATGTGTATTAAAACCTTTTACATATAACAAATAAACACCTTTTCTATATAAATAAATACGCTAACACACCACCATCTTTAAGGAAAGCACAGTTTTCTATTTATTTAACTTTGCTCCTATTGCTGAACATGTAGATTATGTCTAATTTTAGCCTATACAACACGGGCCCACTGAGAGTCTGGCACCTCATGGGTGTATATGTTGGATGTTGCTAAACAAATGACTGGGGTGCCCTATTTCTTGCTCCAGGACTGGTATAGTATGTAGGGTGTGTGTGTGTGTACGTACACATACGCACATATGTGTGTATACGTGTTTTGTCACTTCAAGGAGAATTATGGAAAAAAGGAGAATTAAATGTTTTTTTTTAATTGTTTTTAATGTTGATTTATTTTTGAGAGAGAGAGAGAGAGACAGTGCGACAGGAGGGGCAGAGAGAGAGGGAGACACAGAATCCGAAGCAGTTTCCAGTCTCTGAGCTGTCAGCACAGAGCCCGACATGGGGCTCAAACTCATGGACCACGAGATCATGACCTGAGCCGAAGTTGGACGCTTAACTGACTGAGCCACCTAGGTACCCTGAACATTAAATGTTTTAATCCAAAATTACCAACTTTATGGCCAACAAACATATGAAAAGACGCTCAGTGTCACTAGTCATCAGGGAAATACAACTTAAAACCACAATGAGAAACACCTTACACCAGTCAGTATGGGTGGTATTAAAAAACCAAGAAATAACAAGTGTTGGTGAGTATGTGGAGAAAAAGGAAACTTCATGCACTGTTAGTGGGAATGCAAATTGGTGCAGCCATTATAGAAATAGTTTAGGGGTTCTCCCTAAAATTAAAAGTAGAACTACCACATGATCCAATAATTCCACTACTAGGTATTTACCCAAAGAAAATGAAAACACTAATTTGAAAAGATACATGCACCCTTATGTTTACCACAGCATTATTTACAATGGCCAAGATATGGAGGCAACCCAAGATTCCACTGATAGAAGAATGGATAAAGACATCATACATGTTCATGCACGCATGTGCACGCACATACACAGACACACACACACACACACATATACACACAGGGGAATATCATGCAGCCATAAAAAAAGGATGCAATCTTGCCATTTGTGACAACATGGATGAACCCAGAGGGTATTATGCTAAATGAAATAAGTTAGTGAAAGACAAATATCATATGATTGATTTATGTGTGGAATCTAAAAAACAAAACAAAATGAATAAACAAAAAGCAGAATCAGACCTATAAATACAGAGAACAAACTGATGGTTGCCAGAGGGGAGTGGGGGTGGGGGATGGGCAAGATAGATGAAGAGGAATGGGAGGTACAGGCTATTATGGAATGAATAGTCACAGGAATAAAAGGCACAGTACAGGGAATACAGTCAATGGTACTGTAATAGCGTTGTATGGTGCCAGATAGTAGCTACACTTGCGAGCTGACCAAAACATATAGACTCATCCAATCACTATGCTCTGTACCTGAATCCAGTGTAACACTGTGTGTCAGCTATACTCAAATAGCAACACCCCAAATTATCATCTTTATTCAGAAGCCAACAGACTTCAGGTGAAAATTTTAGAGCCGTTTTCTGCTTTTGACTCCATGCCTAAAGCTCGGAACCTTGCTCGGACTCCTAGGCAGCCTTGTCACATTGTTGTTGCTCAGAAGAGCGTAAACACACAAGTTGCTGTGAGGCACAAGCCCATCAGGGTCTGCATGGCGGAGCCCACACAGCAGGTTCACAGGGAGTATTAAGCACATCTCATTGCATCTCCTAGCTAGCAGTGCTGCAAGCGAGGTTATGTCATCCTCATTTATGGTTGAGAAATGGACACTGGGAACGTAAATGAACTGATGGAAGTCACAGAACTGCTGAGTATCAAAATGAGGGTTCAGGCCAAATGCTTAGAGTACCTTCCTGATGGCAGATGCCCTTGGGGAAGGGCTGGTGGAGAGGCAGGGGAAGGAGGGACACCTCCAGAAGGCAGATTGATACTCAGCAAGGGACAATGCAGCCCCAAGAAGGATTAGGGCAAGAGCTGCAGTTGCCTGAGGGCCACAGCCTATGCTCTTCAATCCTCACTCCAAACACAATCACTGTGCTTCAAAAAGGTCATCACTTCCTTGATTTGGCTCAAGGTAGCCAGGCAAACTTAAGCTAGGACACCTTGGTCAAAGAGGATCTGCAGAAACTCAACAGAGTACCTTACCTTCTCTCAGGAGGTAAGGACCCAAGGCTTTGTTAATAGGCTGGGCACTTTCTGGCCCGATTTTGCTGGATGCATCTATCTTTTAAGATTTTTTGAGACAGTTTCTCTAAAAATGGTCTCCTTGGATTACTTTCTTTGGAATCACATGGGCTATTTGTTTAAAAAGCAGATTCCTAAGCTACGTCCCTTTTCAGTCCTACTGGATTGGAAATTCTGGAGGAGGTTCCCAAGATTTGATGTTTTTACAAATATACTAGGTTAGAAATGTTTGGGGACGTCCCCAAAGTTTGAGAACCATTCTCTAGGTTCATCCTATAATTTATGACCCTGGGGCCTTAACAAAGCCAAGTTTACAACTGAGAGATTAGTATCACCACCAACTCTCAAGGCTGTTGTGCTAAAGGGCTTTCCTGTTACCCCATACATGCTGTAATATGTCTCAGAGCAACATACCAGTTGTCCCTCTACAGAGGAAGGCATGAACTCCAGGAGGTCAGGTGACTTTAGGGCCATCCGGCTCATAACTGTTCCCACTAGGAAATAAACACTCCTCCTCTACTTGAACTCTTGTTCTTTCTCTACACCACCTCATCTTTCATAATTCTCATCACTATGCCCCTTGGTTCCCATTCACCAAAAGATGGAGAATCCCTTCTTAAGAACAAATTCCCAAGTAGAACAATGCACTGAGTAGGTGCAAAGCCTTCCTTTATGAAAGCACCCACCAAATGAATTATTTAGATTCATTGTAGAAAAATTATCCAATTTCATATCATTTCAGTTCACTTCTAAAAGTCTCCAGGTAACAAATAAAAGTGAGTGTTTTCCATAATGTTTTAGAAACATGTATACATCTTTTTATTTTCTCTAAAGCTGTCAAAGGTAGGGAGCCAAGAATCTCTGTCAGAGGCCCCTTGCTGACCCCTGAGGGTCGCAAAAGCTATCCTATTCATGCCTTCATCTTTTGCTCAGGCTGTTGTCTCCTCTCTGAATTCCCTCTCAGATGACCCCTACTCCACTCCTGTCCAAAATGTTTGGCAAATTCTTAATTATCTTCCAAAGTCTAATTCAAATATCTTTTGTTCTTGGTAGGTTCCCAGCTCCTCACCCTCCAACACCTACCTATTATCTTTCCTCCCTTATGAGGACCCCACACCCCTTACTTAAGTCTAATGGAACTCAACAGTTACTGGTTTATGTGTTTGTCTCCACTGCTAAACCATTTGATACTTGAGATGAGATCCTTTTTCATTTTTATATCTCCCTCTTAGTCAGAACTTGACACATAAATAGGTGCCTGATCCAAATTTATCTATCTCAATATCTATTTCCTTTCTAAAAATTTCTCTTGTCTAGAGTGTCCTTAAGGCCATAAACATTTTGATTGAGGAATAGGCTAAATAAAAAATCTATAATTCTCTTCAAATTCTGAATTTGCCTTCTTTTTTTTTTAATTTTTTTTAACGTTTTTATTTATTTTTGAGACAGAGAGAGACAAAGCATGAACGGGGGAGGGGCAGAGAGAGAGGGAGACACAGAATCGGAAACAGGCTCCAGGCTCCGAGCCATCAGCCCAGAGCCCGACGTGGGGCTTGAACTCACAGACCGCGAGATCGTGACCTGGGTGAAGTCGGACGCTCAACCGACTGCGCCACCCAGGCGCCCCTGCCTTCTTTTTTTTGAAGGAAAATAATTAAGTCAGAAACTTCCAAAACAAGATCATGTTATCTTCTATATCTAAGAAGTAATTTTAGACCCAAATGCCATCAGATCAATCAATGTATTATAGGTTTGTAAAGGACAGTTCTGAAATTGGCTAGACTGCATGTAGGAAAAAAGGTCACTTTATCCAATGAGTTTTATTTTACAGCTCAGAAATGCACCCAGGCGTATAAGAAAACTAATTAGACTTTAAGACTACCAAGTGAGGCCATCTTGCAACAGCCTGTAGTGACAAAGCTTTATAGCAGTTGTTGGAAAGACTATCATCAAAAATATGTTTTCCCTACAAAAAAATCATCAGTTGGGCAATTTTTCAATGACTACTTTGAAACAGGAAAAGCAAGAAAGCTGAACTTATAATAGGTAAATAATAAGCAGTCTATAGATTTGATTATAATGCAGGAAAAGATGGCAAGAAATCATTATTTGAAGTAAGTGCCCATTGTTCTTACACATTAATTACTTCTTGGGTAATCTGCATTTCCTAAGACCAAAATGCCTAGTGGTGAGCAAAGAAAAATGTCATTTCCAAGTTATGTTCCATGGTAATGTTGTCGATTTCCCACCAACTGTGATCTCCCCAAGAGATAGCCAAAGCTATTTAGGTGCTGTCAGCCTCATTTCTGTGGAGAGGAATAGCACCAGCTCTTTTCCAATGTAAATTTGAAGTGCTCTCCATGAAAATAATATTTGTTGAAGCATTCAACCAACCTAGTAATTCTGAAATACATTCAGGCAAAGACTTCAATCACTAAATGACAATTTTCCTATCTAGAGAAGTTAATGGACAATTGAAGGAGTATGGTTTTTGGAAACTTTGAGGCTGTCCTTGACAAGATTGAGGCTAAAGCCCTAGGGCTCTACAGCCCCTGACAGACTACTCTCCTTTGTATCCAAGGAGTCCTCAACAATGCCCCCGCCTTCTGGTGCAATTTCCATTCTCTCCGATCCAGTTCTTCCACCTCACCATGAGAACCACCAAAGAGACCAGTCCCAACAAGTAACAACTTTTAGTATTGAGTATCCCACTGTCTCTAAGACTCCACCAAATCAGCCTGTATACCTCAGTCATGAGCACACACCCAGGACTCCAGCTCATCCTCCATCACCAAGACTCTCACAGATCTACATTCCCAAAGGTTCTCCTTAAAATGCTTGAAGCTCTGGCCACCCCTGCCCCCATCTCCAAATCTTTCTAATGCATCCTCTGAAACTCATCGTCTGTCATCAGTAAATTCTCCTGTATCTTCTCCAAGCATTTGTTTCTCTTTCCTGCCCTGATGGAAATTTGGCTGACTTTCTTTTGAAAGTTTCTCTTAAAGTCTCGTCAAGTTTTTTGTCCCACACTTGATACCACTGATTTTGGAGACTGGATAAGGTTGTCCTTCCTGCTCTTTGTTGCTGCTTCCAGACCACTGTCTTTTCTACTGCTTAAGTCCTGCCCAGTTCCCCTGAGTTGCCTGCCATCAGACTGTAGTACCCACTATCTCTCCTTATGCTATTAGCTCTCCTCCTGGTCATATCCACAATTTATTGAAGATTTTCTTACCTTCTTTATCTTTGCCATCATTCTGTTATCATTCTTAGTAATTTCAATATCCACCCAACCTCTAGTCTCCTAGTTCCATGGTCACCTCAATTCAATGATCTCAACCATTATACTCCCCTGCACTACCTTTCACAGTGATACTCTCCTTTACATTCACTCTCAAATCCCTAGAACCTCTTCCTGCATTATGTTTGCCTAGCAAAACACTGATTTCCCTTAAATCTTGTTCTCTGCCTCCACTCACCTGAACGTGGCTGGAGAAAAGCATACAGTGGTGCTCATCTTAAACTTATGGCCTTAACTAACAAATGGGTTCTTAGTTCTGTTTGGCAATCTTGCTGTTATTTCCCCAGTTGATTCACTCTTCACAGCTTCTCCTCCATTAGCAAACCGTTGGGGCCCACCCCTACTTCCTCAGTTTTCATCAAATAACTTTGATTCTCATTTCACTAAGAAACTAAAACCAATCACAAGGTCACTTCTTTAATCAGGCAGCGAATTAGAGCTGAAACTTCTCTAATCATGGGCAGTGACCTCCATTAGACCCAATCTGATAGATAATGTATAGTCTTTACAATAGCATTTGAAACAGATGATTACTGCCTCTTTCTAAGAATGTCTTTCTTCTCCCGGTATTCATAATATCACCTTTTTGTTGTTGTTTGTATACTTCCAACCCTCCAGTATTTATTTCTTCATCTCCTTTACTGAATTTTTCATCATCTTCCCTACCTCTAGCTGTTAGAGTGCCATGGGTTTGGTCTTTGGACCTCTTTTATGTCTTTACTCACTCACTAGATGATCTGATCTAGTGCCGTCTATGTGTGGACAACTCCCAAATTATATCTCTTCCTTGGACTCAGATGCATCTATTGCAATGCCTCTCCACATCTGCACTTTTAAGTTTATCAGGCATCTCACATCCAACAGGTCCAAACTCAACTCTTTCTTCTTCCCTTGCCTTAGTCTGTTCCTCCCAAGTGTTCCTCATCTCTGTAAATGGTGCCATCAAAACCCAGAATCATACTGTTGGCTCTGCCTTGAAAACAAATTCAGAACATGACTGCTCTTTCCCATCCCCAACCCTTCCCAACCCTTTGTCTAAGCCATCAGTCAGCCCTTGGCTAATCTGCAGCAAGCAACAGCCTTCTCATCTGCTTCATTTCACCCTTACTCCCCAGCAGTCACAGTGACCCTTTAAAACCTGTCATATGTCACTCCTTTGCTCACAACCCTCCAAAAGTTCCCAGTCTCACTCAGAACAAAAGCCAAGGTGCTAACCATGGCCTATCAGGCCCTGCAAAGTCTGACACCTGGTTGGCTCTTGGGACCCATTCTCCTACCACTCTCCTTCTTTCCCTCCAGGCAAACTGTCCTGCTGGGTTTTTTTTAAATGTTTATTTATTTGAGGGAGGGGGGAGGCAGAGAGTGAAGGGGATAGAGGATCCAAAGCGGGCTCTGCACTGACAACAGTGAGCCTGATGTGGGGGCTCGAAATCACGAACCATGAGATCATGACCTGAGTCGAAGTCAGGATGCTTAACTGACTGAGCCACCTTAGGTGCCCCTGCCCTGCTGTTTTTAAACACACCAAACTTATTCCCACCTCGAGCCCTTTGAGTTTACTCTTCTCTCTTCCTGGAATGCTCTTTCCCAGCTATCATTATGAAACTTTCTCTTCTCAGTATCACCTCCTCACAGAAACCATTCATGAGCACTCTGACCAAAAAAGCAGCTCCTATCCTTCCTTCTCTAACCCTTAACCTTGTTTAATTTTTTTTTCCATAGCATTGCTACTACTTGACATAACATTATCTATCTAAATAATTATGTGATTTCTATTAATTATTATTATACAAGTATTTATTAAAGAAATAACCATTTAACAAACTGAAAATGATGCTTTTAAGAGGCAGTTTGGAGATTTTTTTTTAAGTAAGCAAGATGTTGATGGAGACCAGTGCTATTCAATGTGTGGTAGTGCAAGTCAAGGAACTGTTTTAGAGCTGTCCAGAACAAGATAAAGATCTTGCATGAGAATGAATGTCAACACCCTGCTTCCTTCATTGAGAAAGTCTTATCAGGAAAAAGATATGAACTGAACTAAACTGTACTCAATGACACAATTGATTTGCATTTTATTTTAGTACAAGCTCCTGTTGCAGATCAGTTATAAAGAGCTTGCTGACCAGCATTTTGAATAACACTGATATAGATTATCTAGCTTAGTGTCTCCTGCAATTTCTTGCCTATCGTTTTGAAAATGATTTTTTAATCTATTGACCTATCTGGAGATCAGGGAATGTGTTGTGAGGATGTTACCCCTACCACATACATATAAAGTACACATTGATGACAATTTCAGAAGATATGTATTGACAATGTGTTACAAGGGTGATAAGATAGGAGAGATAATAGATACAGAAGAAGACAAAATAGACTTTCTACTGAGAAGCAAGCTGCAATGTACACAGCATGATAATAATTTGATAAATCAGATAGATTTGAAGAAAAGGTATTCTGTACTATTATAAGCTTCCTTCAGGTTGAGGATCAAACTTCTCTCTCCTCTTATATCTCCTCAGAGGAGTATGCTACACAAAATCTTCATTCTTTGGCATGCAAACATAACTCAGCAGATATTTAGTCCATGCCTACCATGAACCAGGGCTGCAGACACATTGTGAACAAGACAAAGACTCTGGCTTTGTGAAAATTACATTTTAGTGGAGGAGACGAAAAGAAAAGTAACCAAAATTGTTTTAAATCCCAACTCTGCATCTTTCAGGAGTAATATTAATGATATTAATGATCATATTAACAATGGGTATTCACATTACCTGCTATGAAAATTAGGGATTTTAGTCCATCCCTAATTTTTTGGGACAGAAAAAATTTTGTCTCTTTTGGGACAGAGAGAGACAGAGCATGAACAGGGGAGGGGCAGAGAGAGAGAGGGAGACAAAGAATCAGAAACAGGCTCCAGGCTCTGAGCCATCAGCCCAGAGCCCGACGCGGGGCTCGAACTCCCGGACCGCGAGATCGTGACCTGGCTGAAGTCGGACGCTTAACCGACTGCGCCACCCAGGCGCCCCACAGGTGTAGTTTTTTTTTTTAAACTTCACCATTAATCCCAAGGAAACACAGAACTTCTCAAAAATTTTTTTCTTTTCTTTTTTTTAACAATTTGATGATATGAATACCCTTTCCTATTAGAAATACAAAGAACCAAATGGCTTCTAAGTATTTTTCTAAGGAACCTAAAATGTAAATGTCTTCATTGAAAAAACAAGGTTTAACACAGTGCTTTAATAAGATCTAAACAAAATCTCCTCCTGCCCTTCTGTCCCATAGAGCAATACTTGATGCTCTGAACTTTGATACAGTCAAGCACGTGGTAGTATCTGGGGCCAGTCTTTAATTTCAACTACCTGCTTTGCATTAGCCTCGAGTAGAAAATCCTGACTCAGTAGGAAAAGCTTTCATAGCTTAAAAATTGTCACTTAAGTAATTAGGCTTCCTAAATGGAAATGATTTTCTAATCTATACTTGCAAACATGTTGCTCTTTGGTAGAATGCTTTTGAAATTTTTCCTAAAATAATCACAGTGTGCTGGGTCATTTTAAGCTGTGGCTGAGGGAAATTCCTAGCTGCAGCTGGCCTCTGCTCTGGAATGGGTTCCAAGCAGACCAGCACTTCCTAAGTGCCCATCTCGGGACTTGTGAAGGGCCGGGCTGCTTCCACTGAAATCAAAGGGAAGGTTTAAAACATATAGATTCTCAGGACTCAGTCCAGGGAACTTGATCCAGAAATAAAGGCCTGTATGCCAAGCCGTGAGTTTGAATTTAATCTAGAAAGCGATATGGAGTCATTGCAAAGTTTGAGGCAGAGCGCTGGCATCATCAGATTTACATTAAAATGAAATATGAAAGACGGATTAAAGGGTGAGCCAAACCCAATAAGATAGGCGCACGTAGGAAACTCTATAGGGACCCAGGGTTATTGGTCATGGCCTAAGTTGGAGGAGGGTGGCATACAGATTCAGGACACTTTTTAGGAGGCAGAACTTAAGGAATTTGGTAACTAATTGGATGCCATCCATGCTCTGGCTTAGGTTATTGATTTAAAGCAATCAGTGGGGTTGAAGTGGGAAGAAAGGAATAACAAATGACAATCTAAAATTCAGGGACGTGTTCGGTGCTTTGAAGCCTGCCTCCCCCCACCCAGTTCTGTAAAAAGGATAGCTTAGCATTGTCTGTTGTTAGAGCCAGTGAGTAAAAAAGTCTTAAAGCAAAAGCTTTGGGTATTTGTGTGACTCGGTTAGAAGTAGGACAGTTAACAAAAATCACTGTTGTCTCCACTTCCAGAAAAGTATTACAGAAAATTGGAAAGTGTGAAAAAATGCATTTCAAGGAATGTTCGTCTCAGTATTGATTCTAGTGGTGAAAAATTGGGGACAAGTTAAGTATCAACTCCAGAAAATTGGTTAAGTAATTTATGATGCAATTATACACCACAGTGCCATGAGGCAATTACTAATGATATCAATAATTGCATGTCTTGAAGTTTAAGGAGGCTAGAAAAGGGGGCCACGGAATGGTTTGGATGGTGTGATTCTCTCCCTATCCACATTCATAGAAAAGTGTCTGAGAGGACATAGACGAAAATATCACCAAAGTGTCCCTCTGGACAGGTGGATTATAGGCATCTTTTTTTTTTTTTTCTTTTTATGATGCCTACAGTTTCTAATTTCACTTAATTTTCATAACAAAGCCAATTGGTCACATACACATTGGACATCCAAAGTATGGACGTCTCCAAATTAGTAAGGCAGAACACCTCCCTCAGGCTCCTGACAAAGAATCACCTTTGGATTGAATGAGGACCAGCTCCTGCCTATGAGAGGAGACAGCGGAGGAAGACAACCTGAAGACTCTGCCCTGGGCACTGCATGGGAAATCCTTGGATTATGGAAAAGCTATAAGCCTGACTGGTTACTTTAACTCTTTCTTCTAACCCTTAAATGCTTCCAGTCATGTTTTTATGTTATAACTGTTATGCCCATTTCTAGGTACTCCAAAAAGTAAGATTTATATCTCCTGCCTTGTAGTATAGTTACTTGTGTACGTTTGTTACATACCGCATTAAACTACAAGCCCCTGGAAGGCAGAATTTGTTTGATTAAGGTTTATATTCCCTAGAGTGTCAACAGTTTGCATGTATTAGGTACTCAATATTCATAAAGGGAATTATTGATGTTTCTTGTATATGCCCAATGGAATACATCATGTTTAGAATTTATTTTAGAAGTTTCTTCCCTTAAGAACAGATATAGCCTTACCTTTTAACTAAACAGAATTCCATAAGCCATCATTTTCTTTCTTTCTTTCTTTTTTTCTTTTGCCCTGGTTCTGATGGAACACAGAACTACCTTTTTAATTCTCAATCCCACTATCTATTACTTCATTCACCTGCTACATGGTCTTGAGCTTTTAAGGCATCATGTATGTGAATTAACTCAAAGCCATCTTGGAAGTTGGTGGAATAAAAATATAAAGAGCTTAATCACAAGTAGTTTAAAAGTAAATAATTAAACCATGATTGAAAATGAATTTAAAATAAAATGTAAAAATGGAACTTCCATCATGGCTTACTACACATCTTGTAAAGGAGTTTGCTTACCTCTGACCTCTCCCACAGCCACCAAAACTCCCACATCCTCTCTGTGACACTGAATGTGACTTGAATACCCCTGCCTTAGGGATTTCAGGGGCTTTCTTCGCCTGAAACACTCCCAAGCTCTGGATATGGCCACTCTTCCTCAGCACCCAGGTTTCTTGGACAGACGTTACCATTCTCCCTGTTGACTCTCTCACTAGGACCCCTCTCCTTGCCCCTCCTTCCTTATCTTCTCCACAGCACCAGACATGTCCTGGATGCCCCACTGTCTCCCTTGCTGCCTCCCTGAGAGCAGGCTGTTGATCTTTCCTATTCACTGCTCCATCCCCGGTGCCTAGAAGAGGGCCTGACTTATCACAGGCATTGAATACACACTTGTCCCATCAAAAAGTGAATGAATAATTAAAAGCATTTCCCCCCACCCCTAGAGATTGTGGAGAAGAAATCTTGTTTTTTCTCCCAGAAGACTATTTTCAAGCCCTGCCATGGGGAGAAGTGGGAGAGGCACTGGAATAAAAGCTCAGGGGCAGGGGTGGGGCAGGGAATCTCTGAGATGTGCAACCTGGTTTCCATCATAGAGTTGGACTTTCATGTGTTTACATGTAAGGGTCCACTCTGTTGAAAATAAGGGTTCTGTGGCTAAAATAAAGTGTGGAAAGCAATGATTAACACAAATGATATGCCTGCAAAAGAATCCTGCCTCTAGTTAGCACTGAAAATTGCGATCGAGTTGCTGTAAGAAACCTAATCCCAGTCACTGTCTGTGCCATGTACAGATGACAGTGAAAAGGCTCAAATGCTGAAGCCCACTCAGAACAACATTTCCTCTGCACTACCTAGTAGATCATTAGCACCTCTTTGAAGCATCGCATTTGCCTATGTGATACGATCTTAATTGGAAGCAGGCATATCTATCCACATAAGGAGTGCTGGGCTATTAAATAGATACTGTCGGATAGAATGCTTACATTTTCATGTCTTGATCCCCCCCATACTGTCTGTGTTAGTTTTTCTTTCTTTTTTTTTTTTTCCTTACAGAATGCCTTCAAAGCAAAGCTCTGAAGGAAAAATGAATACAGCTCATTTATTTTTAAACTCTGCCAAATCATTTCAGTCAGGCAATAGAAAGGAAAGGAAGAAAATGCTTGGTGTAATAGAGCCATATTTTTTTTCTGCAGTTCCTCCATTAATTCTCAGGACCTCTGGCTGCCTTCCTTTCAGAATGCAACCCCATTCAAATCTTACATTATCTTGCCTACTTTCAGACATTCATTATTGCAGAAGTCATGCCATAATGGCATTTTGCCAACATGACTTTTAATGTCACTTTTATACAACCTAACTGTATACTTTGGAAACCATTTGTGAAATGGGAATCAGACCTAAATCTGTGGGTCAGCTCAAAGGTTATTTATATTTGGAATCCTTTGCATAGCACTGAATATTAAGACCACAGGATTTTCAAGTAAGACTCCTGAAAACTCGATCCATATACACTGCTCCCCAAATAGTGCTGTTTCATATGACAAGAACACTCCTTCTTGAAGCAGACACAGCAATGGGAACCACCAGTCTGTGGTTCCACAAGAAGGCTCTCTCTCCTCTGTCAATCAATAATGATGACAAACCTATTCTCTAAAACTTTATATGTAAATGATAAATGATTTGGGAAGCATGTTGATATGGATATGAACAAGTCTCCTCTCCCCCGTGTGTACAATGAACATTAGTGGATTGAATTGATGTGCCATTTGACAGTTCTGAACAAAGAAGTGGTAAAAAGGGATCACCAAAGACCACAGAGAAATAACGAAAAGAAAGTTTGGCCATGAAACAAACTATTCTACAAAAGGGATCAGAATAGAAGCACCAGTTAGAATTAGGGCCAGTTTTATTTAAGAGACCCATTAACCATCTGGAAAACATGATAAGCAGCATGTTGATTAAATCGGCGAGCTGTTCCAAACGGTCTGGCTGTCTAGAAACTGGAGAGAAAATCTAAGGTGTGGAAGATGTCTAGAAATATGAATGGAGAATAATAAAGCAACAATAACCAGGTATAACCCATTTGTTTGTAATTTACACTCCCATATATTTGTAGATAGCATAAGGAATAAAAGCAGAAGCTAGTGTTCTCACAAGTGTTCACTGTAGGAAATTAATACAAACACCTCTGACCTCTATTCTTTTTTGGAAATTAATACTAGGTTAGGTTACAAGAATTTCTTTCTTCTCACATTGCCTCTCTTTTCTACAACATTCAGGAATATATGATCTAGGTCAATAGATTCCACACTTGAATATCTTAATCAACTAGGCTGCTTGTTAATAAAAGGAATACATATTTCTGAGCCATACTCTTGAGGTGGAGCCCAGCATTATGTTTCATTAACAAGTGCCTCAATTAACTGAGGCTGACATCAGTTTTCAGCCCTGGCTCTTTGGGCAAGTTATTTTAGGAGATTTGTTAAATTGCCACTAGGGGGAGTGTTGACCAAACTTTATGTATCTGGTAAAGGGAGGGTGCTAAGAGCACCCTCACTATCACTGGTGATACCAAAGACCTCAGGTTTTGGAAGAACATGTCCTCACTAGTACCTTCTCCCTCCACCTCTCATACATAACCTCTTCCAGGCAATGGAAAAGTATACTAACTACTCACTGAACATTGAGGGTTTTGTGGCATTCTCAGTCTTGATAGGCTACGAACATCATGCTTTTTGTATGTTCTTTTCCTATTAAATGTTTTCCTATGATTTTATATTAAAATTTCTCCTTTTAATTTAGTAATTTTATGGTCTAATTAAAAAATATTGCAATCTCATTGAAGAATGAAAGTACCCCAAAATACATAGAAGATAAAGATCACCTGTAAACCCTACACTCAAAAGATGAGTGTTATTAACATTGTAGTGCAGTCTTCCAGAATTATTTCAGTTCATAATTACATGTTTTTTTCTAGATGAAATCATTCTATATTTGCATTTTCCCACACAAGCAGTAATATCAGCATACTCCCATGATATTAGTCTTCTTAAACTGTCTCCTATTAAAGACATTTTTTCCACATTTCTGATTTCCTTATGATAAACTACTTGATTTAGAATAAGAGGGTCAAGGATCATATAAAATTTTAAGTTCTTAATACACATTGCAATTTTCAGGAAGATCACACAAATATATATCTCAACCAACAAAGTAATAGAATTTGCTTTGCTAGCAATCTGTATATTATTTCCCAAATATGCATACATAGTGGCTTATAATTATTTTGTTTGTGCATGTCTGTGTGTGTGGGTACATACTGAGCTTTTCCAGTATATTGACATATTGCCACCCATCAAATTCATCAATAATATTTTAGTCATCTCTATGCCTATTTTAATATCATTTTCAATTATAAATTTATTAATTCATGCTTCCTCCATATTTTCTTTGACAAAATTGACAATGGTTATTAGTTATTTAATAGAAATAGTTCTTGGATTCACTTTAAGATTCCATTATTTTTCTGTTTCCTAGTTTATTATTTTTATTATGCCTTTCCTCTTGCCTTATTTGTTCTTTGATTTTTATTTTCTTTCTTTTTTTAATGTTTACTTATTTATTTTTGAGAAAGAAAGAGCAGATGGGGAAGGGGAAGAGAGAGAGGGAGACAAATAATCCCAAAGCAGGCTCTGCATTGTCAACTCAGAGCCTGATGCAGGGCTTGAACTTGCGAACTGTGAGATCATGACGTGAGCCAAAATCAAGAGTCAGATTCAATTGCTGGGGACATCCAGGTGCTCCTTTATTTTTATTTTCTAACTTAATTTAAATCCTTCCTTCATTTTTTCTTCTTTCTATAAAATAACACTTGTAAAATAATGATTTTTAGAGGTCTCCCATTTGAGGACAGCTTTGCCTGTATCTTGTAAGTTTTGTCATGCCATATTTTCATGGTCATCATTTTCTAAATAGTCTCTAACAGTAGTTTTGATTTTCTCTTTGATTCAGTAGTTATTTACAAGACTGTCCCTTTAAGAATGTATTAAGGACTTTTGGTCATGTAAGTGACACATTTATTTTAAAGTTCCATGGGTACTTGGAAAAGAAGGCATACTTTCAGCAGAAGATGCCAATTCAATATGTACCTATTGGTTAACACTTATTAATCATATTATTAAAAAATTTTATAGGTTTCATTTGAAATAGAAAAATAATGCAATGATGTTTTCTCAAAGCTCTATTTTTGTCCATTTCTTCTTGTATTTTTAGTTCTTTCTTCTTATTTTGGTGATACTGATATGTTGTGAATAAAGATTCATGACTGCCCTTGTTGCCTTTCAGTTTGGATGCTTTATCTATGAAATGATTCTCCTTCCCCTACAAAGTTTTTTGGCTTAATTTCTTCTATGATGTTTATATTGCCATTCCTGTTTTCTTTTTCTCCCCAATTTGTGTGTTACATTTCTCATTTAAAATTTTTTTTCTATCGTTTACTTGGGTGGTTATTTGGTGAGTAGAACATGATTGTATATTGTTTTTCAATCCAATTTAAGATTATTATCTTTTCACAGGTGTAACCTAGTATGTTCATGGACACAATGGATAGTTTTTGTCATCTTTCATTTCCTCTCTAGTTCTGTACTTCAACTTGGGGCATCAGAACCACCTAGGGAAGTGGTGGTGGCAAGGTGTGTGTGTATGTGTTGTTTTTAAGTACACTTAACTAAACCTCACTTGAAATTCTGTTTTATAAAATTGGGGTAGTTCTGGGGCTGGGTGTTTCAATTTTGAAAGAATCAACAGGTAAGAATCACCACAGGATGAGAATCAATGCTCTTAGTATTTACGAAACAAATTCTAATTTTTTTTTTTCCAATAATTAAAGTCAAGAACATACACACTTTCCTATATTATAATATTGTATGGCACTTTTAATTTTTATTAATATTTTATCAATATATTTTAAGAATCCATTATCATGGTTAAATTAAAAATAGATAAATATAGGGGCACCTGGGTGGCTCAGTTGGCTAGGTGACTAACTCTTAATTTTGGCTCGGGTCGTGGTCTCTCAGTTTGAGAGTTAGAGCCATGTGTTGGGTTCTGCACTGACAGCAAGAAGCCTGCTTGGGATTCTGCCTCCCTCTCCCTCCAACCACCATCCCCCACTTGCTCTCTATCTTTCCCTCTCAAAATAAATAAAAATAAACTTAAAAATTATTTAAAAATAGATAAATATGAATATAAAATTTTCAGTAAAAATAGTTATAGGAGAATATCATATTAAAAATAATGGTCCTCTTTCTGGGTTCCCCAGCCTCATTTTCCAGAGTTACCCATTGTTGTATTAATTTATTATTCATTTTCCCACATATATGCAAACACACACAAATCTATTCAGACACTCAAAACATACAAGTGCACGCACACACCCCATGGATCATATTCTGTGTATCCTACTACCTTCTTTGTTCAGGGAGAAATGTTTCTTGGTCATTTTTCCTTTTCAAATACATATACAGTTAATTCTGTATAATAAACTCGTATTATCATAATTCATTTAGACAGATGCCACTTGGTATCAGACACGATATCTTGGTTTGGGAAAGCCCACGCAAGTGTAACATATGGTGCTCTTCACCATGGGATATTTTTTTCAAACGAACTAGTTACAGAATAGTGGCCTAGGACTTGGTTCACTTGAAGCTTACAATTCTGTTATTAACCAGATAATGCTATTCAATATTGTTTACTGTCTTATAAGCTTTTCACTGTTTTCTAATATCCCTGAGAGCAAAGTCTAGATTATATTCTCTTTGGATTCTTCCTATTATATTCTAATCTATATCCTAATATCTAATAGGATATTAATAGATATCCTAATATATCTATATATACTAATATATAGATAATATATACTATATATTATCTATACCTAATAGACATTAGGTATATCTATCTATATATCTATATCTATATATAGATATAGATATATAGATAGATATACCTAATATATACTAATAGAATATCTAATTCTATATCCTAATATAATTCTTCCTATTATATTCTCTTTGGATTCTTTCCTATTGCCCAAAGCACAGTGCTAGGCATTTAGTATTCATGTCACAAATGTTTTTTGTCAATGGATATTGATGACAATGCAAAACAACTACACTTCTACTCTTCTGAAAAAAGAGCTAAACCATTTCCTGTTTTCTGTTTTCTTGAATGCATGAATGAAAATGAAACCCTAATGAGCAGGTATGTGGTTGTGCAATGTCAGAACTGACATTCAATCTGGAATCCCTTTTCCTCCAGAAATCTGCCCTGTGGCATGGGGAAGAAGCAGTGATCACTCAGAAGATCATGGATGCACAGCGTAAGACTGCCCATGCAAGGAGATATTAGAGGAGACCAGGAGCCTGCCCAATAGAGCGGGACACCAGGATAGGCACACCAATCCAGCTGCCCTTACAAAGGGGATGGTTGGCCCCAGGGAAAGACTCCCCCTGCAATTCCCTTACAATTCATTGGTGAGGTTGTGTCTATTACAGTGTAAGAATAATTTCAACTAACAGGAGACTACTTGGAGAGGTCTTATTTAGCAAAGAATGAAAGGTCTAAAAATACTGAGTTTCACCAAACATTGTCTAAGAGGATATGATAATTATCTACAAGTACTTAACAGGCCTTAGCACCAAGGTGAGAGATGAACTGTTTAAGGTGATTTAAGGAGGTGTGACAAAGTCTTGGCAGGTAGTGATAATTAAATTAAAGTAAGTAAAATTACATTTCAGCTGGGGATCTAGGAAAGTCTCCCTTGTCGTTAAACAAGGGTCCCAAAGGATATGCTTAAGTCATTTAAAGTCAAACTGGGGCAGTTATTAGAGAACATCAGAGAAAGAATCATCTTAAATGGTGGGGGGGGAGGGAGTTAAGTAGGGAGGAGATAGCCAGTTTAATTAGTCACATTTTCCCTTTTGCTTCGAAGGGTTGTAAACACCTCACTTCCAACTCTGGCTCAGAAGGAAAGATCATCGAGATTCCAGTGACTCAGAAAAGCAATATTACTGAGAGATCTAAGCTTGGCATTATTTACCCACCAAATTTACTCTTTGAAATGTGTTTGGTCAGCTGTGTTTGGCTTCTGTGACTAGCTGTATTTGTCCAAAGGCTAATTAGCTCGAAGGGTAAAAAGATCAGTGAGTTAATCCATAATCTCGAGTGACTGATGAAATCTAACTGCCAACTGGTACTGGAGCAGATACTTTTTAAAGGATTAATAAAGCATGCTAGCTATTCTCAAATATGAGACTTTGTAAGAATAAGACAGGATAACACAAGAGAAAAGACAATCTGAGAATTAAAATAAAAAACCCTTCTAACATTTATATGGCAATTTCACAAACAAGGATTTAAGAATTTTAGGGGAACATGTGGGTAGTACTTGCTAGGTGATTCATGGGTCTGGGTAGATCTTAGGCAGAGGCTGTTCTTTTTGGTCCTCCAATAATACAATGAATATTTTATTGGTGAACAATTACTATGCACCAAGCACTGAGTTTTATATGTTATTAACTCAGTAGGTCCCACAATAACCTTACAAGGCAGGTGCTGTTATTCTTCCATTTAACAAGTGAGGCCATACAGGCCCCAAAGTCACATAGCTAGTAAAATTTAAACCCAAGAGCTCTGGCTCCAGAGCTTTTGATCTTAACTGCTCTGCTGAACTGCTCTAAGGGGAAGGAAGGAGACTAGGGGCCAGGATCAAAGTCTCCCTGGTTCCAGTTCTCGGTCTTTAGATGCATCCTGAAAAAAAAAAGTAGTTGTGTTCTGCTGGACCATGTCATGTAATAATTTCAAAACATAGCTAAACATAAAAATCACTGAGCTTTGGAAAGTCCGTTAAGAGAAGCTACGCTTTTGAGTATATGGTACCACAGCCTGGGTCCAGCTTAAACAACAGAAACTTACTGCCTCCTAGTGTTGGAGGTCAGAAGTATGAAACCAAAATGTCTACAGGGTTGGCTCCTCCTGAGGGCTGTGAGGGAGGGATTTGTCCCAGTCCTTTAGCTTTGGCCTGTAGGTATCCGTCTTCTCCCTATGTCTTTTATAATTTTTTTAATTTTTAATGTTTATTTATTTTTGAGAGAGAGAGACAGACAGTGAGTGGGGGAGGAGCAGAGAGAGAGAGACACACACAGAATCCAAAGCAGGCTCCAGGCTCCAAGCTGTCAGTACAGAGCCTGACGTGGGGCTCGAACCCACAAACCGCGAGATCGTGACCTGAATTGAAGCTGGATGCTTAACCGACTGAGTCACCCTGTGCCTTTTCATTTTCTTAAAGTATGTCTTTCCATGAGTCCAAATTTCTTCTTTTTATAGGGACACAAACAGATTAGGGCCTATTCTAATGACTTCACTTTAATTTGATTACCACTGTAAAGACCCAATCTCCAAACAAGGTCATAGCCTGAAGTATTGATGATTAAGACCAGTATCTCATTTCTGGAGGAAGACGGAATTCAACCCGAAGCATGCATCAAGGTTGCTAAGCGGGTTTAAACATCCATCTGTGTGGTGCAATCCACCATCAGTGTGGCTGGAGGATAGCATAGGCTCTCATCAATTCTACAGGTACATCCTAAAAATCCCAGCCTCTACCTCCTGGAATGGCATTGCTGTTCTTTCTTCCTCCTAGTTGGCCAATAGAAGGGCCAACACAGGGACTTGCAAAGGACTTTTCTGATCTTTAAGACACCCAGACATTTAAGAGACTGCTCTTTGACATCATCCTGTAAAACTCCAACATTTCCATCAGGTACCCATCAAGGTTGTGGAAGATCAGCTGGAGTGAAGGCTGAGGTATTAACATGGGGCTCGATTTGCTCCATATAAAAAAAGACAAGCTCCCATCCATCATACGATAGCCTTAAATTATGGAAAGTCACACCCTTGATCCTGTCTTTAAGGGCAGTGGTCTCTTAATTCTCTGTTTTGAAAAAAATCTATGTACCCCCCTCTATGTACACATTTTTAAGTTGATGGCTGGACTTTTTTTATCACAATTGAAATAGCTGCAAAGAATATAATTTTCAGTGTATTAAAATATTGTTGTAAAAAAATAAAACCGTTACATCACTCTTTTAAATGTATCCTTGGATATACATACATCAGGGACTTTATACCCATAATTACTCACTTAAACATACATGAAAAAACTCTTCTTTATAGTTGGAGATTTTACATCATTTTTCTCCTTTAATAACAGGTCCTCAAACTTTCTATGTAAAAGGCCAAATACTATTTTAAGCTTTCCAAGCAGTCTCTGTCATAGCTACTCAACAATGCCACTGGAGCACGAAAGCAGTCCTAAACAATACGTAGATGAATAGGCATGGCTGTGCTGCAGTACATTTTATATACAAGAATGGGCAGCAGACTGGATGTGGCCCATGGGTCACTGCCACCCTCTGTCTTAGAACTCAAATTCCCATACCACTTCTCACTTTTCCCATTCTTTTTTTTTTTTTTTTTAATGTTTTATTTTATTTTTTGAGAGACAGCATGGGCACAGGGGAGGGGCAGAGAGAGAGGGAGACACAGAATCCAAAGCAGACTCCAGGCTCTGAGTTGTCAGCACAGAGTCTGATGCAGGGCTCGAATCCAGGATTGCGAGATCATGACCTGAGCCTAAGTCACAAGCTCGACCGTCTGAGCCATCCAGGCACCTCCCCCTCCATTTTTCCCATTCTATCTCAATTCTACTCATACAATTTTATCATGATAGAATGTTATGCTTAAAATTCAACTCTTAATCATACTACTATACTTCTCTGAAAGAAAAACATATATATACCAAAATTTAATTTAAAATGTATTCTCTGTGAACAGAGGGCTATAATAAAAATATTCTTCCGCATTGAGTTTAACAGTACAATTATTAATATAAACTAATTAGAATAAATATATTACAAATGTTGATGATTATTAAGCCCAAAGAGAAAGATTTTATTGGGACTCCATCTCTTATTGAGATGGGAACCCATTTTATGGATCTTTATTTAAGGGAACTGACACATGTCTCTGGCTCTCAGAGAAGGTTTCCACGCTTTGGGCCACACACCATTGTAGGACCTAATGGAGGCGTAAGGAGGCCTTTCTTTCATCAAGAGGGAGCAGGCTGCTGGGAGGGTCACATGTGCCATCTCAAGATGGTCTGTTTTAAGGTACATGTGGAAACTGAGAATATGGAAATGGATTACCTTAAAACTAGTCACACCTGCCTTTCTCTTGAAGAGTCTTCATGCCCCTTAGGGGAGTGAGCACCCCACAATGAAGACTACTTTTCTAATGCATTGGTTATAAATCAATATACAGGTGGTAAGACTGAAATTAAAGTATTAGACGTCAGTAGAAGGAACATGGGCTTGTGAATCAGACAGACCTGGATTTGAATTCCACTCTACCACTTACTGGAAGGATAATAAGCTAACTTCTTCACATCTGTTTCCTTATCTGTAAAAGGGGATACAATGCCTTTTAACATTGCTCTGAATGCTGTAAGGAAATGTGTTAGGAAAAAGGACGGAGACTGATAATCAGCATTAAAGCCTCCCTGAATCCTGCTTTCTGTCCTGTGAGGCTGGGGGATGCACTCTTTGATAAAAACTTGTATCCTAAGAAGGGATGATATATATGTACAATAAATATTATTCAGCCATAAAAAAATGAGGAAATCTTATCATTTGTGACATGGATGGACCTTTAAGCCATTATGCTAAGTGACCTAAGGTAGACAGACACACATAGTGTATGATCTTACTTATATCTGGAATCTAAACAAACAAACAACAACAAAATACCAAACTCATTAAAAAAAAAAAGAGAGAGAGGTCGGGTTAGCGGTTACCAGAGGTGGGGGTTGGAGGGAAGGGGAACTGGAGGAAGGTGGTATGAGGTACAAACTTCTAGTCACAAGATAAATCAATACTAGTGTGTGATGCACAACATGACGACACAGGTAACCTGCTGTGCAGTGTATAGGAGAGTCAAGAAAGTCAATCATAAGTGTTCTCATCCGAGGAGAATTTTTTTCTTTTATTTTTATTGTATCTATGAGATAATGGATGTTAACTAAATCTATCGTGGTAATCATTTCACAATATATGTAAACCAAACCATCATGCTGTACTCCGTAAACTTATACGGTGATGTACGTCAATTATTTTGCAATAAAACCAGGAAAAAATTGTACCTTGATGGACTGCTGCAAGTAGTAATTTCAAAATAATATCTACGTTAAGAATAATGATTAAAAAAAAGGTTTGGAAAATTCCATTAAAAGAACCTATGCATGTGTAAAGTGCCTCGTGCATAGAAGGCACAATTCTCATAACCATCAGACAAGTGATTCTGACATTGCTCTGGCCTTGAAGCAGGTGACCGAGGGTGAGTCCATACAACTACACCAGGGATGGGAGAGACAGACAGTGCCACACACATTATTATGATTATTGTTACTACGGTGCTCAGAGGACTAAGACATTTTCTCACCCACTGCTTCTTACAGCACCACCTCTCCCCAGGTGACATGAAATTACAGCAGCTCTCCATAATTGCCAATTCTCTCTCCCTTGACAATTCTAACAGTTCAGAAACCTTTGGTTAAATGGAAAATTTTCAGTTCACCTACGTTTCATCTTCTAGGTTGCTTTGCAAAAGTAGGATAGTGTACGGCTCTTGAGTTTGCTTTTAGGGTTCAATTTTTCTTCATTGTTCATTTTCACCTCTGTGCCATCAAGGCCATATAAAGTAGCAGATCAAGGGGAACAAAGGCAAAAATCAAGGACAGTTACTGGCCAATTTGTTTTTTATCAGTTACTTTCAAGTTGTTTTCAAAGAAGTCTTACAAAACTCCAAGTTTTGAAAAGTGGGATTTATTCTTTATATATATGGGCAGGAAAATGAACGCATAAGGGAACACACAAATGAGTGAATACAGTTGACCCTTGAACAATGTGGGGGTTAGAGGCGTCAACATGGTTGAAAACCTGCATATAATTTTGACTCCCCACAAAACTTAACTACTAATAGCCTTACTGATAACATAGTCAATTAACACATATTTCATACATTATATGTGTTATATACTGTATTCTTACAATAAATAAGCTGGAGGAAAGAAAATGTTATTAAGGAATTCACAAGGAAGAGAAAATACATTTATAGTACTGTATTATAAAAAATCCACTTATAAGTGGATTCAACCTGCATTGTTCAAAGGTCAACTTGTATAAATAACTAGTTTGTTGGGAATTTTATTATCATAGCCTCAATATTCTAGGCAACTTTGAGGCTAATGATTGCATGAAAAATAAGCTTCCATGCAGGTTAATCCATTAATGTTTACAGATTATTTATGTTCATAGATAATATCAAGGCCTAGAACTGATACACAGGCATTGGACAAATAGTGGTTGTTGACTAAATTGAGAGAGCAAGGAAATGTTGTCCCTTGTTAACAGACATATTAGCAAGTCGACTAATTTCTCTAAGCGTTACTCTCTTCACTTGTAATAAGGTAACTGTACCCTGTCACCCTTCCCTCCCCACCCAAGGGCCCCCTGGCCCCAGATGAGGGCCCCACGCTGCCACCACTCAAGTACCTAAGTTGTCACCAGATGGAATCTATTTGCCATTCCTGGACTCCAGTTTCTTTAAGATCTGGGAAGTAATTGGTTTATAGTAAATAGATAACCAGATGCAACAAAGGAAGACATCACCCTTTCTTCTTTTTGACAGAATACATAATCCAAGGGTGTAAAGTGCGTGGCTACGGGGGAGGAGGCAGAGAATAAAGCTACCAAGAAGTGGCTAGGAACCTCCATATGGATGAACCAAAACCAAGCATGTTTTCCAATGCTTTATTATGTCTTCATGAAGAATAAAGACAGAGTTGGGGCAGGATGGCTAAAACCCGGAAATCCAGAAAGATTTGTGGGCCATATGCAGAAACCAAGAACATCTTGACTTAACAAATGTAAAAGCCACCATTTATCTATGACAGGTCACAGCCTTCCTGAATGCCACAAGGGACCTGCCAAGAAGCACAATATCATTTGAACTTGACTGGCTTCCAAAATCAGGAAAACATACATCACTATCCTGGAGCTTCTGGGACTCTGGCTCCAGAAACATGTTTCCAATGATTCTTCCTCTATAAACAAGGTTGAATTGTTAAGAGATATTAGATTTGAAATAATAATAGTAATACCTTATGTATTACCTTATGCACAATCCACAGAGCATATGAGATATGTTAATTTTTTTGTTCTCTCTAAACATTTTTATGTATATGATGGGGTAGATATTATCTATATTTTGTACATGACAAAAAAGGATTATAAAGATTGGAAAGGTAATATGGCAAGATCTAAATCTTATTAGTGACTAAGCTCAGGCTTTGTTCTAAGGGCAGTGGTCTGTACTCTCTGGGTGGCCTCCAATGCCAGCAGGGCTGGGGTAGTCTCTGAGGATCCAGGAGAGTAATCTGAGAGCAGACAGCATGTGCCCTCCTAGCACTCTGGTTGCCCAAATAGAGATTCTTCCACAGCCAAAGAGCTGAGCTAGACATTCTGCAAGATACAAAAAGTAAATGGCTTCTACCCAAGGAACATAATCATACTATTTTCTCCTTGCATAATGCATTATGGTGCACCAATCACTTATGCAGACACCATAGTTTAATTTTCATTCATCCACAGCCTTGTTAAAAAAAGCCCCTTCCATTTTTACAGATGAGGAAACTAAGCTTCAGAGAGGTTAAGTAGTCATCTACCTAGTAAGAAATTTTAAGGGAAGAGGGAAGGATCTCCCATAAGGTGGTTTTTACAAAGCTTCTTGGGTCTACTCTGCAGAGATGTTTGAGCCTGGCTTATGGAATCCAGAATGAGGACTTTTTCCTATTGACCCCAACTGTTCTCTAAAGCTGGAAGGGTGTGAGCACTAGAAAGAGTGCCAATGGACTGTACCAACATAACATCCCCAGAGCCCAAGCCTTGGATTAAACCCTTAACATTAAGTAGTCTAGATCTATGTGCAGTAGCAGTGTTGGTGGCTTTCAGACCAGTTCTTGCTTTGATATCACTCTTTGTATATGATAAAGCTTCTGTAATGCATATTGTACATTGTTGGTCCATTAGACATTAAGTGAGCTCCATCTCAGATGCTGGGACCTGTGGCCTGGCTGGCTCTACTTAGAAACGATTTGCCCAAAGGGCAAGTCTATCAGTATGGGCTGCCAGTATGAAGGCCTGAGTCCATTAGCTGATGGGTGCTTCATTCCAACCAGGCAAGTGGATGTTAGAACTGCCCCAGATGCTATCTCAAATGTTCAGCTATAAAAATTCCAACCAAGTCAGAATGAAACTTTATTTCATTATGCTTCCAGGTCTGGGAATGATGCCAGTGAACTGCTCTCCTTGACAGGTCTCTCATCACTTATAGCTCAAAGGAAAGGAAAAGTGAGCTCCCAAAGTGCCAGGCTGCAGCCCTCCTTGTCAGATGGCAACACCTCCATGGAACAGCTGAGCAAGAAGATGAGTAAAGAACTGTCGTTCCATTATCCCCAAAGCCCTGCATACTGATAATTCCCTGTATGTTCCTTTTCAAAGTCTTGCACAATGCAGAGCTGAGAAAAGGACATAGGAGAGGGATGAAAAATCAGTTCCAGCTGTAAGCCAATTCTGACTGCTTGGTAGTGGCTGACTTAGTGCTGTGTTAAGAAGGATTCTGAGGCTCCATCTGGGTACAGTGGGAAAGACTGATATGATCAATGAAATATGGGCCCTAGAGAATAGATTGTTTGGAAGCTTGATCTTGGAAATCACCAGGTCTAAACTTGTCTTTACCCATGTGTAGGTGCTGTGGAGCATAAAGGTTAAATTACTTATAAAATTTAGTTGCTAAACTATAATTCAATATTCAAAGTCTTAGATTCTAGATTACTGCTCTGTCATCTATACAAGTACTTTTCTAGTCCTGAATTTCTAGAATATCATAGATTTAAATTAGCTAGCAAATTAGTGGACTTCAAAATCCTGTGGTAATGCAAAGACAATTACTGTAATGCTGATTTCACCAATGCAATATAAAGCTATTTCCCAGCGTCTCTGTGCTCACTGAAATCCCACAGCACTTCTTTCCACTCATGACAGTCTTTTGCTTGGCCAAACATCAGCAGATTCACAAAACAAGTCATCTCGCTCTTGGATTCAACCCTGCCTGTGGTTTAATCTACTTGGTCTGTCAGTGTTGCCTCAGCAAAGATGATAAAGCTCTGCCATGAAGAGAAATAAGTTGTAAAGGGGCCACACAATTTAATCCAACACATATTTGTTGAGTACATATGTGCACAAGGCATCCTCCTTGGGAACTCTGTCCAACACGCAGGAAACAAGTATAGTTGGACCAGAAGGCATCACTGACGTTAGAGATCATATTGAACTACATGGACCTTCCCCACCTTTCTCAATGTTTTGTGAGATTTCTAAAAGACCTCTTTATTAACTGAATGTTTAAGAGGACCAAGCTTAGGGGCATCTGGGTGGCTCAGTTGGTTAAGCATCCGATTTTGGCTCAGGTTATGATCTTGCAGTTTGTGAGTTCAAGCCCCACATCGGGCTCTCTGCTGTTAGTGCAGAGACCACTTAGGATCCTCTGTTTCCCTCTTTCTGCCCCTTCCTAGCCTGTCCTCTGTCTCTGTCCCTCAAACATAAATAAACATTAAAAAAAAAAAACAAAAAACAAAAAAACAAAACCTCAACAAGAAGACCAAGCCTAGAGGGAGCTTTATCACTTCTACTTGCAGATTTGGCTGAAATTATCAATGTCAGGACATCTCTAGGAGGCTGGGACCAGATGCCTCTAAGAAGGCTTTGCAGCATGATTTTGATCTAGTTTCCTTAAAAGGTTGATTACATTCTCATAATTGGTTTTACATTAAAAGAAAAGAAAACAACAACCTTGGGGAGTGGATAAATAGAATAGCATATGATGTTGAAGGTAAGGGTTTTAAGACCAAATTAACTGTAAGAACTACTTAGTCAATATTTTCCAACTGAACAAAATTTGGAGAATTGAATAAGATGACAGCAATTAAATCATCCCTTACCCTCAATTTACACTTGTCTTCATAAAGAATAATGTTTGCAGCAGAGTTATCTTCTCAATCAAGGTTAGCGTAGCTTATTATTAAAACTAAACCCGTGTCCTCTGAACATACTGAGTTGAAGGTGATGGCCCAAAGTACAGTGAATGGCAAGGCCACAATATCTGGGGACAGAAAAATGCCACAGAAGGTGGATGCTGACTTTCCGCAATAGGAAATGGCACACCTTTTAATTCCCTCTTGCCTAACAGAGTAATGGAAAAACCAAGATTTAGCTACATGTTGAGTTTTCTATGTACAATGGTTAAGGGAAAAAGTAAACAAGTTTGGAAATGCTAATGTTCTGTGCCTCTCTCTGTTGCCTGAGCAACAAGTGCTTGCGGGTACTTCACGGAGGTAAGAGAGATGACAGTGCCATGGCAGGATGAGGTAGTGAGAGAAGTCACCGGCCTGTTGTATCAGGAAGGTTCTTTGAGAATCCAGCACTATACTGTCTAGCAGAATAATCACTAACCACACATGGCTACAGAAACCTTGAAATACTTGGCTAGTAGGACTGCACAATTGAGTTACAAAGTTTATTCAATTTTAGCTAGCTTCAGCTATTGAAAAACTTTCATGTATGTTCTAAACAAGTTTGGTATGTGACTCTACTTTTTTAACTATACATTTTGTGAAATCTAAAAACAGATTTCCTGTGAAAATTCAGTATCCAAACTGAGTTGTGCTGTACGTATACATTATATGTTGGATTTCAAAGACTTAACATAAAAAAACTGAATATAAATATTTTGTTAATAATTTTGTAGTTGCATGTTCAAATATTTTGGGCATACTGGGTTAAATACATATATTATTAAAATTTGTAGACCCACTTTTTTTTTTACTTTTTAAATGTGATTACTAAAAAAATGGAAATTACATACATAACTTGCATTATGTTTCCACTAGACAGTGCTGATCTAGAAAGAAATCTGCCATATTATCCCTGTAGGGCATTATTTTTTTGAATAGCTATTGAAATTGTCTTTTACACATTCACATACCTAGTGTTAATAGCAGAAAGTACATAATATCAGGCATGCATAGCAAATAATCCGTTTTTAAAACCTGCTACTAAGACCCCTACAGATTCCTTTTCCATCTAGCAATGTGATCTTGCTTATATGCTCTGGTCTGCTATTTCTGTATATGTCAAACTGGATATTTTAGGACATCAATAGTTTTTCTTCTTCCTTCTCGTGGCCTAACTCCTTCCACTTCATTTTCATTAGTAAGTCTCCCATGGAAAGGCTGGTTGGTAAAACAGGTAGAAATGGAGGGGCGCCTGGGTGGCTCAGTTGGTT
>NW_024412391.1:35636241-35713534 GCF_014898765.1 Herpailurus yagouaroundi | reverse complement strand
GGGGGGGGGGGGCGCCTGGGTGGCTCAGTTGGTTAAGTAGCCGACTTCAGCTCAGGTCATGATCTCACAGTCTGTGAGTTTGAGCCCCACATCGGGCTTTGTGCTGGAGAGCCTGGAGCCTGCTTTGGATACTGTGTCTCTCTCTTTCTCTCTACCCCTTCCCCACTCACGTTCTGTCTCTCTCTCTCTCTCTCTCTCTCTCTCTCTCTCTCTCTCTCTAAAATAAATATTAAAAAAAAAAAAACAGAAATGGAGATGCTCTGAAGTGGGAGTGGAGGACTCACTCGCCTCCCACCCTGGTTCCACACTGCCCCAGTCCTGTCAATGTCCCCAACTCTGAGCGACTTGGTTTGAAAACTATGTCACATTCAAAGATTTTCAGGCCTAAACTTCTAAGTTTCCAGTTGTTCCATCAATGTATATCCTCTGGACCTACCTAAAATCTCTTTCTGAGCTTGGCCTATTCACAAGGTCTTCAGAAAACATGGTAGCCCTGGTGATTCCCACATCCACTGTGGGTGACGCACCCCCCAAACCAGCTGCACTGTTGTTCCTGACCCTTCATGACCCTCACTGTTGCTATGGCAATTGCAAATCATTCCTGGCAAATGTGAGCAAAGGGCAGCCATAGAACTGATGACCTTCCACCTCTTGCAGATGGCCCAGGAGGAGCTGGTCTCATGTAGAAACTGGCCTAGTTCTCATTAGTCAAATAAACGCTCCTCAGAATAAGGTAGCACATCATACAATAACACAAGAGGATAAACAAATGGGACATTTTGGTGACAAGGTTTTACTCAAACATCTTTTCCTAAATGGTACTATATATAATTCACCCAACCACCATAAAATGCCTTTCTAATTCGACTTTAATTAACACAATGATTGTTGAATTCAATTCCGTGTGGCCTGGTTCCACTACACAGACAGCCGAGGAGACCTCCTTCCCCTGTCCATTCACACTCCTTCCATCCATGGATGCAGCAAACAAGTAAATCAACATGTGTGAAAACACAAACCCCTTGCCAGTTCCTAGCTTTGTAAACATGGTCCAGTTCCTCAATATTTTGGAGAGTCCATTTCTTCATCTAGAAAATAGGTATAAAAGGCATCCTTTTGGGGAGGTTGTAAAGATTCAGCGAGTTGTTACGTCTACATAAATTGTATTGAACAGTGTCTGGCACACAGTAAATGCTCAAGGCAGGTTAGCTTTTCCTGCTGTGATTGATTTTATTCCACTTGAGAGGAGAAATGAAGGATTCTACCCTTCCAACTCTCAGTGCTGGATTTCAGGGATTGGATTTAACATGTTTATGTTTACTTTGACGTATGAGGCAAGTCTGACGGTCACTTGAAAATCTGAGGGAATTCATTTTTACTTATCCTTACATTTATGTTTATAATATGTCCTACATCTTACAAATGCCATGAAGAGGCAGTACGGAGAAGCTTTCTTCTTCAGGAGTGAACAGAACAGGTACAAGACTGCAGTTAATTCTGGTATTTGAAAGAGCATGTTCATTTCAAGCCCAGTGATCCTAGTTACACCAACACTGCAAGCTGAGAAGTGAGAAAATCTAGATCTAGAATTATTTCCAAGACTTCTTAATTTAAACCTTAACCATTCTAACTTAGAATGCACAGGACCTCACCAGTTACTGAAGCCACTGCATAAGTCAGTAGTTGATTGGCACAGGGCTATGGCAGGATTTAGTGGCCCCTTCTCAAAAAGGAGATAATAAACTTGAGGGTATAATAAATTCTTGGCTATTCACCCAGGACAAAGATCCTACATGACCCTGAAATGGGCTGTCATCAGAGTATTATGTGATTATGCATTAATATATTTTCTTAGGGCAAGAGGAGAGTTTCATAGCTTTCAAATTCTTGGACTTCCACAATCCAAAAATAGGTTAATAACTACTCTTAGCTTAAAAAAAAAAAAAACAAAACATTTTTACTGCTTCCATAAAAGGCTGTTTCTTCTCTCACTCTTGCCAACAGGTGCCAGTACCTCACTCATGTAAGTGACGCTACTTTGGGAGAAAAGAGACCAAAAGAGGATGGAGGGCCATTCTAATGAAATGACATCACTTAATGCACATCCACTAGCAACCAGACTTGCTCAAAATTATACATGCATCCAGGTGTGCCAAGGAACGACATGTAATAGGGAGACTTTACATGCACACACTTGCCTCCGATCAGGTGGAATTCTCAATTTGGTACACCATCTCGAGCCTCTTGGGATCAAAGGACAGCTTACATTCCAGAGGGGCCTTCAGCTAGCAAACAGGTCTTTGACCTCGTCAAGTTACCAGGTTTCTCCTAGCTGTGACTGTTACTCACAGTGAGAAAACTTGGCCATCTCCTCCTGTGGTATCAGGTCACAAGAGCAAGTCTCTTCCAACTACCCTTGCCCTGCTTTTGGGTCTTCTGGAGGCAAAACCTTCCTAGCTCTTTTGTTTCTTTACTCGCTCATCACAGATCGCATTTAGGACACAGCCAATTCCATTCTACAGCCACATGAAGACCTGTAACACTCTCTTCGGTCAAAAGGACATTGTTATAAAGGACAAGCCAATAAGATTTCCCATGTTCAACTATTTCATGTGCATATATTTTTGAGCCAGATGATAATGATTTATCCTCTTTTCCTCTCTGTTGTTTGAACCCAAGTGTACTGTAAATAGAAGACATGCGGTATGCCTGTTTTCCTGGCACATAAGATGGGAAATTACATTTAAAACAAAGTAACAATGATGAAGCCTCAAAACCAGCAGAGACGCTGAGGAGAGGTTCTCAGGCAGAGATGGAAACCCCAAGTTCAGCCCCCGCTCTCTGCACCCACGCCAAAAGCAATGCTTCTCCTCTCCATGTTCAGAAAGATTATAGTTCCTCTGGAATCCTACACTGTGCTTGAGTTCTGTCTTGCTACATATATTTTTTAAGTTTGCAGCTAGAAGGCTCTCTAAAAGCAAAGAGTTTCCCCCTCCCCATACTGCCCCTCCATTGCCTGTTTACAGCACTGCTTTCTTATTTTTCCTGCTTCTACCCAAAGAAATCGAGAATTTCATCACCAGTGTCAGAAAATTAAACCCCAGGGAGCAAAGCAATAGCTCAGAGCATCCCTTCCCTGGCAAAGAGCCAATCCTTGAATATAACTTTGCAAACCCTCTCTGGTTTTCGGGGGTTTAAAGGGATTCAAAACAGAGTCATTTTGAACCATGGTTTTTGACAGCTAAAATCTCTCTGTCTGCACTTCAACTCATCTTTGAAATTAATTTTCAAAAAGCGAGAGAACATTTTTTGATTTAAAGACTGGTTTCATGAAAGAAGTGAGGGGCATGACCTAGCTCAGTTGCACACTTCCAAGCTGAGATCAGCAGTGCGTGCAGAAGAGATGCTTCCTTTTGTGGTTGGGGGTCTTAAGAAGTGTTTGACAGACCATTGTAATAACATCTCTCTTCACAATGCAAACACCAGTAACATGGTCAAGCAGCTCACCACTCAGTTCCGTGCCTGCACCTTTCTCTCTCTTCCCAGCAATGCACAGGGTTGACTCCGCTTAATTTAGTTTTAAAAACACCTTCTTTTGAACTGGATCTATACCTAGGGAGATAAAGCAAAACTCCACTCCTCACACTAATCCTTATCCTTACTAGACAGACCAATGTTCCAGTATAATACACAGTCAACTACAAATCCAATCATACCCAAGCAATGCATGCAGGCTTTGGAATACAGAAGCTCACACATCACGGGAACCCCAGAACGCCTGTTCTTCCATGTGCTTGTTCCAATTCATAGTTTTCTCGGCAGACAATAGGACAAAGCTGCATTTTAGCTCAGGCTGCTAATACCGGCGGACAGATGTGTAAGACTGAGGTTTACTCACCAAGCTCCCGTAAGTCCATCTTTCCCAACTACAATACTGCTGCTAAGCCGCCACCAAATGACTTAGAGTCGTCCCCTGGAAGAACAATGTGCTGGAATACCAGATGGTTCCTGAGTAAGCTTGTTCATGAAATAGGTTTCCAGTTGAGCCATGTGAATGGAGACCTGCCGCACACCTTTGAATGCTACACACTTCGAGTCCAGAAGAATAAGCATGTAGCTTTGCTTATGTTTATGGAGCTGGAGCCCAGGGGTGCTCCGATTGGCAGGAATCGCAGAAAGATCAGCCAATCAAAGGGAGCCTCCATTTCAGGGAAACTCCTGCTCATTTATTTAGCATCTTCAGAGATCATCGGCTTTTTTAGGAAGAGCTTTTCTCTTACAGTATCACAAGAGAAAAAATAATAGCTTCATTTCAATTTTAGTGCCCTATGCTCTTTCATCAATATGTATTACATAGCTCCTCTTCTCGGTATTCCTCAACACCTCCACTTTTCCCATAAAGAACTTTAAAAAAAAAAGGAAGAAAAAGAGGAAGAAGAAGAAAAAGAAAGAGCTGGTGATGGGCTAGAGATAGTTCATATTCATCAGCCTCCACCTTGTTGCAAGAAAGGAGGGGGGAACGCCTGGGCTCAATAATTACTGATTCTGTTGCCATGGAAACAGACTGGCTGCAGCGAGTTGGATTCGTGTAGAACATCTGCTGCCAGACCCATAATCAACTGCAATCTCATCGCTTCCCCTCTCCCTACTTTTATTTGATTGTTAGTTTGCTTTCTCTCTTCTTGTCTTCACATTCAGTTTTTGTTCAGAAATGTCATGTAACTGCCTTACTTTGTACACATAGCACACACATGCCAGAGGTGCTCACATGCCCAGAAATGTGTGTACACAGGAGTGCATCCTAGCAGGATTCTTACGGAAGGATCTATACTCTGATTCCTATTCGGGATGTAAACGAGCATAAATACTGTGTCTCCACCCCTAATTAAAATTTACTAGAAGTTAACCTAAAGAGTTAGTGGGGCTCTTTAAAAATCTTTGTCATCTAATGGCCCTGAAAGGCTCCAAATAAAAGTTTGCAATGGCATTTCTCAGGGGGCACTGTGAATTAAACTGAGAAGCAATTAACCTGAGAAGCTTATAGAAGATTTTTAAGCACAAAATCTTTAGGCTTAGCTTCTTCTCTTGCCCTAGCAACTCACAAGGCACCCTGAACAGTGGGGGTCTCCTTGGGGATTTCCTCAGTCCATTTACATCCCCCCTGACTCCTCTCCTGTTTTCTCCAAATTCTGCTAGTTACATGACTAGAGTTAATGTCGGACTCTGGATGTGCTATCTTTCTCATTAACGGCAGGGGCCACCACTGAGCAATAAATGGCTGCATGGCCAGGTCAGACCCAAGAGGGGACTGAGAGGGTGATAATCTCATCTGTGTGTCTGTGGAAGCCTTCAACTCTGTACAAAGACTGACTGAAGATGTCAAGTGTCAAAGAAGGCTATGATTCTGGCATAAGTTAGAGAATCCTTCAAGAATCCGAATCCTGGTTTTCCATTTTGTCTTTTTGCCCTTGTGATCTTGGGAAGGAATTCTCATCCATGTACTGACTCTCTGGCACCCAAATCCAACTCTGGCCATCTTTCTCAGCATTGTCCAGACGATCTCCACCCTCCAGGGCAGTGGATATCTTGGGGTTTTTTGACTACCTTTCTGGAACATCCCTAACCTGTTCTGCCTACTCTCCTCTACCATGAGGACACCTACCCCTTGCACTGTCACCCTCCTGAGACTGTTCAAATCACCACTTTTTAAATACAGAAACATGTCATTCCAACCTGGTCTTCCCTCAAGCAAATGTAATCAATTATTCCACCGTACACAGTGAGTGTTTATGTGCCAAGCACTGTGCTAGTGACAAAACTAACTGGCATGGTTTTTGCCCTATGGCAAAATAACTTTACTAGAGGAGGCAAAAAAAAAAAAAATGAAAGTATAACTTTTATATGGGATATGAAGGAGAGCACAAAGGAAAAGATTTAACCTAGTGAGGTTAGGAAAAGTATCTCAGAGGCAGAGATACTTAAGCTAAGATCTAAAGGAAGAGTAAAAGTTGAATTAAAAGTGAGGGGAATAGTGTCTCAGACATAAGGAATGGCACATGTGAAGGGCCAGTCTAGATGCACATTGCCTAGGAGGGAGTGTGTCCTCTTTGAAAACCTGAAAGACGCCAAATGCAGCTGACTGCAGTGAGAATGACTGAAAGGATGGAGTGAGATGAGCCTGGACGGCAAGCAAAGGCCAGACCTGTAGGGTCCTAGACAATCACATTAAGGAGATTGTTTCTTATCCTATTAGCAATGACAAACCATTGTACGACTCCATTAAAATGATTCCCTGCCCCCCAAAATACCTATACAACTCAATTTATAAAATAATCTATTTCAAGGCATCCATAATTTGTTGGCCTGATCTACCTAACATTCATTGAGCAATTAAGAGTCCAGATAGCATACTAAGCACTTTATATGAATTAACTGATTTAATCCTCACAAAAACTCTGTGAGGTATTATTATTATCCCTATTATACAGAAGGTGGAAACTGAGGCATAGGAGGTTAAATAACTTGACCTAGTTTACCAAGATAAAATGTGGCAGAGCTGGGATTCTGAACCAAGGGATTCTAGCTCCAGCTGTAGTGTGATCTACAGGGACTATCTGTGTCAGAACCATTTGGGATTCTCCTCAAAATAGAGATTACTGGGATCTGTCCGCAACCCTCCTAAACCAGAATCTCAGGGAATGGAGTCTAGGAACACTTCTCCAAGTTCTCCAGGGGATTCTCATTCACGCCACAGCTTGAGAATCACTCCTAAGAGATGTTTGCATAAAGGAAATTAATTAATCTTCAATGTATAAAATGGAGAAAGTTTTTTTTTTAATTTTTTGAGAATGGGGGCAGGGTGTTTCACTACTGTAAGCCATCCCAAAGGATGCAGCTCTATTAAGCCAAGTTTACCTCCCTTTGATTGACTGCAAACTCTCGAGTTGAGTGTGGGTACCATAGCACAGTGGGTACTGAGCATACATAGCTCAATAGCTTCTAGGAGTACGTATATGAAGAAAGAACATGGGAGTTATCATTTTTTAAATTTTTATTATTTATTTTTGAGAGAAAACAGAACATGAGCTGGGGAGGGGCAGAGAGAGGGAGACATAGAATCTGAGGCAGGCTCCAGGCTCTGAGCTGTCAGAGTCTGACAGAGAGTCTGATGCGGGGCTCAAACCCACGAACCATGATATTCATGAGCCAAAGTCGGACACTTCACTGACAGAGCCACTCAGACGCCCCAGAACATGGAAGTTCTTAAAGGCCAGATTCACCAGTGAGGTAGAGATGCTAGCAACAAGACAGGTAGGTCATGTAGTATTGTGGACACTAAGGAAGGTTGTAAGTTTTCTTTGGGTAATTTTTTTCCCAGAAAATTCACTTTGAAGACAAACTGCAAGGTGGACAGAATATTTCTTTGAGTCTGTTCCAACCCTCCTCTTCTATTCAAAAGCAAGTACGCAGGATCTCTGGTTCACCAAGCTAGTCACGGTTTTAGTTCTGAAAGATAAGCAGCCTCGTCTACATTTCCATAAGGGGTCACTTTATACCAAACAGCCACATGGTCTTTGGAGAAACTTGCAAAGAATTTTTCCCTAGAACCTTGTCCAGTAGTTGTGTTGCTGAGATCACAGACTATCAGTTAATTTGGCCACTGCTGTGTATTCTTTCCTTTCTAGACTGGGCAATGAAAGAGTCTACACAAGCCTCAGAGCTGCCGATGAACCTCAAGAAAGAGAAACCTACATTTAGTTAATTGGTTTATACCTGAACAGACACCCAAGAATTGGTACGAAGTGTAATGGACCTGCACTACGGAGGCTCAAAATGTACTGTTGGTGGCATGTCATCAAGCTTCTAAACACCTTCGTATTTATCATGTGCTGTGCACAGATAGTAGAAGGGAATCAAAGCATCAAAACCTGGGAAATAGGGGAGGGGGAAATCATCCCTGGGCATCTGGATAAAAATCAGAAGAAATCTCTCCATTTCAACCCCCACATTATAGCCTGTATTCTCTGTTCCGTGCTTGCTAGGTATTTGCTAGTACCATTTACAATTATTATTAGCAAATTTAGTGTATAGTTCACATACCTTTGTAGTGCTTTTTAAATAAATTCACAAATCAAAAAAGAATTGCTGGGTGATTTGTATTTGGGGGTCAGAAAATATAGTGACTGCTGTAGAATGATTTCTAAACTAGCTGGCTAAATTTCTCTTAGTTTACCTACCAGTCTTAACTAAAATGAACACCATTTACAAGGAGTATTTAAAAAGGAGCTGAAGGGGATTCCATGTACTGGGCTATGGGAGGTGGCGCTAATAGCAAATCCTTCCATTTTCCAACTCCTGGTCCCAAACATTATTTCCACAATCTGCACCTTCATTTCATCAGGATGCATGTTCATCACTGGCAATAGATGTGATGGTGATGACTTCCTTAGTTCATGACATGGCTACACTGAATCCCATTTTTTCTTTGGTCAACTGATTCTTAAGGAGGTCATGAGGATCACATTGAGCCTCAAAAAACTTCTGAAGAAGTAGGGTGTATATTGTTGAAGGCTTACCTCTAAGTACATCTTAGCCTTCCTTTTTTTATTTAAAAAATTTTTAACATTCATTTCTTTTTTTTTTTTTAATTTTTTTTTTCAACGTTTATTTATTTTTGGGACAGAGAGAGACAGCGCATGAACGGGGGAGGGGCAGAGAGAGAGGGAGACACAGAATCGGAAACAGGCTCCAGGCTCTGAGCCATCAGCCCAGAGCCTGACGCGGGGCTCGAACTCACGGACCGCGAGATCGTGACCTGGCTGAAGTCGGACGCTTAACCGACTGCGCCACCCAGGCGCCCCTAACATTCATTTCTTATTGAGGGACGGAGACAGACAGAGTGTGAGCAGGAGAGGGGCAGAGAGAGGGAGACACGGGATCCAAAGCAGGCTCCTGGCTCTGAGCTGTCAGCACAAAGCCCGACATGGGGCTCAAACTCGCAAACCACGAGATCATGACCTGAGCCAAAGTCGGATACTCAACCGACTGAGCCACGCAGGCACCCTTACTTCTTAGCCTTCTTAAGGCATATCCCCTCTCCTGACCATATATGCAAATATGCACATACATGAGCATACACACACACACACACACACACACACACACACACACACACACTCTGACTTTACTTCCACCCCGAACAGAAACAGGCCCATGCAGACCAATCCAGATCATATCTTCCAAGGATGTGAGGTCAGAAGTAGTGACTCTGCCCTAATAGGTCAGAAGTATAATTACTACCAGCTCAGTTCAACTATTTTATTTTATTCAAGAGACGTATTTCTTTAGTTAGTTGGGTTAACTAGTAGATCATTATCTCTGATTTTTTTTTTACATGATGCATTTTAAAATGAAAACATATGCAAAACTTCAACTAAACATGGCCAGAATACCTTTTACATATCCTTTTATCCCCATGGGGAGATAATCATAACAATATTCCATAGAAAAATCCTCATACAAAAAGGTAGATGCTTCTCTTTCCCTCACCCTTATTGGGAGATGACCATAAGCAGAACTTACCAAGTCTGCTTAATGGCACTCTATCTTTAGGTCCCTGGATGCTAAAGATTGTATGATACAGTGATACAGTGCTGACATCTGTGGGAGGATGAGAGAAATAATAGCAAATGTATATGCAGTGCTTATGATGGGCCAATACCATTAAAAATGCCCATTTTCCAAAAAGGGAAACTGGGACCTACAACTTTTAAGTAGTGCATCTACAGTCACCATCCAGTAAGGGTGCAACTCAGCATTCAAAGTCAGGTGTCTGTGAAGTACCACAAGCAGTTTACTACACCACAGGCTCAGAGCTCCTACAAGCGAGTTGCTGGAGCAGCTGGGATGATTCCAATAGCATCCTAAGGGAGAGTTCCATTTTGTAACTCATATTCATGAGACATTAATAGGAGTAGGTTTATTTCCCTGGACTTGGCCATTTTTGTATTCTCCTTCAAAATGCCTAAAATATAAACAAGAACTACAAACACCAAAATAAAACCAAATCTACAAAATGCAAACATGTCTATGAATAGATCTTCTATTCTTTCCTCTTCTAGACGTTGACCTCGGATGTGTGACCATGACTGGCATTCAAAGGGTTGGAGAGTTGAGGTTTGGAAGTCCTTGAGGTGTGATTAAAGTTGGGCAAATGGGGTGGGCTGACCTGAGAACAACACGGAGGCCAGAAGAGCAAGGCCCAATATCATGCATGTCTTATAATTCTGGAGTGCCTTCAAAGGAATAGTTGGTGAAATTCTGAAAGCTTATCATCTTGCCAGCTTGAATTTTCCAAATATACCAGGGAAAGGCATTCCAGAAATGCAGGCTGATGAAAAATCACGCCAAAAGGAAAAATGAAAATGCCAAAATCCTTAACTCAGCTTTGCCAAGCATGTCCACTGGCAATATGGTGGCAAAAAGCTACTGAGCCAAAGGCAGGGTATTCTTTAGGTGACACAAAATGAGAAACAGTTTCTTCACCATCAGGAAAAGGGAAGCTTCGGGGCTGTTATCACATTCTTCTTGGTTTCCAGATCTAACGCATGAGTAAACCTCTTTCAATTCTGAAACACATATCAATTTCACACACAAGTAATCTACCTTTCGAGAAAAAAAAATTAGTTTCTGATATTCTCAATAAGAGAACCAATTTCACAGCAGTTGGTAGAGATTAAATCTATGTTTTATAAAATAGTTAACATTCAATGCCGTTCCTTTCTCTGCTCTTTCTGCTCACAGATTCACGGATAATCTGTGGTCCTTGTCTCTTGTTACAACAGGGATTATATTGCAACAGAACAGGGCAAGCCAGAGAAGAGGGGAAAGAATGGAGGGTTTGCTGTGCAAGAGAGAACCAAGATCAAGATGAGTAGATGCAGTACATCCAGGCAAGGATGTAGGAAATGGGGGTTCCAGAGATATAGGGAGTCAGTTCCTGAGGGTCACGCTCTGAGGTATGAAAGGGGAGAGAGGCAGAGCAGAATGAGTTTGAGGGCTTGAAAGGGGGCCCAACAGGTCTGAATGGGCCCAGATATGGAGCCACAAGGTGAGGACACCCACAGGACCAGAGGCGATCACCATATGGGATTCCATGGCAAGTCCTGTTTAAACCAGTTATTTTTACATTATCCATTGGTAAAGAAGTTGACTCTGGGGGCGCCTGGGTGGCTCAGTTGGTTAAGCATCCGACTTAAACGCAGGTCATGATCTCACTGTTCGTGGGTTTGAGCCCCGTCTTGGGCTCTGTGCTGACAGCTCAGAGCGTGGAGCATGCTTCAGATTCTGTGTCTCCCTCTCTCTCTCTGCCCCTCCCCTACTCATGCTCTGTTTCTCTCTCTCTAAAAAATAAACATAAAAAAATTAAAATCATTAAAAAAAAGGAAGTTGACTCTGGCAGAGCCAGTCAGTCACATCACAACTATGTGCCCAGAGTTTCAATGAGTATCAGCAACAACCCAGCACCTTCCTAAGAAAACCCACTCAGACTGTGCCTGCTCCTGGCAAACCAGCATTGTCACCACAAGGACAGGTCTGTTCTTCCAACTCATTTCTTCAAATCCTTCAGCTTGTAAGAGCCAGACCACTTCAAACTGCTCTCTATTGTACTTCCAATTAAATGAAGCTTTGAAATGTGAACCATAACCTCTAGACAAATGATATTGACAGGCTATTCCCAACTCTCACAAACAATGAGCCCTGAAACCTAATTTGTGCAGCAATTAAATTCACACAAAAATATAATTTTATTTTATTGCTCGGTGCTTGCCTGTATCTTTAAGCTAGCAAAGTGTAGGAAGGAGTTAACTTGATAATATAAATAAAAATTGCCCCCAAAAGGCAGTAACCAATCCATTTACATGCAAAAATGCTCCTCTTCCAAGTCATCCCAAGGCAAATATGAAACATGATTTCCGAAATGCATCGCCTACAATTCTCTCGACACAGTGACAGGCATGAGAATTGTGGAGCAAAATACTTTCAATAATCACACAGCTTCCACCATGAAAAAGTGCTGCTGCTTATATTTGGGGGGGGGTCTATTGTGTGTTAGATGCCATGCTGCTGCTTATATTTGGGGGGATCTATTGTGTGTTAGACATTGCAGCGGTTCTTTGCATATACTGAAAAAAATATATTTTACCCAAAAAGTTCAGTTTGGAAGTACGGAATTGGCCTCCAGTCATTCAATTAATGTTTAGGAAGTGCCAATAATGTGCTTTTCACATGTTGCCTCATGTTCTTTTCAAGTCTCGGGAATCCAAGAATGCAGCCTTAATATCTTGAAAGTAATAAAGCACCACTTACTAAGTTTTCTCTTCATGTATTTCTTAAATTTCATGGTTTTGTTTGTTTGTTTGTTTGTTTGTTTCCTAGTGAACTCTGTTCTGCTCACCTGGTAAGTTTCTATTCATACATTAAAGTCTTCCAAAGTAAGGAATTCCCTCCTCTGAATTACTTCCATACAGTTGCATTGGACTTTTGCTATTGCACGTGTCATGTTATTTCATAATTATCTCTTTGTTGAGCTATCCCCAATACTGCGAATTCCTAAGAGTCAGATATTAACACAACACCAGGAATACTATCTCTAGGGATCTCTGACGCCTTAGCCAAAAATACAAAAGCTTATTGCAAACCTTTATACTTATGGAAGTTACAAAAGCCTTCTGAGCACTTGTTGGTCATTCTACCCACCATCATGGATAAAGTTAGGAGACAAGGATAGCTTTGAAAACAACTCAGTGAATCATCTCTTATGTCTCCCATTCCTCCCTCCTCCCAGCCCTGCAATCCCTAGCCTGAGAGGGAAAAGTATGCGCTGGGAAGCACATCTGAAAACTCCCTTTCGGAAACCCATTTTATGTATGTATGTATGTATGTATGTATGTATGTATGTATGTATGTATTTACTTATTTATATTCTTTTTTTTCACAGTTTTATCTTTTTATTATTTTTTTAAATATGAAATTTATTGTCAAATTGGTTTCCATACAACACCCAGTGCTCATCCCAACAGGTGCCCTCCTCAAAGCCCATCACCCACCCTCCCCTTCCCCCCACCCCCTATCAACCCATTTTATAGGCAGTCCAGGTGCAGGGCCCAGCCCTGTCTGTTATCTGGTTCATTTTTTCAAGGATGTCACATCTGTTCACTACTCCCTTCCAGTTAATGAGTCTTCCTTGAATAGAGCCTCAGAGGGCTTTTGATCTTTGTACCAATCAACTTCAGGATAAAGTACAGGACAGTGACTGAGCTAGTACAGCTGGCTTAAACCCATGCTTTATTTCAAGGAAGAATAAACAAAATTTAGCCTGACTTTATAACATGGGGTGTTGAGATCAAAGAATTCCCTCCAGACCAGAACTACTAATCATACCAGATTTGGAACTTGGTGACCATTCTTCATCCCAGTTTTTAAAAATTTTTTTTAAAACTATGACTGTAAGAACATGCATGCTCAGTAGAGAAAATGTATAATGTTAAAAACATAATAAAAGAGGGGGGCACCTGGGTGGCTTAGTCAATTAAGCAGTCAAGAGTCTGATGTTTAACTTTGGCTCAGGTCATGATCTTGTGGTTTGTGAGTTTGAGCCCCCCATCAGGCTATGTGCTGACAATGCAAAGCCTTCTTGGGATTCTCTCTCTCTCCCTCTCTCTCTATCCCTCCCCTGCTTGTGTGCTCTCTCTCTCTCTCTCTCAAAATAAATAAAGTTAAAAATCACATAATAAAAAAGAAAAAAATTATAATTAATCACATCACGCAGAAGAAACCATTGTTAAAAAGAAGGTCTAAAACTTCTTAGTTTTGGGACCACCTGGGTGGCTCAGCCGGTTAAGCGTCGGACTTTTGATTTAAGCTCAGGTTGTGATCTCAGGGTCGTGGGATTAAGCCCTATGTTGGGCTCCGTGTTGAGAATGGGGTTTGCTGAAGATTCTCTCTCTCACTATCCCCCTCTTCCCCCTCCCCAACTTGTGCATGCTCTCTCTCTTTCTAAAATAAAAATAAACAAATATTTTTTAAAAAGCATATTAGTTTTTATTTGTATTTAGTAAGATAAAATTTTACGTTTTGCTCCCCCACATTTAATATAATATAAAAAATATTTTCTTATATTTAGATATCATTCACATATGTCATTTTCAATGACTGAAAAATTTAACATATTAATAAATGTGCCCATAAATGAATTTATCATATCCTCTTTGCTGGGTTGTGAGTTATTTTCCATTTTCTTGCTGTTATAAATAATAATGAAATGAACATCTACATACATAACTTTCTTTTTCTCCCCAGAACATCTATGATTCTAAACAGCCACATTGTATTGTGTGACTTTGTAAATGAAGTCATCAATTGTTGGTGAATTTCCCAAATGCACTTTGTCCTAATAGCTTTCTTAAAATTCTATTGAAATGTCAAGGTTTCTACCAGCAAAGTGGTAGCAAGGGGCCCTTTAATGTCACTGTGGATGGCAAGTCTTCTGTTCCTTTTTATCGAAGGAGCTCCAGGGTCTCCTGCCCCATATAAACAAGGGAGGGGCAGAGAGGGGTAATTAACTTCACAAACAACCAGAAGCTGGTTGTCCCAGGCCCAGCCACAGCTTGGTCTGAGATGTGAAAGTTTCTTCAAGCATCTCAGCCCCTGGTTTATGTGCAGGAGTACATGCCAGCATGAAACATCAGTTAGCTTTTGTCAGGAAGTAAATGCCACCACAACAAAATCTAAAAGTGTTTTTAAGACACACACACACACACACACACACACACACACACATATACACAATTCCCTTTTTTTTCTGTCTTCTGGAAATGCCTTATTCTTTTTTCCTGGTCCTAAAAGAAATCATCACACTGAAGAATCACTTCTCCTGCCATACCTTAGCCACACAATGCCCTTCACTTATGGCCTAAATTTGTTGTATAATTTGCAAAGTTTGTTCTAGAATGTGATTTTTCCTTTTAAAACACTATCAGCTTAGTAAAAAGAAAGACATTATTATCTTCTTTCTTTTCTCCATTAATGGCTGGGTAAAGATTCAATCCAGGTCACATGTGTTGAGCACGTATATAATTTTTTTGGTAGGCACCCTGGGGTAGAGGGGTGAGGAAGAATTTGTCCTTGTTCTGAGGAATAAGAGTGATAGAGTGTGGATAACTAAGTCTATGACCATGGTTTTCAATGGGTTTGTCTAAGATTCTGCAGTATTGTCTCAAAACAGCCATGAGGTGGGCCAGGGACCCATTTTAGCAGGCTAATTTGCTAAAATAAGTTTTCAAACTCAATGTATGGCTGAGTACGTTAAAGTGCTACAAGAGAGGTAAAAAGAAAGTGTGCCTGAGAGGAAACAGTTAATTCTGCTTCCATGGAGGGGTTCCACAGGGCCCATGAGCTGGACGTTGAAGGATGGGCAGAATTTCAACCAAAGGGAGAAGGGTCTTCCTTGCAAGGGAACATGGGTGAGGACAGAGACTTGGAAGTACAAGGTATGCTCAGGGAGCCATCCATATGATTAATTAGAGGTTAGTAGGGGTGTGTTGAAGAGTTCAATGGGCATTTTGTTTGTAAAAGTGGTTCGCAATAGAATGAAAAGGTTCAGTTACCATGCTTGAGAAGAGGGAGGCAAAGGTTTTTGAGTGTGGATGCATTATGAGAAGAATTGTATTCTAGAAAGGTGTTTCTGGTAGGGGGAAGAGAACTTACACATGGGCTGAGTCCGGATTCAGGGAAAACAATAAAAGGACAGACAGAGTCCATGTAAGAGATGACGGTGTCAGGAAACAGGGCCATAACAGTAAAAGCCAGATGGCTCCTTCTTACACATGGTTGGATCCACAGGATGTGGGGACCTGGCAGGAGAGGATAGGAAGCCAGGGATCACTCAGAGTTCCACGTCTAAGAGATGAGGTGAGACGCCATGCATCTCCTGGAGTTGAAGGATGGTTGAAGATGAGACACTGTGGGTAGAGGGGAGGAGGTGGGAGAGAAATGAGAAGGGCTTGAGAAATGGGCAAGTTGAAGAGTCAGTGAGAAGTGGCAGTGGTGCCTCAGGAGTCAGGGAATAGACCAGATTCTAGGAAGCACAGGCAGGGCACACAGTGCTTCAGAGAGACGGAGCAGGATGAGCACTGGGAAGAGACCTGACACTCGGGAGGTAACTGCTGACCTAAATAAAGCAGTTTTAGTGGGTGGGCGTGGGTGAGCATCAGACCACAGTGAGTGGAGGAGGCAGGCAAGTGGAGACGGCATTCTCTCTTGGAAAATTTGGCAGTGCAGGGAAGGAAAGAGATTGGGTAAGAACTTGAAAGAGGAACGGGGGTGAAAAAAAATTTTTATGGATAGGAGAGATTTGGGTAGCTTTTTAGGTTGAAGAGACAAAATTGAGGGGGAGGAAAGGAGGATGCCAATAAGCATAAAAATGTAAGGGATAAAAGATTTATTTTTACAAATTTTTTGATGTCTATCTTTCTCATCAGAGCAGGGAGTCATAACAATGTGACTTCTTTCCAGTCTTAAATTAGAACAACTCAACAATTCCTCTCAATCTCCACTTGTCTCTTAGAAATCATGTCTTTTGTGGCTGAAGAGGTTTTTGAATATTCAAAATACGTATTAGTGCATTTTAGAGGCAGGTTTCTTTTCTTGAGCTTAGTTATATATTTTAGTTACCTTTTAATTTTTTTTCTAAAAATATCACTGTAACTGGAACTATGATTATTATCTTATTTCTTCCTTTAATATAGATAGCATATCATGTATCTATTCTGTGTGTGTGTGTGTGTGTGTGTGTGTGTGTGTTGTGTTTATTTGCAAAGCCACAGGAAGATGTTGTTTAAGAAGGAGAGAATCAAAGGCTGCAAAGAAGGCAAACAAGACAGATTTTAAAATGTCCACCAGAGGCCATTCTTGACTTCGTCAAAACCAATGGCTTTTGTGGCTAAAGAGGTTTTCAAGTATTGACAGTATAAATTAGTGCCTTTTAGAGTCTTATCGCTCTTCTTCTGCTTTAGTTATATTTTTAGGAGGGCAGAAGACAGGTTGCAGTGGATTAATAAATTACTGAGACGTGAAAACAAGAGGTGGCAAACTGAGGCAAGTATGTGAGGAAATACGGCTTGGACTGAGGGCTGGATGGAAGATCAAGAAGGTGTTATTTGTTTTTTCAAATGCAGGAGATGTGAGTACATTTATATGCTGGTAAGAAGACAGCATCAAGAGGACAAGATTGATGATATAAGGACCAGACTGTATTAATTGATCAAGTGGTAGCCCAGAGAAGATGAGAAGAGAGAAAATTCAAAGGAGGAATTCAAAGGCCTCCACCTCAGTGGCTTCCAGGAACATCTTCGTCCAGAAAAAAAAAGGGGGGGTGTGGTGAGGGCAGATGAGGGACAAGAGCCCAGGGTTGTGTGGTCAGCTCAAGGCAGAGCTGGAACAGAATCCACGCCTCCCCACACCTCGTCTGGAGCAGTATGCCATCCTTCTTGTACTTTTCTTCGTGGAAATGGCCCAAGTGCTTTATATATACTAAGATGAACCATAAAGAATATTTAATTTTCCAATTCAGAAATGGATCAAGTATTGTCCATTTCATATTATCATCCTAATACTGGCTCATTTAACCCTCACAACAGCATATATTAAATTCCATATTTCACAGATGAAAAGGCTGAAAAAAGGGGGTAGGGATATTAATGTGCCCAAGGTCACCCAGCAAGGAAATAATGGAGCTCAGGTCTGAAGCCCAGTCCTTGAGTCCAGGGTCAATGCTCCTGACTTACTGAATCTATTGACTGAATGTACTGAACTTATTGATTGAACTTATTCTTCTTTGTGAATTTCCAAGTCCTTCTCTTGATTCCTCAGGCACAGGAGGCAGTTGGGGAGGGCAGGGGTAGGGAGGGATGTGGAGTGAGGGGTGAAGGTGGGGAGCCGAGGCTCAGGCTGTGTCTGTGGCAGCTTCGGTTCCCCATTATCATCCAACTCTGTCCTAAAGCGTTTTGTAACTTGAAAATTCAATGAATACAAAATGCTGGTAAACTGCATCCAAAAACCACTGATATCTTCTACTCACAGTCTTATTTTTCTGGTATGTGCACAAGTGAATTCTTATCTATCTGAAAAAATTCAAAACCAACTCTACATCCCTGACTGACCAGTGTGTGCTTAGTTAAGGCTTGGAAGCAAAAAGCCAGGATCGCCCATTCCCCTGACCACAATAAAAGAAGTCAACAAGCCAAGAAGCTTTTTCCAACACACTCGAGAGCAAGAGCATCTCCATTTTATATGCACTTTTTATCATGATCAACACATTGTAATAGGAACAGTATCTCTGAGGCATGGTCTTACCCTTTTCTGCTTCTGCTTGAAGGACTCCTAGTGGCCTGGGAGCTTTCGGACAGAATCTCATGGCTCTGTGATTCACAAAATGGAAATCTGGCATTATATGCCAGTGACATTCACTTCTGTGGCAGCTCAAGCAGCAAAAAGCCATATGCCACACACCTCAGATCCAGCCAAGCCACGCAAACGTAAATGTGAAAGAGAAATAAGGAAATTGGGACCAGAAACGCTCTCGGGAGCTGACTGCCTCCAGCACCTAAAACACATAATCACTGTGGCAAGAACCAAATCTTCCTACTCTTACGACACTCTTGGGAAATGTAATTTTTTTTTTTTACTAATTTAAGAGAACTTTGGGAGATAAAGGTAAAATACAAAAGACCATTTTTTGTGAATGATACGGGGAGCTCACATTTACTATTTAACATGACTGCTACACAGGTACATGTCTGCCGGGTATGTAGTCACCTAAATGGGTGGACCTGCCAGCAGGCACGTTTGTCTTCTGCACTGAAGGTCTCTCAGCAGCCATCCTGTGAAAGGATGAGCACCATTATTGACGTTATTTTCCCTACTGGCCTGGAAATAAGACTAGTGGGAAACAGAGTACTCCCCAAATGGCCACCGTATGTGGTTTAAGATCAAGGAAAAAAATTAAACAGAGGGATTTCTTTTTTTAACTAGGGGTTCTAACCACTCTCCTTGGAAAAAAGAAATTCAGTTTATTTTATGACTGTTCAATGTCTTTGAGGCTCTCATTCGCCTTATATAAAGCTACATAGGTGGAAAAATAATTACTACCACTTTTGTTAAGAAAGGAATGGCAGGTTGCTTGGGTGGCTCAGTTGCTTAAGCATCTGACTCTTGATTTTGGCTCAGGTCATGATCTCCTGGTTCGTGGGTTCAAGCTCTGTGTCAGATTCTGCACTGACAGTGCGGAGTCTGCTTGGGATTCTTTGTCTCCTGTCTCCCTCTCTTTCTGCCCCTCCCCTGTTTGCTCAAAAATAAATAAATAAAACATTTTAAAAAATAATGAAATGGCAAAATAATTTTATAATCCCTCCAAGTATTGTCATCTGAAGAAGAGGATCTGACTGAAGGATCTAGAAATGTTTCTCAGTAAGGCCTAATGGCATTTGGGGTAAGAAAATTCTTTACTTGGTAGAACTGCAGAATACTTAGTACCTATGGTCTCCAGGAATTGAACAAGAGTGACCATTCCATATTAAAACAGTGTAAATTAATTCATCTTATTGGCTAGGTGGACTGTTTTAAATAATGTGTGAATTAAACATTTCTGGCCACTTATTCATTCAACATTCAACCCAAAGTAATTGGGAAGATACTATTTCAAAAATACCTGGAGAATATTAGGATTTAAAGTTATAGTTCTTGCTCTCAATGCTATATTGACTTAATTTAGAAAGGTAAGTTTGTAACTAAATAACTACTACTATATAGCTAGAAGATATTTTCCAAAAGAAGTTCACGCTTCCATGTCATGGGGGTAGAGTGACAGAATTTCATTCTGAATGAAAAGGAGATGGTAATCATCCAAGGTGGTATCCCTGAGGTGGCAATGTGTAAATTCCTAAAACAGAATTTCAACAAGCAGATGAGGGAAGGGTGGCAGAAGGAATGAGGGTGAGTACATATCTGCAACATGAAAGTACCATAGCATACACAAGGTACTGGCAGTTCAGAATATTACAGAGCTTAGAGCAGGTGCAACGTGAAGATATGAGGACGAAGCAAGAAAAGTACATTAGGTTAATTAAAGAGATATCTAAACATCTTGCTAAGGCCATGAAAATTTATGAGGCAGGTAATGGACAGCCATGATGGATTAAAAGCAAGAATGATATAGTCAGATCCATGTTGGAGGACATTTGGAAAGTAGGAAGGTTTCAAAGGTGGAAGATAAGTTACTGCAATAGCTGGTGTCTCAGTCAGCTACTACCACACTATGTGTAACAAATAATACCAATAGCTAAGAATTTCTTCTCAAACTCACAGGTCTATAGATCAGCCAAGGTTATAGTTTTAAGCTGTAATTCTATGGGATGATTGGGGAAACTGTACTCATATGCCTCATTCTGAGACCTACACTGAAGGAGGAGTGGCTGCTCAGGGAGTATACTTCATATCATGATGAAGGCAGAAGTGCAAGAGCCCATGCCAACCACACATGCAATATTCAGGCCTCTGCTTTCTTCATATTTGTGATCATTTCACTGGCCAATGTGAAAAGTTAAAGGGTAGGGGAAATGCGATTCACTCCCCATCAGACTGTGGCAAGGATGTATAGATATATATCACCCCTATGGATCAGTAAAGGACTGCAAGCAGACATCCCATCTATCAGATTTGGAGAAAAGAGGAAGATCTGAGCTAAGGCAATGATGAGAAGGCAAAGGACCTTAGTTACTGTAGCGGCTTTAGCCACCAATTGGCTTCACAAAGAGGAACTTGTCCATAAACTTCCAAATAGAAACTCATTAGATTGCCAGCTCCAGGAAGTCAGAAACCACCTATCTAGTTCACCTCTGTATTCCCAGTGCCTAACACCATGCCTTCTGTGTTGTGGACACAAAGTAGTATTTGTTGAAAGAATACACAGCATTTGAAGTGTAGGTGAAATAGTGACACTATTTACCAAGATATGGAACACTAATGTGGCCATGCTGTGTGTATGATGGTTGTGGGATAGTAACACTGAATACTGTCTACATCCGAGGCACTGAGTAGATCCTGAGAATACAGAAAAAGCAAGGAACTGCTCTCAAGAAGACTATTAAATAGACAACTGCAGTTCACGGTGGTTAAGTTCTAAGGTAATGGTATTATTAGGGCAAAAGCAAGGGGATCACTTGAGGGTCATCTGAGTATGTCGTTGGCACAAGTGACAGCGGCTGGCTTGAGAACTTCCCCAAGGAAGATGTACACCTAGTGCGGGAACAATATCTGACTTAACTACCTATCTAAATGACTTCTTCCCACATAGTTTCACTGAGCACCTACTATTATTTTTAATTTCAACAGAACTGTGTGGAAAACACAGAAATAATAAAAGGAAGGGGAAAGGGAAGGAGAGGAGAAGAAGAAACCAGCAGTTTAGAGTTCTCATCTCTCTGGTTCAAGTATTCATGTTTACTTTTCTTCCTATAACAAATTTAGTCTTGCTTTGGTACCCTCTTCCTTTGTTCCTGCTTTTGACCTGTTTGGCCTGGTGGCTTAGCTCTATGCTGGACATGGAGAGAGCAGCTAGCATCTGGCGTTGAACCAGCAGGTGAGGGTTTTAGTTTCTATTTGGTAAAATAAAAGTGGACTGCTTGACCCATCATTCACTGCTGCTCAGATATAAAAGCATGGTTTTGAAAACCCTGCATAGACATATAAGCAATTTAAATCAGCAGGCGAATTGTACACATTTAAATAATTAACTCTATTTTAAAACTTCTGACCCCTTAGATCTGGTATTTCTGCAGGAGATACTTAGAAATTTCACTTGGGATCTTCAACTTCTCCCGGCTCTTATACTGGAGTCTTAACAAACGGCTTCTGACACCACTCTCTTGTTCTGACTCCCTGTCTCATCTTATCTAGGGCACCTCTTTGCCTTCCATCCCTTGCCTCTTCCTAACCTCTGGCACCGTGAGTTGGCAAAAAGAGCATGTAAATGACAGTACCTTTACGATCTTCTGTTCTACCTTAGGAAACACATCCCTTTGTAGAACTGTGTTCTCAACTCCCATATTACATATAAACACTCACCTTCTTTGCAATTACAAGATAAATATTTTCTTTTAAATCAAGGAGGACTCATATTTCATGAGAGATTTGCATCTAATGGTACTCTTCTTAGCTGTCCAACTCTGATTCCTACCTGCCCTTTAATTTAAAATGCCTAAATCTCATTATGCCTTACTTAAAATGTAGGTAGCTTCTTTTTAATTGGACATATACTAATAAAATGATTTCTGTGCCATTATCAAATCCCTAACACAATCCACAATGGAATATGGAATCCAGGTCATAGGAACCAGTTAACAATTCATTCAGCACCCCAAAGTGTAGTTAACAAAAGGGAGAGAAGTTTCAGAAGTCGTTGAGCAGAGTTACGTAGAGCAGTTAACTTAGAGTCACTATTATTTTCATGTTCAGAGATGATCTACAGATGAACCAAGGGACTGATGTATCTTACTGCTGTCCAGTGGAAGAAACTATAATTTTTTTTGTCTCCTAATTAGCAAGTGTCAGTTTAGCACATGTTATACCTATAAAGAGACACTGACTCCAGGAAGACTGGAAACTAGGAGAACTCAAAGCTAGACCTTGCACCTAAAGGAACCTCTAAGATGTAGATTTACTATTGTCAGGCTTATCCAAAATTACTCATCAGACTCAATCATGGTAATTATCATTTTTATAAATGCTCCAGTTAACGTTAAGAAAGAGAACATCAAGAAAGAAAAACACATTAGCAATGTTTCAGCCAACTAAACCTAACAGTTGATTCTTGAACAAATTTTAAACAGTTTAACCATTTCTTAGGGAAATTACATAAACAAAGTCAACAAAATCTAACTCTTTCTGGATGACTCAGGATATAACCCCTTCAGAAGGAGATACCCTGGGCTATTAATGGCACGACCTGGGACAATCCCTAGAAATAGACCACTTTATGAACACTCTCACATTTCTCATAAAAGTCATACAGACCCTGTGCAGCTGGGACCACGAGGACAATATGGTGGGATGGGTATTCTATTACCTTAATCACTAAATCCACAGGAAAAGCTTGGTTTTTTTTTTTCTGGAAATGTCTGCTATTAGTGTTGCCATAACTATCCTTTTCCTTTTCAGAGGCATCTAGAAACATGTGTCACCTAGTGGTTGCTTCAGGCAAGACTGAGCCAAGTAGTTTATCTGCCCGATGTGGTCCAGAGAGCTCAGAGCCCGCCTAGGGGCAGTGATTTCCCATTCTCATCTCACAGATGAGCAATCTGGAGCTCACAGGGCTGAATCCCTTGCACAAGGCTATGCAGCTGGCTGGGGAGAGAATGACAAGTGTGCTGTGCCTCTGAGATTTGGCTAAGCTCCTCAGTCACTTGCAGGGTATCTGTGGGCAGGCTGGGGAGGGGCATCCCTTGTGACCAGAAACACACAGAGAGGACTTCCTCCTTGCTCAGGAATCTGTCCTCATTGCAGTCAACATCTCCTTTTGCAGCCAAACCAAAGTTCAATGGATTTTCACACAGAGGTATGGAAAAATCTGTATTTATAGGTATTTGAACAAACTACCTTGGAAAATCAAAGCAGGCCAACTATACTACACAACCAAGTGCAAATGACTGTCAATTTAGGTTATGACTGTTGAGACCAGCACATGGTCCCATTTGTATGGGCCAATTTACAAAGCCAAGCTTTAAGGGCCTCACCTTCACTGTGATTTGGGGAAATATCATTGTTATTATTACTATTGTCGTTATTGTTATTTTTGCTACTACCAGTTTAAAGATGAGAAGGAATCTAGGCCTAAAGGACATTCTCAAGAACACACTGCCAGTGGGGAGCCACTTGGCCAGGATTGCCACCAGATACTCCAGCTGCATTCAGCCTTGGTTCTCTCCTCTCCAACCTTGCATTCTCAATGGGTCAGGGAATCGTGCCCCCAGAGGGAGAAATTTGGTTCTTGGAGGAGCAAAAAAATCTTACTTGGTCTCTTTCTCAGTCTTCCTGCTGCCTCTAGACAGCACAGTTCATATTGATGAGGACAGTAGAAGACATATCTTGATTACTGTCCAAATGGAAGTGGCAAATTCCATAAAAAAGAGTAACACTACCTTAAGTGAATAACTTAAAAGCATTCATTTAAGCGCACACACATACACACACACACACACACACACACACACACACACACACACACTCAAAACCTTTTGCTACCTACCCACCAGGAAGCCTCAAAGGAAAAAATAAATCTATTCATATAATGCATTTGCTTCTACAGGAAGTACGATTTCCTTTGTGTCAAACCTTAAAGACCTTTGTGAAACACGAGAAGCTTTTTGAATAAATACTTGTAAATGGCCTAGACAGCTGAAAAATGGATAGCCTCCTTGTACATCAGGGCCCTTTAAAAGAATTCTCCTCTACTTAAATATTCATGTTTCAATTAAAACATACACCTACTTTATTAGCTAGCCCAGGCCTGGTTCAGATCAATAACAGCAGCCCTAGATAGAATTCTAATGAAGATAAACAACTCCGAGTCCTCCCCAGCTTCCCCTGGGCACGGATGCACAAAGCCTCCTTTCACAACTTGCTCCAAGATATTTTACAGTCACCTGCCTCATGCAAATGAGGAGATTCATGTTTATTCATGGCGAGAGTTACAGACCACCTTTCATTCCCTAGGCCAGCTTAGCTAACCAACAAGAGCGCTGTCTGCACCACTATGAAGTTGAGCTGGCCTAGGAAGGGGACTCCTGAATATATAATTGCCCCCTGAAAAGCACGCACAGAAAGTCAGTAAACTGGAAACAGTTCAGGGAGTGAACATACTTCCCTTTCTTATTCATGCCATCACTGCCTTTAAGCTTTCAAACAATCCCTTTTCTACACCACACCGTAATCCATTAGATGTGACTAGTTAGTGGCTATTTTCCATGGATAATCTTCCAGAGGACTTCCCAGGATGTTTCCTCTGTTGTGCTCTCCAATCCTTCCTAATTGAGATTTTCTCCCACTGACTCAGACGGAGCTCGTAGCCTAGCCAGGGGCAGCTGCGGCTTTGTCTGAAGGCCCTGGGTTCTCTCTGTGCACAGCCTCTCCTATTTTAAGGGGTGATTTCTCATCTGCAAGCCTGAGATCCTAACCTCTATCGCATGTGCTTTGCATATTATGCTGCTGGGTAAAGTTTTAAAATAGTGCTTTTGCTCTAGAGTGACTGCATTTTTCAAATCATTAATTTCTTCCATTTTGGCAATTTGAAAGCATGGCAAAGTCATTTGATCTCATTTTTAGTGCTGATTTGGATAACACCTAAAGTAACCCCAATGCCATGAACAAATATTTGGATGGTATCTAGAAGGTGCAGACATCCCCAGAGAGGTCTGGGCTGCTAGGTAATGGCTAGAGAGGCCTTAACTCTCTCCAGCTATTAAACACCTGATCTTTGTGAAACCTGAGTTTTAGCCTGCTGCTCACGGCCTGTCACATGGAAAACTAAGGGACCGAAATTGTTTCTGCCCAAATCCATGAGATTTTCAGTTTAAACCCTATTTCTGCCAAAGTTAAATGAACTTCATGCCATTCATTCCGTTCAGAACTCAATCTGTGGCACATACACAGCTTCACTTTTCTCATTGTTTCCTTCTTTGTTTGTTTAACATAATGGCCAAAAAAACCCATTTTCTTTTGAAAAGGACAATTTGTTCATTTCTCATAGACAGGATTTATCTTATTACATATCAAAAGAATACAACTGCATATGACATTTTACTTCCTTGAAGCATTTTTACATTTAATACTTCAATTTAGTATCATAGCACCACAAGAGAGGGCAATGGGATACTGGTATTCCTGCCTCCTCCCACCCCCTGGCCTTTTTATTTTCAGGCATAGAGCTCCTGAGTAGCACAACCAGGTCTTACAAACCAATGGGCATACTACTTCATCGATGTATACAATATGTACTAGTTGGTGATTTGTGTTACATGTATCCACTAATGGTCATTCCACAGATGTGATTCACCTTTAGCGATCAAATCCACCTTAATGAAAAATCTTCATGAGAGCTTTGGCCCCACCCCAAAGATGTAATTGTTATGTTGTGCAATTGAGCACTGGGATAACAGAAGTTTCAAAAGCCCTGCAGGTGATTCTAATGTTCAGGCAAGGCTGAAAAACACTGCTACACATAAATATCAATTTTGAAGTGTATTATACTCTTGTTAGAATTTTTAAAGTGGCATGGTCGGCAACAAATGCTTTAAATAAGATTCCCAGACCTGAACTACCCAAATCACTTATGTCTTCTTTCCTACTCTGCTTAAAAAATGAGGGCTTCAATGAAATGATTATGGGGCACTTGTGTGCCGAGGTATTCAGCTGCATTTTGAGCTCTTCTCTAATGCCCATAAAAATGAACAATGCATGCTCTAAAATATTGGTAACAAAAGGCAAAAACAGAATACAAACTCAATGGCCTGAATCAATGGATTATTCTGCAGGGACTGCTATATTAGGAAACTGAAAGAAAGTACTTTTCAAACCATAAATATTTTAATCACTCTCTAATTCTACTTCTTTCATATAAATAAAAAACATCCCATCTTCTGCTTCCCAAGTCTGGAGCAGCAAGGAGAGTGATGCTTTTCCAAACATTTGCTTCCAGCAGAAGCAGTAACCACTAAGCATGAGATATCTATAAACTAGTGTCCCAAGCAAGGTGGGTTGTAGGAGAAATTCCTGCATCTGCTGGAATCCGGTATTGTTTGTAAAATCAGAATTTTGGATTGAGGAATACTGCTTCTCCAGTAATGAGCTAAAGAAGGCAGATAGCTAAGTCCTTCTTACAGAACTGGGGGTCACAGGTCGACAAGCAAACCGTCGTCCATGCCTCTGTTCAAAGTGGCAACAGTCTGAGATGGTGGCCAAGAAAGTTCAAAAGAAAGTGTGTCTCATGAAGGGCTTTTTTAAGATATTCGGAATTCGCATTTGGGGAATCTTTGGAAACAAGGAAAGCATTAAACCTACCAATAACCCCAAATCCATGTGTGTTCCTAAATTCAATAGCTTCTGCTACAAAGTTAATAGCAAGAAGAAAAGTGAATTGATTAAAATTTCAACCCTTCTCCCTTTTCCAACTTATTATTTGGCAAAGTAGAGCAGTGGTTGATAGACAAGCAGCAGGAAAAAAATCAGGAAGACACTGACCTAGAGGCCCTCATACAGAGCCCATCTTTTTTCACAAGGCTGGTAGAAGCAGAACAGAGACATAAAAGAAAAGGGACATAGTTAAATCTGTACTTGAGCAACCACTAGCAGAACTCTGACTGATATTATGCTGGTCTACCAGCAAATAGAACAACAACAACAACAAAAAGCTCATCCGTCCATGTTTCAATATTTTAAATTGATATGCATAAATACGGATACAAATTTAATATACCTACAAATTAAACGTATATTATGGTAGGCAGAAAAATATCCCCCTGCCCCACACTGATGTCCATGTTCCAATCCCTAGAATCTGTGAACATGTTACTTTACATGGCAAAGGGGAATTCAGGTTGCAGATGGAACTGAAGTTCCTAATCAGCTGACCTTAAAATAGGGAAGATTATCCTGGATTACCCAGGTGGTACAATGTAATCACAGGGGTCCATAAGAGTGAAAGATCCAAGCCAAAGAGGGATCAGAGTGATGAGGTGTGATGTGGGAAGGATAGGACCTGTGGTTGGCTGGCTTTGAAGATAAAAAGGGCAACCAGCCAAGGAATGCAGGTTGGCTTCTAGAACATGGAAAACATTAGATGGATACCCTCCCCCCCACCCCTGCCCCCAGAGCAGCCAGAAAGGAACACAGCTCTGCTGACTCCTTAATTTTAACCCATGAATCCCACTTCTGGCTTCTGTCCTATGGAACTATACATAAGATAGTACATTTGTATTGTTTAAACTATGAGGTCCATAGCAATTTGTTGCAGCAACCATAGAAAACTAGTACACACATGACAAAAGAGTACATTAACTGATACACTCTTCTGTTTACAAAACTAAGGCATGTGTAACACTAAAAAGAAAAAAGCAACCATAGCAAAAACATTTAATATGGAAAATTTAGATCCCTGGTCATTTCCATCACTGGTATTCACTCTTGACCAATGGATATGTGTGCATAGGATGAGACTCTCTGGCTCTCAGGCTTCCAGCTGCCTACTCACAGCCATAAACCGCCATCACTACTTGGCAGCACATATGTGACACTGAACATCTACGATCGGCAGATGATGCAAAAAGACGGCACTAGGGCCACGATGAAACACTATCCCCCAAACCTGCTGAAGACATCTTGCAGAAGACAGTTTTTACAGCCATATAAGTTAACTATAAAAAGTTGCAGAGTTGACACGTCAGGGACCTCACCCTGCACAGGCAGGATATCATTACCACTGACCCAAGCACATGGCCACGATGAACCACAGGGACTTGAGAGCCATGCTCACTTCCTAAAGACAGAGGCTTCTGGTCACCTTTGCCAACAATGTATTCTTGGGGCTCCATTTTGTAAATTACATGTTCTGTAGGATTTAAGCATCTAAGTGCTAACTGTCTTGAGTGATTCCTCTGCAGAAATTTGGTAATATTTTCCAAATATCTCAACTGTGCATATGTCAACAACAATAATATATATACATCATTATCATTGACAAAAATGCCAAGTTCTGTAATTCAGAAGAAGCAGAGTGAATGAAATCCTCTCAGAAAGCAGACAGACAGGATGCCGGGGTCCAACTCTTGATTTTGGCTTAGGTCATTATCTAATGGTTCCTGAGAGGAAGCCCTGTGTTGGGCTCTGCACCAACAGCATGGAGCCTGTTTGGGATTCGCTTTCTCCCTCTCTCTTTGCCCCTCTTCTGCTCCTGCTCTGTCTCCCTCTCAAAAATAAACTTAAAAAAAAAGAAAAAGCAAGCAAGCAGACACCTGATGCCAGAACACAGGCCAGCCAGTGGATTCCCTTCTCCTGAAGGGACAGGTGGCCCATGAACATAGAAGCTGAAGACCAGATGGCTTTCAGAAACACTGTAGTACATGAAGAGTTGCTCTGATCCAGGGGCAGAGTAGCCTTGGCCATTTCAGAGACTTTTTAACTCTCTCTCTCTCTTTTTTTTTTTTTTTTTTTTTGGCTTGATTTGTACGAACGTCTCCCTGCTCCTTCACTCCTCTTTCCAGAGGATGATTTGTACCTGAATTGCCACGTCCCTCCTAATCAAGTGAAGTACACTCAAGAGGCTACAGAATTACTGGGTTTCTCTCCTTCACCTCCCTTCTTCAATCATACCTGTGCCTGTGCATTGCTGCTGAGACCCTTGGCAGCTCCAGTTGTAGCTTACGCATCAGGGCTATCCATGTCACTGGGGCCTATTTCAATGGATTAAATAGATGGCCCAAGGTGACCAAGATAGAATGGCATTTGTCTGCTACAACTGCAGGTGAGATCATTATGCTGATGGGGACAGTCAGGTTAGAACCTGACTGAGGCTCAGCAAAGAGTATCATTTCCTCTTCATGGTTTCCTTTCTTTTCAACTGCTATCAGTTCCAGGTGCCACAAACCAGAAACATGGTGGTAAAGAAGGATGGGCTGTAAGTTCAGAGGAAAGGTGACAGGGAGGTAAAGACCAATAAGAACATGAAGCACAGTTGGAATTCTGACCTTATATTATGCCCCAAGCACAAGCTATGAAGTCCCCATAGGATGACGGTGAGGTCAGACCCTTCGACTCTTAGCGACAACACTTACATGCCCAGTACCAGGTCAGCAGGTATGGGTGATGGAGCCAAGCAAACCCAGATCCATAAACAGTAGCAAATTAAAACTACTGAAGACCTCTCCCAATATACCTGTCCTGAATACACCTGTCTCAACCATCAGTTATCATTAGCAATGTGATTACTGTTAACAAGGCCTTTATCTAAGGATAAAGATTTTGTTTATCGTGAAAAGTTTACATGATACTTCTGCCTTCTCTAAGTTGGTCAACACTCTTCTTGGTACCCAACATTCACTCACAAACAGAAATGGGAAATTTACACTCTTATAGAAAACCAAAGAAGACATCCGTTCAAAGAATCAAATGCTTTCTGCAAACTAAAAAAATGTTCCATATAAATTTACTAAACTCCCTGAAAGAGATTTTGCATTTTAATAAAAACTCTTTTTGATACAGCAAAGGGCAGATTATCTCAACACATGCATAATCCACAAAGAAACCAACAGGGGCGCCTGGGTGGCGCAGTCGGTTAAGCGTCCGACTTCAGCCAGGTCACGATCTCGTGGTCCGTGAGTTCGAGCCCCGCGTCAGGCTCTGGGCTGATGGCTCAGAGCCTGGAGCCTGTTTCCGATTCTGTGTCTCCCTCTCTCTCTGCCCCTCCCCCGTTCATGCTCTGTCTCTCTCTGTCCCAAAAATAAATAAAACGTTGAAAAAAAGAAACCAAGTTACCTAGAAAGAGACGCCTTCCTGATCTCATTCTTTCTCCAACAGCCACTGCACAAGGGGAGAGAGAGGCATCCAATGGGTGTTGCAATAACAAGGCATCTGGACTCATGCCGGAATAAGTTACTCTAGATAATATTTTTCAAGAAAGGGTCTCTGCTGGTGGCTCCAGTTTAGTTAGTCAAAAGGAACAAAACTTCTCCAGGCTTATCCCTAGAGAGATGAGAACATCGCCAACACAAGCTTCCCATCTATACAGGTATGTCTTCCTTTTTTCATTTACAAGGCAACCTAAAAATCACAGTTGTCCCCATTCTCCTGATCTGCCTTCCACACACAGTTAAGGAACCATACAAAGGTGAGGCTCCTTGGGAGACAAAGGAAGCTGCCTCTGCCTCAGATTCACCTCACCTTGTTGAAGTCTTCAGAAGTTGCCCTCATTTCCTTCCATGTCTTGTTCAGGAGCTGGATACAGATGCAGAAAAACTCCTCAAAGGATCTGTCATGGGTGAAGAACATTGGGTGGAAGTCGTTGCAGGTCTCACTAGCTGGAGGAAAGAGAAGGGAAATAAGAGAAAGTTTGCAGAGTGAAATGAGAGAACACAGCCACATGTGGGTGTCCCAAAGAGAGATGATGGGAGGCATGTTTGGCTCAAGCCACGGTGGAAGTAAGGCATTTTGAAAACCTAATGATAGTGTCCATGGGCAACTGTGAAGTTGAAGGTCAGACGGTCAGACCTATCCCAAGGGACATATTTTGACTGAAGGAAGTCAGCTCCTAACCCACCCTAAGACATGAACTTATAACTTTTGTTCCAGGATCCCTGGTGTTGAATATGGGCTCTGTATCTGCCTTTTTGACGTTATAAAGATGATTCAAACTGCCTTCAGTCATAGCTCCATCACTCTTAATTTCTCCTTTCTCACCAGAATAACTGGCAGAGGATGAGCTTTCCCAAGCACACAATTAATTGCAATTTTGAAAATAGCATCCTCGATTATTTCTCCAGGGGGCTCTTTTCCCTCTTATGGCAGTAAGCAGGGGGACATTTAAGATCATATACCATCTGATGCCATTAACCATTTGTTTTACATTTCCAGACACAGATGGCTGGAGGTCAAAGCAACCCAAATGGCTCTGAAGGCCATGAATGGTCCAGTCCTGGACCAAACCATGAAATCAGCCAGACTGCCTTCCTGCCTCCCCGTTGCAGGGTTTCTGCACATCAGACCCAGTGCTCTGAGCTCGAGCTGTGCCTATCTCTCTCCTTCTTCCCAGAACAGTACTGCAGCCACTCCCTTCTTCCCTGCTAACTGTCAAGCTTACATTTTTGTAGTCCTTTTACATACATCTCATTTGATCTTTACAATGCCTCTTATGGTTCATGCCTTATGGATAAGGACACTAGAAAGAGCCAGATTTTGTGATTCCCCCCAAAAACAGTACCATAAGTTTTTTTTTTAAATATAAGCTGTTATGTATAGCGAAATAGTTCCTATTTTAATCAGAATCTCTTTAAATGCCAATTAGTCTTCAGGGTTCCAAATGGTAGAATTTCAAGCCCTAGAAGCCCGGGAGAGGAGTGGCTGCAGGGCGTGCATAGGGCTTACAGCAAAGACCTTCTGTACTTGTGGAAAGCCCTGTGCCTGCCATGTGGTTGATTCTGCTTGGAGAGAATCCTCCGGTGCAGGCCCAGCAATTGAACCCTAATCAAACCTAAGCAAACACACTCTGCCCTGGCAAGGCCACAAGCTCTTATGTCCCAAGCTCCTCTATCTTAGTGGATTCCAGACCTCTATAAGGGTAGATATAAAGCTACACAGAGGCTATTTTATTCCAGACAAGGTAAGGGCACAGGCTAGCAGCAACTTGTAGTCATGTAGAAAAGGTTTGGGTCTGAGGGCATAAGAAGATGTGGGTTTAAGTCCAGCCCATGCCAATCAGGAGCAAGCCACTTCCTGAGCCTCAGTTTTCTTTTCTTTTCTTTTTAATGTTTATTTATTTATTTTGAGAGAGAAAGAGAGAGAACTCTCGGCAAGCAGGAGAGGGGCAGAGAGAAAGGGAGAAAGAGAGAATTCTAAGCAAGCTTCCGAGCCGTCAGCGTGGAGCCCAATTCAGGGCTCCATCTCACCAACCGTGAGTGAGGTCATGACCTGAGCTGAGATCAAGAGTCTGAGGCTTACCCAACTGAGCCACCCAGGCACCCCATGAGCCTTGATTTTCTTAACTAAAAAAATGGAAATGAAATCTCCTTGTCCTTCTCCACTGGTTTCAGAGAGATCAAATAACATGACTCATGGGCAAGTGCTTTGAAAGGATAAAAGTTGTCACCAACATGGAGCAAGGTGGTGGTGATGATAAAGAATGTTGTGCCAGCGTATCATTTCCAGGAACATGGGTTGTTCTTTGATTTCCCCCCAGCTCCTAGTCAAGCCTGTTCACATCTGAGAAATCAGCAGCAAGAACATATGTCACCCCAACCCCCAGCCTGTGTTACTGGCAGAAAAATGGCAAAAGTGAAGTTCTGACCTGGGACACAAAGCTATTTAAAGAACTTGGAATGTAAACACAGGTGGATTGTGTGTTTGTTGCCCTGGGCAATGAGCTGTCAGTCTCACTTTCCCAAGCACTGAAGCCAATGGAATTTACAAGTCCACAGAAGCACTCTAAAATACTACTGCCATCCAAGTACTCATTATTAATCACATTATCGCAGTATCTTTTGGACCCAGTGTGATTATGTGTGTACTTTATGCCCTTGTTAAAGTTTTTATGGGATTACTGAAGCTGAGATAACCAAACAAAACTGAGACCAACAAACCCTGCACTTGCTTAGGTGAAGAGGGAGGGAAGGAACGTCATTAATAATAAAGAATATTTATTGGGTGCATATAATGCACCGGGAGCTCTACTGGTATTCCCCTCCCAACAACCTGGTAGGTAGGCATGATGGTTATCCTCATTTTATATATAAGGAAGGTAAATCTTGGAGAAATTACACCTTCCATCATGAGCTTTCTTTAGGTGGCCCTAAATGAGCATTTGAAACCTGCAGTTTAGTTGACCCAGCAGGCTTCCTGCATTAGTTGACAAGAGCTCAGGACACTTCCTTATGACTGCTGCTTTGAAAATTAACTTCTCTACCCACTCTCCCAGATCTTCTTGCACTACTCCTTCAACAGAAACCAGGATCCTGACCCCCCAATCCAGTGGGACTCACAGCAAGTGTACAGCCAGCACCTGCTGATGGACAACATCTAGCAATGTGACAGTACCAACAACAGCCACTGCCAGACAACAGCCGTACCACTGCCACAGCCATATGTCAGGCACTAGGTCTACATTGTTGTTGTTGCTACAACAAGCACATGAGGAAGATACTATCAATTTCTTTTTTCTTTAAATTAGAAATAGAGTTAGATGGATGGGGAAGAGAAAAAAGAAAGAAAGAGTTAGAAAGGTTAGGTGACTTGTCCAAGGTCACAGGTCACAAGGCTTGCAAGTGGTGGAGCTGGGATTCCAACTGCCATAATCAAAGCCCATCATTGTCTGTTGTTCTCATTTTCTCATTCTGTTTCCCAATTAACTCTTCCTCTATTGTGCCTCCCCCAGCAATACAAATATTAAAGTACTGCTTTTATATCCAGAGAAGATATTTATGAAGTAAAATCTTACAAGTAGCATCACCTTAACTATTAATGCTTAGAGTATATTTAGAGTCTAGGATTCCTCTGCTTTCTTCCTACTAGTCCTGATCCAAGTAGAGTTGGATTCAAATCACTGGGTCACACTCCTCTTCTAGATCTTACCTTTCTTTTCCCTCAGTCAGGTCAAGCTGAACTCCTGACAACTCTTTTTTTTTTTTATTTTTTTTTTAATGTTTATTTTTGAGACAGAGTATGAGCAGGGAGGGGCAGAGAGGGAGAAATAGAATCTGAAGCAGGCTCCAGGCTCTGAGCTGTCAGCACAGAGCCCAACATGGGGCTCAAACCCATGAACGGTGAGATCATGACCTGAGTCAAAGTCAGACGCTCAATTGACTGAGCCACTCAGGTGCCCCCTGACAACTCTCTTGAATACACGACATAGTCTACCTGGTTCTAGCTTTTAGTCAACCAACTCTTTCATCTTCTCAAGATATTCTCAGCCTCTGGAACACACCAAGTTTCCCCTAGATAGTCAGTCCCTGGGGAAGAGTCACAGTGGATGAATTTATTTGACCTACTTCAAGAAATTAACAGGTTGGGTTCCATGTTAACAAACCCCAAATTTGTTCATTGCAACAATGCACCCACCTAAAAAAAAGTACAATTTCTAGTCTCTCTTAAGAGTGACCATTATGTCCCAATCACAACCAATGATAGATACAGGGAAAGTGCTGGGTAGATTTTCCAGGAAAGACCTTTACAAGAGGAAGGACACTTGACTGGCTTGTTCATTTTTCCTCTGCCTTCACACCTCAACTTCTTCAGGTTCAGAACACAACTTCATGTCCAGCACAAAAATGAAGGCTATGCCTTAGAGTAGACAATTAGAAGGAGCTCCTGATGGCACTGTGGAATCACCATATCAATCCTGAATTGAACTCCTAAGGAATTCCTTGTATATGATTTGTTTAAGTCACTGTTTCCAGGCTTTCTATTACTCTTAGACACATGAAATTACTGATGTGGAAACCTAAACTCATGCAAGCACACGGATATTAGCATAAGAGAACACATGCTCAAGATTACCAGAGGCTGGGGAGAAAGGAGAAAGTAAGAATGAGGAGGCAGGATGGTATAATGGTTACAGTCAAACAGAACTACATTCAAAGACCAGATTTGATGCTCCCTAGCATACTATGTAGCCTCAGACAATGAAAGTCCCTGAATCTGTAAAATATATGACCTTATAAGATTTATAACCATCAAATTAGTTTATGTTTATAAAATATGTGATAAGATACCTAGCACATAGATAGGTTTAGTAAACAATGGCTATTAAGTATTATTTTTGTCATCATTATCATTGCACTATATGGCTTCTTAAAGACTTTAACATTTCTAGGAGATAAGGAAGGGAAGAAGAAAAATCTGGTGAATGGTCTTTGGGATCCTATTGATAGGGAGGGGTTGGGGCCAACCAATCATTCTTGTTGATTAGGTCAAAATCCAGTGGGAAGTTCAGGTCCTAAAGCTGAAATGTCACATGCTGAGTGTACATGCACCCATCAACACTGGCCAATCAACAGTGTCTCCAGAGAAAAATAGCACCTGACTCTTTCCCACTGGGTTGTATTATGAAAAGAATATAAATTTCAGAATCAGGTAAGCACTGATTTGAATTCTCATTAGGGTTGGTGATACAAGCATCTCTCTCCTTGGCTTCCTCATCAGTAAGATAAACATGCTACTAGTTACCTCCTAGGGCTATAGAAGGTGAAGTGTCTGGCAGAGGCTGGGCCTTGACACACAGTAAGTCTAAGTTTCCATCCTTTCCTTCAAACCTCCAAATAATATGCAAATCTCATAGGTTCTTTTAAGCTGGTAATATAAAAAATGCTGCTAATGCTCATTAAATAGTACAGGAGGGGCACCTGGGTGGCTCAGAGGTTAAAAGCCCTGCTCTTGATTTAGGCTCAGGTCATGATCTTGTGATTCATGGGTTCAAGCCCAATATGAGGCTCAGCACTGACAGCGTTGAGCCTGCTTGGGATTGTCTCTCTCCCTCTCTCTGACCCTCCTCCCCCCACCTCAAAAATAAATAAATAAACATTAAAAAGAAAAAAAAAAAAGTACAGGAAACAGTGAGATTGTCCCCAGGCAGAGGGCCACACCCCTGAAGTCAATGCATTAGGGCACAATTCCCTCTCCATTCCAGCGAGGGAGGAAGGAAGAGGCAAGTGGTGGAGGCTGGGCGAATGGAAGCCACACAGTAAGGATCCTGGGGAAAGTACTCTATTTTATTCTTTTGTGTTTTGAAACCACAGGCCTAAGTGACTAAAGAACACTGAGACAAGACAGCCATTGCTAACAGCAGGATCAAGTTAGCATCAGAACACATTCCCTGCAGGAGTGATTCTCCAGACTGACTAGCAGTCATGTCTGTGCTCCTAGTTAGGAATGGCAGCACTGGAAAACACAACTTAAATGGATATATCATGGGGGGATAAAGGGGATTCAAAGAGCAGAAATAGAAGAAGGGCACTTGCCAGCAATTACCTAAAGTTATGTGCTGGCCAGGGGTGCCTGGGTGGCTCAGTTGGTTAAGTGTCCGACTTTGGCTCAGGTCATGATCTCGTGGTCCATGAATTCAAGCCCCGTGTCAGGCTCTGTGCTGACAGCTCAGAGCCTGAAACCTGCTTCTGATTCTGTTTCCCTCTCTCTCTGCCCCTCCCCCACTCATGCTCTGTCTCTCAAAAATAAATAAAAACATTAAAAAATTTGTTTAAAGTTATGTGCTGGCTATTGTTGTAAGAGTTTTACTTGTCCTAACTCTGACTCCTCAATAACAACAAGGTCACTGTTATCACCCATATTTCACAGAGGAGAAAAGTGAGAGCAGTGAAATTAAGTAACTTGCAGTGACAGGGCTTAGAATCAAACCCAGCATTCTCTCTCCAGAGACAGTGTTTGCATCCTCCACAAGAAGACACGGGCTTGTCATCATTTAATACTTATTTTTTTTAAATTTTTAATGTATATTTATTTTTGAAAGAGAGACAGTGCAAGCAGGGGAGTGGCATAGAGAGGGGGACAGAGGACCCGAAGTGGGCTCTGCGCTAACAGCAACAAGCCTGATGTGGGGTTTGAACTCACAAACTTTGAGACCATGACCTTAGCCAAAGTCTCATTCCAGTATGAGAGGTAAGGATAAAGCATTAAGTATTCATATGTTTTTCTTCTAAAATGTTCAAATTGCAGATTTTCAAGACCGAGGATTATCAGGCGGGAAAAACCCATCCAGGTTGCCTGATCTGCTTTCCTTTCTTGTCATTAAGAGCAGTGAGAAAGGCACATCGGGTTGCCCAGAGTTCACCAAGGCAGAAAGGGGGTGAAGACGCTGGGAGCAGACCTCCAGGTTCCAATCCTGGTTTCTTCACTATTGCTGAGTCACCTGGGCAAGTCATTTCACCTGGCCATACCTCAGTCTTTTTATCTGTTCACCGGGGCAACAACGGTATAAACTCCATTAGTTTGCTGTGAGGATTCAGTGGAAACAGTGATTATAAGAGGCAATGTCAGTGCAGGGGTGAACCAAAAGAACGATGATGCTTATCGGATATCACGTGGACCCTGGGCCAGGCCATCCGACTGAGAAGTGGGGGCTTGCATCAGCATATAGGGATGGCCTGAGTCTCCAGAATAGAGTTCTTCATTCAGAGATTTAAACAAACAAACAAACAAAACACAGAGGGTGAGGCTTATTCTGTTGTTCTTCTAAATAAAAACACTAAAGAAAAAAATATTTAGCTACTAGGCAATGCTTTTATAAATGAAATTTAGAGAGAAACTTTCAATGGGCCAAAAATAGTAAGACTTTTTAAAAACCAAATTGTTTTCAAGCACACTATTTTTAACACAATGAGATTCTACTTTGTAAAAAAGAATCAACTTAATGGTCTTTTAAATCTGGAATATTAAGGTATTTTCAGGGCTGAGGGTAAAATGGGTTCTTATTAATTCGCTGACATCTAATTCACTTATAAATAGGCCAGCTTTGACAGCAGCTATAATCCATGCACATAAGTTTTAAAAATAAAAATAAGAATGCTGTACACACTTTTGTCACACTTTGCCTTTCAAAGTAGATTTGTTCCTATGTTCCGCTGGATAATGTGAGATGAGGTGCGTATTGTCACTGGAGTGTCAGAGGTCAAGGGCTACCACTGAACAGGAAGTAAACAATGAAAGATGAGTACAGAGGATGGGTTTTAGTGCTACTTGTAACCTCCAGAAGGTCATGTTAGCTCCCTGGGTTCCACAGTTTTTACCTGTGAATGAAATGGGCTGGTAAAATTCCTGCCAAGTCTAAAATTCTAAAACTACACGTACACTCACACACACACACACACTCACACACACACACACACACACACACACACACCAGATAATGTATTTTCAACTCCCTAATGCCCAACAACAATTATACACCTTGCAGACTGCACCTGCACTGAACTTATAATTATTTCCTAAATTATTATTTCCTTGAATGACAGGACGGCTACACATTTCATTTAGGGTGTTAAAGCATCAAAATGACATTTGCTAGGCTTCGGAAACGTTTGATGAGCTAGTACTTAACTCTTTTTTCATAAGAAAATTGTTAGATGTTTTTATACCCTTTCAGACCTATTAATATCACCTAATGCAGACCATTACATAAGAAAATTACCTGACTGAAGATAGAATGGCAAGACAACACAGGCAAATGCACAAAATTTCTGCTATTTCATAGGAGTTTTGTAAGATAAATATAATTTTGGAGATGCCAAAAAGCTCTGTTCCATGCTGTCTATGACCCTTGTTATGTGAATCCATTTGCGGGTACTAGAGGGACACAGATTCGGGAAGCACTAGGCAAATTCTGATTATTTTTACCAAAAAAGAAATAAGCTCTGGCTTAACCAAAATGCATTTTGTTTTAAAATTATGAGCTGCAGGAAGAAAGGGATAAATCATATACACACAAAAGCATTTAATACCTCAAAACTGCCAGAGCAGTTAGACAATCTTACTAGTATCTGCAGCATGAAAATTCAAATCAGACCTATTTGTGGCTCTAGGGTCAGTCTAGATAATATATTTATGAATTCTCAGATGCAAATGTATACTGCTACCTTTATACCTTTGTAGAAATTCTTACCCTTGTAGCCTTTGAGTTTTCTATTTTTAGACCTGGTATTCTGTAATGGCTTGGTTTGGGGGCTTTGGTACTGTGTGGGAAGATGTTGAAAGTTCAGAACCTTTTGTAGGAGGGAGAAGTGAACAAAGGAGAGTAAGGGCAAAGAATTTGAAGTTCCCCAACTGCTGCTGAGTTCCACCAATATAGAAGCTGACACCCCCCCTATTTCAGGACAGGGGATCAGAGGCTTGAAACCTGCTCAGCTCTTTCCAGCTCCTGAAGCCTGGTTTAACAGAACTCTAGATATTCTTTTCTCTCCTCTATCATGCCTAAAAATAGTATGAAATCCACACTGAAAAGACACACAGTAGCTAATCCAGGGCTTCATTGTTCATTTTCCCTGTGGGCTTTTTTTAAGGACATAGAGAGAGGAAAAAAAAAAAAAAATAACTGACTGTAGTGTTGGGGCTGAAAATCAGACTCTAGCACCAAAAGGCGGCCAATTCAGCAAGAAGGACCCAAGGCCTTCCAGGCAACGCAGTGTGTGGTAATAAAAGAGCAGAAATTCTGGAGCGAGGTTGGCCGGTGCAAAACTTGGTGTCACTGCTTAATAGTAACATGACCTTGATCAACTTCTACTACCTCTGAACCCCAATTTCCTCATTATAAGAAAGACAATGCCTCCTATCTCATCAGATTTTTGCAAGAATTAAATGTATAGTGATACATGATTCATATATTAACTGGGATAAAATGAGCACTTAATGAATGCCAGTTGTTACCAGATTTAATAGCAAAATAATTATTATTGTATGTAGCTAAAATGACCAATTTGGAGAAATTATACTTTCAGATGCAAAGACGTTATAAAGCTACAGTAATTAAAACAGCTTGATGTTAATCTATGGATGGAAAAACAGAAAAATGGAATAGAACAGTGAGTTCAGATACAGACCTGTATATACAGACACTAGATTTATGAAAAAGGGGACACTGTAGTGGATTTTCAAAAGCTTTGGCTGGGCCAATTGTATATGCATCTGGAAAAAAAAATTATGATTCCCTACCTCACACTATCTACAACAATCAACTCTAAGTGGATTACAGTTCTGAATGTGAAAGGAAAGACAATGAATCTTCTACATAATATAAAATACATTCATGACCTTGAGGTGACCAAAGTTTTCTTAAACTGGACCAAAAAATCACTACTCTGAATGAAAATGTTTGATTGGATTATATTAAAACCAAGGACTTTTATTTATCAAAAGATATAGTAGGATGGCAACCACAGGAGAACATTTTCAACATTATCTGACAAAGACCTGGTATCCATGATATATAAATACCTGTGTAAGTCAGTATGAAAAAGACAGACATTGAGAAATGGACAAAATGTAAACAGGCACTCCATGCAATAGGGTATCTAAGTGGCCAATGAACATATGAAAAAGTGCTCAGCTTTTTCAGTCATCAGGAAAATGTAAATATAAATAAATAAACTTTCCAACATCCACCAGAAGGGCTACAATGAAAAGGTAGAAAATACTAGGTGTGGATACAAATGTGGAACAAGAGTAATTCTCATAGAGTGTTGATGCAAGCGTAAAGTGGCTCAACCACTTTAAAAACCAGCTTAGTAATATTTAGCAGAGGTAAAATTTCATACTCTATGACACAGCAATTCTCCCCAAACATATAAATACAATAGAAATGCATACATATGTGCCCCAAAAGAAGTGTACATGAAATTTCAGAGCAGCACTGTTTGCTATAGCCCTAAACTTGAAACAACCCAAATGTCCATCCAAGAGATTAGATAAATGATAGCTTATTCCTACAGCAGCACATTTACCACAAAGAAATGATTTTGTAAAAATTATACTATCCATAATAACATGAACGAAAACATAATGTTGAACATTACAAAAGAGAACATACTATATGATCCTGTTTATCTAAAGCTCAAAACAGGCAAAATTCACCTACTGTAGTGGAAACAGGTTATTTTTCCAGATAAAAATCGGGGGGGGGGGGCAACCCAGAAGGGTCTCTGATGGTTGTATAATACTCTCTATCTTGATCTAGATAGAAATTAGCTAACTAGCTAGTTAGTTGGTAGTTGGAAAATTCATTGAGCTGTGTTGTGCTTTTAGGATTTGAACACTTCTATGCATTTAAGTTACGCTCATAAAAAGTTAACTTTAAAAAATAGAATGTGAGCTTTCTAGGTGATCAAAAAGGGACAATAACATTTTAGATGATAAAACTACTGCAGATAACTTAGATGGGCTTCTCAAAAGTAGTGCTGTGTTTGCCCTACTCACCATCTCTGGAACCAGGGATTTGGCACTTTACCTAGCCAGGTTGACTAACTGGATAAAAAAGCATATAACCTGTCTGTTTAGGCATCCTAGTCCAATTACCTAAAGTGGTATTAGCTTCTAAAGTTGGTCAGGTACATCTCTCTACACCCAGACTTCAGTATAATGTCACCTGTTGGATAGGTAAGTATATGCTTGCTGTTTTGCAACTGAGGATCGTGACCTCAGTGAAGAGTACTGCAGGTGCTGAAAAGCTATCACAGGTTTGGCTGGTTCCTTCATTCACTCACTCATTCACAAATCTTCCTTCCTTGCCCTTTCCTTCCTTCCTTCCTTTCCCTTTCCTTCCTTCCTTCCTTCCTTCCTTCCTTCCTTCCTTCCTTTCTCCCTCCCTCCCTCCCACCCTTCCTTCTGTCCATCCATGTGTCCATGTCCACCTGTTATCCATCCATTCAACTAGCAGGGTGGTTAAGAACATAGTGCTAGAGCCCATCTGTCTAAGCTTGGATCCTGGCTCTGCCGCTCATTATCTATGTGACCTTGACCACATAAGCAAGGATAGATGAATAAAAGATGAGGCTGAAGGAGCAGGCAGGAAACAGATCATCTAATTCTTTGGAGACCTCATTGAAGACCTCAGCATTGGAGACTCAGAGTGATGAAGTAACGCCTTCCCTTCTCCTTTCTTACTCTATTTTTTCTCTTTTTGATGGAATTAAAATTCAGGTATTTTTATGGGTTGCTGTTATTCTGGAATCCACTTACTTGATATTTTAGTGCATTAAGGACAAGTGGTAAACCAGATAAGAACTTTAGAGCTAAAGTGGCTAGGAACGTCAGTTGTGGAGTTAGGACTAGGGCTAGAATTCTCCCTCTGCACCTTCACTGTGTATCTCAACCAAGCTCTTGAATGTCTTTGAGTCCTTTATTATGATGACAATAACAGTAACTCATAGTTTGTAGAACTGGGTGAAGACATAGTGAGAGGATTCCCATAAAACACTTAGCACAGTGCCTGTCATATAATAAGCACTCAACAAATGTTAATCATAAAACCTCCTGCAGAATACAAATATGATGTGTAATTCTCCCCTCCAAATGTTGAATTGAATACAAGGGTTAGCTTGCGGTGAAATCTTACTTATTTTTAATTAAAAAAAATTTTTTTTGAGAGACAGAGAGAGAGAGGGGTGCGAGGAGAGGGAGGGGCAGAGAGAGGGAGACACAGAACCTGAAGCAGGCTCCAGGCTCCAAACCGTCAGCACAGAGTCCAACCTGGGGCCCGAACCCACGTACCATGAGATCATGACCTGAGCTGAATTCGGACGCTCAACTGACTGAGCCACCCAGGCGCCCCTCTCATGTATTTTAAAATCTTATTTTAACTTGCCTTCGTGAAGGTACTCAGTTCCTGTGGAAAGTCATAGAGCAGCAGTACCACCCTCATCTTGAGAGATATTTAACAAAAAGAAAAAATGCCCAGAAATTCCATTAAATTCAGATTTCTGATAAGAGCAAGCTAAGTGACCCCTGGAAGTTTGTTTATAATTAAAAAATCGTCTTGCTGATATGCTCTGCATGCACATTTCCTTTGCCCTCTGGCTGAAACAACTAAGACATTCAGGAAAAGGGAACCTGGGTCCTTGACACCTTATCTCTTTATCTGTTGGCAAAATAATCATTTCTGGATCCACGTACAGGTCTAAGAAAGGGTTTTCTTCTTGGGCCAAAAAGGAAAAAAAAAGAGGAGAAAAAAAATGAATTCTCTGGGAAGGAGTATCAAGTTTGTGGTGTGTTAGCGATGCAAAAACTAAGGGCAAAGCATACTTACCTTGCTAAATATATTTTACCTACTTTTCTGGGGATGGTGTGGCTGCAGCATTGTGGGGGGGGTGGTGCAGTGGAGGGTTGGGAAATAGGAAAATTCTGGTTGAATGGTCAATAATCCAGGGCAGGGCAAAGAAGAACATATTCAAAAAGCAAATTTCTGCCTGCCTTTGTTAAAACTTCCTTTATAAGGAAAATTATTCTGAGAAGCGGCACATTAAGAGACTGTCATACAGCAAATTTAGCATGCATATAAATAATTGCCTGTCCAACCATGTGAGATGGGCACTCAAAGGTTATGCTGGGATAGAGGCAGATTCAGGAGCAGCTAGGATGTGCCTCACTGAAAGTCCAGCAAGAAGCAGGCACGCCATTGCATGACCACGGATTATACCTTGACCTGAGGCTCAGAGCCTTTGCCAGAGCCAGAGAGCTGGCAAAAGGGGCCGAAAATAAGCAATCCTGAATTCATTAAATGCGAAGTTAAGGGAAGGGGACATGCCAGGGCTTGCTCCTCATCCCATTCTTTCTGCTCTCTGTTGCTCAGTAAATGACTCTCCTTAAGATCTCAGAGACCACCTGTAGCTCTTCACATAAAACGCACTTGCTTTAGCAAGTCATTCAGCACTTGTCAGCCTGACCCTACTTCCCTGCCTCTAACTTTTCTCTGGCCTCTGAAGGAAGCCTAAAATCAAGCACAGTTTCTACCTCTTTATCAACTTAACCACCCCTGCTTGTATTTCTACGTGTTAAATTTTGGAGTTTTCTCTTCATGGAGCCCATGGAGTTGTCCTCCAAAGCCCATCCCTTTGCTAAGGGCACTTCACTCAAGCCTTGCCAGTCTGCCCCTTCCCTTGTGCCTCTACAGACCTTCAGTTTTCTCCACCTGGTTGGATTCCCCCTCCTGACTGCTGCAGAAACAGGAACCTCTAGTAATTTCTGCATTCCCCCATGGCCAGCCTCCCACTAACACCTACCTGCACGTCCCCCCCACTTGTGCCTCCAGTGACATGCTTTTCTTCCCTATGGTTTCCATTATGTCCCACTTCATGCACTGCTTAAAGAACAGGATGAGGGATGTCCCCGACTTTTGTACAACACACATCTCAGCACTTGTGCTGTGATAAGGGCACTTGGAAGGCTCCACTCAGGCTTCCCTCTCTGCTTTAAAACTGTCAGACCCGCAAAAGGACCCAGTCCTCCTCCTTCTCTCCCCCAATTTTCTGAAACCCAAGCATAGGTGTTCTCTTAGGAGAACAATATGGAACCATATAAAGAAGGCAAATTAATTACACAAATTCAACAGGGAAGAAAACCAAATCTGATAACGTTCCTAAACTATAGAGATGTAACCTTCCTCTGCAGATCAACAGCCAGCACCGAGGCCCTGGCAGGGGGTTTCCCCTTGCCATTCCCATCCCGCCTCATTTACCACACACCCATTCAGACCAGGAACACTAGGTCCAGTGCTTGTCTTGGGCCCTTCTGGGACTCTGTCACAAGGAACATAAGGCCTCAAGGATTGCATAACAGTGTTAACAATGCGTTCACCCTGGGTGGTGGAATTAAGGGAGATACGGGGGATATTAAGGGAATAATCCACTGACAATCATGCTTTTGCCAATGTGGGATCTGAGAAGATGGAGATTTATATCAGTGAACAAAACCAGAGTTAAGTCCCTAATATTTTTGCCTGTATATAGTTCCATTCAGTCCTCTTAAAAAAGAAAGCATGATAAAAAGCACATCTCTCTCTTGCCCAGGATTATGTGGGCAGGCCTGTGTGGAGGGACAGAGAAGCCCTCAGTGTATGAACAGAACACCAGGCCCTAAGAAGCACATCCTCAAGCACTGTGCTAATAATTTAGGAAAAGGTCAAACTTCACACAGGCACTTGACTGAGATTTACCAAAAAAGAGGAAATAAAAGGAAAAAGCATTAAATACCAAACCAGAAACAGCTGGCTGGAAAACTTGAAAAGGACATAATCTGAATAACAAGACACCTGGGGAATCTGCTTCAGCAAATCAGAAGGTGAGCAGCCTAGAACAGGGTGTGACTTACTTGAGAATACTGCAGTGAGCATGTGCCAAGAGCTGTTGTAAGCTCCTGGCAAGTATTTGCTCATTTAATCATCATAACAATTCCATGAGGTTGGTGCAGCTACTATCATCCCCACTGTACAGATGAGAAAACTTGAGGCCCAGACGAGTGACATGGCTTGGCTCACACACAGAGCTTACAGGAGGTACAGCCAGGGTTTAACAAGCGTTAGGGTCCAGAGTCCTTGTCCTGTCACTCACTGGGCAGCAATTACCCTCCAATGGAAGATTTTTAAAGCAGAAAGTGAATACTTCCTAGAATTCCTCTTTACTGTGATTTAAAAATAAATTTGATTCCATTTCCTTCTTCTCAGACCCGCCATTTTAATGAAGACTTGCTATTGCTAACTAAGATAATTTTTGGATATGCGATTCTTACAGTTGGTATAAGATGGTATTCCTTTTGCCAATTTATCTATAGCAGACATGTATTCCCATTGAAATGTTACTCTTTAGTGCTGGGGGGAAATCAACAATTTGTAGACTCTTAATTTCATGGGCATCGATTTGCTCATTGGCTTAATAGATCCTTATCCTGATAAAGAAGATACAAAATTTATCTTTTTTAATGAAAGGCTAATATCCTGAAAGATTAAGAAATAAAGCTAGTCAGACCAATCTTTTTTTGTCATCAAACAATTATATAGTGCTTCATATATACCAGCCACCATTCTCAGTGCTTTAAAATTATAAAATGATTTAATTATATGAAAATTAAGTGTGAGCCAGGTTCAATTTTCATCTCTATTTCACAGGTGAGAAAACCAATGCACAGAGAGGCTAAGTGACTTTGTCTGAGTCACACAGCCAGAATGTGCTTGCAGGAGGCAATCAGCCTACAGAAGCTATGCTCTGAACCAAATATATGCATAACCAGTGTACTCACTCAGAGGTCTCCTTGCCCCGGTAGCTTTTTACCTATGTAGTTGCTGCTGCTGCGGTCCTAACCATTACACGGTTATATAAGAATTTACATAATAAATTCTTATTCACAATCTAAGGCCGCTGGGCCCCTTTGACCCTGACGGATCACACACAGATCCATGACTACCCCAGGTATATCAGATCTTAGAATCTCTCTCAATCGGGGTGCCTGGGTGGCTCAGTCGGTTAAGCGGCTGACTTTGGCTCAGGTCATGATCTCGCAGTCCATGAGTTCGAGCCCTGCATCGGGCTCTGTGCTGACAGCTCGGAGCCTGGAGCCTGCTACAGATTCTGTGTCTCCCTCTCTCTCTCTGACCCTCCCCGTTCATGCTCTGTCTCTCTCTGTCTCAAAAATAAATAAACATTAAAAAATTTTTTTTTTAAAAAAGAATCTCTCATCAATAAAGAGCCAAATTATATCAAATCTACTCATTTAAAAAATCCCACCCACTCTGATTTTTTTCAAAAAAAGATTATGTTAGGGTTGAATCTCTTTATTTCACAGAAACAAACTCATAAGCAAACAAACAAACAAACAAAAAACCAGCTGTCAGTGTCTTGGTGGTATCTTGAAACATAAATTTGAGTAGCATGTGGCACATTCACTAGGAATGCTCCCAGAATGCTCCCAGTTTTGCAGTTGATAAAAACTATTTTACTATTAAAAAGCACTAATAGAATTAGGTTGAAGCTCTTGTTACTGCTTTAATGAGACTATTTTTTTCATCCTACACAGCATTGTGGACTAATTGGTATTCCAGTGAATTGAACATTGTTTGATTTTTTAAAATTTTTTTTAAGTTTATTTATTTATTTTGAGACAGAAAGTGCACACAAGTAGGGAAGGGGCAGAGAAAGAGGGGGAGAGAATCCTGCACTGTCAGTGCAGAGCCCGATGTGGGACTCGAACTCATAAAACACAAGATCATGACCTGAGCTGAAACCAAGAGTCGGACGCCTAACCGACTGAGCCATCCAGGTGTCCCAACATTAGTTTCTTGTTCCTGGACCAATGGGATGGATGCATGCATAGATTCTACCTTAGGAATGTGTGTTTCCGAAGAATTCAGTCCTAAACTGATGGGTGATGATACATTTTAACTCTTCATTAATTATCTAAGTTCTTCTTATACTGAATATCTGCTACTCCCCCTCCTCCTACCCTGCCTTGCTGATATAAAATGATAATTAACCCCTGCAATATATACAATATAGTCCTTGCATATTTTTGGGTGATTGTTATGCAATTGCAGACTTTGCTCCAGTTGAATTTGCCTTAAACCAAATTCCATAAGAGTTATTTTGGCCTCCAGCTTCTTGGCCATCATCTTTCTCAATCTCTCTCTTTCTTTTTAAACCCTCACCAAAAAGAGGTCATTTTAGATAAGGACACATCTTAATGAAAAACCCAAATAAGGATAAGACTAAAATTAAGGTGCTTTTCACCCCAGTAGGAAGATTCTGATGGAAATTCTCAGACCTTCCTTCTACATGATATAACAGTTAATGCTCTCAGGCACTTTAATTCTCATTTTTTGTAGACAGCTATTTTATTTTAATTTTTGGTCATTCAATTTTGTTCTTCGTAGTTTGAAAGCATTCTCTCCTTCTCCCCTGGTAAATGTACTCAGGAACTTCCATTTTATAAAAATTTTCCAATTCTCTAAAAACAGAGACCATTTCTGTTATTAGGGCTATTCTCTTACACACAAAAATGACCGGGACAACACGTATGGTCACTGGAACGTACCATAAGATACCCAATATGACACCATATTTCCTACTAAGAAAGACATTATATCTAGTGTGTATACATGCAAGTGGATTCCTCATGAACGCCTTCAAAATTACCCAACAGCCATCAAGACTTTAGAGGGAAAAACAGAATGACAACAGTTCACTAACACTACTTATATGCTCTTCTCAATCTCACTGTACTCTCTTGTCTCCTTCATAGTCTTGTTCTTCGTTTTCGGGTTTCCTTTCTACCCAAGGTTCTGTTCTCATCTTTCTCTTCTCCTCTCTCTTCACTCTTGCCCTAGGAAAACTCATCTAGTCTTGCAACTTCCATGCTCACAGCTGCCAAATCTCCATTTCAAGCTCAGGTAGTCCCCCAGAGCTCTGGACAACCAGCTCCTTGCTGGACATGGTCTACCTGGATGTCCCTTAGTCACCTCAAACTCAAAATGACCCAAACTGAACTCATTATCCAGACTTACTGGGTTTCCCACCTCAGGTATGAATCTACTTGGCTATCCAGGTCAGCCTTGGCTTCTCTCTCACTCCCCTTCATATCCTAAACATATTTCCTCCTTTCCTTTCCCTGCCGCTTCTCTTGGCTCAGGTGCTCATTGCTGCTCTCCTAGGTTAGGACAAAAGGCTTCAAAATGGTCTCCCACTGTCAAGATGCATCCGTTTTCCTCACTGGCCTTCATAAGTAGGTTGTTCAAATCTAACTACAGCCACGGCAAGACACAGATATAGCAACAACAAGAGTTTAGTTTTATCAGTGCTTTTCATAGTGAAAATAATTAAGCCATTCTGCTTAAAATCTCTCAGATAAGGTCCAAAATCCTTAATAAATGTGGACCCTGCCTAGCTCTGAATCAGCCAATTTCAGGGCAAGCTTTTAAAAATAAAACTTCCGGAATGCATTTATGAGGAGAGGGAGAAAACAATCTCAAAATTTTGAGAACAAAATAAAAGGACAAAAAAGCTCAAATACACCATTTGCAAGACTTCCAGACTTGAGCATATGATTTAATGTAGGACTTCAACACCCTTCCTCAGCTTATTCCCCTTCTTAGTGGTAAGTCCTGTAGGTCTTTAAGATCCAATGCAGTTGTTAGCTCCTCTATGGAATGCTTTTATTACTATTACCTACTGGCTGACACTTCTAAGGGTCTCCATCTCACCCTCTGCCAAGTTCCCAATTCTGTGTGCTTTTGTGTCTCCCCATAGGAATCCTAAGAATCTGGAGACTCAGGACCCTGCCTTCTCTGTCTTTGTATCCTCAGTACTTAGGTCTTCAAAAAAATGCTTGTGGAAAGCATGGTTCATTGTAAAGTGGTTCTTGTCTGATGGCATGAAGTTGCTGAAGTCACAACATTCAAAAATTCTTCATCTCCTTACACTGAAGCTTTGCACTGCAATCTATTCTTGCCAGTGGCTGCTAACCACTAAACATGCATCCCCACTGACAAAACAAAACATGACCACAGGAGCAGGCTCTGTGGAGACCGTGCCCACACATTTCAGTGGCTGTGCTAAAATAAGCATGTAAGTGTGTAGGACTCATCATCAGATCGTACCAGGAAACGCGCCCTCCCAGATTTAAAAATATACTTGTTTGGCTTGATTCGGGCTGCTCCTCATTCCAGGCCTGCCTGAGTCACTGGAGAAACATCCTATTAGGGTGCACCCCCACTGATTGGCTTCCTTTGTATGTTCTCGATGAGTTAGGAGACATGACTCACAGTTCACTGTTATGACAAAAAGAACTTGCTCTCCCTTCCTTTTCATTACTGATGTTTTGTGGGCTGCCTTGGCACCTCTTAGAAACATCTAAGAGAGCCAGGGGCAGCTTGGGAATTGGCATTATTTATTTTTAACAAGCGACTCTGCTTGAAGTGCCTTTCATCACAGCAGCAGATACTCTGATGACCTGGCATGTCTAAAGCTCCCACTACTCCCGAGAGGCCAGTAGCTGGCCAGCCTTGCTCTGCCCTGTCATCGATGGGGAGCAGAAACACTCAAAGGAGGTGCAGACACTGCACAACACCCTGCAGGTTTGGCTCCTGAAGCTGGTCTCCCAGAGCTGCTGTTGATAAACGGCTGGCTGGACATTCTTTCCTTGGTTATGATACTCGGATACTCAGCCAAGGACAGAGGCATTCTCCAGCATCATCAGTGGTCAAATAGTGAACATGAAGCAAAGTGAGAGGACCGTCAGATGGGTGCCATCTTCTTCATGTCACCTAGGGCACTCCAGAGCTGCCGCTGGAAGAATTTTTAGGCTCCACAATGGTGATACACAATAGAGGTTAATTCTTTTGTTGTCATTCCAGAAAAAAAATTTTGAGTGGCTGTTTGCAGAGGTGAATCAGGCACAGACTCTGCACAGAGGAGCAGCAGAATTAAGTACAGTGACTTAAATACCACCAAGGGAGAACATGCAAAGGGTTATGAAAAAATCCAGGGAAACGATGGGTTTATTTTCTTACAGAAATTGGCATTTGGATTGGACTTTAGGATGGGTAGAATCTAATTCATAGTTCTGAATGTGTTTTTCTTTCAGAACAATTTCCCACTCAGGCTCATTTCAAATTCCACTTACATTCAGACTCCAAATTCCATAATCAACGTCTCTTGGAAGCCATTTAAATGCATGCATATAAGTCTGCCTGCAAAGATGCTTCTATGCACAGTTCTACCAGGAGTAGGTTTATGGTGGCCAATAAATGAAACAGAGCAGAGACTCACTAAGTCCAGATCGCTCTGCTTTCCAGGGGATCCTGGTGCAGTGAATTCTGCCTCGGCTTTAATAGAAAGCGATAAAAATACTGCCACCCACTTACCTCAGAGGCACACTGCAAAGATGGATAATGTTCACATCACTTAGGATTTTTTAGGAGAAAAGTGCTCTTATGAAAATAGAGCTTTGTTATCATGAATGTTGGGTGAAAATGAAGCAAAAACAATGTCTAGAACATGTGTTTGGGAGGAAAAATACCAGACACTAGATTATAACTTTCAAACAGGTCAGCATGCCATAGCCAAGGCCTGGATGTCCATTCCCAGAAGGTAGGGGTATGTTGAATCTATGAGGATATGAGGCAAATGCAGTGTCTTTGATGATAGGGGTTTCTATCAGAATACAGGACATGAAACGGAATTGCAAAGCAATTTGTCCCATGATCAGGAATGAACATCCACATCCAAGATAATCAGAATTGATTTCCAAAAGCCAAGAAAAGGACACACAGAGGACACTGAGAGAAAAACTATCCAATGCCGAAGGCAGCTGCAAAGGGCTAGGTGATCCAGAACATTCAGTGGTGCAGAATAAAAACAACAGAAGATGAAGAAAGGGTGTAAACAGTGAGTAAATCTCTGAATTAGACTGCAGCACTGTGCAAAAGAAAGAAATCAGACTTAAGTAGTGGTCCACTTTCCAACACGGAACAGATATATGTCTTCTGGGTGAATTACTTAATTTCTCACAACCTCGCGCAGCTGAGAAAATCAAAGAAGAAAATGTATAAAAGTATCTTCAAAGATGTTCCGGTATCACATGTGGTAATTGAGCTGAGTTCTAGGAATTATTAAAAATCAGAAGAAAGTTCACAAAAAAGAGCCATGCATTTTGGCTGTGGAATTGTTCCCTCTTTTTCAAAATAGGTGCAAGACTGGGGTTGGAGGGAAGCTTCTGGAAAGGATCCAGTAACCTGGAAGTGATATAACCAGGGTTTGGACGTCTGTGAGAGAAATATTCAAATCAGATTTTTGATAAATTGAACGTGGATGAGAAGATGAAAGAAACAAGGATCACTTTGAGAGCCTGAGTTTGCAGAAATCATAAGAGAATAAAGTGGCCAGTGTTAATGGGAGGTGGAGTAGAGGAAAGAAGGCGGTAAAATGGGGAGGAGTGAGGACTTCGCTAGTGAGAAATACGAAGGAGGTTATTACTGAACAAAAGGTAAGCTTCTAACAAAATAATAAAATGAGGAGTTGAAAGTTTATCGCTGGAATTTTCTACATCCACTAGTCAATCTCACGGCAAACAAAATGGCAATTCTCTTGTGTAAAGAGAGTAGCATATGCCATTTAATGTTTTAAGAAAAGAAAATCTGTGATGAAGAGGTTTCTCATGGAAATAGGTCTGATGCCAACAGTTCCTGTGCATTAAGTGGGGGAGTCACACATGTTTTACTATTATTTTCATTAACCTTAAAAGCTTTTGTTTTTACTCCGGTTGATATTTATGTTTGCATTTTCCCTTTCCAATTAGGCCAAACACCTGATCAGCCACTCTTTCACTGGGTTCTGGCCAATTCTGTCCACTAACCCCTATAGCCAAGGAGACTGGAAAATAACTGGGCTACTACCTGGGAAGACAAAACCATCTCCCGTGGTGAGGACTCAGCAGGCAGTGCCAAGAGCCGGGCCATGAAGGGCTTGAGCAGACTGGACGCAGGCCTGCAGCCTCTGGCAAAGGAATGTGACAAAGACAAGCAAGGCCATCTTTGTTCTGGAGAAAATTCAGACAGAGGGAGAAGGAAGGAGGGGAAATGAGCTGAGGCAAAAAAACAATCTGTGACGGAACCCACAGAAATCGGTCACTGGCCCATCTCCCTCACCAACCCAAAACCAAGTTCGAGAAATCAGAAGTCAAGGTTGGGTTGCTCTCTAAGTGCATGAAAATAAATGCCAGTGGGGATAACATTTAAAATCTGGATCTGTAGATATTTCTCTTCTCTTCTCTTCTCTTCTCTTCTCTCTCTCTCTAACGCTATTATATTCTAAACTTCTGAGTGTTTTTCTTACAGAATATAAACCCTTATTAACCAGACAGGCCATTTTCAAAGGGCTTTTTGTTTTTGCTTCAAGACATCATCTCATCTTGACTGAATGATATCATAGTGTTCACAGATACACTAATCTATGGCTTCAGCATACAGTTAATTGGGCAGCTGACACCCTTAAGTGTTAAATATGGAATAAAAAGAACTGTAGAAATTATGGAAAAGTCAACCTATTTGAAAGACACTGATTAGAGACTGCAATCAAAAGTTTTCAGAGATGACAGCTGTGACTTAACAGACACAATGCTTGAGTGCACCCATCTGCTCTGTCCATCATCCACCAGATCCCCAAAAGATGTATCCCTTAACTGTCCTGCATGGCCCTGTGCTTTTCAATCAGGGAACCACACAGACACCTCAGTGGAAGCCAAAGGAAATGAGCATGAGGCTATGAGCGTGAGGCTATGAGGCTTGGCAACAATTGCTGGGGAACATCCAGCTTTACACGCACCCTTGCACTTCCCTTCCCATCAGTTCCAAAGTCTTCCTTGCTTATAACATTCTTGCCTTTTCTCCTGCCTGCTTGGCTCTAGTCTCCTGGGACACAATGTGCCTCAGCCCCAGGTTCATCCTGCCCTTGGATGCTTTAGGTCTGTGACCTGCCTGTGCTGACTCATGTCCCCGGAACTCCTCCCAGGTGTGCCCTGGTTTGACAGGACAACTTCTCTTATGTTAGTACAAACCTTGTGGAACCAATGAATTAAGCCCATGACAGTAACCCAAAGGATGTTCACAATATTTTGGGATAGACTTTCCAGTCTCATCTTATTTCTTACCATCGAAGTTGTTGCTTTTTCTAAATATTCTAAGCATCACCTACACCTTGAATTCCTAGCAATGGAGGCTGGACATGAAAAGATATGACAAGTTTTTTTCTTGCTTACATGTTTTCTTTCTAATATTACTTTCCCAAACTCAGGAAACTCAAATTTTCTTTTTTTAAAAAACATATTCAAAGGATTCTGTGTCATATTTAAAGAAACAAATCACTACTGCTATAAATAGATGTGACTTCATTTGTAAGAACACTCACATGAGCACACACAGGCTCACAACATGGGTGGCGTCACATATTTTCAGAGCGTAAGATGGAAGATCATGACATGTCGCGGTCTGAGATAAAATGGTTTCTTTGATCTACTCTCTCTATATGATCAACATAATGATGGTTTAAGAGAAAATGTAGGCTCCAATCCAGGATAATTAAAAATGCAATGACTTAAAATTTTCATTTTACTTAGGAAAGATGTTACATTATAATGCTGTCTAGCAGAGCTTCCTGTGATAATGGAAATATGTGTGTGTGTGTGTGTGTGCGCGCACGCGCATGTGCGTGTGCGTGTGTGTGTGTGTGTGGAAAGTGGCTAGGATGCCTAAGGAAATGAATTTTTAAATTTTATTTATTTCTACTTATTTCAAATTTAAATAGCCACACATGGCTAGTAGCTAACATATTGGACGGTGAAACATTAGAAAGATGGATGTTCAGCCTAGACATCTACTATCAGACAAAACCATTCTCAGAGCGTAAAACTAAAGCTGAATAGAAAGAGTTTGAGATCATTTTACTCATGAGTACTCCCTTTGGCACAGGTTAAACAGGTGACTTTTTTCGAGACAAAAGTAGTTGTGATACTGAACAGAGTTTTTGCATGCTAGGTCTTCGAATCCATGACCAACAGAAGTGAATTCCCATGGGAAGATCCAGTATTAGTATGACGATAACATTTGACTGACACAAAAATAGCAGAAATATAAACACTAGAGCATCTGGCTGTTATGAGTATGTGCCTAATGTAATGTACAACACTCTAAGAGCAGCAAATCTCTCCTCCTCCCCAAGAAATGACTCCATTTATAGTGGGCCCTAGAACAAAAGAAGCCAGTATCAAACTTAAAGTAGTGAATGTTTCTCACATCATGTTACCGCCAGTTAGTGTATTTCTCTACCAGAGAAGGAGGGATGGGGCATTATAAAGCCCACCCCATCAGCCAAAATATGGTGGGTGTAAGGAGTGCCTGGGTGGCTCAGTCGGTATAGCATCTGACTCTTTGTTTCAGCTCAGGTCATAATCTCACAGTTTGTGGGATCAAGCCCCACATTAGGCTCTGTGCTGATGGTGCAGTCTTTTTGGGATTCTTCTTCCTTCTCTCTTTGTCCCTCTGCCTCTCACACTGGCTCTCTCCCAAAATAAACATTTAAAAAGATATATACGGTGGGTGTGAGAAATAGGTGTTGTGCCTCCCTTATAGGTGTATCATCAAAATGCTATATAAGTCTGAAAGTTAATTGGGGATAGGAAGCTGGAGAGATGAAAGAAAAGTGTAGCATATATAATAGGTGATGTTAACATTCCTTATAGGAAAGGAATAAAGAAAAATAACACTCAGTTCCATCATGGCACCACCTTGGCTGTCCGTATAATGTCTTTAGGGAAAAGGGACAATGCAAAGATTTTTACCATTTGTCATTTTTTAAATATTTATTTATTTTTGAGAGGGGGAGGGAGAGAGAGAGAGAGAGCCCGTGTGCGAGCAGAGAAGGGGCAGAGAGAGGGAGGGAGACAGAGAATCCCAAGTAGGCTTGGCACTGTCAGTGCAAAGCCCAACATAGGGCTCGAACTCGTGAACCGTGGGATCGTCAGATGCTCAACCAACTGAGCCACACAGGTGCCCCACCATTTGTCATTTTACAGCCATGGAGCTTTATTTATAGTGGATGGGCTATAGGCACCTGAAATATATAAGGTATATATATAAAACAATGCTGTTCCAATGATAACTCAAGAGCTCACAGTTGATCAGCAAGGTAGGCAATGACCTTCCTGGTTGAATGTTCCATATAGATAGTTATTTATATATTCCAATTTCTCCCAGAAATTCTCAGCCAGAGTGAGGGAGTTTGAAGCAGGATGGAGTCATTGTTTGAAAAGTACTACCAAGGAGACAAAAAGGATGAGTTTTTGACATAAGTTTAAAAGAAATGCAGCGAACAAGAATGAAGTCACAACTCCTGAAATACTGGCCAAAGAAAGGGGAGTAAAAATGTGAGTATCAAGCTATGCACAGTGATGACCTTGCCCACAAGAGCACACAGGTCAATATGGCGGAGCAACCACCACGCAGGTGCACATCCTGAACTGAGCTGCTGTCCTTCGAGTTACCAGTGTGGTCCTAGGTGTTCTTCATTCTGTTTGCTATCCTGATGAAATACCTGTGGCTAATTACACTTTTGAAAATAAAGACGTTCATGTTTTATGTTTCATCACGTAGGTACCTTCTTTCATGTGGTTTCAACAGCTCTGTTTTTCTCAGGAGAATTATGCGTTCACAGGTGCTTTTAATTTTCACATTTTATTCTGCATTTCACTGTAAATGTATATGCAGAGCCAGATCTTTTTGTAAAACCTGGTTTGTTTAAGGCAGTATTGTAGTAATTAATCAAAAGCTTCCCTGTTAACCCCATTCCTACTTCTTGGTACTGATTTTTCTCATTCACAGCCTGATCTCTCTCTTCCCTGGGTTAATCTGCAGGAGCATGTCACTCAAGCTGACCTACCCAGTTGCCACATTGGTGATGTCAGGTTTGGGTTATAGCTTAACATCTTTGGGCTCAGCAAGCTATAATAAAGATTCAGGTTATATGGGGAGAGGCCAGTGGAAATCTACCACAAGAGATCAGAAGTTCAATTCCACAATCTGAGACTTCTGCACTTCCCCTGGCACTCCACACCTGATCCACTGTAAATCTGGAGGGGTCACTTCTCACACGTCTCTAGCATCAGTGGGGCCACTGTTCTCTGTCCCCATGGTAAGGAAACCACTGTCGTCTCACCTCACCAGTCTCTTAACTAGTCTTCCTCAATTCCATTCATCCCCACTCCACCTGCTATAATGCATTCTCCACATGGCACTCAAAGTGAGGTTTTAAAACGCATTACAACGTGTGATTTCCTGCTTCAAATCACATGCCTATTGCACAGAGAATAAAATCTACTTAGATGTCATTCTATGAAGCCCCAGGAGCTCTGCCCTCTGTCCACCTCTCCCACCTCATCTCCACTGCCCCTCCCTTGCCCCTCCATCTAGACACTTTGACCTCCTGCTGTCCCAACACCCACGAATTTCATTTCCAACTATAAAGTCTTTACACTAGCTGTTTCCTTGGCCTGGAACATTCCTTAACTCTGCATGGCTGCTTTCCTTGTGACATTCAGGTCCCGGCTTAACAATGTGACCTCTTCACATTCATACCCAGTCTAAAGTAGCCTCTATCAGATCACCCCATTCAGTTCTGTGCACAGCATTTTCCAAGACAACATGACATTTTCTTCCTTGTGTAGGTTTTTATTTGCTGATTGCCTATCTCCACCCACTTGCAGTAAGCCTCATTCAAGCAGGGACATTGTACATGCAGCCTACTGTTGTGTCCACAGTGCTGAGAACAGTACAGATACCTAGAAAGAACTATGTGTGTGTGTTTGTGTGCGGTGACCAAAAACTGCACCGGGGCAGGAATGGGTGGTCTGCCTCCCCTGGGCAAAGTCTCAGAGCCCCCCAGTCACTCCATTCCTGTCTCTCTTCAGACCACGACTAAAACAAAGACACAACCACAACAAACACAAGCAACAGACCAGTCTTCTCTCAGCTAATAGTCATAAAGGAAGTCTAGTTATGAGATAAACTGATGGATTTCCTGAATGTATTGACAAGACACTGCAGCCTTCCTCCCCTGTGTCCCTGAATTTTATTAAAGGCTTCCTGGCAGCTCTACTGACCACCGTTCTCAACCTTGGCTGCAGACAAGAATCACCTATGTTTAAAAAATACTGATGCCACAAAAAACAGATAAACAGTCTCCAGGATGGGGTAAGGGGAGAGGTTGACTATAAGGGCACAGTGGAGTTTGGGGGGGTGTTACAAATAATCTATGTTTTGATTGTGGTATTGGCTGCATGACTCTGTGTGTGTGTGTGTGTGTGTGTGTGTGTGTGTGTGTGTGTGTGTGTCTCAAAATTCAAAGAACTATACACACAAAAAGGGTAAACTCCACTCTGTATAAACTGTATCTCAATATACCCATTTACAAAAAAACTGCTGAGGTCTGAGTCTACCCCAGATGCTCTAAATTAAACAATCAGAGCCTGAGCCAGAACATGATTTAAAAGCTCCCTAGTTATCCTAACATGCAGCCAGGGGACTGATGTGAGTTCTGTGTGTGTACAGAACTCGTGGCAATAGAACAGTCACACGAAGGAGAGGAAACCAGTGGGGAAGGGGCCAGGCCAAAGGCCAGATGTGCTGCCAGCTCCAGAGAAAGAATTCAGCGTTCTCGTTTTTTTTAATGTTTATTTATTTTTGAGAGAGAGAGAGAGAGAGAGAGTGAGAGAGAGAGACAGAAAGACAGACAGAGACAGAGACAGAGACAGAGTGAGCAGGGGAGGGGCAGAGAGAGAGGGGACACAGAATCAGAAGCAGGCTCTAGGTTCCAGGCTATCAGCACAGAGCCCGAACTCACGAACCGTAAGATCATGACTTAAGCCAAAGTCAGAGGCTTAACCGACTGAGCCACCCTGGCGCCCCAACAGGGTTCTCATTTTTGAGGTTTGTGAGATGTGTTCTTCTGTCACTTTATTTCAGTGATGTTATCCCCACTGCCCAAAAAGGGGCTAGAAATAATGAGTAGTCTTTTTTATACGCATTGGGCATGGGCAGAGGGGAGAAGCATGGGATGTTTGTATACATTTATAAGGGAAAAGTGCTACAACCAACTCATTTATTTTTTAAATAATTACAATAAACAGGCATTTGCTTGTATTTTGTTTTGCTTTTGTTTTGTTTGTGATACAGCAAATAGCTATTTTGGAGCAGATGTGAAAATCCTCAGTGAGGCATGGACAGGAAAGAGCTCTGTCTCAGTGTCCTTACAACTTTTCTCTAACCTGCCTGATGGTGAGTGTGCTTACTAACAAACAAGGACAATGATTGTAATGGCCATTCCTGTCTCTCAGGTCGACTGGGGATGCTTGGAATAACCAGTGGGGTGGGGGTTGGGAGGGGTGGTACTGCCTCTCAGGTGAAATAGTAAGTCTCAATTAGTGAGTTGTTTGATTACTTCTAGCTTTTAAAAGATGATTTATAGTTCATCTGTATACTCCACAGAAAGTTCTAGAAAAGTTCCTGTGAGATAAGCAGAGCCTAGATTTAGACATTGAGTTTCACTATCCACATCCTTGAACACGTATACATTCTTATTATCATGATCATAGGCGCTTTTACTCATCATGATGCTGAATTCAAAAGCTTCTAAAATCGTTAAAAGAGTAACACTTTCATCCGCACTATCTTCTGGGTCTCCTGACTGAGATTTATTCTAGGATTTTAAGTAACCTTCAGCTGTTTATGAGTAGTGGACTCATTTTGAAAGCTTCAAAACATTCTATGGTACAAAAGGTGTTAGAAATGTGTGTAAAAAATAAATAAGTATGAATTAGAGAAGTAATGCGAGAAGTGATGTTCATGAACATGGTTGACACTCTGTAATTTACTGAGGCTGTTCCAGGCTATTTTTAAATGCTCATAATAGGTTTTGCCTATGTTTTGCTTAGATAAAGTGGTTATACAGCTGAGCTCTGGAATGGAGGTAATGTTACTCTCTCATTATGAGGCTCTGAATGCTTTACAAGGATGATCAATAAGAGACCCTTAGAACCTAGGACTACATTCTGGACTTACTAGAGTATAACTCAATGACAGAATAGAAAATGGTGTCTGGGGTAGGTTCGTGAAAGAATATTAAGTCAAAACCAAGGAAATATGAAGAAAGTATGCACTTTAGTTAATAGTACTATTATTCATGGTAACAAATGTATCATACTAAGATAAGAGCAAAATCTGGGAGCAGAGTATATGGAAACTCCTTGTACTATCTTTTCATTTTTCTGTAAATTTAACACTGTACTAAAAGATACAGTTTGTTAAAAAAAAAATAGTGGTACAAGAAGCTAAGATTTTGCATTCTCTACTTATTGCCCCAAACTTCTGACATATCATCATTACAAAAAAACTTCTCTATTTTGATAAGATGGTACATATTTTTTTCAAATCATAATAGTTCAAAAGCTTTTTTTAAATGCTTTTTTCCCTTCACTGACTGCTTTTGCTCTACAGCAATTTCCCTGTCCTTTATTCTCTATTAAATCTTAAAAATACCTCTTATTTGAACTTGGGAGGAGGAAGTTATTTATATATTTATGCATTGCCTCATTCCACAAAGGAATTAAGAGAAACGGAAAATAGTTCAATAAAGTCTTGCTTATCCTAAATTCCCTAAAGATAGTCTAAAATTACAGAATAGTCTATATTTCCATGATAAAGAGTATATTTTATGCAATACTTCAGAGTTAACAAAGGATATCCCCACACATTATCACACATTAGGTAGCTACTGTGAGGTTTAGAATTATCTTTATTTTGAGATGAAGAAAACTGAGGCTTTGAGAGGTGAAATAAAACCTTCCAACCCACGTGAAGCTGCCTGCTCCCTGCAGGCCTCATGACCTCTCCTCCACCCTGCTGGCCCTGGAGCCACATTGTTACACTAGAGGCAGCCTTCTGTGGATAAAGCCTGCAGAAATATCTTGCCAAACTCTAAATCAATCCTCAATTTATACTCATGGTGTCCACCTATGCCTACATACCACTTCCCTGCTTCCTGAACATAAGTAAGCCGAGAGCCAGCTGATCTTTCACTGTCACCTAAAACATATATTTTACCTGTCTCCTTTTTAAATTATAGACTATGTACAACTGCCCAGCAATTATACACAATTTCAACAGACTAACTCAAGGTCAGCCTTTGAAAGGGAGAAAAATGTTTTCTATACATATATAGTAGTATTTGTTAGAAGTCAGAACCATCTCAGATGATTCTACCAGAAACATCAAGCCTTCTTTATATTTTTCACACAAGGAATCCCAAAGTATTAGCACTAACTAATGAGAGAATAAAGGGTCCCAGGCCTCTGACCAGCCACCCTCTTGTTGGAGAATGACAGCACTGTAAGCATCCCACTTGGGGCTGCCCTCCAGGCTTTAGATCAGCCGAGGAAAGAACCCTAGTGTGTCTGCTCTCATTAGAGCAGAAGTTTAGGTTTGATGTTTTGATAGTTTATAATCATTGATGAATCAAATGGGAGAATGAGAATGATGAAAACAAGACAAAACAAAAAATCAAAGCATGAGACAAATCAAAGACCAAGGCACATGTGTGCTAAAGTTAACCCTAACAATCTGAAACTCATGGAGAGATCAAGGTGAAAGCAACAATATGTACCTTGCATGAGATTTTGATAGATCGAGAAGGGAGATCTTTGAGAGATCAAGGGAATTTCTGGAGCAACATAACAGCTGATATAAATTTGTTTTCTGATTTTTTTAAAGGGAACCTGGGAACTCTCTAAACAATTCCAGTACAAGGCACAAAGGGGTTTTCAAGATCCTTTCAGTTTGTGGAAGAGATTGGGAAATGCTGGGGACAGCTCACTGTTTGCTTATAATGAAACAGAAATTATTCTTTTGTGTTTATAAGTCACAGATTCCCATATAAAGAAATTATGGCTTAGGAACAATCAAACATAACTCTTAAAAAAGAGTCTGCACAATTCCTCTTCAGTAGTTGATGTTGGTATTTCTTTAACTTGCAAAGGAGAAAAAAAAAGCTTTGAGTCATATAAGTGAATAAATGTCTAGAAGGGCAGGGCTAGGGCTGGCTCACCCTTCTGTCCCCAGCCTCTAGCAATTTGTCTGCAAAACATGTATGTTGAATACAAATGACCTGGCATTGCATTTTATAGCCTAACTGAACAAAATAGCTTGTTACATACAGAAACAGCTCATTAATCAGGGTACCTGCGTGCTACAGAATTTCTTCTCTATACATATCCGACTTTTGGTAGCTTGTACGAGCTTTAAAACACCACCGAGAGAGCGGGGCTGAGCACGAAAGTGGGTCTAAGCCTCAGTAATGAACAGGAACACCAGCCTGGCCCCAGTTAAGTGGGGCCCATTTTGGCCTGTGGTCCCTTGAGGCATTACAGGGGATAAGGAGGAGAACAAATACCCAATGAGTAGATGCAGCCACCTCAGTGTCACTTGCTCCCTATGGGATCAATGAATGCATCAGCATTCAAGGATCTGTCTCAATAAGAAGATTCTGGCTGCACCACAGCTGCAAACTCTTCCCCCATGACTAGGTCATGGGGTCTATTCTAGTTAAGTGCCATATGCATAACCATACCTGCCACCATAAACATATCCGAATTCTGCTTAACTTGCAAATAAACATACCCTGTGATGAGTTTGAGGAACTTCCCCAAGTTAAAGCATACGAACTTTAATACTTGAATTGGAAGTTATCTGTTTGTCACTGTCTGCATTCGGCTGACACTACTGGGTAAGTGTCCCCAGGAAAGGAATAGTGATTTTTTTAAAAAAGGTATCTTAGGTGCGCCTGGGTGGCTCAGTCAGTTGGGCGTCCAACTTTGGCTCAGGTCATGATCTCGAGGTCTGTGAGTTCAAGCCCCGCATCGGGCTCTGGGCTGACAGCTCAGAGCCTGGAGCCTGTTTCCGATTCTGTGTCTCCCTCTCTCTCTGACCCTCCCCCGTTCATGCTCTGTCTCTCTCTGTCTCAAAAATAAATAAATGTTAAAAAAAAAATTAAAAAAAAAAGGTATCTTAAAATAAGAGAAACTTGTTTTCTTTGATCAAACTAGAACTCACTGTGTTAAATATTTACTATGGCAGTTTATCTGAAAAATCATTATACTTTATCAAAAATTATGGCTTTCACCTTGGAGAACTAAATATTCACATCTTAAAATTTATGATAACAAGTTTTACTGATTAAGGCAAGGGTTTCTCAACCTCAGTACTACTGACTTTTGGGGTTACATAATTTTTTCTTGAGAAGGGGCTGTCCTCTGCATTGAGGGATTTTAGCAGCATCCCTGGCCTCTCTATTCCTATGATGCCAGCAGCACTCCCCACCAGCTGTGACAAACAAAAATGTTTCCTGACATTACCAAATATGCCCTGGGGTGCAAAACCAACTCTACTTGAAGCCACTGATTTAGTCATTAACATCTAGTGGAAAACCTACTTTATTATACATTATACACTCACAAAATACATTTCCTTAAATTATAAAAAATAATCTCTTTCTATTTGTAGAAGCTGATTTTAATTATTTTATAAGACAGCAAACGAAAAACATTTTTTCCTGTGCATTTGCACAATTATTATGACTATTCTGTTATCTGAAATGCTGAAAAAGATTCTTGTCTCTGTTTATTAGAGAGCAGAAGCTGTTGTCTTGGGATCAGCTCCCCATCCAGCTCACAAAACAAAGAAATAAGTAAAAGTACTCACATTTGAAAGTTGTGGTGGAAGGACTTAGCCTGAACACATGTTTAAAAATATTCCATGAGCTAATCATCACAGCGATTCCTATCTAAGTTCTGTAATATATTCAAATTACTTTCAATGAGTTGTCTCTCTTTGGACTCATGTAGCCACTGTCTTCTGTAAGACAGAGCCTAAGCAGTAACGTATCTGGATAATTAAAGATAAATCAAAGACCAATTGACCCAGAATACTGTGCATTCACTGAATGGGCTTGGGTTACATTTCGTGATGTGTGGGCATTTTTTTTTCCCTTTCACAGATGTGGAAATGGATGGAAAGGGCTATTCTATTGATGTGATGTGGCCAGACAGACCCACTGGGAAAGCAAGCACTTGCTTGCTGTTCTCTTTTTTAGCCCTTTGATTTATTCATAACTTGGTACAATTTGTAATTATTTAATTTCTCTTTAACTTGTTTTTTCTTGATCTTCCCACCAGAATGTCCGCTTTTAAGACAGAGAACACCACATTTGCCTTGTTCAGGGATAAACAGTAAGCACTTACTGTTCTACTTTGGACAAAGCTGGCACTTATTACGTGTATATTGAGTGAACTGGAGAAATAAATACAGGATCTAAGTTGGGGGGATAGGGAGATTTCCTGCAGCCTGAGAACTGCCAGCGTTGCTCTGGGACTCTCAGGGCCATCTCCCCACAAAGTCCCTGGTTCAGCTTTCCAGCAAGGATTCTCTTTTGCCTGCATCACCCTCCCATGAAAAATGACCAGTCTGCTGCAGAAGGATTCAGTTGGTGGCCCTTTAATACTAACTAAGATACAGGACCTGTTCAATGCCTTTTCCTTTGTGCAACTCAGCTTTCTCATTGTAAAGGAAATCAGGTTGGGGGGTTCGGGGGGGATGTTAAAGGTCCTGCTTTCCTTGAAGAGCTTACAGATTTTGTCTGATTTCTAATCACATACTTGTATAAGTGAATTAGCTGATTTTCCAGGTAAGCTCAGAGAAAGGGTGAATGAAGAAGGGCTTATTGAAGGAATAAAATGGACTCAATTTTCCTTAATATAGTTTTGGGGAAAGAAATATATCCTCAAATGGGATGGTTAAATTTTCTCTCATAAAGACTTCTTATAGGCTCTGAACTTTCACACTGAAGACCTACTTCTATTAACACTGTCAGTACCAGCAAATTCCCCCATGCCTGATGACTGGCATTGCTGAGGACTTTCTCTAAGTTAAGCATTCTGGGGGCGCCTGGGTGGCTCAGTCGGTTAAGCGTCTGACTTCAGCTCAGGTCACGATCTCGCGGTCCATGAGTTCGAGCCCTGCATCGGGTTCTGGGCTGATGGCTCAGAGCCTGAAGCCTGCTTCTGATTCTGTGTCTCCCTCTCTCTCTGCCCCTCCCCCGTTCATGCTCTGTCTCTCTCTGTCTCAAAAATAAATAAACGTTAAAAAAAATTAAAAAAAAATAAGTTAAGCATTCTGGAAGACGTTTTACATACATTATCCCAGTTATCCTCACAACAACTCCAGAAGGAGGTCTTCTTATCTCTACTTGAGAGATGAGGAAACTGAGGTGCAGGCTCATTAAATAACTCACCCAGGGCCACCCAACTATTTACCATAAAGTCATAGGGATCTGAACCCAAGCCTTCTTGTCCTCAGTGCCTATGCTGTTGGAGAATATCACTTTTTCACCCCTCAAAAAAAATGAACAGCTTACTGAGATATAGTTTACATTACATAAAACTCACCTATTTAAGTGTGAAATTCAATGTGTTTTTGGCGCATTGAGTTGTGCAACCAACATTATATAATTTTAGAACACTTTCATCACCACCAAATGAAACCTCATACCTATTACAGTTACTTTACATTATCCTCTTATTTTTCCACCTTCTATCATTTTGACCACTGAAAAAGATCTTGTTTTCCTTGTAAATTTTCAATGTAGAATTACATCAGACAGTCAACACTTGCCTCTCCAAGTTGGCTTTCTCCTGGGAGTATGTGTTTTATTCCTCTAGGACAACTGGATAAGCCAAGAGATTTGTCAGCAGCCCTATTTGTCATATTCAATCATGGTATTCAAAGTAAGCCACCCTGTGGAGCCTCCCCTCAGGAGGAGATGGATCCATCATAGACTTTATTTAGTATGAAGATGTAAGACTTTCAGGGACAAGTGATACTTAGGTGTTTGGCAAAAAGAAAAACTTAGTTTGGGGGCACCTGGGTGGTTCACCCAGTTAACCGTCCAACTCTTGATTTCAAATCAGGTCATGATCCCACAGTTCGTGAGATCGAGCCCTTGTCGGGCTCTCCGCTGACAGTGAGGAGCCTGCTTGGGATTCCCTTTCCCTCTCTCCCCATCCCTTCCTGGCTTGCTCTCTTTCTCTCTAAACAAACAAACAAACAAACATTTAAAAAGAACTTACTTTGTTAATTTTCTTTTTTAATACTGCTTAACAGAGCTTTGAGAAAAAGGTGGAAAGAACCCCAATAGTTATTGTGCCCCTACAATGACCCAAATGCCTTAGAGCAACTCTGTGAGGTAGCTGATATGACCTCTGTTTGATAGATGTAGAAGCCACGTTCAGAGGCTAACTTTAAGTGCTTTCATAACAGTCTCATCTGTGGTTCAGTGGAAGAAAGTCCAACATGTGTTGCTGATATTTAACCTGCTCCAACTGAGGTTAACTGCTGCTACGGAGACAATTTAACCACAGGAGACAGCACATGTGGAGGGCCTACTTTACTCTAAGGGTTTCAGGCAGGGTGCCCTGCCATCAACGTGGAATTTCCCATAGGAATTCTTTCTTGGACATATTCAGCTTCCTTCCTCCTCTGGCTATTACATAGCACTGGATCAAATACTGCTTTCTTTCTGAGTGGATATAAGTAGCACCAAAATGTCTGAAACAACTGTGGTGTTGAAAAATAAGGGGTGGAGGAGATGATGAGAAATGGGCCTTTCTATTTGTTTATCACATTGGGTAATATATGAGAATAAGGGCTTTTCAAGTGGACACTGGGACACCTTAGCTCTAGAGAATGTTTTATTCAAGAAAAAAAAAACTTTCAAAGAGAATTATTCAATAAATGGGCTGCCTCTTTAGTGGCTCTTCCCAATTTGTATAATTTTTTCTAAAATTAATAAACTTGCCCTTGAATTTGACCAGCTACTAAAAGATTGGCCTAAATTACGAAAAAGTGTAGATTCTTTCACCCTTAAAGTTCTTTATATGAAATATTATTTAATCACAAAACCTCACTGGATGAATCTTGAGGATTAACTGTTTCATTTGTTGTATTTCCCAAACCATGTTTCTATTTTCCCCCTTAATTTAAAGGGGATCTTCTTCTCTTTCAACCAAAATCACAGGTATCATGGAAAGCATTTACTAACTGCATAACTGGGTACGCAATATTTTATAAATTGTAAATAGTGAACTTTGAATGAATCCTTTCCTCAAGGAATTTTACCATTAAAATCTGGCTATATAATTTATGAACCTTAAGTGGTTTGGCTTCTGTGCAAGTTTTTATACAAGTTAATTATCATTAAATATAAGAGATTTTCGGGCTTTTCCTTCCATTATGCATCATATTCTTCTTTTCCATTAGTGTTTCCTTTTCCTCTTTTAAGTTTCGGTTTCCAAGATTCTCTCATTTGAGCTCAATCTTAGCTCCCTGGGTCTACAGGGAACAATGCTCCCATCAAGTTCTCTATGTCTGGTGAGACCCGACAGAAGGATAGAAGACTTTTCCACGCTATTCCAACAGTGTCCTCTCATCTGCAGAGCATGACTGTTCTGTAAAGCCCAAGTTTATCAGATCTCTGCTTCTATTGTCAAGATGTCCTGTCAGTGTGGTTCTTCTAGTTATCATGTGGTGACCTTTACTAAAAGCTTTTCATTTCCATGCAAAGCCATGGTAGTGTAAAGAACTGATATCTGCAGCTACCAGGAACAGTGCTTTATATGTATGAGAGAAACCAAATTGTAAGTTAAAAATTCCCATTTTTATGTCTAGTTCATCAGTGGCCTCATCATACCCTTAAGACTCTCTTCTTCAACCAGATACCCACCTTGTCTAATATTTGCCTTCATGTCTATGTCTAAGAATTTTATATATATATATATATATATATAAAATGATTATATAATCATTATATATATATATATATATATATATATATATATATATATATATCATGAGTTTTCAAGTGATTGGAAATGTAAATGCTTAATAAGAGAGATATATGAAAGTCATGTTGCACCTACTGCAGCTCTTCCAAACTTCAAATTTCAAATCTCTTCCATAACTCATCTTTCTTGACAGGTCAGTGGATTGGGGTCAAGGCAGGCTGGGTGCCAGATTTAAAAAAGGCAGGCAAAATGATAAAAAATCTTGATGTAAGGATGTAATCCAAATGGTATGGAACCATAATATGAAGGCAAATCAATAGGCAAGAGTTGCGATCTGAGTTGCAGCAGGGTAGAGATAAGTAAAACAAAAACCAAAACAAAAACAAAGCAATACAAAACACCAGCAAATCTTAGTCTGGGAGGAGGCCCAAAAGGCCCAAGCCTACATTTAGCACCAAGGAGAGTGGCAACCACAGGCCCTGAATATCAAGATTCCCTAAGGATGGCAATCTAGTCTCCTCCACAGAGAAAGCCTGGAACCAGTATGTGGTTTAAGGAATGTTCAACAGATGTCTCGGAGTGGGGCGAGTATCAGGTAGAAATAATACATCTCTTTGTTTTTCTATCTTTGGAGGTACATTTGTTAGAATAGTCTAAGAATTTGCATTTCCAGACATGGGGGAAATCCATTCTTAGAAATTTCTTAATTAGTAACATCCATGAAAGATTGGCATGTAACTTTGGTTGGCCAGGAGCAGTGCCTCACAACGTTGTTGCAAAATTTCATGTGTTTAAAACAAACAAAAACCTGTTGTCTAGTTTCCTGAAACTTCCACACATGTTGGTCCTAGTCTACCCTCTAGAGTTGTATGCAGTACATCAAATACCTTTCCACTTGACAATCTTTGAAATACTTGAAGAAAGTTAATGTGTCTCTTCTTAGCTTTCTCGACTTGAGGCTAATCATACCCCATTTCTTCAATTGTTGCTTAAAGACATCATTACTTACTTCTCTATATATGCTCCTGGCTTGCCAAAGACCTCCTTAAAATATGTGTCCTAGAATGATTCCTAGTATTCCAGGCATGTCTGAGGAAAGTATATTTATCATGAGACTTTTAACTCCCTCCTTGGATCTGGAAACTCTATTTCTGTAAGTGTAGTCTGAGACTGCACTGGTTTTACTTAACAACCATTTGCCATGGAATTAGACTGACAGTGTCATCAACTGAAATGCTCAGGCCCTTTGCCCAGAGTTATTGATCAAAGTCACCTCAGTTTTAAACTTGTGCAACTGATTTTTTTAAATACACGTGTAGAATTTTATAAAAGTTCCATTAATTTTGATATTTGTCCCAAGTTTTCAGCCTATTATGACATTTAAAAATCTTTAATTATGAAATGCTTCTCTTAATTTGAGTATTCTAAAAAGTCTGATGAGTATAATTTGCATGCCTTCATTCAGATTATAGATTCAAATCCTTAAAAAGATACAGCCAAGGATAGACTCTGTTTCCTCCAAGAAAATGATTCTAAGAAATTCTTAAAACATGCCCTCATGTTACAAACTAGATACACTATATTTAGGGCACCTCTAATTTATCATGTTAACATTTATGACAGAAAAGAAAGTGGTTTTTGGTGGAAATTAAATCTAGGGAACCCCAAACTTCTCAAAGTATTTATTACTTTATCTTCTAAAACCAAACACACTACTGTTTTGAATAATCCATTTAAAATTTTTTATCAGTGATAATAGTTTTCAGAATCTACTTTTAAAGATTGTGAAAATGATACCATTCACCCTCAGTCCCTCAGCAGATACTGATTACCTGCCTGCCATGCAGATGTACAAGAATTGGCCTCTGTTTTCAAATATCTGTGAAGAATATGGAATTGGTTATAGGCACAAGAACTTCACTGTAATAAAGAAAGTGATTTGTGCTATAATAAAGTAATATATAAAGTTAAAGGGCTACTTTTACCTTGGGGATACTTATAACAGGCAAAATGTACTGATATTTTCTTATATACTTTAAGGAAATCTTAAGAGATACTGTGAAAAGAAATACAATTTTAGCTTCCTATATCATCTTAATTCAAATTAAATTTAAGAATTTCTGTTTACTCAGACTATGCTCGTGTATCTGGGGGATCTGTATAACCTATACCTTATACAATCATAGGATTTCAAGATTCACAATAATTTTATCCAAGCCCTTGCAAATAGTATGCATGCCTATGATAATTCATAGGAACGCACCACTATGTAGCAATCTCCAGTTTCTGGCACCTCTCCCATCTTCATTGAAAACCTGCTAAAAAATTTTCAATTTCCATTGCTTGTAAATGTGAAACAGACCAGCTTCTTGGGTTCAAACATCTTTCCAACCATTCATGCACATATTAGCATATGTATTGCATTTCTTGTCCTAGCAATAATGCTACTGCTTACAAACAATAGAGCTGAGTATATTCCATCACCCAGGAAACAGATTTCTAAGAAGCTTATCATTTAGCTCCCCCATGATACCTGTGTCTCCCTGTCAGCCATGTCAAAAAACAGTTGCAACTCATCCCTCAATGTAAATACTGAACATCAAAATGAATATGAGAAAATGGTTTCTGTGGCCAGTGGACAAATACACAGAGATGATAACAAGAAACAAAGAGCTGAAATGTCTATAGAAAAAAAAAACAAAAAAAAAACAAAAAAAAAACAACTTGTTCAAACTAGAGGCAGCAAAGCATACTACAAAGAAAATGGGCTTTAAAGATTTGGGTGAACTCCATTTCTATAACTTACTAGGTACGGAAATCGGGGCAGAGTTCCCTCTCTGAACCTCAACTTGTTCAAGTTTTGGCGATTGATACTATAGCAGGAGCCAGACAAAGACCCCTAGGCCCATTATTAGATAAATTTAAGAATTTCAGGTTATATGTTTAAGCCTAGAATCAAGTTGTCAAGATACCTACCCTTCCCCTGCAGACTCACTGCCAAGATACTCTCCCAAGAACCAACAAAGCATGGTCACTATCTTCCAGGAACTTCCCCAACCAGCTTAAATATATCAGTGTTCAACCCGGTGTTAGCTCCAGCCCTTCAGTAGATAGAATCTCTCATAGGTTATGGGGCGCCTGGGTGGCGCAGTCGGTTAAGCGTCCGACTTCAGCCAGGTCACAATCTCGCGGTCCGTGAGTTCGAGCCCCGCGTCAGGCTCTGGGTTGATGGCTCAGAGCCTGGAGCCTGTTTCCGATTCTGTGTCTCCCTCTCTCTCTGCCCCTCCCCCGTTCATGCTCTGTCTCTCTCTGTCCCAAAAATAAATAAACGTTGAAAAAAAAATTAAAAAAAAAAAAAAAAGAATCTCTCATAGGTTCTGTCTCCTGAGTGTTTGAGAATTAGAAGCTGTCTGGGGAATGCACCTGCATACCACATCTATGTTAAGTTTTATTAGTCATGGCTCCTTCTGTGCCCACAACTGCACTACTGTATATGGCTGAGTGGTGCCCAATTCTAGGGGGCACCATAATTACTACTGGCCACATGAATGGCACACGTACAGATGGTCAGTACCCAGCAATACACTGTGGCTATCACAGAAGGTGCGCGTTTTCACGTTTCATTTCATGTAATTCATTCATATTCAGCATTGATCTTAGTTAGGAAACAGTCACAAAACATTAACAAACATTGGTGCTTTGAGAAGTACAAGATATATGTAAAGACACAATCCTACCCAAAAAGAACTTATGATTTACAATAGCCTTGCCTCCCTCACTAAAATTTCAGGAAGTATTTTAATTTTAGTAAAATTTATGGAGTAATTCTTTCATTTTAGAGGAAAGATGATTTACAAATACAAGCTATATTTATTGACTATAGATCCCCAGCCAGTTCTTTATGAGGTCAGTGTACCCAAGAGTAAAGATATGCAGAGATTAAAAAGCAACTACAGTTGTGGTTTCTTCTAAGTGACTCTCTTGATAGAAGCAGTAGGTGGGGTCTGCTTTTCATGCATCCATTCATGAGATGACTAATTCTGACAGTGCTACACTTTCAGAATTCCTACTGCAACCACCTTGATCAGACCAAGCACAGTTCCCATGAAAAAGCTTAAGCCCAACCATGGTCCACTGGACGGAATGTCAGTGCCTGTTAGAAAACAAAAAGGATATCCCTATCACAAATTTGGTCTATTTAATCTGGCAAGTTTTTTTTTTTTTTCAACGTTTATTTATTTTTGGGACAGAGAGAGACAGAGCATGAACAGGCGAGGGGCAGAGAGAGAGGGAGACACAGAATCGGAAACAGGCTCCAGGCTCTGAGCCATCAGCCCAGAGCCCGACGCGGGGCTCAAACTCACAGACCATGAGATCGTGACCTGGTTGAAGTCGGACGCTTAACCGACTGCGCCACCCAGGCGCCCCTAATCTGGCAAGTTTTAAATATGAGAGGGATGACATGGAAAATGAAAGAAATATCCATTTGCCTCTGTTTCTTTCTAAGCAAGCAGATTTGATTACCCACCCTACTTGGGTTATAAGGCACCAAAGGTGGGACCCCACTAGACACTAAGAGGAAAGGTATTCTAGGACTAACAGATGGAATTGCCCACCATCAAAGTAGCTTCTTTTGACTCTGTGTGGGTGTGTCTGTGGTGGTGGGGAAGGTAGGAGGGGAAATGAAATGATACACTCAGGGCCAAGATGATGGGATCCAGTATGAAGGGCAAGAGCTTAGAGCCAGAGTCCTGAGTTTCATTTATTACCTGGACCCTTTTAGCTGTGCAATCTTGTGCTGGTCACTGGACTTGTGAATAAATTCTCTCATCTCTAAAATGAGATTAAGATAGTCATGGGATGACTAAGTATTAAATAAGGTAATAGGCTTAAAAATTCTTAGAAAATATCTAACACATGGTAAGTACTCAAAAATATTAGTACATTTTCAGTTTATTAGATAAAATACAGCGAGAAGAATAAGTAGGCTGATTAATAAATGATTGCTATATGGATTGAGGCAAATATGTAACAAGACAGACATGAATTATGGTAGTTTTGAGGGAAATTTTATTATTAATGGCAGGCTTTTAAATTTTTATTTATTTATTTTGAGAGAGAGGGAGGGGTAGAGAGAGGGAGAGAGAGAGAGGGGAAGGGGGTAAGAGGGGAGAGGAGGAGGAAGAAGAGGAGGAGGAGGAGGAGGAGGAGGAGGAGGAGGAGGAGGAAGAGGAGAGAGAGAATCCTAAGCAGCACAGAGCCAAATGTGGGGCTCAATCTCATGAACTGTGAGACTGTGACCTGAGCTGAAATCAAGAGTCCGATGCTTAACTGACTGAACCACCCAGGTGCCCACCAATGGCAGTTTTTACATTACTTTATTCCTTTTATACATTCTTCAGTGGGTTTTGCATCCTGGCTCTGATTTAAGGTTAAAATCAATGATATCATGGGGCAAATCTGTCATGCTTTTGAAAAAAAATTTTAACAACTATTTGTGCAAATGTCTACATTTTTAGGATTAAAGAAAATAAAGGGTTAGAAAGAGACTGACTCTTTTAGTGACTTTCACCTGGATTGCTCTTCATACAGTAGATGTCCTGCCATCTGTTATTCTAGACAGAAAATGGTAAAACCATTTGGACACAGAAGTCAAGCTCTCCCAAAGTGATGAGGCGCTCATGAAATTGTCTACAGAAGAGATTCTTTCATGACTTTTATTTCTTACAAGGGCTTCATCATTCCTCCTTTACAATGTCTCCAAAATATAGAAGCTCTAGCCAGCTCAGTAATACCCCCTCAGCCAGGAATATTTAGAGCATTATCAGAAGAGGAGAGGTTAGTTTAAGCTTTTGATGTACATGAGTGTATATGTGCGCGCGTGCACACACACACACACACACACACGCACACACATACACACACACGCTCTCTCAAAGAGCTGAACATGTATCTGTAAGGAAGGGCACATGTCTTCACATTTCTGAGCTTCATCTAAAGAGCTGAGTTTGGTGGGAAGTGGTTGCTGGCAGTTCTGCTAATTAATGTTCTCTATTTCGGGCCTTTACAGAATAGCAAACATTTTCTTTTAAATTTGGGAACTGGCATAATGTTATAAACTTCCCATTGTGTCAAGTAAAACCATTGAAAAAGTCCTCTACTGTTATCACCAACATTTAATAAAGATCAAGACATTTTAAACCCTAAAGAAGTTGTCAGGGCACAAATACAGAAAAAAGATTAGTCCTTCTGTGCTATAAGACAGAGGGCAACTTTATACTAACATGCACAAACATACATTATAGCATATATGACTGGCTGCTGAACAGTGAAAAATCTGTTCAGAGTCCTTAGTCCAGAGTTCTTTGTACTCCTTTATGCTAAGATCAGATCCCTACTTGCTCTCACTTTCTTTGATTCTGTGGGGCTAGTTTCATGCAAACGTTAAATTCTTCAGGATATACCACTCAAATCAAAGCAACAGAGTTATAAAAAAAATAATTTTTTTTAAATCTTCCATTCTTGTGGGAAAGATTTACCTCATTCATCACAGTTGCATTGTACATTTTAAAATTCACTTTAAAAACCTGAAAGGTGAGGAGCCATGTAGCAACTGTTCTCTCTCTTGCCCTTAAGGGCACTCCTACACTGCACCCCGCACTTTGCTGCCATATTGGCGAGGGTGGCCAGGCATCCATACTGCATCAGGGAAGAAAGCGAGGAAAAGGAATCTTACCAAGCTTTCATCAGACTAACCAGAGGAGGTGATGGGAAGTGATTCTGTGTTGCACACGGGTCAATAGACAACTCCAACTCCCACAGGTTCAACGAGGACTAAACACCTTTCACTGGAGAATCTTTCAGAGAATCTCAGTACAGGGACCTCTAGAGTGGCTTCCCAAGACCAGGACAGCCTCTAGGTATTGAGTACGGTATGAAGATACTTCTAGAAAACCAAGAGGCCCTAGATTCCACATGGATAATATCCACATCCAAAAATACTTGCTTGAAGGATTCCTCAAAGATTGCAAACTATTTGGAAAGTCTAGAGTTGGTGGTCTGAGTTCACCCATACTGAAAAAGGATTTCTGAAATCCATGGTAGGATCCTTCTTTCTGGGGGTCATGGGAGGGGCCAAAGCCCTTCAGGCATAGTACCGCTATCCATGAGGTATCCTGTTGGCTTGAGATTTCCCACCAGGGCCACCTGAGGCTCCCGAGGTTTCCTGTAGTTATAGTCTCAGATGAGAGCTGGATGCTAGACTCTTTTCCAGTGTCCAGCAAACCACCCTGAGACAGCTCCCTTACCTTATTAACACCCCTCTGTGCTCACATTTATGACTTTTCTTAATGAACTGAAGGGGGCTAATTCTGATTTGCCCAGAACAATTACCACATCAGTTAGGGGACTTTTACATACAGATGTTCTGTAAATCAGGGAGCCTGGCATGCCTCCATTCTTTACAGCATCTGTCATGAGTGTCAGGTTAAAATGATTTCAAAGCAGAAAAGTGAGCTTAGGGCCAGTGTATCAGCTCTCTGCATATGGAATGCCATAAAAATTGGATAACTTAGCCTTGTTGAAAACCAATAGCATGTGTGTCAAACTTTTAGTATACAGTAGTAGAAAATGTTCTATAGCCTGTTAATTAGCTGTTATATTTTCCTCTTTCATTGTAAGGCAGAGGCCATTTCTGTGTTTCACTGCTTTCCAGTGTTGCCATCAATGGTATCTCACAGAGCCAAAAAATGATTCACTATTATGTTAATCATTAGGAATTATTTCTAACTGGCAAGGAGATTAAACCTTTAACACCCACTTAAGAAAATGTGGCTTTGAAGTCATATGAAGGAAGCCCTAGATAGCACAGCTTAATACTGAGCAGGATTCTTTTTTCTTTCTTTCTTTCTTTCTTTCTTTCTTTCTTTCTTTCTTTCTTTCTTTCTTTCTTTTCTTTCTTTCTTTCTTTCTTTCTTTCTTTCTTTCTTTCTTTCTTTTTTTATCCTTTTCCTCTCTCAAATTTTCCCACATGAGACCTCACAGCACCAGAGCAATAATGATAACAATGCCTTTCATTTTCTCATTAGTTCCCAATGGCTCCAAATTACCAATCTGAGATGGAAATGGAGAAAAGGCAAATAGATGATGAATACATGACTTACCCAAGGGCAGGTACAGACTTAGACCTCACTGCCTGTTGGCATTTTAGTTTTGGCAATTATTACTTCTGGAAGTTTCTGTGATATCACAAGAAGAGGAAGGAAACAAGGACAACATGAACAAGAGAAAACATGTATTGAACACCTACTATGGATTAGGCCCTCTGTTAGGGGCTCTTATCTTTGATCTCCTTTGACCTTTACATCAGTCCTATGAGTGGGAATCATGTCCCATGCTTCTAAAGGCCAGGATGGAAGGGTTAGTGTAGATATTTGTCCAAGGTTACAGATTCAGCAAGAAGCCAAGGGGGGGCATTTAACCATCTAACTCAAATTCTGCTGCTAAAAAAGCAACAGAAGTATCTCTTAATGGGGCAAAGCTCCTTTCTCTGTGTCTAGTTAGAAATGGGCCTACAAAATTTTAGGACAATTGACCAAAATATAAAAACTTCAGTCAACAATTCTTTTGAGTTTTACTATCATGTAATATTAGATCACTGGCTTTACTTATAAAGTAAAAGTAAACTGAGTAAATCAATTAATGTGTCAAAATTTTGGATTAAAGCCCCAAGTCACCTGATTCCAGTCCAATGTGGTGATGGTCTGGGGCCTAAGGAAGCACAGAAAAGGAGAGGAGCACTCACACACAGAAGGTTTGTGATCTCAGAGGCTCCTCCAACAAAAACACAGATTTGCAAGTATACATCCGAATGACTATTTTGGTCATCAATAGGTTTTGATCTTCTAAATTTGTTTATTGTTTGTATTTTGGTTTGGGAAGGTAGATACCTGCCATAATATCAGGCTTCTTTTAGGATAAAAATGTTTTACCTTCAGTTGTCACTGATTAACAGAACAGAAAACTGTGAAATATGTAGAATAATGGGGGTAGAAGGTCATTTTGCATGGAGATCAAGTAGGATAGGGTCTTAGGGATTAGAAAGAAAGAGAACTTAAATGGTGATAAAGGACAGTTGGTCTGCTACCTACAGTTTACTACGGGAGAGATTTATAGACAGGTAGCCTCCCTTCAAAGCACTAGATACAGCCAGAATTCATTGATCTCCTTTATGGAAAGGCATGTTCTAGAGAGAAACCTTGTTTCATTCTTCCTATGAAATGGTGGAAGAAATGACTAGGGCTGCCCAGAATTCAGTACCACGGTGGTAGCACTTATTAGCCCAAATTTCTTCCTCCCCCCAGCCCCCATTCCTCCATCTCTCCTTTCCTCTTTGTGTCCCTCCCTGCCTCCTTCCTTCCTTCCATCCTTCCTCCCTCCCTCCTTCCCTTCCCTTCCCTTCCCTTCCCTTCCCTTCCCTTCCCTTCCCTTCCCTTCCCTTCCCTTCCCT